>NC_058385.1:0-626538 GCF_018350175.1 Felis catus | reverse complement strand
CTTAAAGCAAAAGGAAGGTGAACGACCTAAAGCTGGACAATTTAATGCCAGGAAAGAATGGTTCGATAATTTTAGAAAGAGGTTTGGCTTAAAAAAATGTCAAGATCACAAAAGAAGCAGCTTCTGCTGACTAAAAGACAGCAGATGAGTTCTCAGATACCACTAAGAAAATTATCAAGGAGAAAGGATATCTGCCTGAACAGGTTTTTAACACAAAAGTGCCCTATCCTTGATGGGGGGGGGGGGGAGGAGGGGGGAAGCCACCAGGACATTTATTAGTAAGGAAGAGAAGTGAAAACCAGGATTTAAGACAGGAAGGGGCAGGCTAATTCTACTGTTCTGTGCAAATGCAGTCAGGTTTGTAATCAGGACTACCCTTATGTATAAAACTAGTAACCCCTGATCTTTCAAGGGAAAAGATAAACACCAGCTGCCAGTCTTTTGGTTGTCCAAGAAGGCCTGGACAATGAACTCGTTTCCTGGATTGGTTCCATTGATGCTGATGTCAGGAAGGACCTTGCCAATAAGGGACTGCCTTTTACAGTTCTTTTCATATTGGAAAATGGCTCTGGCCACCTAGAACCTCATGAGTTCAACAATGAAGGTCTGAGGTAGTCTACTTGTCCGCGTATAACATCTCTAATTCAGTCTCTAGACCATGAAGTCCTCATGTCCATTAAGTCTCATTACACAGGGTACTCTATGGAAAGGACTGTCAACACAGTGGAAGAGAACCCCAAAAGAGAGAACATCACGAAAGCCTGGAAGGTTGACACCATTGAAGATGCCATCAATGTTAGAGAAAAAGCTATGAAAGCCATCAAGCTGAAACAATTAATTCTTGCTGAAGAAAACTGTATTCAGATGTTGTGTATGACTTTACAGGATTTATGACAGAGCCAATCAAGGAAATCATAAAAAAAAAGATTGTGAATATAGCAAAAAAGGTGAGCAGTGTTAAGGGTTTCAAACTGGATCTTGGAGAAATTAAAGAGCTAACAGACATGACACCAGAGGAGTTAACAGAAGACCTGATGGAAATGAATGATTCCTAATCAGCATCAGATGATAAGGAAGAAGACATAGAAGCAGCAGTGCCTAAAAACAAATTGACATCACGCAATCTGGCAGAGGATTTTGATTACTCAAGACTACTTTTACAACATGGACCCTTCTATGATACAGTCACTGAAACTAAAGCAAACGGCGGAAGAAGGACTGGTACTGTAGAAAACATTTTTAGAGAAGGAAAAGGCAAAAATGCCACACGGATAGTATATTTATTTCCACAAAGTTACACTAAGCATGCCTGCCCTTCTCTCTTTCCTTTCCACCTCCTCCACTTCCTTTGCCTCTGCAACGTCTGAGACAGTAAGACCAAACCCTCTTCTTCCTCCTTGGCCTACTCAATGTGAAGAGAATGACAATGAAGACTTTATGATGATCCAGTTCCACTTACCGAATAACAAATATTCATCATGTTGTATGGTTAATAACCTTAGCTGGTGTGTATGTGTGTATCTTTGTATGAAAATCTATTAAGCATACAAGACATTTTTGTGTCATCATCACTACTGCCTAAATACACATTGTGTAGAACATCAACCTGCAAGACTCATGTGGAAGAGGAAAGCCTATTCTTACATAGGCATAAAGTGAATGATATTTAATATAAAATTAATAATGTGCTAGTTTTCATACTGCTTTATAACTTTTCTTTCAAAGAATTCTATTACTGTACAGTATGCCTCTTTCTCTAATAATTGGAGATTGCATTTTAGCCTATCATCAGAGGTGAGGTTTTTTTTTTATAAATGATCACTGTCTCTAATACTGCATTATAAATATGACTATAATATGGTACACCATCAAGATTTTATAAGGATTCACTCATTAGTGTATATAGGCTAGCCTACATGAAGCAATCCTATCCATTATAGTAGGTCACCAAACTGCAATTGTACTGTGGCTTGTTATCAATATGTGAATTGTTAAAACCGTAATAAATGTGAATTTTTTCCATATTGTCTTTTCATTTTTGATGTTTAGTGTTAGTAAAATGTATAACATCTACAATGTTTTATATCATATAAGACAATATTGATGTAGGTTCTGACAGATGACCCATTTGTAAAAAGATGACTTAAATTTATGGTATTGATAAGTACAATACTATAAATGTATTTTTCTTCTTTATCATTTTTTAATAATATATTCTTTTCTCGGGGTGCCTGGGTGGCTCAGTCGGTTAAGTGTCCAACTTCGGCTTAGGTCATGATCTCGCGGTCTGTGGGTTCAAGCCCTGAATCGGGCTCTGTGCTGACAGTTCAGAGCCTGGAGCCTGCTTCAGATTCTGTGTCTCCCTCTCTCTCTACCCCTCCCCCTCTCACGCTCTGTCTCTGTCTCTGTCTCTCAAAAATAAACATTAAGAAAATAAAAAATAATACTTACTTTTCTCTAGCTTACTTTATTATAAAAATATGCAGTAAATAATACAACAAACATTTTAGTTGTTTAAGTTATTGGTAAGGCTTTTGATTAACAGTAGGATATTACTACGTAAGTTCTCAGGGAGTCAAGCATGCAGATTTTTGACTGTGTGGGGAGTCGCCCCTAACCCCTTCATTGTTCAAGGGCCAACTCTAATTCAAGAGTCAACATTGTTCAAGGTTTCTGTAGTGTCACAAAGAAACCTAAGTGGAAACAGTGGGATTCATAATGGGCTATTTATCATTTACCCTCAGTCATCTTGTGAAAAGGCACAGATGATATCATCTGTCTCATGTTACAAACAAACGTGATGACATCTCAAAGATATGACCAGAAATGTAATGTTGGGCTTTAAACTCTGGCAAGTGCAAGCTCAGTACTCTTGCCACCAGCACTCCTTGAATCTAAGGAACTGACATATCTCTTTGTTCCCACAGGCCACTCAACTCAGCAACATTCTCCTGGATCCTGGTCACCACTCCTCTCTCTGCTGCCACCTCATCAATAACACAGTCTATTGTCAGGTCATATCAATTACAAACTCTTCATTAAAGCTTCTTGAGCCTCATGATGGGACTCTGCAGGGTGACAACCATTATTCCAGTCTCTTCTCAGAGAGGGATAGTGGGGTGGGAGGGGTAAGCCCTGTTCGATACTTGTACCTAAAACAGTACTTGTACAAGCAGTTTTGCAGAGTTCTGCTTTGTGAGACAGAAAAAGGTCTTACCATGGGCTTTTCTCATTGAGTCTTTATGCTTAGGTTTTTTGGGATAGAAAATGGGGGAAGAAAAAGAGCAACAATCCTGAAGGGCTACTGTGAAATTACATAAGATTCAGGAACTGAGTACTGTACCTGGTATATAATGACCACTTACATAAGTGTTAGCAATGATCATGTTTGTACTATTTATAAGTTAATGATGAATTTGTTGGGACATCACTGGAATTTGGAATCCTATGAACTTATATATTTAGACTTTACAATGAAGGGATTAATTGACCTTAACTCAATGTACACATTCTTAATATTAACATCAAATTAAGTTTTACTAACTATTCTACTTAAGTTGGGTATGTGTGTGTGTGTGTGTGTGTATATATATATATATATATATATATATATATATGTATATAAATTTTGTAAATGTTTATTTGTTTTTGAGAGAGAGAGATAGAGTATGAGCGGTGGAGGGGCAGAGAGAGAGGAAGATACAGAATCTGAAGCAGGCTCCAGGCTCTGAGCTGTCAGCACAGAGCCAAATGTGGGGTGCATACTCACAGACCACGAGATCATGACCTGAGCCGAAATCAGATGCCTAACCGAGCCACCGACACGCCTGGATTTATGTATTTTTAGATACAATGTGCCTCCACATCCACATGTAAAATAATTAATTTATGAACTAAAACAAACACTAGAGAATAAGTTAACTCATTTAGCAGTTCTTTTTAAGTTCATTTTTATTGTGGTACAACACGCATGAATGTTACCATTTTAACCATTTTTAGGTGGACAATTCAGTGGCACTAAATATGTGCATAATATATACCATCACAACTATCTACTTCAAGAACTTTATCAAGATCCTGGGGCGCCTGGGTGGCTCAGTCGGTTAAGCGTCCGACTTTCAGCTCAGGTCACGATCTCACGGTCTGTGAGTTCGAGCCCCGCGTCGGGCTCTGGGCTGATGGCTCAGAGCCTGGAGCCTGCTTCCGATTCTGTGTCTCCCTCTCTCTCTGCCCGTCCCCCGTTCATGCTCTGTCTCTCTGTCTCAAAAATAAATAAACGTTAAAAAAAAAATTAAAAAAAAAAAAGAACTTTATCAAGATCCCAAACATAAACTCTGTACCTATTAAACAGTAACTCTCCATTCCTCTTACTTCTTGGTAATCCCTTTTCTACTTATAGATACTAATCCCTTAGCAAATCTTTTCTCACATTTTGTCAGTTGTCTTTTCACTTTCTTGATACTGTCCTTTGATGCACAATGTTTTTAGCTTTCGATGAAGTTCAATTGATGTATTTTTTAAAAAATTTCCTGTGCTTTTGGTGTCATATCTATGGAATCACTGCCAAATCCAATGTTATGAAGATTTTCCCCTGTATAGTTTTAGCTCTTAAGTTTAGGTCTTTGATTAACTGTTAGTTAATTTTTGTGTACAGCCCAACTTCCTTCTTTTGCATATGGCTATCCAGTTTCCCATCACCATTTGTTGAAAGGATTTAGTGCCCTTGTTAGAAATAATTTCACCATATATATACGGGTTTATTTTGGGTGTCTGTATTCTATTCCACTGTTCTATATCTCTGTCTTAATGCAATACCATACAGTTTTAGTTACCGTAGCTTTGTATTGTTTTCAAATGAGGAAGTGTGAGTTCTTCAATTTTGTTTTCCTTTTTCAAGATTGTTTTGGCTGTTTTGGATTCCTTGATATTCCATATGAATTTTAGGATAGGTTTTCTCCTCCCAGAAAAAAACTGCTTTTGGAATTTTGATAGAAATTATACTAAATCTGTAGATTTCTTTGGGGAGTATTGTCAATTTAACGATATTAAGGCTTCCAACTCATGAACATGAGATGTTTTCAATTTATTTACGTCTTTCTTAATTTCTTTCAGCAAAGTGGACTGATGTGGGGCTCCAACTCAGGAACCATGAGATCATGACCTGAGCCGAAGTTGGATGCTTAACTGACTGAGCCACCCAGGCACCCCTAAATTTCTTTTTTTAATGTGTATGTTTACACTTATGAATTTCTAATGCAGTGTTTTCACATTGTAAGTTTAGGCATGTTTTGTTTTTATTTTCATTTGTCTCAAGGCATCTTCTAATTTCTCCATTTGTAATTCCTAGCTTTATTCCATTGTGAACATAAAAGACACTCTGTAACTTGAATCTCCTTAAATTTGGATTTGTGTATTAGTTTCCTAGGGCTACCATAACAAAATATCATAGACTGGGTGGCTTAAAAAATAGAAATTTATATTCTCATACTTCTGGATGCTGTAAGTCCAAGGTCAAAGTACCAGTAAGTCTGGTTTCTCTGGAGGCCTTTCTCCTTGGGTTTGCAGATGGTCACCTTTTCACTGCATCTTCATAACACTTTCTCTCTGTGTACGTCCATCACTCCTGGCTGTCTTAATACACCATACCTATCACATTGATCTGGGGTCCACCACATGACTTAATTTAACCTTATTATTAGCTCTTAAAGGCCCTATCTCTACTGTCAAATTTTAAGTTGCACAGGAGTGGTTATGAATTTTGGAGGAACACAATTCAGTCCATAACAACTTGCTTTGTGGCCTAACAATATTGTCTAGGTTGAAGAATGTTCTATGTGCACTTAAGAAGAATGTGTGCACTCTGCAGTTTGGGTGTGGTATTCTATATATTAGGTCTAATTGGTTTATTGTGTTGTTCCAGTCCTCTTGTGTCTTATTGATCTTCTGTTCTGTCCATTATTGGAAGTGAGATACTGAAGTATTTTAGGCCTTTTTCTCCCTTCAAAAATTTTCAATTTTGCTTCATATATTTTTGGAGCTACTCTATTAGGTATGTATATGTTTAGAATTGTTACATCTTATTGTATTGAACCTTTTATCAATATATAATATCTGTCTTTGTCTCAGCTTTTTAAAATTTAAAGTCCATTTTGTCTGACAATAATATATCCACTCTTGTTCTCTTTAGTTACAACCTGTATGGAATTTTATATACTTTTTATCCTTTTACTTTCAACCACTTTGTGACCTTATATTTAAATTGAGTCTCTTGTAGACAACATATAGATGGATCCTGGTTTTTTTTGAAATCCAAAAAAAAGTTTTTTTAATAGTTTTTTCCATCCATTTACATTTAATGTGATTATTGATAAAGAAGGATTTATTTTGGCCATCTATGGATTGTTTTTGTATACCTTATTGTTTTTATTTTTCAGTTCCTTCAACAATTTTGTATCAAAATATTAATAATTAAATATTAATGTCAATAATATGTATATAATATTTAGTTGGTTTTTTTGTAGTGTAACATTTTAATTCCTTTCTTCTTTTCCTTTGTCTCTATTTTTTTATTTTCTTAATGTTTACTTTGCAAATTACAGTTAAAATCTTAAACTTATAACAACCTATTTTGGAAAAGACCAATTAAGTTTCAATAGTATACAAATACTTTGTACCTGTAGTACATCTCCTTCCCTCCCTCTTTACATTGTATTGTCACAGATTACATTTTTATACACTGTATTCCCATTAACATAAATTTTAAATTCTTGGTGCATGCATTTTCCTATTAAATCATAGAGAACATTACAAACAATACCAAAAGTACGCTTTTATATTTCCTTCTGTAGTTACCATCACCAGCATTCACATTTTTCTTAGGTTCAAGTTGCTAAACATTTCAACATGGAGGACTGCCTTTACTATTTCTTGTAGGACAGGTCTATTGGTAATCAACACCTTTGGATTCTGTTTATCTATAAACGTCTTAATATCTCTTTCATTTTTGAAAGATACTTTTGCAAGACATATAATTTTTGGTTGACAGTTTTGTTTTGTTTTTTTCCTTTCAGGATTTTAAATATGTCATCCAACTCCTTTCTGATACCAATTTTTTTTTTAATGAGAAATTATCTCCTAATATTTTTGAGGATCCCTGGTACCTGACAAGTATTTTCTCTCTTGTTTCTCTTTGTCTTTGGATTTTAACAATTTTACTAGAATATGGTTTGGTATGGATCTCTTTCAGTTTATCTATCTTGGGAGACTGTTTAGTTTCTTAGATATGTATATTTATGTTTTTCCTCATATTTGGAACATTATTGGCCATCATTTCTTCAGATAGTATTTTTTTTTTCATGTTTTCTCTTTCTGTTTTCCTTCTGGTACTCTTATAATACATATGTTCTACATTTGATGGTGTCCTTCAGGTGCCTCAAGCTCTGTTCATTTTTCTGCATTCTTTTTTCTTTCTGTTCCTTGGACTATATAAGTTCAACAGTCTTAACTGCAAGTTCATTGATCTAAACTGTCACCTGTTTAAACATGCTATGGAGGTTCTCTAGTGAGTTTGAAAATTTAAGTTATTGTACTTTCGGTTCCAGAATTTTTTTGAAAAAAAATTTTCTATATGTTCACTGAAATTTTCATTTTGTTCATATATTTTCCTTATTTCCTTTAGTTTTCTATCAATGGTTTCCTTTAATTCATTGTACACATTTAAGACAGTTGACTTCACATCTTTGACTAATAATTCCAATGAGTGGGTTTCCTCATTGATGGTTTCTGCCAAATTATTATTTTTTTTTCTGTTAACAGGCCATTGTTTCCTGTTTCTTTGTGCGTTTTGTAATTTTTGTTGAGAAGTGGACATTTGAGTATTATTTTGTGGTAAATGTGGAAATTTAATTGTCCTATTCTTCAGGGATTGTTGAACCTTATTTGTCGAGGGCTGGATTAATCTGTTTTGACTTTTCAATATTATTTTTTCAAGATGTGTGTTCCTTGTCATTTGTTGTGTCTGTTATTTCTGTTCCATTATCTCTGTGGTCAGCTAGTGAACTGATAACGATTTCTTAAATGTTTGGCTCCCAAAAGGGGGAAAGTAGACAAATACTGTCTCCTTAAGTGTCTTGGAAACCACGTCAGCCTATGGAGGTTAAAAAAACATCTACTAACCTCTTTGCCAGTTCCTCAGCAATCAAAAGCAGTTCTCAGCAATCAATACACAGCCCTGATATATTGTCCACCCTGGCTCCAGCATTCTGCACCAGGCTTGTGAAGCTGAGAATGTGGAATGGTAGTGCTACCACTTGAAAGGCTGAAATTCCCCCCAATTTACTCTGTATAAAAGTCTTCCCTGGAGCTACAAGCGTTCAACTAGAATCAGTTCTTACCAGTACACTAGTTGTTTAGGTAGAAGTGTGCTTCCTACTCTACCATTTTTTGAGACATCACTCCCCTTACTTGTTCTCTTGACCCACCTGCTTAGATTAGGAAGAATGTGGTCATTTGTTGCTTACATGATCCCCTCTGTTTTGTTTTCCTCTATTGTAAAACATAATGCACATTTGCTTATTGCACATTAGTCTCTGAGGAGCCCAACAGTATAGTAACCAGTCCACATTTAAGTAGCCTCTCCCAAAGTTATTTGAATGAAAACCTTTTGGTTATATTCCTACGAAGTGGAATATAATGGAATATAATGGAATCCCATGGAAAAGTGTTCTGTGGTGCACTGCTGATAACTGCTTTACTTCTTTCCTCATATAAGCATAAATGATTGATTTCCTTCTCCTGTTTTAGATTTTCTAGATTACCATCATGGTGTTCATTTTTTTTCCCTTTTATCACTGCATTAGTTTTCTATTTATTTCTTTTCAGGACATCCTGTAATTGTGTTGGGAAAAAATTGGCTTTCTGGCTGTCACAACTAAAAGACAGTACCACTCAGTAAACAAACCTTTCATCTTTGGCCTTGCTTTACTCCTAGCAATAAGAGTCAGCCATGTCTTCATTTCAAAGAATCCCAGGTAGCAAATATAAAAGAGGAAAAAAGCAGCCGTGAACAAGCCTATGGGCTCTACCTTGGCCCTCTGGCACTTACCAAACATAGGTTACACTGAAAACCCAGACCAGCTGACAGAGTTTCTCTTTTGGCATCATAATCTCTCAGGGCTCTAGCTATTGCTGGTGTCAAGAAGGTACTATGGACTGTGCCCCCCAAATCAACCCTGTCTCCCCATTTTACTACATGGTGCCATAACTCACCTCCTCCTCAAACCAAAAACTTAGGAGTCTCCCTTCTTTCTTGACTTTCATATAGCACATCAAACCCATCCGGAAATCCTGTTGCCTCTGACTCCAAAACAGATCCCACATCTGCTGTTTACCATCCCAGTCCAAGTCATCGTCTTTCTCACACTTTAGCTACTTCCAAAGCCTCCAAGATGCCTTTACTCCAGCCTTCTACAGTCAGTCTCCACCAACTTCGAAGTGTGAACCAGATCACATTGCTCCTTTCCAGGACGAAGGAAGGATTCAGTATCACCTCTTTAACACTGTATCCAGGTTCTCCAACCTCACCTGCTGCTACCTCTGCCTGAGAATTTCCTGAGGCATATATCCCCGCACACACCCTACACCACCATACCATTCTGGCCTCTTGGACTTTGCTCACTCAGTCATTTGCTACTTCAAATGCCCTCACAGTCCTTTCCTTTATTCTTTCCAACTTAGCCTCCATAGCTTGGATAGGGGATCACCAACTCCAGGAAGCTACCCTTGACACTCTCAATCTATATTCTCCCCAGCATGTGGTATACACACACACACACACACACACACACACACACACGCACACGCACACACACACACACACACACCCCTCTACTGATCTATCAGTTGTATTGCCCTCCTCACTGTCCTCATATCCCTTGTACAGAGACCTATTGGTATACTTTCTAAAGTCCTTTATAACTTGTTTATATTACCTTTCTCTTCCACCACTGAGTTCCTCAAGGGCAGAGATGATTTGTCATTTTGAATACTGTAACCCCGTCATCCAGCACAAGGCTTATTATAGCATATGTAAACATTCAATAAATTCTTCCTAATGAATGTACAAATCAGCAAAATATACTGATACATCCTGTCATCCAAATAGGGAGTGGGGCATCTAAGTGGCTCAGTCGGTTAAGAATCAGACTCCTGATTTCAACTCAGGTCATGATCTCAGTTTATGAGATCAAGCCCTGTGTCAGCCTCTGCCCTGACAGCATGAAGCCTACTTGGGAATCTCTCTCTCCCTCTCTGCTCCTCCCCTGTGCTCTTCCTCTCTCTCAAAAAAAAAAAAAATAGACAAATAGGGAGCATAACAAAACTGACAATGTCTTGATGATTATTTAATACTCAACACTAATCAAATATTGAATGTCCTAGCATTCTAGCATAAAACTATGCTAGCATAACAAACCTAGCATAAAACTATGTGCCTAGCATTATTCTAGTCATTGGAAATACTGTAGGAAAAAAGACTGATTTAAAAGTTTTAGCTAATGTAATAAGACAGAAACAAGAGATATAACTATTAGGAAGGAAACAACAAAAGTATTATCATAAATGATATAACTATAAACAGAAACATTTTATTATACAAAACAGGCATCAAATTGATAAGAAAGTCTGCAGAACCCCAACAAATGTGAGTAAAAGTTAAGAAAACCAACTTTCAAAAGATAACCTGTCATAATATATATAAGCAAATATAAGATTATATTTCTTATATATAAGAAAATATAAGAAAAAGTATTCAATGACCAGCTGCAGATACTCTATGAAGTTTATAAGTAACTGTATCAAGACATTATAGCAGTGACAGCAATAATGCATACCTTTAACCCACTAAAACAGTTCCTAAAATCCACTCTGAAAAGCAATCTAAAATATATACTAAATCATACGGGGCGCCTGGGTGGCACAGTCGGTTAAGCGTCCGACTTCAGCCAGGTCACGATCTCCCGGTCTGTGAGTTCGAGCCCCGCGTCAGGCTCTGGGCTGATGGCTCAGAGCCTGAAGCCTGTTTCCGATTCTGTGTCTCCCTCTCTCTCTGCCCCTCCCCCGTTCATGCTCTGTCTCTCTCTGTCCCAAAAATAAATAAACGTTGAAAAAAATTTTTTTTAAAATAAAATAAAATATATACTAAATTATATATATATATATGTGTGTGTATGTCTATTAAAAATTAATTTGTGTTAGAAAAGAAGTGAATATACACTATATGTTGAGAATATGGAAAAGAATAAAGAAATTATATAACCTGTAGTCATTAAAAATGTTGAGTGTGTATTGACGTGACTGCTGAGAAACCGACAGCATTGGGAACATTTATAACCTTCATAGGTTACTATGGTGACAATATATTGAAGAGCTCAAAACCCACCCATATTCTCTAAACAAGAATTTCCACTTTTAGAAATACTCTAAGAATATAATGAGAATGGAGTGTAAGCACTTTCATTCAGGTACGGTTTCAAGCTGGGAAACAACTTCCCAAAATAGGAAGCAACCTTAAAATCTCAATAGAAGAGACTATTTAAATTATGACATATACATATAGTGAAGTACAAAGTAGTCATTAAAAATGATGATGTGAGGGGCACCTGGGTGGCTCAGTCGGTTGAGCCTCTGACTCTTGGTTTTGGCTCAGGTCATGATCTCACAGTTCATGAGATGTAGCCCTGCATCAGGCTCAGCGCTGACAGCATGGACTCTGCTTGGGACTCTCTCTCCCTCTCTCTCCGTCTCTCCGCCACTCACATGCACACACGCTCTCTCTCAAAATAAATAAAAAACATTAAAAAATTAAAAAGAAAGAGACAATGATGTGAATTTACTGATACAGAGAGGTATTCATTATAATGCAGAAAGTAGGATTTCACTCCTTCCCCAGATTATGATGCATATTGTAAGGAAGGACAAAATTGTCTGCCACACAGTGCGTTAACAGATATTTTGAATGAGTGAGTGAGTGGGTGTCCCAGGAGGTGTCCTGGTTGTCCCTTGATACACTATCACATATTCAACTTTTTCTGGTGCTCATCCTGGCTTTAGATTTGGTAGTAGGTCATATTCTATCAGCCAGATGAGTTCTACCTCCCTCTTTCTATAACTAGTATCACAGAAAACTCCTTTCTTCACATAAAAAAAAAAAAATTCTGTTCAATTTGCTAAAATGTTTCTCTGGAAACATATTGAAACCTTTCAGTTTCCTTTAGCAATAAATTCTGTTTGTTCATTAGTTGATAAACTTTAAAACTGTGGTGGGGGCATGAGATTCATTAGACTACTATATTTTTATATGTTTGAGATTTTATACATTCATGACCTTTTTTTTAGAGGTTGCTTCTGGTAATACAATTCTATCACTGTATCATAATACAATTAATCCTAGGCAAGGCATTTTAGTTCTACCTTCATTCCCAGATTTGCTGAGGTAAGATAACAATTACATCTTATGGGAATTCAATACATAGAGAGGGCTCTAAACTCCTTTGGATAAGTAACCATTATTCAACTAAACTCCATTTATTGCTAAAGGACAAATGGAAGTGTCAGAAGTCTACTGATTCTGCTTTTTATAAGTTCTTTTTTTAAAACTCTATGCTTTTATTTTTCTTTTTAAGTTTATTTATTTATTTTGAAATAGAGAGCAAATGAGCTTGCATGCCTGCGAGCAAGGGGAGGGGCAAAGAGAGAGGGAGGGAGAGAATCCTAAGCAGGCCCCACGCTGTCAGAGCAGAGTCCAACGTGAGGCTTAAGCCCATGAACCATGAGATCATGAACTGAGCTGAAATCAAGAGTCAGACACTTAACCAACTGAGCCACCCAGGCTCCCCTCTACTGATTCTTTTAAAAACTGTTTCCATGTTGAAAACAAGTTTGAATGAACACAAAAGACTTTTAATGGAAAAAGAGCAAACAGGCTACAAGGACAAAATATTAACTAATTAATTAATTTATTTATTTATTTATTTTTAATTAAAAAATTTTTTAACGCTTATTCTTTTTTTGAGACAGAGATGGAGTGTGAGTGGGGAAGGGGCGGAGAGAGAAGGAGACAAAGAATCCGAAGCAGGCACCAGGCTCTGAACCAACAGCAAGAGCCCGATGCGGGGCTCGAAATCACAAATTGTGAGTTCATGGCCTGTGCCGAAGGCAGACATTTAACCGACTGAGCCACCCAGGCGCCCCCAAGGACAAAATATTTATAATGGAAAGTTTCCACTAAAAGAAAAAGACTAGGGGCAGTGGCTTAGTCAGTGACTTAGTCAGTTGAGCATTTGACTTCAGCTCAGGTCATTATCTCATGGTTTGTGAGTTCAAGCTTCACACTGGGCTCGCTGTTGTCAGCCTGTCAGCGTAGAGCCCACTTTAGGTCCTCTGTCCCTCACGCTCTCTGCCCCTCTCCCACTAATGCATTCTCTCGCTCTCTATCTTAAAAAAATTATATTAAAAAAAGACTAGTCATTTTTGTTATTTTGGCTTTTTTTTCTTTAACTATGAGCTATTTTTAAGTGACATCTAGACTAACTTCAGTTAACATTTGGATAAAAGAAATAAATTCTTAATTAAAATGCAGAAACTTCCAAACTATTAAGATAGATGGCCTAAATCACCTATACATGCATATCAATAAACTCATCTTTCAAAACACTTCCCATTCATCTCTCCTCCTAAAGTACCTAAAAAATACTATTACATTTTCTTTAAATTAAAAAAAGTATCTTTTTTTTTTTGAGAAAAATCTCTATCTATATATAACAAGACATAATACAATTCAGGAAGCTATTTGGAAGGTTGTCAAGTCCTCTTGGAGACATGGAAACAGAGAAATCAGGCGGTTGATCAAATTCACAAAATTGAAATATCCAGCAGAAAAGTGTTAATATTTATGATAGTGTTATGGACTGAACTGTGTCCCTTCCAAATTCATATGTTGAAGTCCTAACCTCTAGTAGCTTAGAATGTGACTACTTGGAGATAGGGACTTTAAAAAGGTAATTAAGTTAAAATGAGACCATTAGGAAGGACCCTAAGCTAACTAATATCCTTATAATGAGAGGAGATTTGGGTACACAAAGAAACATCAGGGGCATGTGCCCACACAAAGGAAAAACCACTTGAGGACAGAGCAAGAGTGTAGCCATCTACAAGCTAGCGAGAGAGGCCTCAGTGGAAACCAACCATTGGTACCTTGATATCAAATTTCCAGACTCCAAAACCATGAGAAAATAAGCTTCTGTTGTTTAAGCCACCCAATCTGTGGTATTTGCTTTTAGGAGAGCCCTAGAAGCTAATAACAATAGTGTATCAGTTTGTCTGCTGGGTAATGAGGTGGCCAAGGAAGAAGTGGTAATAGTCCTCCTACCCAAGTGACCCAGACTGCTCCTCCTGTCTCAGTGACCCTGATTGCTGTCTTGTGACCTGCTCTCTGCAAAATAACACCGTGATACAGATATTTTTCTATGAGAGGAAATAAAAATCTCTATCACTATGTTAAATTACCATCCATAGCAGAGATGTGCAGAACCTTATTTAATCCACCTCAGCCTAATAGCTATTTAGGCTGGATTTAGATTTTAAGGTTTAAAGCAAAACATTTATGACTATATTTTCTGTACATATTTGAGTATTTTTATAGGATAAAGTGCCAGTGGCAAAAGTTCTGTATCAAAGTGTATTCACATTAACGTTTGTGACATATTGCCAAAGAAAGTACCAAATTACAGTCCCACCAACATTTGGGAATTATCAGTGTTTTATAATTTTCATCAAGGTATCTTACTTTATATATATATACATATATATATATATATATACACGCATATATACACACACACACACACATACATATATATATATATACACATACAGACATATATATATATACACACACACATACATATATATATATATGTATGTGTGTGTGTGTGTGTGTGTGTGTATATATATATATATATATATATATATATATATATATATATATCCTTCTTTTAAGATGGTCATTTTGAGAAAGGTCACAATGACTCCAGAGAAATATATCAAATTATATCTATTTCAGATATTTTCACTTTTATAGAGGTAATAAAATTCTTACACAGCATTAATATCTGGTACCATTTGGCTTGGATAACAACACAAGCATTCTAAGTTGTCTTCCTACAGATCAAAATTCATTTTCCATTGGATGGTATAACATATAAAAACAGTTAGGTCTCATATATTAAAATGGGCAAATGCAGGATTTCATTTCACTCTTATTCTATAATCTACATTCCATTCACAGAGCAAAACTCCTCAAAGAATGAAAACCAAAAACATAACAGAGAAAAAGAAAATATCCAAATCAAGGTTAGAATTAATAATCTCTGCATACAGTACCACACAGGAAATTCCATACAATTTCACACAGAAAATTTCCCCTCAAAGAATGAAAGAAGCAACCACCAAAGCAGCTTCCTCAATACAACCCAAAACTAAAAACCTCCCAAAGTCAAATGATAATAACTCATCCACTTATGAGGTCTAAGGAGCCAGTGGGATTTGAAAATTTTTTGTAAATATATTATCTTTGCAGATAATCTTGATTTAATTTTACTTCTCATGAGCCCAAGAAAGTGTCCCAACTTCAATAACTCTAAAACATCTTTCCTAAAGAACATTCACACTTAGACACTAATTTTTTTTATTAAAAAAGTATCATTTAATAAGTATGTTTTGAAATACATAGAGGTGCACAAAAATATTAGAAGTTGAGGAGGGAGGAGATTAAAAACAAAGAATAGCAACTTGCCCTTCCCATCAGAAATGAACTTAGACTTTATTGAAAGCAAAACCTAAATTATACAACAAAGCAAAAACTAGAGTGAGAAAGGAGAAGATGCTGAATGAGAACAGATTTCTGAGGGAAGACAGATTTAAGGTAACCAATTAGCACCCTGGTGCTCTGATACATGCTGCCATTAATTGCATCAGCATGGGGAAGGGAGGAGTATCCTAGCAGAGCCTTACCCAGAGACTGCTTTTAAGTCCTATTCCAGAAATTCATAAATTTAACATGATGTCAATAAATGCTGACGGGACTGCTGAGCGGTCATTTGAAAAAAATTCATTTCCTACTTAACCTATTACATAAATATAAATTCCAGGAGTCAAAGATTTAAATATAAAAAATTTGAAAGCAATTAATCCATAAAGTATTAGAATAAACACAGAAAAAATTTTAATCTCACAGCAAGAAAGTTTTGACTTCTTTACTATCTATGATACAAAATGCAGAAACTACAAAAGATGGATAAATTCAGCCATGGAAAAGCACACTACCCTGCTTTTCAAAAACAAACAAAAAGGGACACCTCCTGCCTAAAAGCTGAAAGACTAATGACAAATGGGGAGAAAACTCACTGTAATGTATACGATTGACAAGGAGCTATTTTTAGCATTTCTGAAGAGTTGATACAAATCGATAAGATGAAGACCAACAATCCAAGAGAAGAAAGGTCTAAAGTCATCAACAAGCATTTCATAGAAAATAATACATAAATGGTTCTTAAGCACAGGGAATGAAGCCCAAGCTTATATTACAGTAAAAGAAAAAAAGAAATGTAAAAAAAATTAAAATGATAAATTCCATTTTCTAGTTTTTAAATTGGTGAAGATCAATACAGTAGATTAATAAAAGGGAAATAGGCACTTTATGCACTGCTAGTGGAAATGTAAAATGGCACCATCTGACAATGTTTCCTAAAGTTAAAGAGGTATATAACCTCTGATCCAGCAATAATACTTACAGAAATTCATCTTATAGCTCTCCCTCACACATGTTGGTAATGATGCAGTACTGTTTGCAATAACCAAATAGGAGGAGCAACAAATATGTCCATCCAAAGGGGCTGATTGAATAATAATGGTATCTTTAATTCAGAAGTCCATGCAAAACGAATGTAACAATTATTTCTATACTAGCATATTGTTACTGAATACTCTCCAACACGCATTTTTAAAATAGAAAAGCATGGTACAAGGGTATTACGGTTGGATACTGAAAGGGCGGGCCTACGCCGGCTGACTCCATCTTGTTCTGTGTCCTTCACCTAGACCACGCCTCCTCCCCTTGAGTAACCTCCCGCTCACCCATTCAAGCTTCCTGATCAAAACACGCCCAGCGACCTGCGTAACAGGACTCTGACCCTTCCCCAGCCAATCGGCTGCCCCTAGACCCCTATAAAACCTTTGTGCTTTTGAAACTCGCTCTCTCCCTGGTACCTCACCGCTGCGTCGGTGCAGGTAGGGGATTGAGCTTGAGCTAGCTCGAATAAAGGCTCTTTTGCTTTTGCATCGGACGCGGCTCCCTGGTGGTCTTTGGGGATCACGAATTCTGGGCATAACAATACCATTTTTGAAAAAAAAAAAAAAGAATAGTGGCAGGAAATACATAAATGAGTTTATATTATATATGCATATGCACACACATACACAAACACCATCTCTGGATGGTGTGTAAGGCCTAGTATCAGTGGTTCCTTGGGTGATGAGAACTGAATGGCTGGGAAACAAATATGGGAAGGACTCACTGTTCACTGCGTATCTTTCAATACCTTTTGAAATCTGTATCATATGTATAAATACCTACTAGAAAAACCAATTAAATGCTTTTTAAATGAAATGAGAGGGGAAAAATCCATACTAAAGACACAGAGATTTGGAGGCACGATGATGCTTTATGGACCTACATAATGATTCTAAGAGTTTATCTGCTTATTTAAGGAAAAGCTAAATCAACGTGATGCATCACATCAGCAAGAGAAAGGATAAAAACCATATGTTCATTTCAATACATGCAGAAAAACCATTTGAAAAAGTACAACATCCAGGGCTCCTGGGTGGCTCACTCAGTTAAATGTCCGACTTTGACTCAGGTCATGATTTCATGGTTCGTGAGTTCAAGCCCCCCATCAGGCTCTGTGCTGACAGCTCAGAGCCTGGAGCCTGCTTCAGATTTTCTGTCTCCCTCTCTCTCTTCCCCTCTCCCACTTCTGCTCTCTCTCTCTCAAAAATAAAAAAATTTTTAAAAAATTAAAAAGGAAAAAAAAGAAAAAGTACAACATCCATTCATGATAAAAATCCTCAACAAAGTAGGGTTAGAGGGAATATATTTCAACATAATAAAGGTCATCTGAAAACACAGAGCTAACATCCTACTCAATGGTGAAAAACTGAAAGCATTTCCCTTAAGATCAGGATCAAAAGAAAGATGTCCTCACACCACTTTTATTCAACATAGTATTGGAAGTCCTAGCCACAGTAATCAGACAATAAAAAGAAGTAAAGGTCATCCAAATCGGTAAAGAAGAACTAAAACATTCATTATTTGCAGATGGCATGATTCTATGTTTGGAAAACCTTAAAGACTCCATCAAAAACTACCAGAATTGATAAGTAAATTCAGTAAGCTTGCAGGATACAAAATCAATATACAGAAATCTATCTTATTTCTATGCATTAATAATAAAGTAGCAGAAAGAGAAATTAAGAAAACAATCCCATTTACAATTGCACCCAGAAGAATAAAATACCTGGGAATAAACTTTAACCCAAGAGGTGAATGACCTATACTCTGAAAACTGATGAAAGAAACTGAAATGACACAAAGAAGTGGAAAATATTCTGTGCTCATGGATTGGAAGAACAAATATTGTTAAACTGTTCATACTACCCAAAGCAATCTACAGATTTAAGGCAATCCCTATCAAAATATCAACAGCATTTTTCACAGCACTAGAACAAATAATCCTAAAATTTATATGGAACCACAAAAGACCTTTAATAACCAAAGCAATCTTGAAAAAACAAAAAACAAAAAACAAAAAACAACCTGGAGGTATCACTATCCCAGATTTCAAGATATACTATAAAACTATAGTAAATCAAAACAGTATGGTACTGGCACAAACACAGACACATAAATGAATAAAACAGAATAGAGAGCCCAAAAATGAACCCACGATTATGTGGTCAATTAGTCTACAAAAAAAAGGAGGCAAGAATATGCGATGGGAAAAAGAGAGTTTTTTCCTGATATGGTGTTGGGAAAACTGGACAGCAACATGCAGAAGAATGAAACTAGACCACTTTCTTACAACATACACAAAAATAAACTCCAAATGGATTAATGAACTAAATGTGAGACTAGAACTCACAAAAACCCTAGAAAAGAGCACAGGGAATAATTTCTTTGACATCAGCTATAGCAACATTTTTCAAGATATGTCTCCCAAAGCAAGGGAAACAAAAGCAAAAATAAAACTATTAGGAGTGTATCAAAATAAAAATCCTCTGCACAGCAAAGTAACCAGTCAAAAAACTAAAAGGCAATCTACTGAATGGGAGAAGATATTTGCAAATCACATATTGGATAAAGGGTTAGTATCCAAAATATATAAAGAGCTTATTCAACTCAACACCATAAAAACAAATAATCCAATTAAAAACCAGGCAGAGAACATGAACAGACATTTCTCCAAAGAAGACACACAGATGGCTTACAGACACTTGAACAGATTGCTCATGTAACCATCAGAGAAATGCAAATCGTCTCACCTGTCAGAATGGTTAACATCAACAACACAAGTAACAGATGTCGGTGAGGATGTGGAGAAAAGGGAACCCTCTTTGACTGATGGTGGGAATGCAAACTAGTGCAGCCACAGTGGAAAACAATATGGAGATTCCTCAAAAAATTAAAACAGAATTACCATGGGATCAGGTAATTCCACTACTGGGCGTTTACCCGAAGAATATGAAAACACTAATTCAAAAAGATACATGCCACCCCCATGTTTACTGCAGCAGTATTTACAATAGCCAAATTATGGAAGCAGCCTGAGTATCCACTGATAGATGAATGGATAAAGAAGATGTGGTGTATATCTATAATGGAGTATCATTCAGCCATACAAACGATAAAATCTTGCCATGTGCAACAACATGGATGGATCTAGAGGGTATAATGTTAAGCCAAATAAGTCAGTTGGAGAAAGACAAATAAATACCATAGGATTTCACTCATATGTCGAATTTAAGAAATGAAACAAATGAACAAAGAAAAAGAGAAGACAAACAAAAACAGACGCTTAAATGTAGAGAACTGGTGGTTACCTGAGGGGAGGTTGGTGTGGTGATGGGTGAAATAGATGAAGAGGTTTGAGAGTACTCTTATTGTGATGAGCACTGAGTAATGTACCGAATTGTTGACTCACAATATTGCACACCTGAAACTAATATAACATGGTGTGTTAATTATACTGGAATTAAAAAAAAACAAAATTAAATTTAAAAATAATAATAGATATATAAATAAAATAAAGAAAAGCTATAAGGGCAAAAGCTAGGATCCAGAGTCTACTAATGTTTCTAAATTTAGTTCCAAACATAACTATGTTGGAATCTTCTGTGTCTCACTGTAATAAACTCAGCATAGTTGCAATATATATACTTTTGTTGAAATACAATAAATAAAAACAAAAACTGATGTATATTGATAAAGAAGATAAAACTAGAATTCACCGTAAAAATCAAATACTCTCAATATCACTAAGTTTTACTATAAGCTTCCAAAAAGAACTTCCAATAAAACAGTCAAAAGAACACAAGAAATTACAGGCACAAGGCCCTAGACAGGAGGAGCACTGTCTAGGACAGTAAAGGACAAATAAAGTAGGAAAAGGACAATAAAGGGCCTGGAAGGGGATACTTTCCAATTTCAGATATGGAACCCAGGGAAAGACTCTTGAGAAGGTGACAGCTGAGTAAATGCCCAGAGAAGATAAGAAAACTGCAGACCATGCAGACACAGGGAGGGGTGGGACAGAGCACCCCAGCACAGGCCGTGGCAAGAATCCAGGCCCCAGGGGGAGAGTTGCATGGTATCTGAGGACCAGGGTGGAGTGTACTGTGGCTAGGATGGAATTGCGGAAGGAGACAGAGATGGGAGATGAGGCCTCAAAGCTCGGGATGGGTTTGTGCATGAGGTGAGCAGACACTGGGGCATGGAGCGCCAAAAAGCAGTATGACAACCTGCATATTCATAGCTTTGCTCCTTCAATCATCTTGAAAGAGACAGAAGGAGGGCAAAGAAGGAAGCAGGGAGATGACTTAAGAGACTGCGACAACCCAGAGGAGAATGAGTACCTGGAAACGTCCTGACAGTAGAGGTGGCAAGAAGTCCTGGACCCGTGTGCATTTGGAAGTAGAGCTGCAGAAGGGAGGTTACGAGAAAAAGAAGAGTTGAGGACATGTGCATGTACTCAAGAAGGTGGTTTGCATGTCCTGAGATGGGGAAGGGCGAGGAAGAAGAGGGAGGGTTAGGAGCTTGATTCTGCCACGCCGTCAGTACTCAAGTAGAGCTGTGGCTGTGGCAGTAAGGGGGCTGTGGGATGCTGCTGTGATGAGGAGGTGGAGAGTGGGCTGCAGACAGTTTTAAGAGGCATCAGTGATCGGCTAGTATTTACAGCAAAAGATGAAATGGAAGGACCAAAGGGGTGAGTGAGGTAGACAGGGTAGAGAAGAGGTCCAGGACGAGCCTGGTAGCACTTTAGTATTGAGAAGCCAGAGGAATGCACGAGGAGGAGCAAGAGTGAGCACTGTACTACTGGGAGACACGATGGCCACACAAGTAACCACGAGAGGAGCAGCGCGGAGGTGGCTGCAGATGCCAGAGGTGTGGTGTGGGGAGTGCTGGGTGGAGAATGGGGGGCAATTTGGCCACAGTGGGAAGAGGAAGTACCGTCAAGATTAATTAAATTTTTTTTAACATGGTAGAAAAATAATGGCATGGTTTTAGGATGATGAGAAATTTCAGAAAGAAGAGAATTAAGGGCATTATATTCTCGAGTAAGCCACAGAGAATGACAGTTGGCCATTACGTTATTCACAATATCCTCAAACTGAAGGCACCTAACTATCTGTCAACAGAAGAACAGATGGATATAATTGCATAAATTAATACAATGGAATACTGTCTAGCAATAAAAATGGACAAACCGTTAAATGCCAAGGAAACTGATGAATCTCACAAGCATAATATTAAGTGAAAGTAGTCAGGCAAAAGAGAATGCATATTTTGTGATTACTGTATGGTTCTATTTATATGAAGTTCTCAAACATCTAAAGGAGTCTACTGCATCATAAATCAGGATGATAGTCAACTGGTGTAGGAGGAAAAGGGGGGAAATGAGAGGGGATTGGGGTGGTCCCAGGTGTGCACTGTATTCTATTTCTTGGACTGGACAGCAATTACATCGTCACTTTGTGATTATTTGAAGAAATGTATACTTATAATTTGTATACGACACTGTAGGTGTCTTATACTGTTCAATAAAAGATAGATTAAAAAAAACACAACAAAGCAAAATGAAATAAAATAAAATGTAGGTTACCCTATGATATCCACAGACTGTGGAAGAATTTAAGTAAACACTGAGAACTCACTATGGACACAGTGAAAATAGATCCCTCCTCTGGGAAGGAAGTTTTACTTTAAAGACCTGTAAGTCAACTTCAAACTAAGAATTTGACAGATGAATGAAACTCTTAAAAATGTGCCAACAAAATTAATAGTTAGTTCTTAAAACAAGGCTGCTCAAACATTCTCTCAAAAATAATATGATTTTCTTCTTCTTGTAGTAAAAAATAACACCCTATGGAAAAGAAAGCAAACATGTATCCTTAAAAATATTTCTGACCCATTAATGACCATTTATGCTCCTAAAGATTCAAACCCTATTATGTCTTAATCTATGCTTTTTATCCCTTTCAAAGTGATTAGCAAAGAAATATTAAATTAATGTGTATTATCATACGGTTACATTAATGCCTCTTACTAAAACTGAATTTCTAAGAAAAAAAAGCCATATTTCTTAATATACCACTTAGAGAGGAATATTGATATGATTGTTTCTCCCTTGCCTCTCTGCCCTTAAATTGTAAAAAATTTCCTGCCAAAAGTACAAACAAGCATTCAAAGACAGTTCAGTGCTTCTGTTACATAAAATCGATGTCAAATCCTGGCTTCTTTCTCCTGGCATTTCTCCATAATAAGGTGACAAAAATGTTCATGATAAAAATACATTTTGAGACAAACTCAGTTAGTGACTGCTACAATCAGTTCTTTCTACTCACCAGGGAGGGTAAATATGGATGATGTCTTGGGGATGTCCCCTGAGATGGCAAGCAGTCTCCTTGGTGAACAGCACCTTCAGTCCAGTCCTGGGGGCCTGACCTAGAGAAGAGCTGTCGGCTTGCATCCCTGCTAACTGCTCACACATAGCAACTTGGATGGTGCATTCCTCATGCAGCTCTAGAATTTTCACAACTAATATGCCAGACTTTCTACCTAGAAGGTGAAGAAGAAAAAAACAAGCAAAATGAAGTCTAATAAACATAAGGTCCAACTGTGAATAAAATGTCATGAAAAAAAGAATCACATTAAGATAGCTTTAGGGGCACCCAGGTGGCTCAGTCAGTGAAGCGTTCGGCTTTGGCTCAGGTCATGATCTCACAGTTTGTGAGTTTGAGCCCTGCGTCGGGTTCTGTACTGACAGAGTTTGTCAAGTTCTATGCTGACAAGTTGGAGCCCGAGGCCTGTTTAAGATTTTTGTGTCTCTGTCTCTCTCTGCCCTTCCCCCACTCTCTCTCTCTCTAAAATAAATAAACTTTAAAAAATTAAAAAAATAAATAAGATAGCTTTCTCCACCTATAGAAAATGGTCTGTATACTTTGCAAAGTAGAGAACAGATAGTAACATACTCACTGTAACATCTTTTAATTAAAATTTTATTTTAAGCAACATAAAAGATAGTCTTCCATCATAAAGAAACATTTTTGTACACACAGAAAACTTAGAGCCATCATTTCACACAGCATGGTTTTACGCCAAATCTTGAACTCTTCTGATAACCACAACAAGGGAAGTATGGGCACTTATTGATTCTTCTTTCTTATATGCTCCCTCCACCTCATTACCTGCTTTGACTCTGCAGGAGACGGGCTGGTTGCAACTGTTCTAATGATCATAAAGGTTAAAGGGGAGGATTTCTGAGGAATGTTGAACGCTAGGGCTTGAGATTTAAATGGGTGGAGGGGCGGCTGGGTGGCTCAGTCCATTAAGTGTCTGACTTCGGCTCAGGTCATGATCCGTGGTTTGTGGGTTCATGTCCCGCATCCAGTTCTGTGCTGACAGCTCAGAGCCTGGAGCCTGCTTTGGCTTCTGTGTCTCCCTCTCTAGGTGTACCTCCCCCACTCATGCTCTCTCTTTCTCTTTCTCTCTCTCAAAAATAAATAAACATTAAAAAAAATTTTTAATGGGTAGAATTTGATCTGAATTTAACTACTGATTAATTAAGGTGGCCAAGGGGCGCCTGGGTGGCTCAGTCGGTTAAGCAGCTGACTTCAGCTCAGGTCATGATCTCGCAGTCTGTGAGTTTGAGCCCCACGTCGGGCTCTGTGCTGACAGCTCAGAGCCTGGAGCCTGTTTCAGATTCTGTGTCTCCCTCTCTCTGACCCTCCCCTGTTCATGCTCTGTCTCTCCCTGTCTCAAAAATAAATAAAACATTAAAAAAAATTTTTTTTAATTAAATTGGCCAAGTTAGATAACATTTCAACCCTTCCGTTTTCCCACGTGTACCTCAAAGAACATTTATTTTTTATTTTTTTTTATTAAAAAAAATTTTTTTAATGTTTATTTATTTTTGAGACAGAGAGAGACAGAGCATGAACGGGGGAGGGGCAGAGAGACAGGGAGACACAGAATCGGAAGCAGGCTCCAGGCTCCGAGCCATCAGCCTAGACAGAGCCCGACGCGGGGCTCGAACTCACGGACCGTGAGATCATGACCTGAGCTGAAGTCGGACGCTCAACCGACTGAGCCACCCAGGCGCCCCTCAAAGAACATTTTTAAGAATTCAGCGAGAGAACTGAGGTTGACAGTGTATGTAACCTAAAACTCAGATGTGTCTCAGAAACTGCCACAAGCACCAGGAGACCTAAACAAGGATGCATACCTCAGGACTATTTATAAGAGCAGAAAAGTGTACCGAACACAAATCAACAGGAGCAAGGGTAAACCATGCTGTGTTTATACAACAGAACACCATATAGAACTTAACACTAGTGGGCCAGATGTCTACGTATCAGCATGTAGAGATCTCATAAACGAGAGGGGATAAACAAGATATTCAGAGCATGATACGCATAATGTTATTATTTTTTGAAACCTAGAAAACAATAAATTATTGTTGTAGATATATATGTAATACGAGTATATAAATATGGCCAGCAGGATACATAGAAACACATACCTAAGGAGAAAGAAGGGCATTTCGTTTCTTCATATCGTTTCTATTATTAAAAAATATGGGGGTGCCTGGGTGGCTCAGTTGGTTAAGCGTCCGACTTTGGCTCAGGTAATGATCTCACAGTCCGTGAGTTCCAGCCCCGCGTTAGGGTCTGTGCCGACAGCTCAGAGCCTGGAGCCGGCTTCGGATTCTGTGTCTCCCTCTCTCTGCCCCTCCCCCGTTCATGCTCTCTCTCTCTCTCTCTCTCTCTCTCTCTCTCTCTCTCTCTCTCTGTCCCAAAAATTAAAAAATAAAAAAATAAAAAATAAAACGTTGAAAAAAAAATGAAATAAAAACATAAAAATTTTTTTTTAATGTGAATCAAAAAAAGACCAAAGATTAAAACACGTTATTAATTCTAGGTGGCGAGTACACTTATGTTTTTCTATTTTCTGTTTTTTAATTAAAAAAATTAAATGAAATAACAAAAGCTAAGTATCTAACATAGTTCCCTGCTAATTATATAATAGATACTGATATTAGTTTCTTTACCACTTTAGCCAACTGGTTAACAGTGAATAATGAAAATTAATATTTAAATAACATCAAAGTTTTAGCTATATAATTTAATTTCATTTCCATTTCTTTTTCCTCTTCATTTTTCTTCATTTTCCACTCATCCCTAATTTTCCATTCCTTCCTTTCTCTAAGTGTCAGTAACATGTGTTCGCATATTAAGCAAGGCCACATCACTGCTCCAGAGCACTGCCTTCAACTACTGTTTCCTCAGGTATGTACCTATCTTGTTACTATTTCTTAAGGTAAGGAAGGAAACAGAATGGGGGAAGGATGTGAACAAGCACAATGTCAGGCTGGTACTAGTCACTATGGGGGAGGGAAGTGGAGTAATGAAAACAAGTATTACAGAAAGGCACTAAGTAGGAAGTAAGCATTGCACCTCCTCTACCATGATAGTTGTTTCTTTAGTAAAACGTAGCTCATCCTCAGTTGGTGAGCAGGAAAACAATTCAGGATAACGTAAGACATCGCTCTGGTGCACACACCATCTTTCCCATGCAGGGCAGCCAGATCAGTGGTTGGAGAATTAGGATCTTCAGCAGCAAAGGGAAATGCCCTAAGTTTAGGGGCTGCATTAACCACAGGAGCATTTGTGGACATATTTTAAGAATTTTTAAAACTTGGACCTGTGCTCAGAGCTCATCCCCCAAAACTGTGCAGCACGCGTGGCACCTACCCCATCAACCACTGACAACAGTTGCTGTTTGGAGCTCCAGGGCCCATGAGATCAGGTGGCCTGGCTGTGTGTGGCTGAGTGTCTGCCATGGCACCGTCCAGCCACGCTCAGTGGCTCGCCTGAGCAACCTGAGTTTTCTCCTCAGGCACTAATTATTGTCTTGTGTGGCTCTAAAAGTGAGATAGGTTTTCAGTAGTCTGCCAAACTCTATAGTCCCTATAAACCTCCAACACATTTTATAAAGGCAAGACATTACAGAAACACACAGTTATTACTCCCAGGGATACTTACATATCTGAGATGAATCATATTGCTACTAACCACACTCTCTTTGAAGATTTTTATGATAAATCCTGCCAATATTCCTAAAACTATGATTTCTGCTGAAGATTTGGAGCACTAAATGACTTGTAAAATAAACATGTTTCACGGTATTGGCTATCACCACAGCCCGTGCGCTGCAGCACAGAATAAACATATATATATATATATATATATATATATATATATATATATACACACACACACACACACACACACACACACACACACACACACTTTTATTTTAGAGAGAGAAAGAGTGCATGAGTGGAGGAGAGGGGCAGAGGGAGAGAGAGAATTAAGCAGCTTCCATGCTCAGTGTGCAGCCTGATGCAAGGTTCAATCCTACAACCCTGGTATCATGACCTGAGCCACAATCAAGAGCAGGATGCTCAACCAACTGAGCCACCCCAAGAGTAAACACACTCAATGGTACTACCACCACAGCCCTGGTGTACTGTGGATGGAATAAAAACGTGTTGCACGGTATCACTATTACCACAGCCACGGTACACTGCAGTATAGACAAAATAGAAAAAACATGCCTTATGGGACCACCAACAGAACCCTGGTGCACTGCAATGTAGAACAAACATGCCAGATGCTACTGACGATCACTCTTGTGCACTGCAGCATAACAGCACTGACTGTCACCCAAATCCTGGTGCACTCCAACAGGCTTGGTGACTTACATACAGGCTTGGCGAAGATGGTGATCAGTGCCATCCTGGATGTACTACGGGGCTCCAACGTTCTCCAAGAAGCACTCTGAAGTCTCTCATATGGAACACTGTCCAATACAGTTTTAGGGACACACCAGCAGCCTACCCTCCCTCAAGAAAACAAGGCAGTGTAATTTCCTCTTTGTGTGAGAGATAAAAAAGCAAAAAGCAACCTAGGACAAATGGTGAATTTGGAACAAGCTTTAAATCTGGGCATAAGAGATACAGGTTTTACAAACAAAGATTATTTTGTAATTAAATGGATGATACATAAAAGGCATTTCTGTGCTGGCAAAGCAAAATTTTCCAAAAATTTGTGAGTCTCGGCCAAAATATAACCTTGTCCAGGAAGGGTTTACTGAATCCCAGCCAGAAGCAACTACTCCTTCCCTTTTGAAATCCTCAAATACCTTATTTATACCTACCTTCTTTTTAACAGTGTCCTCATTTTTTTTCATGTTTATTTATTTATTTTTAAGAGAGAGAGAGAGAGAGAGAGAGAGAGCGCACAAGTGGAGGAGAGGCAGAGAAAGGGAGGCAGAGAATCCTAAGCAGGCTCTGCGCTGCCAGCACAGAGCCCGATGCAGGGCTTGAACCCATGAACCAAGAGATCACAACCTGAGCCGAAGTCAGACACCCAACACTATCTTCATTTTTAAATAGAGACAGTATTATCCATCCTCAAGAACACTGCAAATATTGAGAGAGGGAACACAGAAAGACCACAGTGCAGGGCCTAGTCCATCACACATGAAACAACAGCAGCCACTGTCACCATGGTCACTGTCATTGTTACTAACTTTTTCCAAGGCATTTTCAAATCTATTATCATACTTGACCTACAACAACCCTATGAAATAGGTAAGGAAGATATTAATCTCCATTTTTGGCAGATAAGAAAACTAAAAAAGTTACTTGCTCACATGACTTTCTTAAGGTCAGAGAGAATTACTGGTAGGTCGAATCCTAGAAATCGAGTGTTATTGCAAGACATGGACCAAAATTTCTCTCAGGTAAATACTGGTTAAAGATAGGAAATTGTGAGTGATGCTTTTTTCCTAATTTATTATGTTAAAACATGAGACTTATTTAAAATATAAAGAAAGCATAGCCAGCTGAGAGATGGTTGCTCTCGCTTTGGCAGGACATGGTCAGAGTGTCATTACTGATTGCTGCACTGTAACTTGTCATAGTTCTAAATTGAAGAGTACCACAGAGGTCAACTGGAGAGCACAAATATTAACATAAAACAGCAAAGACTAAATGATTAGGAAACAGGAATAGCAGGTTCATACAGAAGGTATACTACAGGGTCTTGTAAGTTCTATCTGTGTAGGAACAACAGATAAAACAGTTCTTAGTTAAAAATGGAAAATATTTAAGGCTAACATTTGCCAAATGAATATGTGAAAGAATGAGTTATTTTATCAGCTAACTGCTCTTAAAAGTATTTGGTTTTAAATGACCAAGAGGCCACAAAAGAATCAAGTAAATGGTATAAGAACAAAATGTATCTGAGACTACTGGACTTATTTGAAATGTACAGGTTGCCAGGGTCCATTTATATACAAGTCAACTCAAATCCTCTTAAGTAGGTTATGTTGATAAGTTAATAAATACTATGATAACTTTCACAAATATTTACACAAGAAATACTATATAAGAAATTAATCAACACTATATAAGTAAGTACCAGGTGAAACAAATTAGTATGTGGGGAGATACTGAAATGATCCTCCTATAGAAGACAGAAGCATCTGTAAGTTTTTCTAAGAGAAATACTTTACATAATATAATGTTGCACTAACTTTAAGTCACTCCATTTAATTATCCAAACATTGGCTACACAGTAATTTGGAATTTCCCCCTATATTATTACCCTGTCTCTCTTCATCTTCATAGATATCCCAATCTATACAGCATCCTGTCCTCACCCATCATGTACATGCACACACAGACACATGCAGACAGACACACACACACACACACACACACACACACAAGTTGGGGGGATAGCACAGCAAGGCTCAGGAATGGACATCAGGAGATTTTAATGTCCACCTGCTTCCAATACAGGTAGGACCTCTGTCCTGAACAGATACTCTGATACAGTTACCACTGGCTATGATTATTACAATTCTCCTTGTTGCTCACTCTGGATTACCATGGTATAATCAGTTTACATTTTACTCTTTTTTTTTTTTTTTTTTTTTTTCAACGTTTATTTATTTTTGGGACAGAGAGAGACAGAGCATGAACGGGGGAGGGGCAGAGAGAGAGGGAGACACAGAATCGGAAACAGGCTCCAGGCTCTGAGCCATCAGCCCAGAGCCCGACGCGGGGCTTGAACTCACGGACCGCGAGATCGTGACCTGGCTGAAGTCGGACGCTTAACCGACTGCGCCACCCAGGCGCCCCATACATTTTACTCTTATTAAAGGTATTTTACAGCTTTTCCCCCCCACCCCCCAAAATGATACATACCTCCAGTACCAAAATGGTCTTATGTGGGTGCGTCTGTTAGTTACCTGTGAAATTTTAAATAATACCTTTAACTAATTCTATGTCCTATTCTATCAACTTCTGATATTTATCCAGGAAATCCCAGCCTTATAAAATGAAGGGCTAGAGTCCTAGGAATACATTTGAATTAGAATATCCCTAGCCTCAAGTTCAAATGATCGGCTATAGTACTTCTTATGCTCAGGCCCTCGAAATGCCAAAAGAAACAGGATGGTTTTCTGTTGGCTTTAATATCCCCATTAGAAGTCTCAGCTCTCCCCAAAGGTTCATTCCACCATTTCAGAGAAGAGTCCACTCCTATTTTGGCTAGGACTAAAAGTAGTCTGCTTGACCCTGAATGGCAGCAGATAGGAGATTAAAGAACAATGGTCAGAAAGAAGACAGGTCAAGGCCACTGTGCGAACTTGGGGTATTTCCGGTGAGTGTGATCAGAAGAAGCCAATGAGGAAGAAACATAATTTGCTTTGTTGAGAACAGACTGAGGGCAGAAGGGAAGAAGTAGGGAAACCAGTTAGAAGGCTACTGTGGCGGCGTGCCTGGGTGGCTCAGTCGGTTAAGCGTCCAACTTCGGCTCAGGTCATGATCTCACAGTTTGTGAGTTTGAACCCCGTGTCAGGCTGTGTGCTGACAGCTCAGAGCCTGGAGTCTGCTTTGGATTCTGTGTCTCCCTTTCTCTCTGCCCCTCCCCCACTCTCACTTTGTCTCACTCTGTCTCTCAAAAATAAATACACGTAAAAAAAAAAAATAAATAAAAAAATAAAAAAAAAGAAGGCTACTGTGGCAATCCAGGAGAGGTAATAGTAGCTTGGACCTGGGAAGTGGGGACAGAGGTGATAAGAAATGGTTGAAAACTAGACATATTTTGAAGGTAGAGCCACCAAATTTTATTGATGAACTGCAAGTGGGAAATGAGAGAAAGCAGTCAAGAAGGACTCCATTGTTTTGGCTTAAGAAAGGGGAAGTACACAATGTCTACTGAGACAGGCAAGGTTTCTAGATGACTAGGTATCTTTGTGTGTGTGTGTGTGTGTGTGTGTGTGTGTGTGTGTGTGTATGTATGTATGTATGTGTAGGGGGGTGGCCTTAACAGGGGATACTAATGGTAATGAAGACACCAGTTTTGGATATATTAAGACTGAGATGCCTCTTAGCTAATACAATAGCCTGACCTTAACTGACCTCTCCAGTCCAGTACCTGGCCATTCTAACTATTGTACATAAGGCCCACTAGGGTGCTCTTTTTAAGTGTAAATTTATCAACTGCCACCATGCTTGAAGCTTTCAATGGCTATCCACTAGAAAAAATCCAAACTACTTTCCATTACAGAGAAACACCTTTGTTACCTGTTATTTTTTACTGCTCTAGCCTCAAATTCTCCAGCTTTACTCTAATATCTTTAAATTATTTCTATAATAAGGTAAAAACTAGACCATACTTTTAAGAAAGAGTTGAACTTTCTGAACACAGTTTTCTTTTTCCATCCAGCTGAGTTTATTACTCTCCTTTATGTCATTCTGCTCCTCTTACCAACACTTTCACACATAAAATGGATACTTTTGTCCATTAAACCATAAACTCAGTGCTGTATCAGGATCAGTACCAATAGATATATATGAGCTAAGTGAACCCTAATTCAAACTGATGTCAAGAACTCTGGGGACTGTTTCACTAGCCTTAATTTCACTGCTGACCAAGATGATTTTAACTAATCCACCTTACCTCAACTGGATATGATCTGCACCTAGAGAATACAAATTAACTGTGATTCAAGTAATGCTCTAAGAAGAAAAATAAACAAACAATACATTCCAAAATCAAAATCAAATGATCTACTTTATTCACTGTATTTTACAAATGCTTTTTTTATGCACTGAAATATGAATTGTATTTGTTTGTATATAATCATACTGTCTTTTCTTTTGAGAGATTATAACTATGCCTAATTTTATCAAGGATTCCCAAACACCTAGCAATATTATGCTCCTGTGAGTATTCAATGAGTGAGACTCTTATTAATTGCAATATTGCATCATTATTAATGTTTATTAAGTCAAAACTTTAGTTTCTGAGTAAATATTTTGATAAGCTGCCATCAGATTCATTTCATATATAATTTCACAATAAAATTCAGAAAGCCCCAAGCAGGAAGTCTAGGTTACAATACCTAAAAACTAAATTCTGAAGAAATTCACATCTTTATATTCTGTAAACAGTACAATTACTTTTTGTTTAAAATTTATGTTCTCCCATAAAATTTTAAGTCATCTGGCAATGATGAACAGACACATTTCTTAACCACAAGTGCTTACTGAACCATAAACAATTGTGCTTTCACTTCTTGATTCTACATTTTTTTTTTGCCTTTTCACCCAGTTGAAAATATTCTTTGCCAAAAACCACAATAATCCTAAGCATGAAACAGAAATCTGAAACCCAACTCTAAAAAAAAAAAAAAATACAAAAAAAAGACTAGACAATACTGACCAGGCCATTGGAATATTCACCACAGTCTATAGCGATGAGAACAATCAGAATTTAGCAGGGCACACGGGCCACCTGGGATCACAGTGTCACAGTGCTACCACCAGGAATGTCACTGTGACTTGTTCTGCAGAGGTAGTCTGAACTGTTTAGGAGAGGGTGAAGAGCCAATAGAAGGTCCAGTTTTTAAAGAATCTAAGTAAGAAAAAAGTATACAAAGGTTCCAGGAAGACAAGAGATTCCTAAGCAAAGTTTATACAAAACTGGACAAGAGGGGGTACTCCGAACTGAATGTGTGTCCCCTACAAATTCATATGTTGAAGTCCTAACTCTCAGTTTTGCTGTATTTAGAGATAGGACCTCCAAGAAAGTAATTAAGGTTGAAGGAGTCCACAGGCTGGGGCTCAGATCTGATAGGATTAGTGTCCGTGTAAGAAGAGACACTAGAAATCCCCGTCTCACTGGGAGCAGAGAGAAAAGGCCACAACAGCACACAGCCAGATAGCTGCTGCCTACAAACAAGGAAAAGCAGAGCTGTCACAAGAAATGGACTTGGCGGTATCCTGATCTTGGACTTCCAGCTTCTGTTGTTGTTTAAACCGGACAGTTTATGGTATTTTGTGATGATAGTTCAAGCTGGGTACTGCTCTAACAAATATCTAAAAATGTGGAAGTAGCTTTAGAGCTGGGTAATGGGTAGAGGTTGGAGTTCTGAGGTACATGCTAGAAATATGGATGTTAAGGGTAATTCTAGTGAGGTGTCAAACAGAAATGAAGAGATGACTGGAAACTGGAGGAAAGGTAATTGCTATGAACTGAATGTTTGTATCCCATCAAAATTCATATATTGAGGTCCTAATCCCTAATGGGATGGCATTTGAAGGTGGGGCTTTTGGAAATAATTAACTCATGAGGATGGAGTTTTTATGAATGGGATTAGTCCCTTACAAAGAGAGACACAAGAGAGATGATCTCTCTCTCTCTCTTCGCCATGTGAGGATACATCAAGAAGGTGGCCATCTACAAACCACGAAGTTGGTTTTCACCAGGAACCAAATCAACTGGCACCTTGAACTCGGACTTCCCAGCCTCTAGAACTATGAGACTGAAATACCTGTTGTTTAAGCCACCCAGTATATTTTGTTATAATAATCCAAACTGACTAAGACAGCAATTTTTGTTATTAAGTGGCAAACAACTTGGCTCAATTGTGTTCTAGGTGTTTTGTAGAAGATGGAACTTGTGAGCAACAAGATTATGGATATTCAGCAGAAATTTGTAAGCAAAATGTAAAAGGCAGAGTCTGGGTTCTCTGGACTTCTTAAGAGTAAAATATGGGAGAGAGACGAATTGAAGAAGGAATTGTTAAGCAAAAAGGAAGCAGCACTTCAATACTTAGAAAATTCTCAGCTTGCCCACACTGCAAAATATGAGGAAGCATGTTCTAAGAGAACACCAAGGGTGTGGCTAGACTACCACTTGATAAAGAGATTGTGGGATGGACCAGCAAACACAATACCAGTTTGAAGTAAAGGAGAAAGATACCAGAGAGAATGAAGGAAGGCTGCTGGACTTCTTTCATTCTGCAGGACATGACAACAAAGCTATTCTTTTTCTTTTAGTGTTTATCTTTGAGAGAGAGAGAGAGAGAGAGAGAGAGAGAGAGAGAGAGAGAGAACAGAGGATCTGAAGCAGGCTCTCTGGCTCCGTGCTGACAGCAGGGAACCTGAGGTAGGGCCCTGACCCACGAACTGCTAGACCATGAATGGAGCTCAAGTCCCCAAGTGGGAAGCTTAATGGACTGAAGCACACAGGCGCCCCTAGAGGTATTCTTTTGCGACTGTGCATCATCCATCGAAAAAACGGTAGGACTCCAAAGGCGATTAGGGGACCATCAGGGCTGCCATTCACCACAGGCCCTGGGGAGCAGGGTTGATTATTTCTCCTGGGTTTCAAAGGATGGGTCTACCTTTTTGGCTTAGGTGGGCTAAAATGCCCCCTCCTTCCCTCAGTGGTGGAGGTCTCTGCAGAAAGCCATAAGGGTGAAAGGCCCCACAGAGCCATGAGGGTGACACTGACATCTCAGCAGACCTGGAAGACAGATCACTGAGCCAAAGGGAATTTTCCTTGAGCCTTATAATCTAATGGAATTTTCCTTGGTTGTTTTTGGACTTATTTGAGACTTATTACCCCTTTCGTCCTTCCTATTTCTTCCTTTTGGAATGGGAATGTCTATCCTATACCTGTCCCAGCATTGTATTTGGAAACACATTGACTTGTCTGGTTTCACAGGCTCATAGCTGTTGAGGAATTATGCCACAAGGTGAATGGTACCTAGTCTCCCACCCACCTCTGATTTAGATGATATATAGATGAGATTTTGGACACTAGACTTTAGAATTGATGCAGGAATGAGTTAAGACTTTCAGGGCTGTTGGGATGAAATGAATTCATTTGCATGTGAGAAGGGCATGAATTTTAGGAGGCTTGGGGCAGAATGCTTTGGACTGAATGTCCCCCCAAATTGATATGTGAAGCCCTAACCCTAATCTCCAGTGTATCTATAATAAGAGATGGTGCTTCTAAGGAAGAAACTAAGGTTAACTGAGGTCATAAAGATAGGGGGGGCTGATTCATTAGGGTTAGTATCCTTATAAGAAGAGACACCAGCAATCTGTCTTTCTTCTTGTGCACAAAGAAGTCATGTGAGCATACAGCTAGATGCAGCTGCCTTCAAGCCAGGAAGAGAGCTCTCACTGGAACTGGATCATGTTGGTTGACAACCTAATCTCAGAATTCCAGCTCGAAAACTGTGAAAAGTCAATGTCTGTCATTTAAGCCGCCCAGTCTGTGGCACTTTGTTATGGCAACCTGAGATGACTGAGACAGGGGCTATTATAGGTTAGCCTTTCCAAGGTGTGAAGTGTATAGGACCACTGAATGTACATAACTGCTTCCTTCCACTCTGAGTACTCATAAAGCAAGGCCTTCTTTATTAAAAAAAACTTCCTCATTTAAACCACCTTATTTTGTAGCACTGTAGGTAGTATTTTTAGCTTGGAAGATAGGTTTAAACTGGTGTCCAAAAATCACACTGAAAACAACTTTTAAAAGATCATAAGGCTAAAGAGAAAGTACAGAAATATTTAAATATCTCTTTTATAAATGAAACATCAACTGAAAAATAAGTGTGTTGAGAAAAATTTTTAAAATTACAAAAATAGTAAATTACTAATTGTGGACGATTAGAAAAGTGCTCCAGAGATTCAGGGATTCATACCCACCCTCCTCTAAACAGTCCTGAAGAAGGCCCGAAGGGCACATGCATCTGCACAGAACAGCACACCCTCTGCATGTGGAAATACTATAAATCTGTGTGGCACAAAGAGCTGAAAATACAATCAAGGGTGCCTCTACTGCCATGTTATTTTTGATATTTATTCCAATATCAACCTTCAACCCTCGCCCCTTCTGTTGTTACAACTCTTCATAAAAGATATTCTAATGAACAACTTCTAATTCATTAGTCAAGTCACTTTAAGTTACAGCAAAATGGGCAAAATCTATAATTAGCCAGAGCTGTGCACGTCCCAATAGGAGTACAGCAAATTCACAACTACTAAACAAAAGTAGGTATTTTAGTCATGTGTGCTATCTCTTTTCAACAACATTGTAACAAACACTAACAGGGAAGGGGGAAGGAAAGAAGGGAAATCAGCTTAAGGAATAAAATGAGATGATGTCAGCAAAGTGCCTCTCTTGAAAGGCAGGCAGTAAGAGACCAGGGAGTTCTAATCACAGAAAAAGTGCGAGGGAAGTAAAACACTTAAAGGGACTACTTAGCGAAAAACGCCTGGAGTGTCTGTACATGGGAACACCACACAAGACAAGGTAAAACAGCAAAACAGAGTTTTAAAAGTAGAAAGAATGTAAGGTCTAGCAAAGTCCACTCTTATCAGTAAAGAAAGTGAGGCACAGATCACATGACTCACGTATGCTTTTGGCTCTGGCAGAGCTGGGACCAAAAGCAACATCTCCCGACTAGGACCATGTTTGCGCTCAGATGTCATGTAATGTGTTTAAATTCACCACTGACATCTACAACACTTCCTGAGATAGCAGGCACTCCTCAGAGAGGGTAGGTAAGGCCTGTACATCTTTGCAGCACTTTGCTCAGCTACTATTTACTTATACTTTGTATAATTACAGTATAACAGGATACTGGAGGTAAAATTACACACAAAGACAGAAAAGTTTATTAGGCCCAGTTACCAAACATTTCATGAAGGATATAACTGACCTTTGAAGGAGGGACTCAGTGTTGTGCACATGCGTGGGGTAGCACATAAACAGGACAGTGGGAAATGAGTCTACCATTGGGTAGGCTGGGCACATGACCAAGAATACCACACAAGACAGCTTAAAGGTGGCGAACATTTATTCCAAGGACAAGTGGCAGTGAAAAGAAACCTTTTATTTTTTATTTATTTATTTTTTCAATATATGAAGTTTATTGTCAAATTGGTTTCCATACAACACCCAGTGCTCATCCCAAAAGGTGCCCTCCAAAAGAAACCTTTTAAAGCAGAAGAGTGAAATTATCAGATTTGCCTCTTTAGGATGATGACCCGGATAGACTGAAAATGAGGAAAGGTCAGTGGCAGGGAGACCAGAAGGAGACTGACACAATCATCCAGGCACAAGGGAATTTGAGCCTGAATAGTAGCAGATGGGATAAATGAAGAGATGTGACTTGAGAGATAGTTCTGAGGCAGAATCACCAGAATCTAGGGTGGAGATGGACTGAAAACATGCATAAGAAAATCCAAGTGAAGACTGTTCAATTAATGGACCAGGAATGCAAGTGCTAGGGCATGCTGGGTCTATGGGACCTGCAGGATTCCTAGGTGCCGGTAGAGCCAGGGCTGGGCCAAGAAAGGCAGCAGGACACAGAGTTACCAAACCTCCAGGCAGTCCTGGGGGAGACAGCATGAAGAACTTTGGTTGCCCACAAAAGGCACATAGGACAGGAAGAGGGCCAGGACAGAAGCCTAAGGAGGCTGAAGTTGCACACAAAAAAGGAGTTCAGCAAAGAACCAAGAAGGCACATGAACACGGGAAGGGGCAATCCATGAGGGAGCACTGTTCTTCTTAAGGGAAGGGTGACCAACTGTGTGAGCACTGCAGGAAGACAGCAACTAATGGAAATGAAGCATCACTGGGATGAAAAGTGATGTGAAAGTAGGCCTCCTGACTACTCTTTTTTTTTCTTTTAATGTTTATTTATTTTGAGAGAGAGTATGTGTGTGTGTGTGTGTGTGTGTGTGTGTGCGTGCGTGCACAAGCAGGGGAGGGGCAGAGAGAGGGAGAGAGGATCCCAAGCAGGCTCCATGCTGAGCACAGCCCGACACAGGGCCCAATCCCAGGAACTGTGAGATCATGAGCTACAATTGAGAGTCGGACACTTAACCTACTGAGCCACCCAAGGTGCCCCTGCTGGTTACTCTTTTAAATCACTATCAAAGTACAAAAGCACAACTTCCAATTTTTACAACTTTACAAGGCATTTTACTAATCCAAGAACTTGTTTATTCAGTTTGTAGGCTGAAAAGGTTCTTATTTGGTCACAGAAAAATTTACAACTGCATCTGTTCAGAAAGATACATAGGACTGTGTGATAAGCCCATTGTTAGAGCACCTTCTTTAAGTAAGATTCACACCACATGGGCTGCCAAGAGCAGTGCCACCTGTCCTGCCAACTTATTCCTCCTTGGCAGTCTCTACCGAAAGATGAGGAAAAGTCAAGTTTGGGCTTGTACTTTGAAACAGGCTTCTCCAGGCAATAGGATCCTAAGTGAAAAACCTATAATCCCTTTGAAAATAAAAATGAGCTGAAGAAATTTGGAAAACTAGATTGGTAGAAAGGTTAAGATGACATAAACAAGATTTCACAGCATGGATAAATGCCAGTGGGATACTGAACTAGGATACAGGGTAAAAATGACAATTGGTTCGAGCAAGCCAATGAAAATGTTGCCTTGCCAATGACAATACTTTCCTAATGGTTGAAATCAGGGTTTTTAAGATGTACATAATGTTCTTCATTGACAAGGTCCCAATTTAACACTATGAATTAATTTTTATTTATGGAACCACATATGGAATTCAACAGGAAACATGTTTTACACTATATAATTCATTTAGAATGGGCTAACTGTGCAGTCTTATTTTTGGATAACTTACAACAGAAAACAGAAATAAAGATTCTTTTAAACCTCAGGCCAATGAGTAAACAATCTTAAAACGGTAAACTACTGTTTTTCTTTTCATATAAAAAGAAGTGGAGATTAAGTAAATCTACAGGGAACCCAAAAGCATCACTGAATTCTGCTGTGTCACCAAACCACATTTTATAGATTTTTTATGTATAAAAAGTCACAAAAAATTATTTACTTCTATTAAATATGGTAAAAATGGATGTGGCAGAAGCAGCCAAGGTGTGACAGATACATTAGCCAGAAATCTGAATTTGGTATTAAGCATTCCTTCCTCTATTTCTCAGATACCATCATTTATTTTTAATAAAGTTATGAAATAACTTGACAATATGAAAGTTAAATATGAACTCTTTACTTCTCTGGTAACTTACACTTAAAATTATTATTGGAAATTATAGTTACTTAGGACATGAAATCACAGCTTTAACAGTGGACAAACTAACATCATAGTTTGTTTCCTAACCTAACTCAGCAAAGAGTATTCTTGTGAATTCTTCTTGCACATCATGGCAAAGAACCATATTAAATACCACGACTACACTAAAATGTGGGTAGGGATTGAAAAGAGAAGAAAAAAATAAAGCTTAAACATGTAATTGGCCTTCTGGTTTTATTGGCTAGAGGGAAGCTGGAGATAATCCAGAGACAGCTCCCTTGACCCCAAAGGAAAGGGGAAGTTAAGAAATGGAACTGCAGCAAACCCTCTCCAGCCAAACTGGACTTGACCCATACTGAGTAGGTCATAGTAGTGTTCCTTCAATTGAAACTAGGGTGGTAAATAAGGTAGATCGGGAGTTTAAGAAAAAAACTCAAAGGACTTTTTAAAGACTCTGAACTATAAAACTAACAACTCTTCAATCCATGTCGTTCTCATCTTGTAAATTTTTTTTAATGTTTACTTTTGAGAGAGAGAAAAGAACAGAGTTCGAGTGGGGGAGGGGCAGAGAGAGAGGGAGACAGAATCCCAAGCAGGCTCCAGGCTCTGAGTTGTCAGCAAGTCGGATGCTCAACCAACTGAGCCACCCAGGCACCCTTCATCTTGTAAATCTAAATAAACATACAGTGTTTTATAAACCTGTCCTATTATACCAAAAATCTCTTATGTCCCCACAGAAACAAAACATTTAAAAGGTATAAAATACTGCTCCAAATCGGACAAATTAAAGTAACAGCTCACCATAGCTCTCTTTCCTAACTTTAAAAACACAACTCTAAGATACTTAGATTAAACCACATGTATTTCCAACAATTATTTTTCATCCAAATAGAGGGCTCTTAGTTTACCAATCAATTTGCTATACTAGAAATAATCAGCCTAACATTTTCTACCCCAAGTTTCTTTAATTGTGAGAAAATATTGTATCAAAGCAATTAGATAAGCCTTTTGGACACACATATCAACAAAGGAACCTTGGCTCTTCTTCCTGCTCACACCACTATTTCCAAATAGAAGATATTGGCCCTGACATTCCTTCTTCCTCTCTTGACCACTCAAGGGTGAGTCTGAAAAATGACCTCATTTTCAGGGGTTCCCCAGCCTCAGAAGGGTCCCTTGAAAGCAATGATAAAGAGGCAGGGGCCAGATTTCTGGCTGCCTGTTCCCAACAAGGCCGATGGGACCCCACTTCTCAAGTCATGCAGCCACCACTCCTGGGATTGGCTATAGGGACCCTGGGGGCAATGCGTGGCCTCAGGGTCAGTGTTCTCCCAGTCTCAGCCATCCTTTGCATCAGGAGCACAGAAATGCCTATGTGAGGTTTGTGCAGGTAACAAGGAGAGCTCCAGGGGGAGTGCCTAATGGGAACTTGTGGTGGCATCAGAGATTACAAAACCAAACCTTTGAGAATGTTCACTGCTGATCATGCTCAAGGACAAAGAACAGCTTGTACTCTGCATTTTGAAAAACTGTCTCACTGGAAAAACCAGTCTCAATAAATTATTGAATTGTTCACCTCCTGACACAATGATACACATTTTAGGAGTTCATAAGTAAAATCTAAGGTGCTATTTGCTACTTCACATTTTTCTCCCTTCTTCTTTAAAAAAAAATTTTTTATCGTTTATTTATTTTTGAGAGAGAGTGAGAGAGAGAGAGAGAGAGCGAGCGCACACACGCACAAGCCGGGAAGGGGCAGAGAGAGAGAAGGACACAGAACCCAAAACAGGCTCCAGGCTCTGAGCCATCGGCACAGAGCCCAATGTGGGGCTTGAACCCACAAACTGCAAGATCATGACCTGAGCTGGAGTCGGACACCTCGACAGAACCACCCAGATGTCCCCTCCCTTCTTTAATTATAAAAACAATGTATGTGATTTTGACAATTTTTTTCTTCTATAAAAGAAATATTTAAAAAGAAACCTTGTCCTGGGATGCCTGAGTGGCTCAGTCAGTTAAGTGGCAGACTCTTGATTTCTGCTCAGGTCATAATCTCACGGTTCATGAGAGGGAGCCCCCTGTTGGACTTCATGCTGACAGTGCACGGAGCCTGCTTCTGATTCTCTAACTCTCTCTCTTTCCCTCCCCCACTCATGCTTGCTCTCTCTCAAAATAAATAAACAAACATAAAAATTTTCAAGAAAAACAAAAGAAAGAAACCCTGCCCAATATCTTTTCCAATGTCAACCTTTGTTAATGGTTTTCTACAATTTATTTAATAATATTGACTAATACTTCCAAACTGTTATACAATGTGAAGAAAGCCTTTTTAGGGTTAGGGTTGCCTCAGAGCACTATCTGGAGTACTTTATTATAATCATCAGTATAAGGAATAATATATGGTTTCTTTCAATTTCTCTTGAAATTGTATACATAAATATTCTTCAAGGAGTAATTCATTGTAATCATTCTCCACTACAATTCCTAAGGAGTAACACACTATTCCCTTTGGTTTTGTTTCTTTTGTCTGACTTTCCAAAAAGCACTTCAGTAAGTAAAATTTTACAGCCATTATTAACACATCTTCAAATGCAAAATTAGTTTTTCTTCCTTCTAAAGAATAAAGCTTTACTATGTTAAGTAAGGAAACAAGAAAAAATTAATTACAATGCAATGACAGGGTCACATAGCTGTGTCAGTGACAGAAGCATATTTGTTGCTTAAAAAGTCTGAATGAATCAAAGAAAAAAGAGACAAAGTAAAACAAAACATCAAATATTATGACTACCTGCCATAAAAAAAATGAAAAGATATAAGGCACCAATTTATACTGTATTTCTCTAGTGAGTAAAAAAAAAAACTTTTGAATTAATAGAAAACCATCAATTTCCATTCTCTGAGTAATGGTGGTTATAGTGGTACTTGCATTTTCAGAAAATTTTTTTAATGTTTATTCATTTGTGTCTGAGAGAGATGCAGAGTGTGAGTGGGAGAGGGGCAGAGAGAGGAGACACAGAATCGGAAGCACGGTTCAGGCTCTGAGCTGTCATCACAGAGCTCAGTGACGGGCTCAAACCCATGAACTGTGAGATCATGACCTGAGCTGATGTCGGATGCTTAACCGACTGAGACACCTAGGTAACCCAGTGGTACTTGCTTTATATGTACATGTTAAGCTGCATATCTACATTTTTTGTTCTTTTTTCTTTGTGTTATATTTCAACACAAAATATAATTGCAGAAAAGCAAATATTCGCATAGTAAAGGCATTTAAATAAAAATTCTGTTGCATCCTGGATTTTACAAAGGTTTAAATTGTACTTTTATATTTAATTGCCTGAATATAATATATGGCAAATAAATTGCCTTTTATTGGACTTCAGTAATAATCTAAAAAAATTTTTTAATTATAATGATTTTGCACAAAAGGAAAAACACTTAAAATACGGGCATTCAGGCCAACAGGTACATGAAAACATGCACAACATCACTAATCACTCGGGAAATAAAAATCAAAACCACAGTGACAGATCACTTTACACCTTTTTGAATGGCTAGCATCAAAAAGAATAACAACCAACAAACGCTGGCAAGGATGTGGAGAAAAGGAACACTTTGTGTACTGTTGGTGGGAATGCAAATTGGTATAACTACTGTGGAAAACAGTATGGAGGTTCCTCAAAAAATTAAAAACAGAACTACCATACCACCCAGCAATTCCACTTCTGGGAGTTTATTCAAGAAAGTGAAAAACTAATTTCAAAGGTATCTGCACCCCCATGTTCACAGCAGCATTATTTACAATAGCCAAGATATGGAAACTACCAAAGGGTCCATCAACAGATGAATGAAGAAAATATGGTATACATATATAAATATATATTATTGATATTATATCATATCATATCATATTATATAAATTATATGTATTTATATATAATATATATTTATAGTAACTATATATTTTTATATACGGTATATATAGCATTTAATATATACCATATATATGCATTTATGTATATTTATATATAGTATACATATAGTATTTAATATGTATATTTATGCATTACATACATATATATGTATATAAATGCAATGGAATACTATCCAGCTATAATAAGGAAATACCTTGTCATTTGTGACAACATGGATGGACCTTGAGGGTATTATGCTAAGTGAAATAAGTCAAAGAAAGAAAAAATACTGTATGATCTCATTAACACGTAGAATTAAAAAACAAAACAAAACAACCACCCCTGCAAAATTTATAGAAAAGAAGATCAGATGTGATTCCCAGAGGTGGAGGGAAGCAAGTGTGGGGGGATGAGGGGAGAGAATTGGACGAAGATTATCAAAAGGCATAAACTTTCAGTTATAAGATAAATTAGTAGTAGGGATGTAAGCTACAACATGGTGACTATAGCTAATGCTGGAGTCCTAAGAGTTCTCATCACAAGAAGAAAATAGTCTTTTTCTTTTCTTTTTTTTTATATCTATATGAGATGATGGATGTTAACTACACTTATCTTGGAATCACTTTATATCTGCATGTCAAATATTTATGCAGTATACCTTAAACTTATACAGTGCTTTTCTCAAAACTGGGGAAAAATAGAAACAGGAAAAAAAATGGGCTGAGAAAAAAATCTCCGTTAAATAAAATATAAGTTTTCTGGAAAACATTAATGAATAACAAAACCTCCAATGTTTCATAACTCATTAGCTATCTTCCTTTGATATTCTGTCCTAGAACCTAGACAGAGGCTATAGGTACCCCCTGTAAATCTGAAGCTATCTTCCATGGCCTGTCCAGTGTGGTGCCCACCCTAAACCCTCCACAAGTCCTTCAGTATGCCAACCTGCACCTATATTCTTTCTTTGCATATCATCTATCTAGTTAGTAAAATAGAAGTTCCATAATTGCAGTGACCAGATTTTGCTTATTCATGGTGCACAGTGTGTGGTGCACAGCAGGTCCTTAATAAGCAGGTATTGAATTAGTAAACAGTTACGTGTGTAGCTCCTCATCCGTGACCTCTCTTGCCACCATCCTGTTTCCACCACCAGATTCTAAACACCAGTAAAGCAGCAGTTTGGGAAAAGGACATATATTTCATATAACTAAAATCAACACAGAAATATAGACATACAAAAAATTTTCCTCCGCATAAACGATGTACATGACAATTTTATAGAAGACACTAAATAGGGACACCTGGGTGGCCTAGTCGGTTCAGTGCCTGACTCTTGATCTCAGCTCTGGTCATGATCTCATCAGGTCATGATCTCATGGTTTGTGGGATTAAGCCCTGAGTCGGGCTCATGCTGCCAGCATCAAGACTGCTTGGGATTCTCTCTCTTCCTCTCTCTCTGCCCCTCCTCCACTTGCTGTCTCTCAAAGTAAATAAATAAATTTTAAATAAAAGAAAAAGGGGGGTGCCTGGGTGGTTTCAGTAGGTTAAATGTCTGACTTCAGCTCAGGTCATGAACTCGCAATCTGTGAGTTCAAGCTCCACATCGGGCTCTGGGCTGACAGCTCAGAGCCTGGAGCCTGCTTTGGATTCTGTGTGTCCCTCTCCCTCTCTACCCCTCCCTACTCCCACTCTGTCTCTCTCTCTCTTAAACATAAATAAACATTAAAAAAAATGTTTTTTAAAAAGAAAAAGACACTAAATATTACTTGTTTACTTTCTATAATACAACTTAAAGGAGAATCAATGTTTTTTAATTAGCTAACTGAAGTGACCTCAAACATCTAAAAAAAAAAAAAAAAGAAGGCCTTTTGTTTAACAATAGGCAGTGAAAAACAGAATTTAGAAGAGTAGCAGCCCTGTCTCCCACCCCCAAATCAGCTTCTTCATTTAACAAACAATTTCTAATTCTATGGACTAACAGCAGAACATTCTGGTTCCTTTTGTGGTCTAGGAGGCACAGTGCGGCTCTGGTGGAATGAAGTGTGTGTGTACTGCCTCACTCAGTGTCTGGAAGGGAGGAGCATTCAGCGGGAGCCATCATCTGTATTATCTGCATCAGTCTGAACTGTCTTACTTATTTGCATCATCTCTGAAAAATTTCCAAGTCTAACATTCAGAAATCCAAGAAGAAATAATAAATGGCAGATTTCCCCCCCTAAATACAGAGACTATTTTTTGGAGGAGAAAGGAAAAAACCCATAAAAAAATAACAGAACTGGGGTGCGCCTGGGTGGCTCAGTCTGTTAAGCATCTGACTTTGGCTGATTGTGATCTTGCAGTTCATGAGTTCGAGCCCTGAATCAGGCTGGGCTCTCTTCTGTCAGCTCAGAGCCCACTTCACATCCTCTGTACCCCCCTCTCTCTGTCACTCTCCCACTTGTGTGCTCTCTCTCAAAAATAAATAAACATTAAAAACAACAACAACAAAACCTTTGATGGGGACATGTATCATAAAATGTGGCACTGGAGGGACGCCTGGGTGGCTCAGTCGCTTGAGCGTCCAACTTCAGCTCAGGTCATGATCTCACAGTTCATGAGTTCAAGCCCCCGCGTTGGGCTCTGTGTTGACAGCTCAGAGACTGGAGCCTGCTTCGGATTCTGTGTCTCCCTTTCTCTCTGTCCCTCCCCCCCTCATGCTCTGTCTCCTTCTCTCAAAAATAAATAAACATTAAAAAAAATTTTTTTTAATAAAAATAAAAATAAAATGTGGCACTGGAAAAATAATAAGGCAGTGAATGTAATTTTCCAAAAATCATGGTGGGAAAATGAAGAAATAATTATTCTCAATGCGAAGATATTAGGAAATTAAAATAATATGACAGAAAGAAGAAAAAATGAGAACTCCTGAAATCTGAACATATTTACTCTAAGCTAACAGTGCATGGTGAGGTTATCTAATAAAGTCTGGCAGTTGAGTAACTTTGGGAATTTGTTTTAAGGAGACTCAGTACCCCTTCTAGGTGAGCCAGCCTGGGCATTCTGTCAACTAGTTGGGGAGAGGCTGGCTAGTGGTGTAAGTGGAAAACAAGGTTTCCCGGGCAGCAGATCAGGATGCTATCGAAGCAGTGTTGGAGAAAGGCATCGACAGATGTTATAGTTTTTTGTGGCTTACAGGTCACAAAGTTTCAGCTGTTCATGACCCACTGGCAAAAAGTAAAAAAATAAAAAAATTCTAGTACAAAAGCTATTAAATATTAATACCAATATGAATAACTAAGTTCACTCTTTGCTCTTATAATACTATTCTAAGTTCAAGACAACATATTTATTACTTTTGAAACACATACATGTGCACAGAAAACTTACAGCATTTTTACCTTTACAGGCATATCAAAGGGTGTTCTAAAATGAGAACTCACACACATGTGCTTAGTGACAACTCTCAACATATAGTAGCAAGTTGAAGAAAAAGAAAATTGAGAGAGAATCCTGCTTTGGATGCCAGTAAATGCTACTGTACTTCATTAATTTTACTTGTTTCTCTGCCCCTCCCCCATCTTCTTCTTTCTCAAGTTTAGAGTGAATTTTTTAGAACAAAAATCTCAGTGAAAAATTACTTATCTGAAGACCATCTTTTGGTTTTTTTGGTTTCACTTATCTTTTTTTTTCTCCTACTCTGTATTCTTTTTATTTAATTTTATTTTAATTTTATTTTTTTAAATATATGAAATTTATTGTCAAATTGGTTTCCATACAACACCCAGTGCTCATCCCAAAAGGTGCCCTCCTCAATACCCATCACCCACCCTCCCCTCCCTCCCCCCCCCCCCATTAGCCCTCAGTTTGTTCTCAGTTTTTAAGAGTCTCTTATGCTTTGGCTCTCTCCCACTCTAACCTCTTTTTTTTTTTTCCTTCCCCTCCCCCATGGGTTCCTGTTAAGTTTCTCAGGATCCACATAAGAGGGAACAAATATGGTATCTGTCTTTCTCTGTATGGCTTATTTCACTTAGCATAACACTCTCCAGTTCCATCCACGTTGCTACAAAGGGCCATATTTCATTCTTTCTCACTGCCACATAGTACTCCATTGTGTATATAAACCACAATTTCTTTATCCATTCATCAGTTGATGGACATTTAGGCTCTTTCCATAATTTGGCTATTGTTGAGAGTGCTGCTATAAACACTGGGGTACAAGTGCTCGTATGCATCAGTACTCCTACTCTGTATTCTTAAACATTACAAGGAGCTCACTGGTTTTGTCCATCTAAGAATATCCTTAACAATTTTTAGTTTAAAAACTTAGATACCACATTGAGAAACTTCTTGTCATGCCCTTACTGAACAGAGGATGAACAGGAGAACTGGGAGACAGACTTTGCTACGCTCATGTCTCCAGAACTCAGTCATGCCATGAGCATACGCTCTCAGTGCCTGCCTGGATCTGCCTCCCAACAAACTACCTAGAACAAGATGGCCCATTATCACAGGCCACTGAGGCAGACTGACACGAACACACAGGGCTGTGTCTGTCTCTAAATAGAAGATCCAACTGGAAGGGTTATTGTGAGGATTTAATGGGTCAATAAACACACGAAATGCTTTGGATATCACGTAATAAAAACTGGCCATGGCAAAGCAGTGTTGGAAAACTGTTTCCCTTCAAAAAGAAGGAAAATAGAATGGTTCCTGAAAAGAAATCTAGGAAATATGTTTCTTCTGACTCTGTGATCTTCCATTCCCTATTCCACAGACACCTTTTAAAATACATATTTCGAAGGCATCACACTGGAAGGCGAGATGGGAGGCGGTGGTGATGGGCAAAGTAGAGGAGATTAAGGAGTACAAACTTCCAGTTATAATGTAAATAATTCCTGGAAATAAAAAGTACAGCATAGGGAATATAGATAGTACAGTCAACAATAAATATAAGGTAATAACGTATGGTGACTACACTTATGGTGAGCACTGAGTAATGTACAGAATTGCTGAATCAGTATGTTGTACACCTGAAACTAATACAACATATGTTAATTACACTTCAATAAATTTTAAGATCATCCAATCACAGACTCCAGGAGCTGAGTGATCAGGCCCCTGCACCCCCTCTTCTCTGCCTGTCATCTCACGTGCCCATCTGCACTAGCCTTCGTGTGCAGCACACGTTTCTCTCTGTTCTCTAAGCAGCTAGGTCAATCCGGCCTTAGTGATCACAAAAAAACAGCCAAGGAAATAGACACACATTTAAAATTTATTCAAGTTTGAAGAATCTTGAACTATGTCTTTTATACTGAACTGTACTTGGAGGAATAAACAGGGAAAACAAAACTGATTATTAAATGGTATAAGTGGTTGTTATAAAATAGCCCAGAAAAGTAAGCTATACAAGAGGGAAGAAAAGAAAAAATTAAAATCCACAAAGCAAAGGTGTTAAATTTTTTTTTATTATTTTAGAAATATTCACTGGAATATTTGAAATATGCACTGTCTTATAAAACTAGACATGCCCTTACTATAACACCTGGCAATTGCTCCCTTGATCATTTGTAGCAGAAAAGTAAAGGCCTATGTTCACTCAAAAACTTGTACACTGACATTCATAGCACCTTTATTTGTAATAGCCCAAATCTGGAAATGATCAAAATGTCCCTTAGTAGGTGCACAGTTAAACAACTGGTATATCCACATCATGGAAAATTACTCACTAATAAAAGGAAGTTAACTATTGATATATACACAATCAAATATTGAGGGAATTATGCTGAGTGAAAACAGCCAATCCTGAAAGGTTACACACCATATTATTCCATTAAAAAATGAGAGGGAGACACAGAATCTGAAACAGGCTCCAGGCTCTGAGCTGTCAGCACAGAGCCCGACATGGGGCTCGAACACACAAACTGTGAGATCATGACCTGAAGTCAGACGCTTAACCAACTGAGGCCCCCAGGCGCCCCCCCCCATATTATTCCATTTACATAACAGTTTTGAAATGACAAAACTATGGAAATGGTAAGATTCATGGTTTTAAGGTATTAGAAGGGTGGGAAGGAGATGGCTTGGGTAGCATGAAGGGATTCTTGTGGTGACGGATGCTTCTGTAAACTGACTACAGTGGTGGGCATGTGAATCTATACATGATAAAATTACATAAACAAAATATATACACAAACTGACAAGTACATGTAAAACTGGTAAAATTTGAATAAGGTCAGTGAATTGTATCCTGGAACAATATTTGGGTTGTGCTGTCATAGTACAGTTAGGAAAGATGTCATCATTGGGGGAAAGCAGGCAAAGGACACAGAGAATCATTCTGTATTATTTCTTTTAAATGTATGAGTTACATGTCAATCTACAACTATCTCCTAATAAAATGTTTTGCTTTTTTTTTAAAGGCAGACAGATATGTTGGAGACATTCACTCAAACATTTCAAATCAATAAGCAAGTTCACACCCCTCCTTGTTATGGATTAATTGGATGATACTCCTCAAATGGAACAAATGTAAGAAGGCCACAAGCTAAATAATTACAAACTACATATTAATTTCATAAACCATTATTTCTCATATCTGAAGGAAATAAAGACTAAGAGAGATGCTACATTTAATTTCTAAACCAAAAATTAAGACCTGATTCATAAAATTCCTAGGTTTCTCAGTAAACCCATCAGAAGAAGGGAAAGCCACGCCCAATGTATTCAGTCAAAATTAATCTAAGATGAACAAGCCACTTCTGTGTGTAAGAAATAAAGTGGAACTGTGACTTCAGTACCTTGTTAACCCAAAGGTACATGTAAATCCCAAGGAAGACAAGGAGAGGCTGATTTTGGTTGCTTCTGAACTACCAGTCTGGTATGAAAATGACCTCAGAATAATTCAGTGTCTGCTTATTTTCACCACCTATTGAGTGCTGACTCTGTCTCACAGCTGTTTGTGCTTACATGCAGAATCAGATTTATTGTCAGCACAAGCTCATTAGGTGACGTACTATTACATTCACTTATGATCAGGAAATTAAAAGGCTCAGAGAGTTTAATAATATAGATATTTTAATAAATCCATCACTGAATCTCAGCTGTTTACTAAAATTTTTTTTTCTTGGGATTTGGGGGTAGTGGGAGCTATTTCTATTTAATATTTTTAAGTTTTTCTTTTACTTACCCAGTTACTATAAATATATAGAAATAAGAAAATATAATTTTGTATACTGAAAGAAAAAATTTCTTCTGCCAGGCCACAAAGTAAACAGTGAAATATTCTTCCTAATACAATAGAAGTTATATCAAAAAGAATGAAAAAAATGGTACAATGTATTACAAGACACCAAGCAGAGGATCTAAGAGATCTCAAAAGTAAGAAATTCATCTAAGAGAAAGAAACAAAAAATAAAATCCAAATCTAAAGATGTTCAGACTTTAAGACAAAAATCTATTGGAGATGGGCCATCCATATATGAAATTAATGGATTAGTTTTTAGCTCTTTGTTTTTGTTTTCTTTTGCTTTTGTCTTTTATTTGTGGTATAATTTATATAACCTCTACCCCCAAATTCAAAAAGGAAATTATGGAGCACCTGGGTGGCTCAGTCGGTTAAACCTCTGACTCCTGATTTCGGCTCAGGTCATGATCTCATGGTTTGTGAGATAGAGACCTGCTTCGGGCTCTGTGCTGATAGCACAGGGCCTGCTTTGGATTCTCTCTTCCCCTCCCCCACTCCCTCTCTCTCAAAATAAACAGTAAAAAAAATAAAAATAAAAAAAAACAAAAGAAGGCAAATCATAAGGAACATTCCAAATAAGGTATTTGGTGCTTATGAGCCAAATAAAAGATCACATTCCCTCTCTTCATGCCAGGCACCCAGTCACACTTATTTGACCTGGTATTTTTCTATTTCAACCTCTAGAAGATACTTTCTATTCTGTGCTTAACAATTTGTGGTCAATTCACTATGAGAAGGTAGGACAACAATGTAGAGTGATTTCCATTATATGTTAACATGAATAATTAAGAAGACAATCTGCCATCTCCCTATCAAAATAATAAGATTTGAGGGTATCCTACAAAAGATTCATTATTTAGATAACCTTCAAACTTATGTCCTATGCTTAGTGTCATCTTAAGAATGCAACATGGAACTAACTACATGTTGAAAGACTACCTTTTCCCAAACAAAAATGACATTTGTATGAATATTTCTAATTTTGCTGGTTCCTTAATCACTTGCCTTCTTAATCCTAACTTTCTCCAGCCCAAGCAGATAATCTAATGAAGGCCCACATGGATTAGTGATTAAGAACATGGACAACAGGGATAACATCAAACCTGGGCTTACGCATCTATACCATATATTCAATCTACAAATTTTTCATCTAGAAAATAAGAAAAGCAAACTGAATCTTAGAGCATTATTTTGCATACTAAATGGTTTAATATGTAGTAAGCCTCAGCATTGTACCTGCCATACAGTAAACCTCCAAATGTGATACAACAGTGATAAGGACAAAGTCAAAGGAGAAAAAAAGACAGAAGCTATTTTCCCCCAATAATTTCTTAGGAATTTATGGTTCAAATTAAAGTTTGAACCAAGTTTGCTCAAGTCTTCCTCTCACTTTGAGCATATTTACAATATTTCAAGACTATAAAGTCAACAAAAATTCAAAATAGATACCTTATTTGACACATAAAGTTCAACCTGGGATGTTTGTTTATTCTTCAATTGTAATATCAAGAGCAAATTGGTAGAGGGTCTCCTGGGTGGATCAGTCGGTTAAGCATCTGACTTCAGCTCAGGTCATGATCTCATGGTTCCTGAATTCAAGCCTTGCATCAGGCTCTGTTCTGACAGCTCAGAGCCTGGAGCCTGCTTCAGATTCTGTGACTCCCTCTCTCTCTGCCCCTACCCTGCTTGCACTCAGTCTCTTTCCCTCTCTCTCTCTCTCTCTCAAAATAAATAAACATTAAAAAAAGAGAGCAAATTGGTAGAGAAGTGAAAAAAAATTATTTTCATGAGGCAGGATGTGGTACCATGGAAAGAGCATGACACTGGCAGTCAGGTGGCTATGGTTTTAGCCCTGTTTCTTCCCTTTAATTGAATAATCAGAGCAAGTCACTTCCCTCTTCTAGGCCACATACTGTCTCCATCCCCCAAAGAGGAGCTGAGACTGGAAGATCTCTAAGAACCCTCAAGAATTACCATTCTACCTTTTCATGAGGGAAAAGAAAATAGGATGTGGCATGAACACTAATGTAGCATATAGGTGGTACTTTCAATGTTTTTTTTTTTTTTAAAGATTTTTTTTTTTTAATGTTTATTTATTCTCGAAAGAGAGAAAGTATGAGCAGAGAGAGGCAGAGAGACACAGAATCCGAAGCAGGCTCCAGGCTCCAAGCTGTCAGCACAGAGCCCGAAGTGGGGCTCAAACTCACGAAGCATGAGATCATGACCTGGCCCGAAGTCAGACGCTCAACCGACTGAGCCACCCAGGGGCCCCACAAAGTTCTGGCTTTTTAAGTGTGCAGTGGCCAGACTCCAAGGAAAAGCTAGGTATTCCAGTCACTCTGTTTGCTATCCTCCTGTCCTCCATTCTTCCCATCCTGTCTTTTCCATCCTGTGGCTCATGACCTCATCCCAACCTCTCAATACAAAGTTGGCCTATATCACTAAAATAAAAGTTGCTGCATTGAAATTTACCAAGTCAAATATTTTTTTTTAATTTTTTTTTAACGTTTATTCATTTTTGAGAGACAGAGAGACAGAGTATGAGCAGGGAAGGGGCAGAGAGAGAGGGAGACACAGAATCTGAAGCAGGCTCCAGGCTCTGAGCTGTCAGCACAGAGCCCGATGCAGGGCTCGAGCTCACAAACTGTGAGATCATGGCCTGAGCCAAAGTCGGACGCTCAACCGACTGAGCCACCCAGGTGCCCCGACCAAGTCAAATATTTATATCAAGTCAGAAAGAAATCCAAGCTTACCATTCTCTTATATAATTACTTCAAAAGAATGGAGGCAAAAGCAGAATAGGAAAGAAGGGTAAGTTTGAGAATTTAGGTGGCATGGCCATATTTTTCTGGTTGAAGCAGAACAAAAGAAATTTATAATGCATAAAACCCCAAATTAAATTCAAAATGATGAGTGACACAAAGTTAAACAGAAACTAGTTAGAGGTGGAAGTGGATAGATTATAGGAGAAAATGATCACTCCAAATCAAGGACATTCACATTTGAGAGGTTACGTACGTACAGGTAAATATTTATAAATAGAATATGAAAGATTACTGAAAGGTTAAAATGAAAAAATATATTCTAAAATCACAAAGCGTTCTTATTTTTATTACATAAGTCTTGAAAAAGATCACAAGTTAATTATAGGGCTATTTATTATATTCCACCTCAGTAGTGATTAGTTCAAGGAGGGGTACATGTCTCTGCAGATCAATGAAAATCATTGGTAAAATATTAGAAAAGAAAGCATTCTTTTTATCAGACGTGAAGCTGTGAATTACCATGTGGAAAAGACCTACCAATCTTTTCAAACCAATATGCCTGACGTGAAATTTTCTCCCTGTGGCTTTCAGGTATAAGTACTATTAAATTCTTTTTGTGCTTATGCCAGAGTATTTATTACTGACTTCCCTGAGTAATAAAACTCATTGTCAATCTTTATGTATACCTGGTTTTCTGACTAATCAAATGAGTTGTGAAGATGATTATTTAATATGATTTTTTATATATAAAAAAGATAAGATACAAAGTAATAAATGTAACAATGGGCTGATTCATAGCATCCTGTAATAAAAAAAAAGTATTCTTGGGTCATATGTATCAGGTCATCCTGATAACATATGTCATATTATAATACTCTCTAATACAAGAATGTGAGAGAAGGCAGTTGCTAGAAGATAGCTGGGAAGAATTTTACTTCATTTTATTTTTTAAGATTTTTAAATTTTAAGTAATCTCTATACCCAACACAGTGCTCGAACTCACGTCTCCGAGATCAAGAGTCAAATGCTCCACTGACTGAGCTAGCCAGGTGCCAGCTGGGAAGGATTTTAAAGATAATGAATGAGATCAAAATTAAAAAGTCTTCCAGAGAAAAGTGCAACAGTTGACAACATACTGGTTGAGTATTTTATCTAGCACTGCTGTTCTATTTTGCATGCTAACATGTGCCAAAATAAACTGTGAGCCTATTAAGATGCATATTCCAAGGAACCCCCTGGAGAGAAAACTAATAGATGACCATTCCCACCTACTTCTTCCCCCACTCCTAATGGAAAGACCACTCAAGAAGAAACCATGAAAAAAACCACAGTCTCACAGAAGAGGGAGCTTTTCCAGGTATATGAAATATTCTTAATATCAAACAATTTGTTAAAAAACAAGTTTTCAGTCACTTGCTTGTAGTAGCAACTTTCAAACTACATCCTGTAATTTATTAGAAGGGACCTATATCAATTTAGTGAGATTAGGATTATGGGAAAAATAAAAGGCAATGCAGAGTATATCACACATATTAAGGCTAGTGTTGTTTAAAAAATGTTTCAGGGGTATGTGCATGCATGTAAATCATATGTGCACTGGGAGATTATATAAGGTGTATTTCTTTTTATTTTTTATTTTTTATTTCTCAATATATGAAGTTTATTGTCAAATTGGTTTCCATACAACACCCAGTGCTCATCCCAAAAGGTGCCCTCCTCAATACATAAGGTGTATTTTTTACTAGGGATCACAGTCACAGAAGTCTGAAAGCTATGAGCAAAAAGCTAAGAGCAAAAGAAAAGCCTAACACAGAGCTCTCCAAATCAGATCAAGAGTATGTCTTCTATTGAACTGTGAGAAGCTCTATAGGGAGGGATAAGTAGACCTTATAAGAATGGACTCATCTTTCAGAACAACTTTTGAGACCCATAGGACACCTGGAGAAAAAGAAAACATCATGAAAACAGTAATGATTAAATTAATATATCTTAACAAAAAATAATTTTGACTAGCATCTTCTTTATCCACAGTCTCAGATGTCAGTGCAGACCTTACCTGAAAGTGTCTTTTGGTAAGAAACACATTGATGTCTCCATAAAGAAATGGCAGATCTCTCTCGATTTTGCAGTCCATTTAGTCTTTCTGCTAGCCCGCCTCTGTTTAATGAATTACAATGTATTAAGTTAGTTAAAAGAAAAGCTTCAGAATAGTTGGAACTCTCTATTTTATACCCTCCAGCCAGAAACAAATAGAACATGCCAATTCTAACTTATTTGGCATCATGTTATCTTCCTAGAGGCCGAATCCTCCTAGATCAATATTCTTTAAGATTTCTTGAAGCTCAGTTTCCTGATTCTTAGAAATACAGGTTACTCTCATGTCAATTTGACTTTCTTCCTATTCTTTCCTAATTTACTTATTCCATGAATATATACTGATCACTTGTTTCCTGTTCTACCTAGCAAAGTGCTAGATGCCAGGAATCAAAAGAAGGCAATGAACCATGCCACAGGGGAGCCTCGCAATCTACTCAGCAGACAGGGACAAAGCATATAAATTAAAGCATGGTCAGAATTGTAGTCAAGAATAAAACCTGCAAACTGTTGATAGGCAGAACACTCAAATAAGAGAATTTAGGTATGGGATCATTATTGGGACCACAGAGACAACTGACTATTAACCACAAGCACACCACAAGGGTACCAACATTATAAAAAAAAATTAAAAAAACCCAAAACCTTCCATGTATGGCAGGAAGATGATTAAAATGGACACACTTCACAAAAACCTTTACCTATCAATGAATAATATATACAACAGTATTATTACATATTATTACACTAATACATTAATTATATTATTACACTAATATTCATGTATTATATATAATATACATTATACATGTTACAATTATACATTATTATATAATTACATTGTTATATATCCTTATATAATAAACATAATGTAAGTATGTTGCATATTAACATAATATAATGCTTATATTATGCTAATATATTATTAAATCATATATAATATGTATATTCATTGATATGTATATTATAAACATATATATTATATATATTTTTTTGATTCAGTAAACTACCTAGGGTCAGAGAAGTCAGCAGCTCCTAAAACATCTGTGCTGTCAAGAAAAATCAGGATCAGCTGTTAATCACCATTATGATTATATTATACATAATTTATCAATATATTATTTCATATAATTACGTACCAGCTCACTGATCATTTCATTACATTATCTCATTTTATTCTAATAATATACCTTTATTAAGAACAGATATCAATAACTACCTCACAGATGATAAAATCAGAGCTTAGAAAGAGGAAATTCTCTAATATTATGTAACTAGCCAGATGAGGATATAGTTGTTGAAACCAGATAAGACTTAGCATAGTGCCTGGCATTTAAACCTTCAAGAAACACGAGTCATTGGTATTATGATTTTGTCATGATTTTTACTTGTGCCCTACAAGCTCTTTCTACTGAGATGACTGAAAGATCTCATTTTCATACATATTATGTATATTATCATTGTTTTTGTATAGACACTTGTTTTCCTATAGGCACTATTGTTTCTGAATGTGTGGGACATATAACAATTTTTTAAAATTCTCATAATCACAAATATGCCAAAGAACCTCAACTTTACATACATGTCTACCTCTGCTTAATATATGTGTAAGCTCTTCTTCATATCATTCTCTTTACAGAAAGTAGCTCATTATACTCCTTCTCTAAACACTATAAAAGTAGGTACTATTGTCATCCTCATCTTTACACATGATAAAGTGAGGGAGGCAGTGAGAAATCAAACACCTGTGAAAGGTGACACATGTGATAAGTGGCATACCTGGAGGCATACTTAGCAGTCTGTCTCCAGAGTTCCTAAACTCAGCGTCAATGATATACTTACTGCCTCTTAAAAAAAAACTCCTAATAAACACAAGAAAAAAAGCAAAACACTATTCTTTGTACAATGATCTAGACAGTTACCTGTCAAGTGTTGGTTTTCAATCCTAGGGCTATCAAAAAAAGAAAAAAAGACAAAATGCAATCTGAAAGCAGTATACGGTTAAGGCCACATCCCCAAGTAAACTGTATAATCTCCCAAGTAAACTGTAGGAATTATAAGATGAAAAGGAAGAGTAAAAATAAATGTGGAACAGTTCTCTGCATGTAGAAGTATCTGGAGCCATAAGATAGAATCAGCATTTGAGCTTGTTTTTAGTCATTCGGAGATGTAGTAGTGCTTCACAGAGCATCTCTGCTCCATCTGCCTAGAGAAATTATCATCAGATGGACCAAAGACTAGAAATGGAAGCACCATGACCTCTGACTAACAATCATAATTCAGTGAAAACCTATCTCACATTATTTAAAAAAAAAAAAAAAAAGTCATGCAGGAGGTTCAAGAAGGCCCTGCTTGTATACAAACATGTTCTGTTTTCTGTGTTTACTTTTTCTTTTTTTTTTTTTTTTTGTTAACAGTTCCATTGAAGTCTAATTGACAAATAAAACAAATATTTAAAGTGTACATTGTGGGGATTTGATATATGTATACATTGTGAAAGGATTCCTCCCATCTGGTTAATTGACAAATCCATTGCCATATATATTTAACTTTTGTGTGTATGAGAACATTGAAGCTCCAGCCTCTTAGCAAATTTCAACTACAAAATACAATGTTATCAACAGTCATCATTGTGTTTTCCTTTATTTTCTTTTTACACTAATACCAGATTTTTATTGTTCTTCAAACAATCTGAAAACTACTACAGCTTATCAAAGTTCAAAGGTAGTAGCTATTACTGTATTTTACTTTAAATCTTCAGAACTTATTCATCTTATACCTGGTACCATTTTACCAAATTCTCCACAACTGGCACTGGCAACCACTTTAATCACCCTCTGTTTTTATGAGTTTGACTTCTTTTTTTGTTTTTAGATTCCACTTATAAGTGATACCATGCCATACTTGTCTTTCTCTGTCTGGCTCATTTAACTTAGCATAATGCCTTTGAGGCCCATCTATGTTGTCACAAATGGCAGGACTTTCAGCTTTCTAATGGCTATGTAATACTCCATTGTGTGTGTGTGTGTGTGTGTGTGTGTGTGTGCGTGCATGCACCACATCTTCTTATCAATTTATCCACTGGCTGACTTTAGGTTGTTTCCACATATTAACTACTTTGACTAATGCTATGATAAACATAGGAGTGCAAATAACTCTTTGGTATCCTGTTTTCATTTCCTATGGATGACTGAAAGTAGAATTGGTGGATCATACGTTAGTTCTGTTTTCTGTTTTGTTTTGTTTTTTGGAGACCTCCATACTGTTTTCCATAGTGGTTGTGCCAATTTACATTTCCACTAACAGTGCACATGGTTTTTATTTTCTCCATATCCCCACCAGCACTTGGTATCTCTGGTTTTTTTGAGGATAACCATTCTAACAAGTGTGAGTGATATCTCACTGAGTTTTGACTTACATTACCCTGATGATCAGTGATGTTGAGCACCTTTTCATGTACCTGTTGGCCATTTGTATGTCTTCTTTGGATAAGTATCCATTCAGTTCCTCTGCTCATTTTTAGTTGGATTGATTTTGGTTTGGTTTTTGAGTTGTAGGTGTTCATTATGTATTTTGGATATCAATCTTTTAAGAGATACATGACTTACAAATATTTTCTCCTTGTAAGGGAGACATTCTGTAAGAATGTCTTTATCATTGTGTTAATGGTTTTCTTTTGTGGTTTTGAAGTTTTTCAATTTGGTGCATTCCACTTGTTTAATTTTGCTTTGGTTGCCTTTGCTTTTGGCATCAAATAAAAAAAAAAATCATTGCCAAGACCTATGTCATGGAACTTACCCCATGTCCTCATCTAAGGGCTTTATGGTTTTTGGTCTCACATTCAAATCTTTAACACATTTTGAGTTGGTTTTTGTGTATGGCATAAGATTGTAGTCTAGTTTCATTCTTTTGTATGTGGCTGCCCAGTTTTCCCAAAACCATTTATTGAAGAGATTGTCCTTTCTCCATTGTATGTTCTTGGCTCCTTTGTCACAAAAAAAAATTGACCATATATACAAAAGGACTATTATGATCATTGAAATATGTGTCTATTTTTATACCAATACCATGCTGTTTTGATTGCTACTCCCTTGTAATATAGTTTGAAATAAGGAAGTGTGATGCCTCCAGCTTTGTTCTTTCTCCAGATTGTTTTGGCTGTTTCAAGCCTTTTGTGGTTTCATGAAAATTTTAGGATTGTTTATTCTATTTCTGGGGAAAAAGCCATTGGAATTTCAAAAGGGGTTGCGCTGAATCTGTAGATTGCTTTGGGCAGTATAACATTGGAATAATATTAATTCTTTCAACCAACGAACACATTCATTTTTGTCTTCCTCTATTTCTTTCATCAGTGTCTTATACTTTTCAGTGTACAGTACTTTTATTTCCTTGGTGCAGTTTCTACCTAGGTATTTTAATCTTTTGATACAACTGTAATTGGGATTATTTTCTTCATTTCTCCTTTGGATAGTATATAGAAATACAACTGATTTTTGTATATGGATTTTGTATCATGCAACTTCACTCAATTCATTTACTAATTCTAACAGTTTATTGGTGGTCTTTAGGGTTTCTACATATAATATCATGCCATCTGTAAATAGAGACTGTTTTACTTTTTCCTCTACAATTTGAATGCCTTTTATTTCTTTTTCTTGCCAAATTGCTGTGGCTAGGACTTCTAGGTATCTGTTGAATAAAAGTGACAAAAGTTGGCATCCTTGTCTTTTTCCTTATTTTAGAAGTATCATGTCAGCTGTAGGCTTACTATATGTGGCTTTTTTATGTTGAGGTACATTCTCTCTGTACTCAAATTATTGGCACTGTTTCTCATGAATTGATGTTGATATTTGTCAAAAGCACTTTATGCATCTATTGAGATACCCTATGATTTTTCTCCTTCATTTTGTTAATGTGGTATGCATATCATGTTGATTGATTTGTGTATGTTGAACCATTCTTACATCCTTGGAATCAACCCCAGTTGACCATGGTGTATGAAACTTTTTTTAATTTGGTTTGCTAAAACTTTATTGGGGATGTTTATGTCTATGTTGATCAGAGATATTAGTCTGTAATTTTCTTGTGGTGTCTTTGATGTTAGTATCAGAGTAATCCTGGCCTTGTAAAATGAGTTTGGAAAAGTTCCTTCTTATTTTATTTTTTGAAAGATTTTGAGAAGGATTGGTATTAGTTCTTCTTTAATTGTTAGGTAGAATTCACCAGTGAAGGTACCTGTTTCTGGACTTTTCTGTGTTGAGAGGTTTTTGATTACTGATTCAATTTCCTTACAAGTAATTGATCTGTTTATATTTTCATTTTCTTCCTGCTTCAGTCTTAACAGATTGTGTATTTCTAGAACTTCTCTATTTCTCTTAGGCTGTCCAATTTGTCAGTGTATAATTGTTCACAGTAGTCTCTCATGACCCTTTGAATTTCTGTGGTATAGTTGTAATGCTTCCTCTTGCATATCTAATTTTATTTATTTGTATCTTTTTTCATTTCTTGGTATGTCTTGATAAGGTTTTGTCTTTTTTTTTATCTTTTCCCCAAATCATATGATTTTAATCTTCATAAGTAGTTAAGACTTGCTTTGTGGCCTAACATATGATCTATCCTGAAAAATGTTCCATGTGCTCTTGAGAAGAATGTGTACTTTGCTGTTTTTAGATGTAATGTCCTATAAATGTCTGTTAAGTCCATCTGATATAACGTCTCTAAGTCCAATATATCCTTCATGATTTTGTCTGGATGATCTAGCTATTGTTGAAAGTGCGGTGCTGTAGTCTCCTAATATTGTATTTCTGCCTTCTTTCATATCTGTTAAATTTGCTTCATATACTTAGGTGCTCCTATGTTGGGTACGTATTTATAATTGTTATATCTTCTTGATTAATTGATACCTTTGTGACTACAAAATGATCATGTTTTCGTTATAGTTTGTGTCTCAAAGTCTGTTTTGTCTGATATAAATATAGCAAGCCCTGCCTTCTTTGGATTTCCATTTTCATCGAATGTGGTTTTATATTTTTCTACTTTCAGTCTATATGATCCTGTAAGGAGTGAATTTCTTACAGACAGTATATAATTGGGTCTTGTTCTTTTATCTCTTCAGCCACTCTACGTCTTTTGATTGGAGAATTTAATCCATTTACATTTAAAAGTAATTATTGATAGGTATGGAGTTACTGTTGCCATTTTGTTAATTGTTTTCTGGCTTTTTGTAATACATTTGTTCCTTTCTTCCTCTCTTTGTCTCTTCCATTTTAATTTGATGATTTGCTACAGTTGTTTGTATTGATTCCCTTTATCTTTTTTATATCTATTACAGGTTTTTACTTTGTGGTTACCATGAGGCTTATAAGACATCTTATATTTATTTAAGCTGTAACAACTTAAGTTCCAATGCATACTAGAGCTCTATATAACTATTTCATCTTGTTATGATGTTTTATGTTTTTGATGTCACAAATTACAACTTTTCACCTTGTTTAGCCATTAACACATTTTTGTAGTTACAGATTTTTTAATACTTTTGTCTTTTAATCTTCATACTATAAGTGATTTACCCACCACCATTACACATCATTAGAGTATTCTGAAATTAACTACATGTTTATAATTACCAGTGAGATTTATACTTTCATGCTTTCCTGTTACTTTTGTCCTTTTGTTTCAGCATGAACAAGCCCCTTTAACATTTCTTCTAAGGCTAGGCTAAGGTTGATGAACTCCGTTAGCTTTTGCAAGTATGTAAAACTCTTAATTTCTCTTTCAGTTGAGAAAGACAACTTGCTGGGTAGAATATTTTTGGTTGGCAGATTTTTTACTTTTAGAACACTGATGTATCATGCCACTTCCTTCTTGCCTGCCAAGTTTCTGCTAAAAATCCACTACCAGTCTCATGGAGGTTACCTTGCACATATCAAGTTGGTTTTCTCTTGCTGCTTTTAAAATTCTCTTCTTTAGCTTTTGATAATTTAATTACATTGCTTGATGTGGGTTTCTTGGATTCATTTATCTAGAACTCTATAAACTTCTTGGATCTAGAGGCCTGTTTCTTTCCCCAGATTATGGAAGTTTTCAGCCATTATTTCTTTGTTGTTGTTGTTGTTGTTTTTTAATGTTTATTTTATTTTTGAGACAGGGAGAGACAGCATGAACGGGGGAGGGTCAGAGAGAGAGGGAGACACAGAATCTGAAACAGGCTCCAGGCTCTGAGCTGTCAGCACAGAGCCTGACACGGGGCTCAAACTCACGGACCGCGAGATCATGACCTGAGCCAAAGTCGGATGCTTAACCGACTGAGCCACCCAGGCGCCCCAGCCATTATTTCTTTGAACAAGCTTTCTGTTCCTTTCTCTCTCTCTTCTCCTTCTGGGACAACTATAACACAAATATTCATCCACTTCATGGTATCCTTTAAGTTCCTTAAAGTATCTCCATGCTTTTTCATTCCTTTCTCTCTTTGTTTCTATGTTTAGATGAATTCCATTGCCTGTCTCTGAATTCACTGATCTTTTCTTCCAGCTGATCTAGGCTTTTGAAATTTCTACAGTCACTATATTGTTTTCAGGTCTGTTGTTTCTGTTTGGTGCATGCTTATATTTTTATCTCTTAAAATTCTCACTTTGGTAATGCATTATTCTCCTGACCTTGGTGAACATCTTTATGACTATTATTTTGAACACTCTGTCAGACAAATCACTTCTCTCCATTCCACTAAGGTCTGTTTCTGGAGTTTTTCTTATTCTTTTTGGAGAACATATTCCTGTTTCTTCATTATCTTGGAGTCTCTGTGTTGATTTCTGTGCATTAGGTAAAATAGCCACCTCTCCGAGTCTTTATAGAGTGGTCTTGTGTAGGTGATGAACCTTATTGTTCAGACTGCCCTGAGCTCTTAGTTGTCTCCCAAACCTTGTGGAAGGCAAAGCTGCATTCTTTGTTCTTAGTAGCTCCCAGTAGTTGTGGGTGCCAATACCTGTCAGTGTGCCAAAGAGTAGGATCTCAGTCAGCACCTAGATATAGGCTGGTTAAAAACTGCTTTTAAAGTCAGCAACTTTTAAAGTATCCAAACAGACAGACCTCTTTCATGGAAAGACTGGAAGTTGGGCATTTTTCTCTGCTCCCTCTGCTCTGAGTCCTCAAGGGACCATCAGATAAGAATTGCTTCCTTGTTTGCCACCGTCCTGTGGGACCCAAAAATCACAAGTCCCCCTGGCCATTAGGGCCAGGAGATCAAGAGATGTGCCCTCTGGGAGACACTGGAGATCTAGAGTGTACAGGGAGATGTCATCTGCTGACCTCCCTGATCTCTGGGGAGGATGGCAGTCAGCACCTAGGTATGTCTTTTAAATTAGAAGCCTGACCCTCAGTCAGCAGCAGCAGCTTTTAAAGTACATAAATAGGCAGCGTTTAAGAAAAGACTGGAAGATGAGTGTTGTCTACTCCCTCTGTGCTGAACCCTAGAGGGAAAACTACAGCAAGTCCAAGCCAGGTTGACAACTATTTCTTTGTTTGCTATAGTCTTGCGGGTCTTATGGACACAAGCCCTGTTAGCTTTCAGAGCTAGGTGTTTTTTGTAGGCTAATCTAAAGATGAGTAAAAGTCTTAAAAACTGGGGTGTTAGATGTTGGGTTCAAACTCTTTGCTTATGGAAAACCTGGGAGTTATGAATCCCTACCTATTGTATGTCACTATGCCTGGGGTGAAATTTATGGCTAGACTGTGTCTTACCCTTTCCTACCTGTTTCACTGTGGCTATTTTCTATTTCTAATTCATCCAGTGCATAGGAGTCACTCAGTTTCTGGATTTCTTTCATGGGTAATTGTTTCATGTGTAGCTACAGATTTGGCATGTCCAAGGGAAAAGTGAGTCTAAGAGGTTCTCATTTTGCCATCTTGGATGAGAGCCTCCAAATGACTCTTGTCAATATAGTCAGCAAAGTTATTCACAGATAAAATCCAAAACACCAATGCAGAATAAAAAATTCACTAAGAAAGTTAAGATATTTTAATTATCTTTTACACAAAAAAATTGATGGATAACCTATCTGAAAAGATTCCTGGCATGAGTTCAACAGGGCTAAACATTGCTACAAAAACCATATGAAGGGAAAAAGAATAACAATTCAAAAATATTCCAACATTTCCCAAAAAAGCTCATTAAAGTATTTTTTTCAGTTTATTTATTTTTGAGAGAGAAACAGAGAGAGTGAGTGGGGAAGGGCTGGGAGAGAGGGAGAGAGAGAATGTCAAGCAGGCTCTGCACTGTCAGCGTGGAGCCTCATGTGGGGATTGAACTCGCAAACCATGAGATCATGACCCAAGCTGAAACCAAGAGTTGGATGCTTAACTGACTGAGCCACCCAGGTGCCCTTCATTGAAATATTTTTAATAAGCTATATAAAGTGAGGAAAAATAATTTAAATGTAGTATAATGTATTTAAGTTTTGTTTTCTGTTAGATATAATAGGCATTGTGAAAAATAACTTTATCATAAGAATAGGGAGATATGGCTTTATTATTGACAACATACTTAAATATAAAAACAATTTTGCATTGACTTGCATTAGTTATGACTTAAACAGAATAAAGTCATGAACCAAAAAGATAAAATTTTTTTTAAAAGGGAAGGGGCGCCTTGGTGGCTCACTCCATTGAGCATCCGACTCTTTGATTTTGGATCAGGTCATGATCTCATGGTTTGTGGGATCGAGCCCCATGCTGGGCTCCGTGCTGACAGTGCAGAGCTTGCTTGGGATTCTCTCTCTCCCTCTCTCTCTCTCTTTGACCCTCCCCTGCTCACAAGTGTGCATGTGCACGCACACTCTTTCTTTCTCTCTCTCAAAATAAATACATAAACTTAAAACAAAAAACAGGTAGCCCAAAGAGTAACATTTCTCTATGGGGCAAACACAAGGGAAAAGTTCAATGTTCTCCAAACTTGAAATGCCAACAACTACTTAACTTGATCCTTGCTAATGAGCCACAATCTGGTTAAAAACAAACAAAAAAAGCAACAATTCTTTTAATCACAGCTATGGTCATTCTAGATAAGGAAAATCTATTATTTACACCTGTATTTTTCTTTTTTTTAATGTTTATTTATATTTGAGAGAGACAGTGCATGTGGGGGAGGGGCAAAGAGCAAGGGGGACAGAGCATCTGAAGCAGGCTCTGCACTTAAAGCAGTGAGCAGCCTGATGCAGGCCTTGAAGATCATGAAGAACCATAAGTTCATGACCTGAGCCAAAGTCGGACGCTCAACCAGCTGAGTCACCCCGATGCCCAGACCTGTATTTTTCTGTACTCTGTCTGACAAAAGTCAGTAACTGGGTTTTGTTTTGTTTCATTTCGTTTTGTTTGGTGATCTTTGTGAGGATTATCAGGACATCAGTATTCTCAGCATTTTCATAGGAGTTCACTTCAACAAACCAAATTTCTTAATGCAAAACTGTTTCTTTGATCCTTATTAGATAACTAGCTAAGAGATTTTTCTAAGCATGATGCTCTAGTGCTTTCATTACAAAACAGCATATGAATCAAAATATATTACCTTTTCCCCTCCTTCAGAAGGAAGTCAACAAACTGTCATCATGGGCAATCATAAGCTATCCTAGTCAGTTTAGAAAGCTGGCTCCTATTGTCAACAGTCTTCCAGTTTGAATGCCTGAGACTGACAACCCTAATCACATCAAACTCATTTTTAAATTTTTTTTTAACGTTTTTTTATTTATTTTTGAGACAGAGAGAGACACAGCATGAACGGGGGAGGGGCAGAGAGAGGGAGACACAGAATCGGAAGCAGGCTCCAGGCTCTGAGCCATCAGCCCAGAGCCCGACGCGGGGCTCGAACTCGCGGACCGCGAGATGGTGACCTGAGCTGAAGTCGGACGCTCAAACGACTGAGCCACCCAGGCGCCCCATCATTTTTAACATTTAAACACATTATTAACTTGGAAGGAATGGCCACAAAACAGACATCCCTCACTTAATGTTTGTTTATTTATTTATTCTTGAGAGAAAGAAAACATGTGCACACGCCCCCAGAGCGAGGGAGGGGCAGAGAGAGAGGGTGAGAGAATCTCGAGCAGGCTCTGCACTGAATAGTGGGAGCCTGACGTGGGGCTCAATCATACGAACATGAGATCATGACCTAAGCTGAAATCAAGAGTCAGACACTTAACTGACTGAGCCACTCAGGTGCCCCTGTATATCCCTTATTTAGTTATCACTTAGAAATCACAAGAAGAAAACAATCGTCTGCATATTTGTGGAGTTGCTTCAGTCATTAGCAAAAACTCTGTGTCCTCAACTTCTCCGAATGCTCCTTTCATCTTCTTACTCTTCCCCTGAGGGCTCCCTGGCTGTGATCTTGAATGCAACTGCCATCTCTCCTCTCCTTTCCACACAACAGACATGGAGGGCATCCTGCCCTCCTGTGTCTCCTGGGATGTCCACACAACAGACATCCCAGGAAGGGATGGTCTTGCTCTTTACAGAGGCTTCCAATTTTACACTGTCCCTTCTACTACAGCTGTGATGCATAAAGGGAGAGGAACAGCCCATCCCTAATTGTTTTGATGCTATTGTAAATGAGATCATCTTTTTAATTTATTTTTCTGCTAATTAGCTGCTACTGTACATACAGATCTGCTATTGATTTCTGTATGTTAATTTCATATCCTGCTATTTACTGAATTCGTTGATTAGATATAAGAGTTTTTCGATGGGAGTCTTTCGAGTTTTCTATATATAGAATCATGATGAAAAAAGCTGCAGACAACACAAATATATGAAAAGATATCCCATGTTCATGGATTGGAAGAATTAATATTGTTAAATGTCCACAACTACCTAAAGCCATCTATAGATTCAATGCAATCCCTATCAAGATTCCAATGGCATTTTCACAGAAATAGAGCAATCCTATAATTTGTATGGAACCACAAAAATCCCAAATACCCAAAGCAATCCTGAGAAAGAACAACAAAGTGGGAGACATCACACATGCTGATTTCAAGCTATACAATAAAGCTATACCAATCAAGTAAAAACAAACATATAGACCAATGGAACAGAATACAAAGCCTAAAAATAAACCCATGTATACACAGTCAACTAAAATTTGATAAGGGAGCAAGGATACCCAAAGAAGAAAAGACAGTATCTTCAATAAATGGTGCTGGGAAAATTGGATATTTACATGTAAAACAATGAAACTAGACCTCTATTCTTAATAATACTCACAAAAATTAACTCAAAGTGGATTAAAAACTTAACCCATAAAACCACAAAACTTAAGAAGAAAACAGAGGAAAAAAGTGGCTTGACATGGGTGTTGGCAATAATTTTTTTTGGATATGACACTTAACCCACAAGGAATAAAAAAACAAGTGGGACTACAAAAAACTAAAAGCTTCTGCACAGCAAAAGAAATAATCAAAATAAAAAGGCAGCCTACAGAATAAGAGAAAATGTTTGCAAATCACATACCTGATAAGCAGTTAATATATAAAATATTCAAAGGAATTTGTACAACTCAATAACAAAACACACGTGCAAATAATCCAATTTTTAAAATGGGCAAAGAACCTGAATAGACATTTTTTTAAGGAAGATATTTAAATGATCAACAGGTATAAGAAAAAGTGTTCAACATCACTAACCTTTATGAAAATGCAAATCAAACCACAATGAGGTATCACCTCACACTTGTTAGAATGACTATTATCACAAAGCCAAGAGATAACAAATTCTTGTTAAGATATGGAGAAAAAGAAACTCTTGTGCACTGCTGGTGGGAATGTGAGTCAGTTCAGTCACTACAGAAAACAGTACAGCGGTTCCTCAAAAAATTAAAAATGGAACTACTGTATGATCCAGCAATTCCACTGCTGAATATATATCTGAAGGAAATGAAATCACTATGTTGAAGAGGTCTACACCCCCATGTTCATTGCATCATTATTTACAATAGGCAAAACATGAAAACAACCTGAGTCCACTGACAAATGAGTAAAGAAAATGTGGTGTGTGTGTATGTGTGTATGTGTGTGTATTGTATACATACACACACATACACACATACACACACAGGAATATTATTCAGCCACTGTAAAGAAGGGACTCCTGTCATTTGTGACAACATAGGTGGACCTTGAGGGAATTATGTTAAGTTAAATAAGTCAGACAGTGAAAGACACTGTATGATCTCACTTATATGTGGGATTCTGAAAAACAGCAACAACAACAACAAAAACAACACAAGCTCACAGAGAAAAAGATCAGAATTGTGGTAACCAGAGGTGGCAATGGGGGGTGGAACTGGAGGAAAGTGGTCAAAGAGTACAAATTTCAGTTATAAAGTAAGTAATGGACATGTAATGTACAACATAAGGAGGACGATGGTTAATTAACACTGCTGTATGGTATATCTGAAAACTGGTAAGAGAGTAGATCCTAAAAGATCTTATCACAAGGAAAAAAACCTTTTTTTTTTCTTTTTTTCTTGGTATCTGCATGAGGTGATGATGGTCATTTCACAATATATGTAAGTCAAGACATTACGCTATACACCTTAAACAGTGCTTTATATCATTTATATTTTCATAAAACTAAAAGAAAAAAACACAATAAATGTAAAAGTAAAAAAAAATTATTACTACTAAAATGCAGACCAACATTCTACTTTTAAAAAGTAATGGGGGGGGAGGTGCCTGGGTGGCTCAGTCGATTAAGTGTCCAACTTCAGCTCAGGTCATGATCTCATGGTTTGTGAGCACAAGCCCTGCGTCGGGCTCTGTGCTGACAGCTCGGAGCCCGGAGCCTGCTTCGGATTCTGTGTCTCTGTCTCTCTCTGCCCCTCCCCCACTTGTGCCCTGTCTCTCTCTATCAAAAATAAATAAAATGTAAAAAAAATTTTTTTAATTGTTTAAAAAAAAGTAATGGGGGATGGGTGACACAACATGAACAAGTGATAGAACTAACCACACAAAATAGACACCTTCATGCATTCTTGCCAAATACATCTACACACATATAAAAGAATTCAATGCCAAACAAAAAGTGGAAAAAACAACTTCAAGTTTTGTTTTAAAGTACAGAAGCAAAACAATAATAAAAACTCAGACCCTAGTATATCAACTGTACAAAAAATGTATATGCTCAATTTACAACAGAGAAAGTAAGAGGCTAACAATTCCCTCCCACAGGGATGGGGAGGGGGGGGGGAGCCTCAAGATATTCTCACCAAGAAAACAAAACAAAACAAAACCATCTGATCCCCTGTATCACCCTCTTGCCTCATCCCAGGCAATGTCAGCTCCACAAAATGTCCTTCCCCACACCTCATGACCAGTCTTGATCCTTTTCTGCTTTCTTTTCTGCTTTTCTTTGACATAAAATTTGTCTCCTTTTGACATTACTTCCACTTTACTTCTTGGGCCCTCATCATACATCCTCCTAACACAGGACACACAACAGTGCTCAGCACATAGTAGGCCCTCAGTAGGGTTGGGGACATGGCTTTCTGTAATTACATGGCATTAACTTCAAAAACAAGGACATTCAAATCCCTCCAATTGTCTTCCTTTCCTGTTCTTTCCAGAGACTATTAAACCACCACCATTTTCTTTTGAGGCTTTAACACACCCACTCTGGGCATAAGACCTTCTGAGTTATTTTGTGTTATAAACATAACATAATATATATGGTGAATAAGCATCAATAAACTCACCATGTTACATCCATCCCAGTAGACTCTGTCACATCCTTATGCTCCTCCCTCTACTCCTATGCTTAAGACAGGACTCTCCTCCCCAGCCTTCCCTCCCCTACTTCCTTTTCCTAGACACTGACAGAGCAATTATTTCCAACCACTCTGTCTCTACTGGGTCCTCCCCATTATTTTCTAAATAGGCCTCACCTTTCATCTGATGTCTCTTTGGACCCAAGATCCCTTTCAAGCCACTAGCAGCTAATCTCCACATTTGACCTCTCACCTCAAGTCCCCATCCTAGAAGTCACAGCACTGTCCCCACTCCTATGCCATTGGGTTCTCAATATGCATCACATCCTCTGCCTCATTATTTAAACATTTCCTAAACATATCCAAAACCTGTGCTTTTCATTGCCACGTTTACTCTTTCTACCGAAACTCCTTTTTCCTTGAATCTCTCTACTAAGTTTACTTTTGTGGCACTGCTTCCCACAAGTTCTCACTTTCATTGAAATTTTACTTTCATTGTTTTGTTCTAATTTAAAACACAAAGAGACCATGTATTACACACGGTTGGTACATGGCTCTCATAAGGCACATCCTGAGCCCCTTTCCATGCCCTGCTCCACCCACTATGGCCTGGCCTTTGTGGTTCTCCATACACATACCAGCTGGTTTCTTATCTGCATCTTTGCTCTCTTGTACATCTTTGCATTTGCAAGTGTTCCTTTGGATAATCTCTGTAACTGTACTTGTAAAAGTAATTTGAATATATTTATTTCTGTTTTCCTCTTTATAACTTTTTCAAAAACAGAAATAGTCGTTTACTTGTCTTAATTGTCTAAGTATCTGGAACACTGATGCTCAATAAAATTTGATAAACTCTAACAACCCATCCCACTAAGGAAAGCAGTCATGTAAGCTGTTAGGACTGAAACAGTAAATGCTTGACTTAGATAAACAGTTCCCTAACTCATCTCCAGAAATTAGAACTTCTATAATTGCTTATTGAACTTAGAGTTCTATTCTGCCAATTTTCCTCTCCAAGTAAACAAGTTAAGTATTTTTAAGTTAACCTTTTAGGTATTTGGATTTTTAAAAATTTTATTTATTTATTTTGAGAGAAAGAGCGAGACAGCGAGAGAGCAAGAGAGGGAGAGAGAGAGAGAGAGAGAGAGAGAGAGAGCGAGCAGGGGAGGGGCAGAGAGAGAAGGGAAGAGAGAGAGAATCCCAAGCAGGCTCTGCACTACCAGCATGGAGCCTGATGCAGGGATCAAGCCCATGAACCAAGACCTCAGCTGAAACCAAGAGCTGGACCTTAACCAACCAAGCTACCCAAGTGCCCCAGGGATTAGATTTTTAAAGAAATATAACAACTTTCTAAACAAGTATTTAAAGAGATGTAATTTAACCTTAGAAGCTTCATCTTTGCTGATGGTCCTGGAGTCCTGGGAAACGTCTGCTTCTGGGGCGTGTACAAAATGGTCTCTGCAGATTTCACCTTCCGCCTTATTGGTCTCTCCATCACCTCTCTAACATCAGTTCCAAAATCCATGTGGTTTTGGGGAGAGGATTCTGAATCAATGAACAAGGCATTCTCTGAGTCATCTTCCTTTTCACTATCTGATGAATATTCCAAAATTTCTGTAGAACTTCTCTGAAAAAAAATTAAGAGAAATGCAATTACATTTGGAGAAGTCTTTATTCAAGTCCATATTTACATACACCTGTTATTCCATTCTCTTCTGTTTATATTCATTGATATAACTTTGTAAATACAGTTATTTGTAGGTTAAACTTTTATTTTGACATGAGTTCCAAAGTAAAAAAAGCCATATACACAAAGACAAGAGAGTGTTAAGCCAGTTGTAAGCCAGATATTATCTCATAAAATCCACCAAATTCAGTGCAAGTATTTCAATCTTCCTTCGGTAAACTAAAAGAAATGTGCCCCATATACAGTGAGTCTCAAAAACTGAACTAGTAAATGGCTGATGATAGTCACTGTAATCTAACACCTACTGGAATAAAGTATTTTTTGGATTTTGAAATTTAATGTGAGATAAATAATGCTATTTGTAACAAACCAAATACAAAGAAAATTGCCTCTTCAGGTGTAAGCTTACCAAAGGATTCTCCAAGGATAAAGACAGAAACTTGATTTTTCCAGCACAATTCCATTATAATATTTTCAAGAGATGAGTTTGAAATGGCTAATAACTGTACTTTTCAAGAATATGAGTTATTGCCACTTTTTCCTACCATTTCCTAAAATGTTTTTTATTTTCTCCTGCTCAGAATTCTAATTACAATTTTTTTTGAAAACTGGATTATAAAAAAAAATAAAATGCTTTTGCAGTGTCTCCCCACCCCTCCCCACCCCCCACCAAAAGAAAGGAAAACTGGATTAAAAAACAGTAGATCGGACCACATAGCCAATCCTGGAGAGAATCAAAACTTTTTCTATGATGACTTCTGTCTTTGCCTAGACACACAGTAAAATATTTAAGTGTGGTATGTATTTTATTTTCCCAGTACTTGGTTGTACAGGTCAGTCCTGTTTTGTTCTAATGATAGCAATAACTTATCCTTTGACATTCTAATTTTCCAGTGTATTAGTAACATTTTCTAATGGAATACTCATACAAAATTTTAAATTTCTTAAATGTAAACAGTACATTCAGTTGGAATGGATCTTCTGTACCTGGTCAGTTTGTAGTGTAGGCATAGGATCCCTCATGAGGAGCCCTATTTTGACAGATCAACAAGGACTGTGTCCCTAGCACTATAGGAGACACTTGGCTAAAGAGAGTGAAGAGAATACAAGTACATGAGGGTTACTATGGATGGTTACAAGTGCATGCATGTGTGAGTGTGCAGGGTGGCACTAGAATGTTCATCATTTGCTAATCTATGTAAAACAAAAAGTTTATTACATTTGGCCTTTCATGAAGATTTTATACCTAAATCTTTATTTAACAGCTTAAAAAGGATATCATTCATCCATACACCTCCAAAAACCTGCCTGGGTAGTCACCTGTTCCTAGATACATTTAAAATAAGAGAAGTAAATGAAAAAAACTTCTCAAACATAGAGCTTAGTTCCACTATCCTTTTCACAATCTCAGTTGCATGCTTAAATTACTGCAGGTAGCTGATAACCCATTAATAAGCACTAGTCACATGTTTTCCCAACAACACAAATTCTGAATATATATTAACAGTAGGCTACAAAAAAGAACCAGAGCAGTTTAGACTGAAAATTAAGTTGCTTTACACTAAAACTTTGCATACATTACTTGAGAACTCCAAACTCAATTCATCTTTTTGCTATGAAAAGTCTTTTAGTACCCTCAAGTTTTACACTTCATCCTAGAGCAGGGTTTCTCAACCTCAGCACTACTGCCATTTTGGGCTGGATAATGTGTGGGGGCTCTTTTGTCCCCTGTAGAGCTGGTTAGCAGCATCCCTAGCCTCTACCCACTAGATGAGAGCAGCACGGTCCCACCAGTCATAACTATCAAAAATGTCTCGAGACATCACCAATGTCCCCTGGGAGACAAAATCACCCCCAATTATGAACCACTATCCTAGAAAAATGTCAGCAAATAACCAACCACATTTGGTCTATGCTGGAGACTCACATGCAGAAGTGAAGGCAACACGGCGATTCACGGGGAGGGAGGGTCAAAATGAAATGAAATAGTACCCCCTTCTCTGTGGGGAAACATTCCAAGACCCTCAGTGGATGCCTGAAACCATGGATAGTACCGAATCGTACACAGACTATACTTTTTCACATACACGCATACCAGTAATAAAGCTTAATTTATAAATTGGGCACAGTAAGAGATCAATAACCAGTAATAAAATACAATTATAATATATTATAATAAGATTTATGTGAATGTGGTCTTTCTCTCAAACTCTTATTGTACTGTACTCACCTTTCCTCTTATGATGATGTGAGATGATAAAATGACTACTTAATGAGGTGAAGTGAGGTAAACGATGTTGGCCTGTGAATGTAGCATTAGGCTACTAATGACCTTCTGATGATAAGGCAGAAAGAGTATCATCTGTTTTCAGACTGTGGTTGACCATGGGTAATCAACGACGGAAAATAAAACCACAGACAAGAGGAACTACTATAGGTATAAAACAACGTGCTAGAAGTATTGCAACCAAAGTACTGCTCAGGCTCCATGGGGAACATGTAAGAGTAACAAAAAATCCAGGGAGGGCACAGGGAGAAGGGAAGAAGAGCCACCACCTAAAGCTGAATGCTAAGTGTAAGTTAATCACGCAGAGAGAAGAGCAAGCATGTTCCAGGGAAAAGGAACAGGAGGAGTACTAATAGGAGGCCAGAGAGAACACAGCACATGCAGGAAAACCTACAAGCAGCAGTAAGAGAAAAGGTTGCACGAGAACCGTGCAAACCATAGCAGGGCATCTGGCTTTAATCTGAGGTCGTGAGGGAACCACTGGCAGTTTCCACAAGGACTAACAAAATCAGATGTTAATATGGAATGATTATCCAAACCACATTCGGAATAACAGACTCTAACATGGGAGAGGGAAGGTACTAAAGCCTGCCAGTGGGAAAGCAGCTAGCTAGAGGGTCTTCATAATCAAAGCAGAAAACGGAGGATGTGAGTGGGAGTAAGAACAGGAGAGGTGCACTTGAAAGAAAATGAGGGCAGAGATGTAACTATACTTGAGGATTCTCACCCGTGAAAAATCAAAGTGAAGGCAGACTCAAAGAAGACCCCAAGCATGTGTTTGGGCAACAAAAAAAATGTGCTCACCCAGAAAGGGATTTGAGGAAATAATCTGGAGAGGGGTAGCTGCTAATATAATTTGGTTTTGATATGTTAAGGTTGTGATGTCTATGGAATAGCTGAGGTAAAATTGACCAATAGGCAGTTGTCTTTAAGGGTCTGGAGTTTTAATAAAGTCATGTGGGATTCAAGAATCATCAAAATGGAAACTGAATGAAAGTATGTGAGTTGGAAAAGACTGTCGCTGGAAATTCTGTAAAAGTGAGAAGAGAAGGTCCAGGCTGGAACTGTGGGAATATTATCAACATTTAAGCTGAATTCAGATGAAAAGAGACAGAAAAGGGTTTGGGATTTGAGAAAAAAGTGATTGCACAGATATAAGAAACCTATGGGACCTTGGAAATTGTGTGCTATGAAGAATAAATGGGGAAAAATGGTCCAGTCACTTTGGAAGACCGTTGGAGATTTCTTACTAAATATATTCTTACCATACAACCCCACAATCACACTCCTTGGCATTTATCCACAGGAGCTGTAAACTTATGTCCATGTAAACACCTGCACACAGATATTTAGAGCAATTAATTACTCATAACTGCCAAAATATGGAAGCAACTAAGATGTACTTCAGTAAGTGAATGAATAAACTGTGGTTTATTCACATAATGAAATATTAGTCAGCACTGTAGGTAAGTAAGCTATCAACCCATGAAAAAACACAGAAGAACATTAAATGCATATGACTAAGTAAAAGAAGCCAACCAAAAAATGTTATATAGTGTATGATTCCAACTATATTACATTCTGGAAAAAACAAAACTATGGAGACTACAAAAAGATCATTGGTTGCCAGTGGTTATGGGCAGGGGCAGATGAATAGGCAGAGCAAAGAGTAATCTTAGACAATGAAAATACTCTGTATGATATTATAATGATGGATATATGTCATTATGCATTTGTCCAAACCCACAGAATGGACAACACCAAGAGTAAACTTTAACGTAAACTATGGACTTTAAGTGATTATGATGCATCAATGCAGGTTCAACAATTGTAACAAATGTACCATTCCAGTAAGCAATGTTGATAATGGGGGAGGCTATAAACCTGTCAGGGCAAGAGGTATATGGCAAATCTCTAAACCTTCCTCTCAATTTTAATGTAAACCTAAAACTGCTCTAAAAATGTAAGTCAAAAAACCAACAAAAAAAGGAATAAATGGAAGGTCAGGTGAAAATAGGAGACCTGAAAATTCTTCCAGGAGGCTTGGAAATGCATATTTTAATTGTTTTCAAAAAGGACAGCATAAAAAGACACATTTGCTCAAGTATGCACAACTTGTATGACAAAATTGAAGTTAAACAATTAAAATAAAAGTGTACTCCAGACTCTAGTCTATCCTCCAACCACAGCCACAAAATTTAAATGAATTTCCTCAAGGAAGAATTTAATAGCAGTAAGATTGGTAAGATTTAGTAGAAGTTTAGGTAGTACTTTAGAATTTCTTGGCATCAATCCATGGCAATCAATTTTAAGTAGTTTTGGTTTAGGCAGTCACAAATTTAATGAGAACTAGCGAATATGTAAGAATACATTGAAAGCCTACTACCCACATGCTCCCTAAGCTGCTAAAGCTAATTCAAGGAAATTTTCAAGTCTGTCCTTGCTTTTGCATATTTGCAAATCAATTTCAAAACAGAAATAAGTAAAAGCCAAACTAAAAATTATAAAGCAATATTTGGATAATTCCAGACTCATTGGGCATATAGCAGATATATGAGTGGAAAAGAAAGATCACTTGGGGTAGCACAGCTTAGAAAATCTTTAACCAATAAAAGCAGGATTTGACCCCAACACTGTCTCTGCCTCAGCCCTGTCCCTCACTAGCTGATTACCCTAGGCAAGGTACTTAATCCATAAGCTGGAGATATAATAATGCCTAACACATTAAGCATTTAGTTAATGTTAGCTATTATTTTTAACCTTTCCAGTAATTAATTCAAGAATTTGTTTTAAATTTTATGTTTTTAAGCTTGCATTTATTTTCACATAAAGTTTTTTTCCTTGATTTGTAAGAGGATCTGTATATAAAGGACAATGAGGAACACAACAAATGTCTTTAGCAGCCAATCAAACACACAAGCAATGCCTTAACCAGCAGAACAATTCATATATTCTTCATGTGGGCATTTCTGAGAGAAAACAAAAAAGGAATAACACCTTTAGGAAAAGATAAATAGAAACTATAACTTTAGCATATCATATTTTGAGCTCTCTTGAGCTGATAATCCCTGAAGAATGTGTACAAAGTCTCTTCACAAGGACACAGAGAGGAAATACAGTGCCCCAGACACCACCCGTTTTGGCCCAAGCCTATCAGTAAGGAACACATATTCTTTCAGAGAGGATGGTGTGTGCATGTACACACATGTGCATGTGGGTGTGTGCATGCACATGTGTGCAGAGGTGTATGTGTGCATGCACTGGGAAAAGGGGAAAAGACAAAGTTAGGTCGGAAGAGCCTGCAGTTCATAAGCTTGTTTACATTTCATCTTTATATTACAGAATTGGATTAATGGGAAGGAAGAGCTATGAGTTTTAGAACAAGAAAGATGATTATGAATTGCACCTCAGCTATTTGTTTTGTGACTTTGGATAAGTATCTTCATAGACTCTCCCATTTCTCAGTTTAAGCTTCCAAAAATGAAAAATTCTTTTAGAAATATTAAAAGAATTAATGATAATGGCTATTGATGGGGTACCTGGGTGGCTCAGTAGGTTGAGTGTCTGACTTCGGCCCAGGTCATGATCTCACAGTTCGTGAGTTCAAGCCCCACATCAGGCTCTGTGCTGACAGCTCGCAGCCTGGAGCTTGCTTGCATTCTGTGTCTCCCTGTCTCTCTGGCCCTCCCCAGCTCACGGTCACACTCTATCTCTGTCAAAAATAAATAAACTTAAAAAAAAAAAAAAAGACACTGGCAAATCTCTAAATGTACAAAAGTATTAAAAAGATATAAAAATACATACACTAATCACCCTATCACCCTATGTCAATATTAAAAGGATACAAATTTACCTTCACAGTTTCTTTTAAATGATGCAACTGAAATTTTATGTATCTCTTTCTGCTCCTCTTTTCTTCCTTCCTATAGATCTCTCTCTCCTGCACTTGGTATTTCATTAGCATTCTACTTTCTCTCTCTCTCTCTCTCTCTCTCTCTCTTTCACACACACACACACACACACACACACACACACACACACACCCTGATTAGTATTCTTTTTCAAGTTTTTAAATTGTATATAAAATGGTGTCTTCTGAACACAGCTCTGAATAACCTATATTTTTTTGAATCAATATTCTGTTTTTTTATATTTATCCATGTTTACACATGTAGTTCTATTTCAGTGCTACCCAATTAAAGAAGCATAAGTAATTTTAAGTTTTCTAGTAGCAACATTAAGAAAATACAAAGAAACAGGTGAAGTTAATTGTGATAATACTTTTTACTTAACCAAATATATCAAAAGATTATTGTTTCTTGTCAGGGCTCTCACCAGAATCACATTTAGAAGCTCCCTCACTGTACCTCAAAACTCTTCCAGTCTCTATTCATTACACAGTTTGAAAGCCACTGACACATTCCAAGCTATTTGTTATGGCAGAATCCCCCCTCTTGGTACCAATTTCTGTCTTAGCTCAGGCTGCCATAACACAACACCATAGAGTAGGTAGCTTAAAAAAACAAACAAACAAACAAAAAACATTGATATCTGTGAGGCTGGAGAGTCTAGATCAAGGTGACAGTCAATTTGGTTGCTGATGAGGGAGCTCTTCCTAGCTTGCAGATGGCCACTTTCTGGCGGTGTCCTCAAGGACCAGAGAGAGAGAGAGAGAGAGAGAGAGAGAGAAAGAGGCATCTCCCTCCTGTCTTACGAGGACCCCATCACCAAATATTATCCCACTGAGAGAGCTTCAACATATGAATTTTGGGGAGGGGAACAAAATTCAGGACATAGCAATCTTCTTCCACATTTTTTAAGGTTTTTATTTTAATTCCAAATAGTTAACAAACAGTGCTATATTATTTTCAGGTATACAATATAGTAATTCAACAATTCCATATATTACCTAGTGCTTATCACGACAACTGCCATCCACATCACCTATTTAACCCATCTCTCCACCACCCTTTCCTCTGTTAAATGCCAGTTTCTCCTCTAATGAAGAGTCTGCTTCTTGGTTTCTTTTTTTTTTTTTCTCTCTCTCTCTCCCTATTTTCCCTTTGTTATGTTTCTTGAATTCCATATATGAGTGACATCATATAGTATTTCTCTTCCTCTCACTGACTTTTTTCACTTAGCATTACACTATGTAGCTCCACTCGTGGCACTGCAAATGGCAAGACTTCATTATTTTTTATAGCTGAATTAACATTCCATTGTATATACACACCACATCTTTTTTTATCCATTCATCAATCAGTGGACACTTGCACTGTTTCCATGTCTTGGCTATTGTAGATAATGCTTCTATAAACACAGGGGTGCATGTATCCCTTTGAATTAGTGCCTTTATATTCTTTGTGTAAAAATCCAGTAGTGAGATTGTTGAATCATAGGGTAGAGCTATTCTTAACTTTTTGAGGAACGTCCATACTGTTTTCTACAGTGGCTGCACCAGTTTCCACTCCCACCAATAGTGCAAGACGATTCCTTTTGCTCCACATCCTCACAATCATTGTTTCTTGTGTTGTTGATTTCAGCCATTCTAACAGGTGTGAAGTGTTATCTCATTGTAGTTTTGCTTGTATTTCCCTGATGATAAGTGATGCTGAGCATCTTTTCATGCATCTGTTGGCCATCTTGATGTCTGCTTTAGAGAAATGTCTGTTCATGTCTTCTGCCTATTTTATAAGTGAACTATTTGTTTTGGGGAGTTGAGTTCTTTATATATTTTGGGTACTAACCCTTTACCAGATATGTCATTTGCAAATATCTTCTCCTGTTCTGTAGACTGTGTTTTAGTCTTGTGATTGGCTTCCTTTGCTGTGCAAAAGTTTTTTAATTTGATAAAGTCCCAATAATTTTTCCTTTGCCTCCCTGGCCTCAGGAGACATAGCTAGAAAAAGTTGCTACAGCCAATGTCAAAGAGGTTACTGCCTGTGTTCTCTTCTAGGATTTTTATGGTTTCAGGTCTCATATTAAGGCCTCCAATCTACTGTGAATTTATTTTTGTGTATAGACTAAGGAAGCGGTTTAGTTTCATTCTTTTGCATGTAGCGGTCCAGTGCTCCCAACACCATTTGTTGAAGAGACTTTTTCCCATTAGATATTCTTTCCTGCTTTGTCAATTGGCCACTGATTAATTGACCATACAGTTGAGGGTTCACTTCTGGGTTCTTTATTCTGTTACATTGATCTATGTGTCTATTTTTGTGCCAGGACCATGCTATTCTCGTAATGTAACTGGAAGTCCGAAATTGTGATGGCTCCAAGTTTGCTTTTCTTTTTCAAGATTTCTTTGGCTATTTGGGGTCTTTTCTGCTTCCATAAAACTTTTAGAATTATTTGTAGTAGTTCTATGAAAAATTCTGTTGGCATTTTGATAGAGATTGCATTACATGTGTAGATTGCTTTGGGTAGTATAGACATTTTGACAATATTTGATCTTCCAATCCATGAGCATGGAACGTGTCCACATTTCTTTGGGTCATCTTCCATTTCTTTCATCAGTGTTTTACAGTTTTCAGAGTACAGGTCTTTCATCTCTTTAGTTAGGTTTATTCTTGGTACCTTATTATTTTGGGTGCAATTGTAAATGGGAAAGTTCCTGGTTTCATTGGTCTATCTTTTTTTAAATTTTCTATATCATTTATATCTGCTCCAATCTTTAATAATATTTTCTTCTTTCCACTGGTTTCAAGTTTTGTTTGTTGTTCTTTTTCTAGCTCCTTTAGGTGTAAGGTTAGGTTGTTTGTTTGAGATCTATTTTGCTTCGTGAATTAAGCCTGGGTTGCTATAAACTTGCCTCTGAGTACCATTTTTACTGCAGCCCAAAGGTTTTGGAGGGTTGTGTTTTCATTTGCATTTGTTTCCCATGTACTTTTTACTTCTTTGATTTCTCGGTTGACCCATTCATGGTCTTTATGGAGTTTCTCTTGTGTTTGATTTCCAGTTTCATAGCATTGTGGTCTTTTAGAAAAAATGCATGGTTGACCTTGATCTTTTTGACATTGTTAAGGCTTGTTTTGTGGCCTAGTATGTTACCTATTCTGGAGACTGTTCTATATGCACTTGAAAAGGATGTATATTCTGCTGTTTTAGGATGGAATGTTCTGAATATATCTGTTTAATTCATCTGGCCCAGTGTGTCATTTAAAGCCATTGTTTTCTTGTTGATTTCCTGTTTAGATGATCTGCCTGTTGATGTGAGTGGGCTGTTAAAGCCTCCTCTATTATTCTATTATTTTCAATTAATTCTTTTGTTATTAACTGTTCCATGTATTTGGGTGCTATGTTGGGGTGCATATATACAATTGTTAGATATTCTTGTTAGATTGTTCCCTTTATTACTATATAAAATCCTTGTCTCTTGTTATAGACTTTGTTTTAAATTCTATTTTGTTCAATATAAGTATTTCTACTCCTGCTTTCTTTTGACATCCATTTGCACGATAAATGTTTGTCCCTTCACTTTCAATCTGCAGGTGTCTTTAGGTCTAAAATGAGTTTTCTGTAGGCAGCATACAGATGGGTCTTTTTTTTTTTTATCTATTCTGTCACCCTATGAGTCTTCTGATTGGGAGTTTAGTACATCAACATTCAAAGTAATTATTGATAATATGTATTCATTGTGATTTTGTTTTGTGGTTGTTTCTGAAGATTTTCTCTGATCCTTTCTTGTCTTTCATAGTTTGCTGATTTTGTTTAGTGATATATTTGGATTCCTTTCCCCTTATTCTTTGGATATTTATTAGTGGTTTTTGGTATTTGATTATGATTAGGTTTGCATATAACTTCTTCTGCATATAGCACTCTGCATTAAGTTGATGGTCATTTAATTTTGAACTAATTATTTCTGTCTCTCCTCTCCACGTTTTTGGTATATGTTGTCATATTTTAGATCCTCTTATTTTGTGAGCTCCTTGACTTATTTTTTTACAGACATATTTTTACTGCTTTTGTGTTTCCTACCTTCATACTGTCATTTCTGATCTCTCCTTTCCACTCAAAGAGTCCCCATTAATATTTTTGCAGGACTAGTTTAGTAGTCACGAACTCCTTTAGTTTTTGTACACAGGATGTCTGTCTTTCTCTGACTGACTTATTTCACTTAGCATAATACCCTCCAGTTCCATCCACGTTGTTGCAAATGGCAAGATTTCATTCTTTCTCATTGCCAAGTAGTATTCTACTGTACATATAAACCACATCTTCTTTATCCATTCATCAGTTGATGGACATTTGGGCTCTTTCCATAATTTGGCTATTGTTGATAGTGCTGCTATACATAATTATATAATTTGAAACACAGTTTCTTAAAGAGCTTGAAATCAAATAAATGAGATATTATAAGCATGGCTCACATTAAATGTTCCAAATGGGTGAAGAACTATTTCTGTCCGATCTGAAACCAGCATAGATACTGAAAGAGATAAAACCTACACCAGGTCTCAAAGCATTGGAAAATTCTTAAATGACGAAGATGAGAAGAGAGAAGAAAGCACATAAGGCAGGAAACTACAATGGATATTCAAGATATATAAAAACAAGTCTAGACAAACAAAAGTTTGCAGTTCACACTGGGAAGCAAAAGATAATAAGAACAATATAATCCTACAGATTGTGTGTGTGTGTGTGTGTGTGTGTGTGTGTGTGTGTAGAGAGAGACAGCACACATGTTCCCTTACATAAAGACAAACCAACAGATCCATCATCCATGGGAACACGCTCTAAATTTATTTCTTGGAATAATGATGAATTTGGACAAATTCATTCACATCCTTTGAATGTGGCTTCTTGGTACCAGTAACTGATCTGAGTGAGTGGTAAAGTCCATGCATTCAGACTTGTTTCTATTCCCAACCCCACTAATGAAATGCTCTAACAAATTAAGTTTTGACAACATCTTCATGTACTGAAAGTAATTCAATACACTAAGTGTTAATTCTTTTTTGGCCTACTACTTTAATAATCACTATTCTAAAATTGTTTGGTAGCCAAACAGTGCTAATTAAATACAATAGAGGAAGAGTCAGTTGGTTCAAGTGAACCAAAAGGCCAAATTTCTTGCCAGTAAGGATAGTGGTGCTACTAACTGAAATAGAGAACACGTTCAGGAACAAAGAAAGGAAAAAGAAAATATTATTTCCAAGACAGGGAGTTTAAAATGATCACAGAACTAGCACAGAGAGAGCCATCTGGCAGGAGGCTGAAATGCAGCTGCTTAGCAAAAAAGTCACTGGAGAAGAAATGATCCAAGACTCTGATCTTTAAAATACCTGTGTTGTGGACATGGGTGAGAACAAACCAGCCACAGCATTCATCCTCCTGAGCTCCTTGAACATGAAGGTGTATTTATGTGACTGTAGCCTCATCATAGAGGCAACCTCCCTCAGGTTGCATGATAGGGACCACAATGACTCCATGACTTCCATTACTTTCAGGGATTCTTTATTTTGATATTCTTTAATACTGTACAGCCAAATGAAGAGAAAAAAGACCCCATTGTTTCTCTCCTTTAAAATCTGCCAGTTATTTGGTTATGCAAGCAACATTTGGGCAACAGGAAGAGTTGGGATAAAATAAGAAGCATGTACACATACTTAGGTAAACTGATTTAAAGAATAGTAATAAAAAAAATCCTACAATTTTCTAAATAGGTGGATATTCCACAATTACTGTCTTTTTCCTTTAAAAATATAAATTTTAAGTAACTATAATAAATTTTAAATTTAAAACAATGCTCTCTGCAATTCATCTGATAACCTTGAAGCCAACTTAATCCTATCTACAAATTTCTTCATGGAATGCTCAGGAAAGATTCTTGTTAGTGATATCCCTGAATAATTAAAGAACTACCCCTGAACTGAAGTGTCCCAATTTCTTGATTTGATGTAAATCAAATCTAAATCTAAGTGCATGTCTACATGAGTAGGGTCCTCTTAGATAAAAATTGTGTCTACTAACAAAATCAAAAAGCAGAAGATAAGCAGACTAAGTAGTGCCTCCGTGGTAAATTTACAATGACAAATGAAACAAATCAGCCAGGTAAAAAAACACTGCTCTCTAAAATTTAAAAATTAAAGCTTTTACTTCTGAACTCACCAAAAGCAACAGCACAATACTGGTAATAAATAACTACTTCTTTATTTTTAAATGACACCTTTATAGCTACTTACTCACTCAGCTGGTAAAACAAAGAAAAGGCAATAGGAACTGAACTAAAATCACTCTTTCAGATAACCAACTATAAGTCTAAACGGCTCACCTGACTCATATTTCATGCAAAACAAAAGTCCCAAGCCCTTGTTTTCACAGCCCAGGTGAGAAGGTGTCCATGAGAGGAAGGGAAGCAGGCTGGGAGTGGGGGTCATGGAAGACCCCTCGTATACCTGCAGGTGAGGGGGCAGGTGCTGGCTGCACCCTGACTCGCAGGGCCAGGCGTGTTCCCCATGCCACATCCTGTAGTCATGGTTTCTGCTGAGGACTCTCACTCAATTACTGACCAGGTCCAGGCCTGCCCTTGTAAGATCTCATGAGATCACCAAGAGCCGGGCTATACTAAAGTCACCATGTTTAGCCTGGGTTCAGACTCCCTTTCTTAAAGACCACTACAAATGAGAACAGTCAATGGCATTTTAAAGAAAGAACAAAAGAATTCTAAGACCCTGACTGCCTAGAAGCTTTTACATCTAATAATAACCGTGAAATGTTTTTTTTAAATGTTTATTTATTTATTTTTGAGAAATAGATAGAGGGAGAGCACAAGCAGAGGAGGGGCAGAGAGAGAGGGAGAGAGAGAATCCCAAGCAGGATCTGCACTTGCAGCAGAAAGCGAGATGCGGGCCTCAATCCCACAAACTGGATGATGATCTGAGGTGAAATCAAGAGTCGGACACTTAACTCACTGAGCCACCAAGGTGCCCCTAACCACTAAATGTTGTTATGAAAGGTGGACAGTGAGGGCAACAGCAAAAACGCCACAGAAAATAAGCCACGGCAGCTGTGGCAAATAAAATCACAAAAACTAAGACAGCTCTTAAAAATTAAAGGGAATGAAAGATGACTGGTGGCTAATAAACCAACAAAATTAGTTAGCAAATGCTTTCATTTCCCCTCCCAAGACTAAAATGGGATTCATTCATTTAACAAATTAATTGAGTGCCTCCTGTGTATCATTCTGAGTACAATGGATATAATGGGTGGGGGGGAGGGCACCAAAATTTGTATCCAAGTGGTCTTTAAATCTCAATGCAATCACACACACACACACACACACACACACACACACACACACACACCTGAATTGGGCTCTTCTCTGGCTATTAATCAAGAACTTCTCGGCTGTGTGGAAAAGGATAGTAAAACCAACAAAAATGGATTGATTATATATATATCAGACTCCCAGCTAATAGAATTTTATTTTCTATTGGGATTAAAAATCAATGAACACAGCACAATTCTACACAAGAAGGTCTTAAACTACTGATAGGAGATATACTTTCGCCACTTGCTTGATATATTTGTGATTGAAACTTTATCCATGAAAACTGGAGCCAGCTAGTGAGGAAAAACAAGACCTATAGGTTTTCTCACACACTGAAGAAAAAAAACAAATCCTTTCTGAGGTAAACAGGTTTAACAAGCTACACCCATGGTCACGCCTCTGTAAACCACTTGGCTTGCCTTCCTCAAATATGTTTCCAACCTCAAATTCCAGCCCGATGAGAACAACAGAACTCAAGTCCTATCACCTTGGTTCACAAAAGCACCATTCCAGCTCATCTTAAGGTCCAAAGAGTCTGCTCTTAGGAACCCAAAGAGAAACAGAAACAGCAGGGCAAAGGTGCACTTTACGAGAAAGGGAGACAGAGAGAAATTACAATGCTCTAGAAGGAACCTGCTGGGTCAGTCACAGTTCACCAAGCAGCAGCTCTGAGCATAGGCCAAAGGGCAGAAATCTGCAGACAAGTGGAGACCTGCTCAGAACAAGGCCGCCGTAACCCGGCTACCGTGAGTACAGAGGACAAGAGAAGCACCTCCTTCTCCAAGGAAGACAGCGTATAACTGTGGAAAATGGAAATGGTCTGTGACACAACCTATTCGGCCATTCTCTGTTTTAAAATATGTTCAGAGACAGACACAGCATGAGTCTTTCTGCAACACTGCCATCCAGCACACCCGGGCAGTTGGCAGCATACCTTGTTCCTGGTCTGCTGGAGGCTGAAGGGTCTTCAAAACTGATCCTCAAAACCGGGGCTCAAAATTAAGAGAAGCCCAAATCACAGCACGTTCTAAAAAATTCATTTATGCGAATGGAACCAGAGGCAGGACACACGGGTTGTTTCTGGTTAGAAGCGAGGCTCTGTTTTTATTCAAGATAAAGAATTGAAATCTTAGACAATGGTGGACTGGGGAGGGAAAAAAAAAGGAAGAGATTCAGAGGGGCCTAGAGAAGGCAGAAAGCTTCAACAGAAACAAGCCAGGTTAAGTGTCCTGAGAGAACAAAGGCCATAAACAAAAGCAAAAACAGTACAATTGCAAGGACACAGCCCTATACAGTGGACCGGGATATGCACCTCCAAACACAAGTTCCATGAGATGTTAATAGCTATCAAATCAGTTTGAATAAACTAGACTGGATAAAATTGAATTGCTGTAAGATTTCTCAAGAGCTTTTAAGCATTGTGAACTTTAAGAGGGGGCTGTAATATGCAGTGTTTCCTAAACATATCTGACTACTGTTTGCCCAGTTTTTCACCGAGCATTTTGTGAAACTGAAAATTTTAAACACTTTTTATACTTTAATCATTTTAATGGAAATACCTCAGAAATGAGTTTTCCATAACTTATTCTACTTCTATCAATACAGTTTAATATTTTCTCGACAACTCACAATTATTCTTGTGGATAACCATTATTTTAGACTGTGAAGTAATGTGCTTCTGCATATGCCAGATGGGTTTCCTTCCCTCTGTCTACAGGCTTTTGGCTGGCCTCAACCCTACCTGGTCCAAGTCTGCTCCTAGCAGCCTTTCTGATGGACTATCAAACTCATGGAACTCTTGCTTGCCTGGGGTTTAGAAACCAGGAAACAGCAAGGCTCAGTGTTGGACATCAGAAGACTACTGTAATTAATAAGATACGGATTTTGCATTTAGAGATTTATATCTGGCTACTTTTTCACAACTGAGTTGAGCCACTAATAGCCCAAAATACTAACTGCAAAGCAAATCAACTATCAGTTATTTCAGAGGCCCAGGGCCTCCTTCTAGTCCAAGGTTACATGAATAGGCCCTAATCAGATTTCAGTCAGATGACTCTAACCATAACATATACCTACATGAAGACGCTTCCTTAAAATAATCAAATCTGATCAAATAATCCTCACAAGACTTCTTGTGAGGCAAGGCAAAATAGGCACTCTGAAACAGAGGAAGATTAAATGATTTATTTGTTAATGCCCAGAGCTACACAAGTTAAGGGAATAATCTCAGGAATCCCCACTATCTACACAGTATCCTACACAAATAATACCAGGCTCTGTCTAGAAAATGCCAGCCAAAAGAATAGGGGAAAAATGCTATACTCATACACACACACACACACACACATACTCATATATACATATGCATGTATATACATTTAACTTCAGCAAAAAAGGCAAAATTAATGATCTCTAAAGAAGAAATTTGTCTTGTGTACTTTCCCATAACTATGAGGTTCAATAAAGGTGATACATCAAGGATTTTAATAAAGGAATTTAAAAGGTATAATGTTTCATAATGCTTATTTCATCATTATTTCAAAAACTAAGAGATAATATTTAATATAGTGTTGGGAATTTTATTGGCCACGATGAGCTAAAACAATATTATGGAGATAAGTCATCTCTGAAAACGATTACTCCTTGACACTCATGCAAGAACATGAACTATGAAAAAGAGTGCCAGATTGTTTCAGTCTCTGTAAAAATGAGGAAGAGCAAAAGTAGTCCTGGACACCTCAGTCTTGAGAACATATTTGGTTTAAACTGTAAATTCATACAAAACAATGTTTATTTTGGTGAAACTTTAAAGACCCATGATGTTATAAAGTTATCCTGGGGTTTTTATGAAGTCATGTAGGTAATTTCTTACTTGAAAATAAAAGATAATGCTGACTAAAATAATCAAATCACTAAAAGAATATATTTGAAATTATAACTAGCAGAACATTTACAACTAGCAACCATTTTGTGTTTGCTTCTGAACACAAATTTTGTGTTTTTGAACACTTATTACGGGGTGTTCATGAAGTGTTAACTCAGTAGGTTGAATTGGTACAACCATGTGCATTTTCAGAAGGGCCTATTTTCCTGCCTGGCCCTTGACTGGCACATGTGAATTGATCTGTTGGGAGTATTCTGATAGAAATGTTTTGCACACTCAGTGCCTTGGCCACATTGTACAATTTTGTCTAGACAGTCTGTGCAAACAGTGTAATTTATGGTGAACATCTGCTTTCCTTCTGAGGGACTGGAGTTTCAGTCATTGCAGTCAGTCACACAAGCACAGTTACCTACATGATGGAACCCCAACAGAAACCAAGTGAGCTTCCCTGGTAGACAACACTTTGCACATGTTGCTGCAAAATTCATTGCTAGAGGAGTCAAGTGTGTACTCTGCAATTCCCCTAGAAGAGGACTCTTGAACACTTGAGCCTGCTTTCCATTTGTGTTGTTTCTGATGTACCTTATCCTTTTGCTAACTTCTTTGTGTCCTTTGCTATAATAAACCACAGGCTTAAGAATAATGACTTCCAAGTCCTATGATTCCTTCCAGCAAACCCCTAGGCCTGAGGATGGTCTTAGGGATCCCAGACACATAGTTTATAGGATTTTATTAATTTTAACACATTTCCATCACTTGAGTAGAGTCAGGGGTACCAACTAATCTAATCCAGGTAATCAGGGATAGCTGGATACATTTCTTTTAATAAAGTATATTCAAGACCTAGAAAGGTATCAGTCCCCATCCATGGAAGCCATTTAAGGTTAAATGAATATGGTTTTAAAGCAAATCACCATCTACAAATTTTCTGTAAAGGACCATACAGTGGCTATTTTAGACTTTGGGGCCATACAATGTGTTTTATAAATACTGAACTCTGACATTGCAGCATGAGAGCAACCACAGACAACACCTACACTAGTGAGGGTGGCTGAGTTCCAATAAAAATTTGCAAAGACAGGCAGGGGCTTGATTTGGCGTGCAAGCTATAGTTTGCCAACCCCATTGCAGAATGATTGTGTTTCAAGAAAAATGACTTTTCTCAATTTCTATTCTAGGTAAGGGAAACCACAGATTAAATAATAAAATGACGACAACAACAACAAGAGAAATGAAACTAAGGAAAATACCAAGATTTCTTTTCTCATCATTCAATGCACCTTAATATACTGCAATAAACTAAATTGCCTAAATTAGAAGTCTAAAGAAATTTTATTATTATTTTTTTAATGTTTACTTATTTTTGAGAGAGACAGAGCGTGACAGGAGGAGCAGGAGAAAGAGGGAGACACAGAATCTGAAGCAGGCTCCAAGCTGTCAGCACAGAGCCCAGCACTGGGCTCGAACTCACAAACTGCAAGATCATGACCCGAGCTGAAGTCAGAGGCTTAACCGACAGATCCACCCAGGTACCCCAGAAGTCTAAATAAATTTTAAAGTTCAACTTAGTATTTACTTGTACCCACTATGGCCTCAGCACAACATAAGTTATGAAGGGAAAACCCAAATATAAGACTGGTCACTGGCACTGGGATATCCCTAGACTGATTGACATTCTCCTATATTGGTTTTCTATTATTTTATTAACAAATTACCAAAGCACTGAACTCAGTCACTTAAAACAACACCCATTTACTAGCTTTGTTCTATTATTCAACCTTTATCTGGACAAACAGTTCAGGCATGGCATGGTGAGTTCTCTACTCAGTCTCCCAAGGCTAAAAACAAGGTGCTGGCTGGCTGCTTTCTCATCTGGAGCTCAGGATCCTCTTCCAAGCTCATGTAGTTGTGGCAGGCAGGACTCAGTTCCTTGCATTCCTTGTAGTTGTCAGACTGAGGTCCCTGCTTTCTTAATGGCAGTCATCTGGGGGCAGCTCTCAGCTCATATTACTTTCCACAAGAGATAATCTTTTTCCTCTGGAATCCTCATATAGCTTCCTATAACTGGTTCTTATAATCAAACTTTAAAACATTTAATCTGCCCAATAACTGGATTATTACTCAATGAATATCTCAAAGTATGCCTAATAAAATTAAAGCCCCAAAAAATTAGTGAGAGATTTTTGAAATGAGCTTTTTCTTAGAAAGGATCCTATCTTAAGAACATTTAAGATGATAGATTTCCTGTGATTGAAACAGACTTTCTGGAACACTGGACCAACATTAATATGAATCTAAGCATGCAGGCAATACGTAACTTTGAATAAAGTCAAACTGAAAAAGCCTTTTTATTATGGTAGGCTCTTAATAACACTTGTAACAATCCAAAATTTATACAATCCCTTCCTTCATCATCCACATCTTACTGATTTAATGACAACCGTCATAAAAGAAATGGAACAAAATAAGAAATTTTTAATAGCTTGAGAATGTAAAACTGTTAGAGATATTTCCTTGGAGGCCCTGCTTAAAAAATTTTTTTTGTTTTCTTAATGGCTATTAATAAATAAAGGAATAAGACCATCCACATTAGACAAAGAGAATCACATGCCTAGAGAACTGCCTACCAGTTTTGGCTACAAATCCACCTGGCCTCATCTATTAAAAATTAAATTGTCTATTTTTGTTGTTGTTGTTTATTTATTATTTTGATAGAGAGACAGACAGAGTGTGAGTGGGGGAGGAGCAGAGAGAGGGGGAGACACAGAATTCGAAGCAGGCTCCTGGCTGAGCGTTAGTTAGCACAGAGCCTGACTCGGGGCTCAAACCCCATGAACTGTGAGATTGTGACCTGAGCCGAAGTCAGATGCCCAACTGACTGAGCCAACCAGGTGCCCCAACACTGTCTATTTTTAAAATGGCTTTCTTGAAATGGATGGCTTTGCCTCCTTGATTAAAATAGGTATAATTGAAAGCATACTTGTCCAGAACAAATCAGAAGATTAAAATTCAGCTCTTTAGGAAAGCATCTAAAACTAAACTGTCACAACAAGGACCAGGGTAGAGAAAAATAGGAAGATACTCTCTTTCTGCTAGACACACATAAAAATAAAAATAAAAAAAGAAAAAAAAAAAAGAACAAAAGTCAACCTAGATAGATACTTAGACTTCAAACTGAAATAAATAAGACTTGTAAAATAATTAAACCCAAACAATTTGGAAATATAACCCAAATGGGGAAATTTATATTTTTATTGTTTTCTAGGTAATAAAGTTTAATTGCTTTTGAGTAAATATAGTTTACTTCAGAAGTTTATATAGACAACAAAGGATATACACACACAAAAAAAATGAGGTGGCTGTTTATAATAGAAGTGGTTTCTATTATGCCATTTTTAACTTCTAGAGAAATATTTATCTATTTTATTTTCTTCTTCGGAAATCCTCTTTGGCTCTCCTTAATACTATTTTTTTTTTAATTTTTTTTTCAACATTTATTTATTTTTGGGACAGAGAGAGACAGAGCATGAACGGGGGAGGGGCAGAGAGAGGGAGACACAGAATTGGAAACAGGCTCCAGGCTCTGAGCCATCAGCCCAGAGCCTGACGCGGGGCTCGAACTCACGGACCACGAGATCGTGACCTGGCTGAAGTCGGACGCTTAACGGACTGCGCCACCCAGGCGCCCCAATACTATTTTTAAAAAAAGAAAAAGATGGCTCAGTTGAAGGTACCAACACACCTAAAATGAGTCAAACAAATTAACCTACAAGAGCACATGACAACAAGAACAGGTCAACTTTTATTAAAGAAAAAAAAACAATATCAAAAACAATAACGTGATTGACAATAGCACTTCAAAAGTAAGCCTCAGGGGTAAGCACTTTCCACAATTTATTTCTCCTAGGCCTATGCCCCTGAACATCTATTGTTATCAGAATGTCATTCTCTTTCACAATTTCTCTTAAATTGGAATTTCAAGAAACGGAACTTATGCCAGAAAATGTTTCAACACAATCAAATATTAACATGAGTTCAGTAGAAATTTAAACAATGGTAACTTGGGCCTACCATTAAAATCCTCCTTAATTTGTAAATTCAATAAAATGACTGACTTATTTTGAATCTATTGAAAATCACTGAATTGATCTGGTTTGGAGCAAATACTTGGAAAGCCTACATAATGAAAAGCATTGACTTTTTTCTAAAAATAAACAAACAATTACTTTCAACTAGACTACGGTCAAATTTTAAACCTGGAAATCTCAAATGCTTTGAATGCTTTTCCCCTACAAACAACCAAAATCAGGCTAATTACTAAAGTATACCAACTCATATATTCACTTTTCTCCACACTATAGGGTAAAACTTATATTTAATTAGATATGTTTATTTCTTTCTTCTCATTCTTTTTTTTACATTTTTACTTAATTTATATATATATATACATATATATATATGTATATATATATATATGTATATATATATATATAATTTATTGTCAAATTGGTTTCCATACAACACCCAGAGCTCATCCCAACAGGTGCCCTCCTCAATGCCCATCACCCACTTTCCCCTCTCCCCCACCCCCCATCAACCCTCAGTTTGTTCTCAGTATTTAAAACTCTCTTATGGTTTGCGTCCTTCCCTCTCTGTAATTTTTTTTTTTTTTACCCTCTTCCCCTCCTCCCTGGTCTTCTGTTAAGTTTCTCATGATCCACATATGAGTGAAAACATATGTATCTGTCTTTCTCTGCCTGACTTATTTCACTTAGCACAACACTCTCCAGTTCCATCCACATTGCTACAAATGGCCAGATTTCATTCTTTCTCATTGCCAAGTAACATTCCATTGTATATATAAACCACATCTTCTTTATCCATTCGTCAGTTGATGGACATTTAGGCTCTTTTCATAATTTGGCTACAGTTGAAAGTGCCGCTATAAACATTGGGGTACAAGTGCCCCTATGCATCAGCACTCCTGTGTCCCTTGGGTAAATTCCCAGCAGTGCTATTGCTGGGTCATAGGGTAGATCTATTTTTAATTTTTTGAGGAACCTCCACACTGTTTTCCAGAGCGGCTGCACCAGTTTGCATTCCCAACAGTGCAAGAGGGTTCCCGTTTCTCCACATCCTCTCCAGCATCTATAGTCTCCTGATTTGTTCATTTTAGCCATTCTGACTGGCGTGAGGTGGTATCTAAGTGTGGTTTTGATTTGTATTTCCCTGATGAGGAGCGACATTGAGCATCTTTTCATGTGCCTATTGGCCATCTGGATGTCTTCTTTAGAAAAGTGTCTATTCATGTCTTCTGCCCATTTCTTCACTGGATTTTTTTTTTTCCGGGGGTGGAGTTTGGTGAGTTCTTTATAGATTTTGGATACTAGCCCTTTATCCAACATGTCATTTGCAAATATCTTTTCCCATTCCATCGGTTGCCTTCTAGTTTTGTTGATTGTTTCCTTTGCAGTGCAGAAGCTTTTTAGCTTGATGAGGTCCCAATAGTTCATTTTTGCTTTCAATTCCCTTGCCTTTGGAGATGTGTCAAGTAAGAAATTGCTGTGGCTGAGGCCAGAGAGGTTTTTTTCCCGCTTTCTCCTCTAGGGTTTTGATGGTTTCCTGTCTCACATTCAGGTCCTTTATCCATTTTGAATTTATTTTTGTGAATGGTGTAAGAAAGTGGTCTAGTTTCACTCTTCTGCATGTTGCTGTCCAGTTCTCCCAGCACTATTTGTTAAAGAGACTGTCTTTTTTCCATTGGATAGCCTTTCCTGCTTTGTCAAAGATTAGTTGGCCATACTTTTGTGGGTCTAGTTCTGGGGTTTCTATTCTATTCCATTGGTCTATGTGTCTGTTTTTGTGCCAATACCATGCTGTCTTGATGATGACAGCTTTGTAGTAGAGGCTAAAGTCTGGGATTGTGATGCCTCCTGCTTTGGTTTTCTTTGTCAATATTACTTTGGCTATTTGGGGTCCTCTGTAGTTCCATACAAATTTTAGGATTGCTTGTTCTAGCTTCAAGAAGAATGCTGGTGCAATTTTGATTGCAATTGCATTGCATGTGTAGATAGCTTTGGGTAGTATTGACATTTTAACAATATTTATTCTTCCAATCCATGAGCATGGAATGTTTTTCCATTTCTTTGTATCTTCTTCAATTTCCTTCATAAGCTTTCTATAGTTTTCAGCATACAGAACTTTTACATCTTTGGTTAGGTTTATTCCTAGGTATTTTATGGTCCTTGGTGCAGTTGTAAATGAGACCAGTTTCTTTATTTGTCTTTCTGTTGCTTCATTATTAGTGTATAAGAATGCAACTGATTTCTGTACGTTGATTTTGTATCCTGCGACTTTGCTGAATTCATGGATCAGTTCTAGCAGACTTTTGGTGGAGTGCTCTAAATAAGTGTTACACATGATAGTCTCTATAACTTTTGAAATAAAAACTGTTAATTTAGGGGATTAGCCCATGGAATTTTTTAAAAACATGTTTTTTTTTTTATTAGGACTTTCAATTAAGAGAAAGTTGTAATCTTCATGATTTATCTTTAATTAAAACTAGCAGCACTATTTGAAATACTACTTCTCTGATGACTGCAGATTTTCAATCAAGTTTTATAATTCCATTTCAGGAATATGTTCCAAAGCAGTGATCTGAATATTTTACTGTTTACCCCCATTTCCCACAATTATATCACTAGCTTGATAATTAAGGAATGCATTCCTGAAGAACCTTATTCTAATTCTAATACCTCTTCCTTTTCATTTTCTTTACACCTACCACAGTACTTAACTCCAGCTAAGAATTTTGGACATTGTGTTAGTTCTTTCAGATTACATATTATTTGGAAAAGTATTATTCCTGGCAGAAAATGACCAACTTTTGACACTGATTCACTTAAAAGAAATTTTAATTCATTGTCATGTACATAAAAAGAAATGCTCTAGTCAATATGGGAAATATACGAGTGAACAAGACATCTTCATATTGATGCAGAGGAAAATGAACTGCCACTTGAGTCAGAGACCTGTAAATTCTGACTTAATTTGTAGTAAATTCTAGCTTCAGTATCTACTAGTGGTATAACCTGGACAAAATTTTTAACCATTCTGAGCCTCAATGTCTCAAATTAGAGAAGAAGAACAATAATATCTACTTCACAAAGTCATCATGAGGATTAAAAGAGCATCAAAAGCACTGTAAGGTATTTAAGAACAGGGACAGTATCCCTGATGCCGAGCACTGGTTATGCAAATTGTAAGACTTTCTATCCTTATCTGCCAAGCAAACTTTAATTACATGTATACTATATACCAGGCATTGTTCTAGGCTGGGGACAAAAAATAAATGAGACAGTTAAGCTTGACCTCAAGAAACTTACAATGTTGAGGAAGGAAAGGAAAAGCAAACATATCAGTGGCATAAAGAGTAACAGGTGTTACAGAAGACATGGGGCAGGGGAGGAGGGAGCAAGAGATCAAGTTTATGGGCAAGGGAAGTTTGATGGGAAAGTCTTCCCAGAAGAAGTGACTTAAAAATGCGTCCATCTTTCACAGGTAATGCAGAGGTTGGCAGGAAGAGAGCACTCTAAGCAAAGACAACAGCAACAGCAGAAATATGGAGGAATAAGGAGGCTCTCAGGTTTGGGAAGCTGTGACATAATCAGTATGGCAGAGCCAGAGGGCAAATGATATATGGAATTAGGATAAAAGGTGATTACCATAACCCAGAAAGTTCCAGGCAGAGATTTCTAACCACCTGGTAGAATTTAGCCATTTATGAGTGATGCCTACTCCCACCCCCCTTTGGAAGCAACCTACTATATGCCAGAGGCTTAATTTTCATGATCTATTTTGATCATTACTATAGTCCCATAAGATAGGTGGTTTTTTTGTTTGTTTTTTTTTTATACACACTTTACAGAGAAGGCCCAAAAAGGTTGTTATTTGCTTCCAGGTACAGAGTAACAACAACTGGGATTCCAACCTGGCTCACGTGAAACCATGTCATCCATGCTCTTAACTCTTATGTTCTGTTACAGTTTTAAAATGTCTTCAGGGCACCTGGGTGGCTCAGTCAGTTAAGCATCCGACTTCAGCTCAGGTCACGATCTCACAGTTCGTGGGTTCGAGCCCTGCATCGGGTTCGAGCCCTGCTGACAGCTCAGCCTGGAGCCTGCTTCGGATTCTGTGTCTCCCTCTCTCTCTGCCCCTCCCCTGCTCACGCTCTGTCTCTCTCTCTCTCTCTCTCTCTCTCTCTCTCTAAAAAATAAACACTAAAAAAAAATATTTTTTAATGTTTTCAAACTGCTTTTGACCACAGTATACATTTCAGCTGGCAAGACATACATCTACAATTGAAACAACAGTTTCATGAAGCAACAATTATATTTTCATGGTTTTCATTGTCATCCCTTAAAAAAAAAAATCTCTAATTGTACTTTTTAAGGAAGAACAAATGATCAGTAGTGTCAATGCTGCTGATAAGCCACGTAGGATGATGATAGATAGTTTGCCTTTGGATTGAACCCTGTGTAGGTCCTTGGTGGCCTTGGGGAATAGCACCATTGGGGAAGGAATAAAGCTACACAGGAGACGGAGGAGAGACATTAGAGAGACATTAGAGACAGCAAACTTAGAGGCATGTCTCAAGAAATTTTATGTTACATGGGGTCTGGGGAATGAAGCAGAACCTGCAGGAAAAGCATAGTCAAGAAAGGTGTGAGTTTTGTTTTGTTAAATATGGAGAAAGAACTCTGTCTTTTGCAGGCATAAATAAAAAGCAAACAGTTTGACATTCAAGGCCTTCATGATATTAATTCTCTAATCTCATTTCGTACTGCTCTTCCATAAAAAAATCTAACTCAGTTGCACCAAAATACTGAATTTCCCCAGAATGCTCTTCCTTTCCTTCCCCTTCTCTTTCCCTTTCCCCTCCGCTCCCTTCCTCTCCCTTCTCTTTTCTTCATGCTATTTCTTTTATCTGGAATGTACTTCCTCCTTCTTGCCTACTTGGCAACTTCTACTCAATGTTGAAGATTTTGTTCAAGTATCCTTCATCAAAGCCTTTCTCTCCAACCCCAACATTCTATGAGTAAATTTTATAGCAAGCACCCACCTATCTATCATCTAGATTCTACCACTGATATTTTTCTATACTTCTTTTAGCATGTATCTACCATGGAGTTTTTTCCTAACCCACAGAGATCCTTTTTTTTTTTTTTTTTTTTTTTAATCACCATACATTGCACCCTTTTCTATGTACTAAAAGTATCTGTATACATGTCTGTCCTTTCTTTGAGACTTTTAGCTTCATGAAACCCCAACTTGGTTTGCATGGCTCTAAGAATATAGATTAACTTAGAGGAATTTACTATAGGATAGAATGTGAAATAAATTAACTTTGGCCATATTACTTACTGAAAACTTCTCTCTATCTGATCTCTGAATAACAACAGCAGAAAAATATGTTTCTTTTTCACAAATACCTTTCCCTAATGTGTTGGGAGCCCTAGGGACAACTGTTCCATCTGAATATCAACAAAGGGGAAATAAACTTTACACCACTTCTGCAGTTGATAGAGAAGGAAACTAAAGAGGTTCCTTCTGCTTTGGAGGGTGAGGAGACAGATTTCGTTTTACATTAGATGTCATACACACAAAAGGAGGCCCCAGGAGACCACAACAAAAATTTTAAGAGACTATTCATTTGAAAGGTTGACCACTTCTGTTCTGACCCATTGTTATATCTAGGAAACTACCTTTCCAAAAGATAATAATGAAATCAGCTCCTGCACAGAAAAGACTAACAGTACACAACAGAGTGTGCAGAACACAAGAGAGGATGAAATATAAAATGAATGGAGATCTCTTTCCACTCTGTTAAAGAAAAAGACTCAAAATTGGGAGGGTGAGGAAACACACAAACCATCTGTAAAAATAAAAACAAATAGACAAATCAAAAGTCACTGTTGTAAATTAAGGAATTTAATATGTCCATAAGGGAAAACAGCACTGGAAATAGGATCTTTTTTAGACACTGGTGAAAATATTTTCTTTCCACATGTACTCTGTTTCCCAGATGATTAGCCTCTTAAATATATCCTTAGAAAATAAGTTTTTTTCTACAAAGTGTCCTCTTAATAACTGCCATTCAGAATACCAACTGCCTACCATGACACAGCAACCAAGAAACATGAGGCTTTTGTTGGAGACAGTCAACTTGTGATTTCCTGCTAGACTTTCTCAATTCATAGGATGATGAAATGGAATAGTGTTGCAATGCATTTATGGGTTTAGGTAAAAACACAGGGCATCCAAGACAGAAGTGGCCAAAGAGAACAGCACCCAGCAGGAAGCTGTTCCTACAAAGGAAATTGCAGTTTCTAAGATGAAGAGGAAGTCAAGAGGGAAAATTAAGTGTCTCAAGAACTTGAGAAAATCTGAAAAAACTACTTATGATCTCAAACACACTAAAACATTAAGAAGTATATTCAAGTTATCATTAATTGTAAATATGAAGCTTTCCCAATGCAGTCTGGGGCAAAGTTCGCCCACAAAAGCCAAATCATGTCTACATTAACTGTCTTTCTGTTAGGATCTGTCAGTATCTTCTGTTCCTTACAGAAAGATCTTCTGGAAAGATGTCTGATGATGATACCGACTGAAAGGAACAGAGGAAGAACACGCATTCATCTGCTCCTACACACTGTAAGAATCTTAGTCATATTTCTCTTTGTTTTATGATGTCCTGCAATGTCCTCTTCATGTACAAGCCCATCCCATAATAAGCTTCTCGTCTCTGTATACCAAATGGCTAACTTCTCCTAAAGTTTATTTCCACTTGCCCACAAAATGTACCCTATCACAGAGGACACGTTACCAGTCAGTTGTTTGGTGTTATATGAAATAGCCCAAGCTATCGTTTTTACTGTAATACAACTTTCACATAATAAGGCTTAAGGAAACTTTAGTGAGAGTTGTTTCTATCCCTATAATCGGTACATATTAGGAACTCAATAGGGACTTCATATCCTGGCTGCTTATCTCTCTTTTAATTTTTTTTTATCATGCCCAGAATTCTTTTTCTGATGCTTGTAAATTATGCATAGAGCAGATCTTTTCTACCATTAAGCAGAAACAGTATTATAGGCATGTTTGCTTTTAGTCAATAGTAGCCTCCATATATTAAAAAGAAAGAAACCGCTAACAATTTTTCATAAAAGACCATGTGACTTTCTTTCCTGTGTAAGGGAAGTGAGTGTGAAGTGTATCCACCATGCCACCTTCTCTCTTTACATCAAGACCACACCACAATCACCTCTGCAAGACACTGTGAGGCACTGAGGGTCTGTGGTTAATTAGCACTCAAATCTTGTTTTAGCATTCACTATTCTACTATGAACAATCTGCATTCAGGACTGAGAATCTCCCTAGCAAAATCATCTTTTTGACTTCTCAATTCCTTCTGACTCTGTAATAACCACTGATATCCATCATCCTACAGTTTCTACTTTGGCTTTTGGATCACTGTGTTCTTATGATCTCTATCTTCCTTTCTTCCCATTTTTCTTCAGCTGCCCTTTTATCTCCAACTAGTATTTCCTTCCTTACCTTCATTCATTTAATAAATGCTTCCTGAACACCAAGTACTCTGCTAGTTGATCCTACTACAATACTGAGTGAAACTCATGCTGGTTATGGACAAGGAATAATCTGTTACAACATAGTATATTAAGTGCTATTAAAGGAAGGAGCACTAAGTGCCATAGGGCACAAAGCCAGATCCAGGGGGCTCAAATAAGTGCTATATCAGCACTTATCAGCCAGGGGGTCAAATAAGAGGTTTGGGTGGTAGAGATGAACCTGTGAATATGCTAGGACACACCAGGGTGGTAGAATTTTTTTGTCAGCTATTTAACTTCCTTTTATTGACATACTCCCCCTGTCTTAAATAGGTAGGTTTTTAAATAAATGTTTGTTTATTTTTGACAGAGAGTGCACACACGTGCACACATGTGAGCAGGGGAGGGGCAGAGAGAGAAGGAGACAGAGGATCTGAAGCGAGCTCTGCTCTCGGAGCAGAGAGCCCGATGCAAGGCTTAAATTCACAAACTGTGAAATCATGACCTGAACTAAAGTCAGATGCTTAACCGACTGAGCCACCCAGGTGCCCCTTAAATATGTGGGTTTATACAATGATGTATACATGTTGTCTCCATCAACTGCTGTTCACAAACACTGTATTAGTTTTCTACTACTGTGTAGACAAGTTACCACAAACTCAGTGGCTTATAGCCACACTCATTTACGAGCTCATCATTCTATAGGCCAGAAATCTTGCATGTTCTAACTGAATCCTCTGCTCAGGGTATCACCAAGTTGAAAATAAGGTGTTGGGTGGGATTAGGTCTCCTTTGGAGGCTCTGGAGAAAAATCCAATCCCAAGCTCACTCTTCTGTTGGCACAGTTCAGCTCCTTGAGGTTTTATGATTATTTCTGTGCTGGCTGTCAGCCAGGGTACACACTGAGCTCCCAGATGCTGCCACATTCTTTGACTTGTGGCCCCTTCCAACTTTAAACCAACAGTAGTACATAAATCCCTCTCCTGCTCTGATTTTCTGTCTCTGACCTCTAGACCCAGATTTAAATGGCTCATAGGATCAGGTCAGACCCACTGAGGATTCTCTTCTTAATGTCTACTGTGCCACACAACAAAATCTAATCATGAGAGTAAACTCCATCCTACACAGTCTCAGGGATTATGCAGGGCACAACAGGGAGTGGGGATGTTGGAAGTCATTTTAGAATTCCACCTACTGCAGTTTATAAAGAAAACACAAGGGGCCCCTGGGTGGCTCAGTCCGTTGAGTGTCCAACTCCTGACTTGGGCTCAGGCCATGGTTCCAGGATTGTGGGATCAAGCCCTACATCAGGCTCTATACTGGGCATGGAGCCTGCTTGGGATATTCTCTCTCTCTCTCTCTCTGTCTCTCTCTCTGTCTCTCTCTCTTTCTGCCAACCCCCCCCCCCCCTTCTGCCCCTCTCTCCCACTCGTACTCTTGGAATGAAGCAAGAATTTTATAGCACTGATTGGAAATAGGGTATGTGAGTTCTCTTTATATAAGGATTTTATTTTTCAGTCCTTATAGTGCAAAATCCAAAAATTAAGGACAACTTTCAAAGTTTCTGCCTCTAGCCCTTTTACACTTAATCCACTCATCTTTGCAAATGCCAAAGAGACATTTATGCTTGAGTATCTCAGTCAATGTCATATGATAAAACTGAACTGATAAATCCCTTCAGAGTTACCCCTTTCTCAGATTTCCATTACCACCAAGTAACCAGTGCTCCAGGATCTCAGCTTTAGTGTGATTATTCTTTTGCTCTATAATCTCTTTGACATCAAACTGAACTGAAACTAATTCATCAATAAACTTAACAATTCACTCCTCCCTCCATTCTCAAGTATACTGTGTCTAGAACAAGTTCATTAAAAACTCTGGTCTCCTAACCTGACCTCCCTGACACTGTCTATTCTTTTTGTCCATATGCACACACGCCCCATCTTAACAGGCCTACCAGTAAAGTCCGCACCCTACATTCAGTGTTATCCACTCTAGAACCACAGTGGCCCCTCATTCCAACACCCAGCCATTCCTTGGGCCCCATACTCACCTTGGAACCCTATCATCCTACTACACAGCACACAGCCACCTCTTGGCCACCTCCCTTTCTCATCCCAGCCACAGGCCTCTGCTCAGGGCTCTCGCAGCAAGACACATCTTAGCCTTGGGGGGTTAGCTCCACAAAGGCTTTTCTTACTCTCACCCACAGTCTGCCTTAAGCCCTCCACACCTGTTGCCATCTGGTGTTCTCTTTGTCTCACTCCACTCCTACCACTGTTAAGTAGGGCCATTTACCTTCCCTGCTATTATCAAGACCTGTGTGTGTGTAAAGTACACATACATATATAGCCGACTCATGTCTGAACTGTGCAAGTCCACATGTATTTTATTAATATAGTACAATATATTTTCTTTTTCCCATGATTTTAATATATTTTCCTCTAGCTTAATTTGTAATGATACAATATATAATAGATATAACATGCAAAATATGTATTAACTGACTGCTTATGTTATGAGTGGGGTTTCTAGTCAACAGCAGGTTATTAATAGTTAAGTTCTAGCAAGTCAAAAGTTATATTCAGATTTTCAGCTGAGCAGGAGGAGGGGGGGTGCTCAGTGCCCCTAACCCCTGTGTTCTTCAAGGGATAACTGTATATTCTTTTTCATATCCCTCAGTTTCTTATGCAGCACACGTAAGAAGTTAAGCAAACAGTGGTTTTCTCCCACATTGCAATCTGTATCTCCATTCCTAATTTCATCTCTTTTTATAATCTCTCTCCCCTTGCCTAGAAGAGCAGTCTTTAAAATAGAGATTAATAAAGTAGGCCATCCACTCTGGTCTCTACAGGAATGAGTCACACATAACAGTCCAGAGTTGCATACAAGTCAATTTATCTAATGTTTAAATGGAGGTAATGGGAGTATATGGAAAACAGACTAGGAAAATAAACCACTTCTTCTAGACATAAAGGGCACAGGGTAAAGGAAATTTCAAAGTAGGAAGAGGAATGGTACTTGGAAAAACACTTCACATGCAGAATGGCACGTGCATAAGAGTAAATAACTCAGCTTCGTTAAGAAAAGATGGGAGGGGCGCCTGGGTGGCGCAGTCGGTTAAGCGTCCGACTTCAGCCAGGTCACGATCTCGCGGTCCGTGAGTTTGAGCCCCGCGTCAGGCTCTGGACTGATGGCTCAGAGCCTGGAGCCTGTTTCCCATTCTGTGTCTCCCTCTCTCTCTGCCCCTCCCCCGTTCATGCTCTGTCTCTCTCTGTCCCAAAAATAAATAAACGTTGAAAAAAAAAAAATTTAAGAAAAGATGGGAAATGATCTGAAAGTCCACCCACAGAAGAATGGCTAAATAGATGAGGGTATCACCACATGCTAGAATGCTGCCCCAGGGTGATAAAAGGGAGACTTCCCGTGTCACCATGAAAAGATTTGGGCACACTACACGTCTACTTCAAGTGACAAGCATGCTGCCATTTGTCTAAAAGGGCTGGAGAATAAATCTTCACATGCATCTACTTAAATTTCTGGAAGAATTTCATAATACTGTTTGCCTATGGGGGAAGGAAACTGGGTAAATGGTGCAGGAGTGAGGAGTGCCATCTGTCCCTATGGTATGCAGACCTTATGAACCTGATACCTAAGGAGGCTGGGGCAAACCTACCTCTGCAAAGTGGGAATGGGGCAAATTTGTCCATAAAGCAATGGCCCACAAGAAGCTTGATACGTCCAGAAATATGCATATATGTCTTTTCCTGATACAGGTCTTCTGGCAGAACAAAGCAAGCTATACAAAGAATACGCCCCAAACATTTGTGGACTCCTTCTTTAGTTACAAGTGCTGTGCTGTATGTACACAGCACAGACACAAGCCGAGAGAACAAGCCACAGGTGCATGAGGGCAGAGGAGGAAGCTTGCAGGGGGCTCTGCCTAGGTGGCACCCACACACAAAGGGCACCCACCTCACTGTAAAGACTGTCCAATCCTGCCATTTGCAACCACATGGACAGATCTAAAGCACATTATGCTAAGTGAAATAAGTCAGGCAGAGAAAAACAAATACTGAATGATGTCACTTATATGTGTAATCTAAAAATGGTAAACTCATAAAAATGGAGAACTAAATGGGGGTTCCCAGGGAATGAGGGGGGACAAGGCAGATATTGTCTAAGGGTACAAACTTACAAGTAGCAAATAAGTCCTAGAGACTGAAATGTACAGTAGAGTGAAAACAGACAACAACATTGTATTATAATCACCAAACTTGCTAAAAAACTAGAAGCTATCCTAACCTCTAAGAAGAAATGAGAATTATATAAGGTTATAGAGATGCTAACTATCGCTACAATGGCAATCATATTACATATGTAATGTATCAAAGTACCATGTACACCTTAAATTTACACACTGCTGTATGTTGAATGTATTTCAATTTTTTGGTTGAAATTGATTTTAAATTTTTTTCAATTTTGCTTTCTGTACACATTTATATGACATTTTATCTTCTATTTTTTTAATTTACTTATTTAAATTCAAATTAGTTAACATACAACATAGTATTGGTTTCAGGAGTAGAACCCAGTGATTCAGCACTTACATACAACACCCAATGCTCATCTCAACAAGTGCCCTCAATACCCATCACCCATTTAGCCCATCTTCCCACCCACCTCCCCTCCAACAGCTCTCAGAATATATTTCAATTAAAAAAATTAAAAACAAGGGGCACCTGGGTGGCTCAGTCAGTTAAGTGTCTGACTTCAGCTCAGGGCATGATCTCACAGTTTGTGGGTTCGAGCCCCGCATCAAGTTCTGTGCTGACAGCTCAGGGTCTGGGGCCTGCTTTGGATTCTGTGTCTCCCTCTCTCTCTGCCCCTTCCCCGCTCACACACTCTCTCTCTCAAAAATAAACATTAAATATTTTTTTAATTAAAAACAAATTAATAAGAGTATCCATTTGCTACCTGCCTATGTGCATGCAGGGAAAGCTTGGAAACTCACTTGAGGCTCTGAAGTATTTACGGATCCAAGACAAGCTCTGACCATAAAATAAACTCACTTCCTTATTAAAGATGAAGATGCACTTTAATAAACATTCTTGGATAATAAGGTTTGCTTTACTGGAAATGCCACTAAAAAGACTTGCAGAAAAACATACAGAATTTTGGAAATTCAAATCATAGAGTGTAAGATTTGTCAGAACTGAAAGAAATCAAAGGAAGACTGGCTATTTTCCAAATGAGAATTCTATTCGTGAACTGAAGAGAAAGTGGCACCTGCCAATTGGTAATTAAACAACTGAGTGGACCTAGCCAACCAGTGGATTAGTCCCTCATCCAGGAGTAGGTTCTATACCTTAAGTGTAAGAAAAACAAAACTTGCTTTGAATCTGTAAGATCAAACACACTGCCTGGCAGATATTAACTGGACTTATTGTGGTCATCATTTTGTAATATATACAAATATCAAATCACTACATTATGTATCTGAAAGTGATATAGTATTATATGCCAATTATACATCAATTAAAAAAAAGAAAAACAAGGAGTAAAACCAGAACACTGCTTGGAACAATAGCTAGGGTTGTTCTGATAACCTCCAGCCCAGATTATTCCAATGATGGCAATGGCTCTTCAAGTGAATTTCAACTGAGAGCCGCCAGGAGGCTCAAGCTCCTGAGTCTGGATCAAGGAAGCAAGAGGCACCTACAAGAACACTCAGCTCACAGGACCCTTGGTTTGATGGCCAAAAAAGCAGAAGCCATGCAATAGTTTGGGAGAAGCTAGGGTCAGTTGTAGTTTACAAGGGTTAAGTTACAAGGGTTACTGTTCTAGGAAAAATATGTAATATACTCTTATCATAAACCAAATGTTTTATTTCATAATTAACCGAAGAACAATTCTTTTATAGGAGCAATAACAGACACTGAGAGCTTATTCCCCCTTTCCCCCTTCTCCACGAAATAGTAATCCAAGTATACCTGGAACACAAATTCCTACCTTTGAATGAATGTCATAGACTCCACAGACACATCAGCCACCTTTCTTTATGTCCCCTGAATAGCTTGCAGAACTTTGCTGGAAGAGAGTGATTTTCCTTTAACCCAATGAGAGAGAGAGGGAGAGAGAAAGGGAGGTGGGGAGGACTGAGAGAGACAGTACAATAAATCACCCAGATTCTGGTAGCTTGTCACCACATTCTCATGACTAAATGTGAGCTCTGTGACCCCCACATGGAATTGCTACACAGAGCATGTTTCTGCTCTTCTGAATAACAAAATCAGAAAGTGAGTGTCTTTTTAAATATTACAGGATAACGTGAATAACTATTATGCTTCCAAACATACACATGGAACATAGCCATCCAACAAGTGTTCTTCTTGAGACACTGCCAGAGGCTAGGGCAGGGGACAAGGAAAAAAGAGAAATCAAGAAGTGAAGAGTCCGAAATATTTTTCTACCTAAATAAACAAAAAATCCTACCTGAAGCTTCTATGTCTTGTAATTCCTTTACAGTTACTTTTTTGCCACATGAATTAGCCTATAGGATTCCCCTAGGGCTTACTGTGACATGACCCCCAATAAACTCACTGCTTTGTCAGCTCATTGGGTAGAGAAGAAGACATGTGAGCCGACCACCTGAAGGTGGGACAGGATTTGGTCTATAATGGCGATCCCCGCCAGTAAAAAAGAACATGGGTAAAGATGGGTGGAAAGAGCCTGAATTTCCCTCAATTGTCTTATTTCTCAGGCTGAGTAGATTTGTGGGTGTTTTTCTTTTTACATTTTTTGTGTACCTACTTCATTTCTTAAAAAAAAAAAAAAAAAGGAAAAACCAATGTATATTCTGTATACCAATGTATATAGAATAAATCTGACATGGGGGCACCTTGGTAGCTCAGTCGATTAAGTGTCCAACTCTCGATTTCAGCTCAGATCATGATCCAACAGTTCATGAAATTGAGCTCCAGTCGGGCTCCACACTGACAGCATGGAGACTGCTTGGGATTCTCTCCCCCTCTCTCTCCTCCTCCCCAACTTGTGTGTGCATGCCTGCCCTCTCTTTCCCAAAATAAATAAAATAAAGCTTAAAAAAAGAATCTAATATGGCTAACATGTATCTATCTACAGAGCACAGAGGAAGACCTACTGGTCAGACTCCCACTAACGCTGTAATAGCATTTGAAATGGGAGCTTTGGATCCTGCTGCACATCACAATCACTGCTGGTCTTTAAAAACGCTGCAAGCAGTTCTGTCAGTACCATGCAAAAGAGGGAGGCCAACTCACTTCACAGCCTCTCAGGCACAACATCACAAGCTGTTTTCTGAGCCAGCAAGGCAGGCCTCTACTATGCCAACATCAGAGGAGTGTGCACGTACATGCACACTCATCCAGGCATGTATGCACACATACACTCCACACTGCACCCCCAGCACTCCACTTCCACATCTGTCAGGCTACAGGCTACAGAGCCTCCATTACTGTTTTCTATAGTGGCTACACCACAAAAACTGAATTATTAATAAAATGACTTACTGCTATGACAAACTCATGTAATACTTCATCATTTACAAGCACTTTCATCCTTATGTTGCCCCACCTGAAGTTGACAAGGAGCTCTGATAGCAGACATTACTAGCCCCTTTTAGGGATGATAAAACTGAAGTCAGAGAGGTTATGAAACTGTGTAAGGTCACAGCACTAGTACTTTAGATACCTCCTTTTATGTAACTGTGGTCATTTCATTCATTTATCAGTTGTATTTTTTTTAGTGTCATCAGTATCACTCATCACCTTTTTTTTGTTGTTCTTAAACGTTTTTATTTATTTTTTTGAGAGAGAAAGAGAGAGCAGGGGAGGGGCAGAGATAGAGGGAGGCAGAGGATCCAAAGCAGGCTCTGTGCTGACAACAGAGAGCCCAATGCGGGGCTTGAACTCACAAACCATGAGATCGTGCGAGCTGTAGTTGGAAGCTTAACCAACTGAATCACCCAGGCACTCCATTCATCACTTATTTTCAATATTAAAAAGCACAAGGGCATTTAAGCAAGGTGTGAAAAAAATATATGTCTCCTCACCATAAACAATAAATGCTGGCTAATCAGCCTTATCCTACCATGAATGCAAACAGCACCAAAGCCATGTTTATGATCTGACAGTACCAAGAACAAGGCTGATGGGCACCACAAGATATTTTAAAGCACAAGACAGGGCACCTTGGTGGCTCAGTCGGTTGGGCATCTGGCTCTTGACTTCGGCTCAGGTTATGATCTCACAATGGTGGGTTCAAGCTCTGTGTCAGACCACGCTGAGCACAGAGGCTACTTGGGATCCTCTCTCTCCCTCTCTCTCTCTCTCTCTCTCTCTCTGTCCTTCCCCCATTTGTGCTTGTGCACGCTCTCTCTCTCTCTCTCTCTCTCTCTCTCTCTCAAAAAATAAAAAAATAAATTTTAAAAAAGCACAAGATGCAAACCAGCAACCAGTGGATAAGGCTTTGTTTTTAGTTTTTTCCCTAAAGAGTGTGTCACATGTGGTTTCTATTTTTCATTTGAACTAGTTACATGTAGAAATTGGGAGATTTCACATACAGATCTGGATTGACAGCTTCTCTTGAAATTGAGAGGATGTGGCAAAGCTGGAATCACATTCTTACAAAGCAACAGCTGACTGCAGCTTGTTCATGGTCCTTGTGCTTAGCCAGGGAGGCCCTCTGGGCCCTCCTGGCTTGTACCAGCCACCTGGGTCCACAGGCATTCACAGGCTTCCTACCCTGGAACTTGTTCTTAAGTAGTTAAAATGAATCAATAACAAACAAGGTGACCAGAATAAACTTCTCCAGGCTTACAGAATTACAGTTTGAGGGTGATATCTGGCTTGGTTGCCTATGGACTACTGAGAAATAACTAGCCACATAGCAATGAAATGGAGCACCTGATTCTTACTGCCTGTCTTCTGGGAGAGCCAGTCTCTCCACTCCTGTAAAACAGAGTGATGAACCACTCCACCCTCTTTCAAACAGTTTTACATATATGCATACGTGTATACATACAATATGGTATGAAAGTCAATCCTGATCACACTGTTATGGCTTGTTACTGAGGATCCATTTTTTTGGAGCAGGAAGGGTACCTGGGAGGATAAGGCTAGTGGTATATTCCAAAATGAGAACCACCATTCATGACACATTTTTGAGGCACAAAAGATATACGCAAAACACAATGACTGTATTTTCTTCAGAGAAGGGATGATCTCCACCCTAAATAACAGAACATTTATAAACTCTATAGGGCACAATGTTAAGTGATCAAAATCTCAAGTTCACCTACAGTGGTTACGGTCTAGGAAAATAGGAAAAATAATTAAAACAAATGCATACCCCACCCTCATCACTACAGAAAACGTAGACATAAAATCACTATCCTGTATTTATCACCTCTCTTTTCATTTTTGCCCCCGTAGGTGTAACCAAAAAGAAAGGCTCTCTCAGGCTCCTTTACAAAGTACTCTGGTACACAAAACTAGGACTTGGGACTCCTAAACAGCCTTGACCTGTGGTGCTTTTCAAAGAAGAGAAGTTGTTGAGGTTTGGAACTAATAGAATGTCCCAACAGAGTGGGACAGAAGTGACAGTGCTATGGTTAATAATATAAAATAGAACCACACTAAAATTTATAGAAGGTCTGAAACGTCTGTGGCTAATTCTCATCACCAGATATCTATGAAATCCCCATCATACTAGACTTAGCATCTTAAAATGAAAATAAATTACACAAACATGTTACCGCTAATTATCTCCAGCTATACACTATAGAAAGCTTATTATGATTGTGAATTAACAATACAGAAAAAATTCAATAAGATGGGTGTGTGCATCCTACATTATAACTTCTAAATGTAAACATCTATGGGCAGGACGAAAACCCACAAAAAAGAAAGGAACACAAAATCTTTAAAATTTTCCCACTGAATATAAGGATCAAAATGTGAGTGCTCTTGACCTGAGAAATTGTTATCAGACAGTCTAAACCAATGCCACTCCATGTTTAGAGACAACTACAGACAGGAAAAAAAAAAAAGTTATTTTATTTAATCATTTTCATTTCATAAGACTGTTGGGGCTGGGGGTGGGTATAGGGAGTTCTAAGCCTCAAATGTTAATGTTGATTGATTAAATTAAGAACATCTGTGTTAGGTCCTGTCTCCTGCCACCACAGGAAAATGGGCCAAACTCAGGAGTAATTGCACATTGTAAAGCTATCATTTTATTTGTTTCGTTTTTTAATATTTATTGTGCACTCACTGTAGGCAATTTGCCAAGTCCTCAAAAATACAAAGCTTTACAACACACAACTTCACCATCAAGGACTATAGAGATGTATTAACTATAAAAACAATTCTGTGGAAACAAGTGGGAGAGAACAGTAATTTGGGTGAGAAAAAGATGACACTGGAGGGTTTGGGATGGATATTTCAGCATAAGCAAAGATTCAAAGATGTGAATATATGATCCTCAAAAGAATCCCCTATCCCTTAGCCCCCATGCCTGGAGCTATCTTTTACCTCTGCCTCTTCTATTTCTATTTTTGCCACTTCGTATTTTCAGCTTATTCAACTCCCTCACCTCTAGTTCACCCACCTTTCTACCCGCTACAACTTTTCTGGGGAGCATTTTAGGAAAGCTACTTTGTATTTTAATGCTTTCAATTTAAAGCTATCACTTTTGATATACAATTATTTTGGGGAAACGTAAGATAATCTCTCAATATTTATGTCTTTAAAATTAAAAACATAAAAAAGGTCTGGCAAAAGCCCAATTTACTTGTCAACAGATTTGTTAAATAAGGGTGGCAACTCGTCACTTCTTTTGGAGAACAAAGATTATCAGAATAAAACACATGTAAGTCACATGTATTTTAGTGACTAAATACACACAGATCTGCTTAAACCACAGATAAACATATTTATATTGAATGTTCTGTAATGTCATTTACTCATTTCATGCACCTTTAAAACTCTGTATCAACACATAAGAGATCTTTCTTTTCTTTCTCTTTACTTCCTCCTCATTTCCTTCCCCATTTTTTTCAGAATTCCAAATTCCAGACTGCAAATTTCCTTCTTATAAGTGAAAAACAAAATAAAAGCACATATACATGGAAATGTGTTTGAGGCTCAATTTGCATTCCTTCTTAAGACGTTCAGCTCAATAAAATAAAAGAACCAGAAATTGTATGGTAAGAAAGAAATGCTATCTTGATACTACAGAAAGAATGTAATCCATAACCACTGTGAAATGATGAAGAAAAAATAAAAGAAATTGGACTTAAGCAAATTTCCTCCTTCTCTTGACCTTGCTAAACCCCTCAACTTCGGTCATTCTTTCAGGTAGATACCCTAGAACCAAGTGGGATGTCTTGAAAAACTACCAGATATACACTGAGCAGAACACAGCACTGTCTCCGACACAGGCAAGATAAGCACAGCCAGTTTTGACACATAGCGAGGGAATGGGTGTTAGGACATGGAACCATGGTGGATGATTTTCCCTCCCTTAGATCCAAATAGTAAAATGTGCCAAGGGCCAGAAATTTGGATGGAAGAGTCTAAAAGATGAAGATAGAAAATTTAATGTGTTCTCTTAGAAGCTTGGTTGATAAATTCATACTTTCCCCCCTATTCCTTAATTTCCTATTTATTTAAGAATTCAAAACCTTTTACATGAGCACTCAACTTAAACTGACTAGTAGAACACAGGAGATGCTTCTTCTTTTATGATCTAATTCAAAGATTCCATCGGTTGTTCTCATCTGCCCCTTACCAGCAGAGTAATATGCCAGGCAAGTTTTTAACTTGGGATGTAGCCATGTTATCCAAGAGGCAAAATGAAGACAGTAATACTCATCTCAACAGGGTCACTGTGAAAACTGAATGACAAAATAGACGTAAAATAGATTCTGCAGCACCCTTACACAAAATACAAGTTTTTAAAACTGAAGTTTAGCATCCAAAATTTTCTAGGGCTTTATGCTGCTGCCCACGACAAATGTGTTGCTTGTTCAGTAATGTTTTTCATCAAAAATTTTTTTTCTGGAAATATAAGTTATACAGATCATAATCACACATTCAACCCATGGGATACATTAGCTTTGTTAATGAGCAGTCTACTTAAAATTTAATTATTACATAAAACCCTGTAATAGGTTTTCAAATCACTGAGCCATGTGATCATGCATGCTTATTACACACTCATTTCTTTAACTATTTTTCCTAATTGGGTACAGAATCTTTTTCCAGTTAATTTTTCTCATGGCTGAAAATTCTTATTATATCAGGATGCATATTTTAAGTATTCTCAACTGTGTATTGATGGACACTCAGAAGAAGCTGTCACTGAATGACAAATTATGTGCCCATGATAGCAACTCCAATCCCTTTACTTTGTAAAGTAAGGGATCATCCTCATTACAGGCATAAAATTATGATAAAAGTAGAGAAATTTAAAGGAATATAGAATAAAAAATATAATATCACCAATTCTATTTCCGTAAGACTTGAATATTTAGGTACATCTAGTTATGTATGCTTTCACCATGTATGTAGGTATTTAACTCATGAGTATTTAAGTCTTAAAAAATCACTGCCACTATCGATCTGCAAGCCTTGCCTCTACTTCACTTATTTATTCACTTATCCATGACGATGCTAGGCCATAAGAAACCTGCAGCCTAGCTGGGAAGAAAGGCAGGTAGAGCAATGATCACTGGAAGCTATGACAAAGTGCACTGTGGAAGCAGGAAGAGTACTACAGTGATGAAATACCCAAATCCTAACTCTCAACTAACAACTACAATGTGTCTCATCAGGAAGGAGGGGAAGGCAGTAATATACTCTTTCCAATATTTACCACTCTAAGATTTTCTGAGAAATTCGCGCATATTCAATCTACATAAAAAATATTTAATGTTGTTCGGAGGTACTTAAAAGTACAATAAATGATTATTTTTGCCAAAGGAAGACTTAACGGGCAAAAAAATTTCTTCTATTCAAGCTTCACTGCAAGCCCAGCCAACATAACCCATTGCAAAACAATGCCCCAAAGAAATATTCATTTTATAGCTTTTTGATAACATGTTTGGTTTTAAATACTTAATATGTGTCTGTAAAAGTATATGTTTATGATTTATTTGCTTTATGTATTTTTTATACTATAGAATAGGTTCCCAGACCTAAATGTTCCATCATTACAACTCTGACCTATGACCATTACCCACTGACTAGCCAGGTTATGATGAGTACACAGTGAGCAGCTGAGGACAGGCATCCTGCCAGATTTTAGAAAAGCATTAATGAATAAGAAAGACAGTGATTAATCACAAAAAAAAGAAACATTATCAGACATTAGCGAAGAAATCACATATTCCAACAGACACTAAGGCCTTCTTTAAAACCTTCATCAGTATCCACACAAACTAATCACCTTGGTTACATGTTGCAATGAACAGGAAAAAAGTTATCTTCTGATGATCTAATGAGCTAGTTATACGGCAAGATATGTTTGTTCACTCATTTACACATATGCAAATTAAATATTTGGGGAAAAATTAAATATTTGGGGGAAAATTTTCCTAATTTTCGTGCAAAACTGTTCTAATCTTTAGCTTCCTATATACTTACTGCATACTGAAGACAACAGAGTGAATGCATTTCTGTGATTGGAAAACAAAGATAGTAAATGAGAAAAATAATGAGAAAGAACCATTCCTTCCAATAAATGAAGAAATGAATAAAATACTTTTAATATATCTTAACAGATATATTAAACAGATGTATATATATCTTAACAGATATATTAAACAGATGTATATCTGTTATCAGGCACTGCATTTTTCCTGCTTCTTAATCCACCTTTCCTAATTTTTAATTCATATATGTGACTGAGAAAAGCACTTTCTGAATATATGTTTTCTTCGGTGGTAAAACCGAATACCTTAAATGCCACAGCAGAGTCCATATAGTGTGTAGTATATACTAGTCTGGCATGGTTAGGTGAGTCGTGGTATTTCAGTGCTATCAGTATCAAGCACTGTTTGCAATATGAAGTCTTAAAACAAAAAAACCATATCCCTGAAAAATAAAACAATTCTCCAGATTCACCTAACATGCAAAGACAAGAGGAGCATTCCTCACTCTGTTCAGAACCTACATTGAAACTTATCTGAATGAACTTGGCCCTGGCTGGCAGCAAGACAGCAATTTTCATCACTGAATGACTTAACAGAACACTGTGTTCCTGACACAGGCACACACACAAAAAAAGGTGCTGAGATCCATGCATGCTAAAAAGAACCTCAGCTCACATTTTAAATATAATTTTTTAATATAATTTAATTTTTAAATATAATCATAAAATTATGATTTTTAAATTCATAAATTTTTAAATATAATCATAAAAGATACTTAAATATGATTAGTAATTTTCAGTGTTTGGTACGTATTTATTTCAGGTAACTGTTTTATCCTTACTCCATTTGGGTCACTTTCAGTGTTTCCCTGGACAATCACTGGAACCCTCCCCCAACCACAACGAACCCATGCTCTGGCTTTCCTCCTGCACTTCATCCTCTAATAACGTACCTGGAAAATTCCAAAGCACACTGAGCTGGCATATTAGGGAGGGACAGCAAGTAAATCCAGAAACAATGTATTGAGTCACTTCCGCAAAAAGCCCTGAAGAAAGATGTGGGCCACAGTTCTTTTTCTCACGCGATGTAGTCAAAACAGGTAAGAGTAGTAAAGTTACGTCATTCCCAAACAGGTTATGTTAAATCATCTGCAAAGGTAAGATGCAACTAAAACACAATTTGGCAGGGAGTCTATACACTTTCTCTGTGAAAAAAAATTAGTCTTTTTCTTTAATTTTTGCCATCCTCCTTTTCTCCTGCTCCAAAATCCAGCTCTCCAAAAATGCCATCCAGTATACCACTAGGATAGTTGACTCTCACCTTTGGCTAAAAGCAGTCCACACTCACCTCATACTTTGGGGGAAAGCTACCCATGTCCTACTGTGTTCAGAGTGAACAAGACTGAAACCACAAAACTGTCAGCAGTCTACATGAAGTAACTAACAAAATGACAAACATTTGTTTTTTTTCACCCTTAAACAACTTAGTTTTTAGTCTTACTTCTTTACTACTTCTACAGGCCTCAGACCTGTGTAATTAACACATATTTGGAGGGAAAATATTTCAAAGTCATACAAATATATCCTGTTTCTCATTAATTTTAAAACTCATTGATGGATCTTGCCTTCAGCAATTATTACTGTCATAAACTAAAGGATGATTTTCTATTTCCTTCATTCCTTCTACATTTGTTGGAATTCTTCTCTAAGGAAAAGCTGGGGTTTTTTACTGTTAATTTATTCAATCATGTATCTGTATCAATATGTATTCATGGATATTTATTTTATTTTGTGGGTTATAATCTAATATTATCATTCTTTATTTTATTGCTCCAATCATTCCAGCTTTGGCTCCACAAAACACTTTCAGATTAAATGGGTCCTTTGGATCTTCCCCTCCCAACCTTTTCTGAATACTTCCTTATTTCCTGATAATACAAGATGTGTCAGGCATTTTTTATATTTTCTCTGCCATGGTCACAGCTCCATTTTACCAAGGAGCCCTCGTTTGATTCAATGGAGTGTGCTTTTGGAAACCAAGAGCTAGGCACTAAGTGTGCTTGTTGCTCACTGCTTCTACGCCCCCTCAGTGGACAGACATAGGAAAGTAAACATACATTTATTTGTACATTGCTTGCTTAAATATGTCTACCTGTACGTATATATGTATATGTGTGTGTATATAAAGCACATAAGTTCACACTGATAGACTGAACTCCAATACAGCACCACAGAATTCATTTTAGTATTTCCCATTGCTTATCTGTAACTTCATTCTTCCCTGGCTCTCAATTTCTACATTGTGATATATATTTACTTATTTGTTCAAACAACAGTACATATGCAACGTGCTTTCAAAACTGCTAAGCCATGAAGCTATGAGAAACAAATTTACCAACTAGAATAACATGCTTGTATATAGTTTTTTGTCTTTAGCCTTATAGAATTTCACCCAAGACTGCTTTACAAAGTTACCTAGGTAAGCTTCCTTTTCCTCAAACCCTTCAGTGAAGTTATATCATCTACTACAGTCCATATCTGTCTTGAGTTCCCCCTGACATACCCCTTATTTCGTTGATTTATTTAAATGTGCATAGAGTAAAATTCACTCTTTGGGGTGCATAGTTCTGTAGGTTTTAACAAAAGTATGTGTCCACTGCTACAGCACATAAAGGACAGTTCCCTAAAAGCTCATGTTGCCCCTTTGCCATCAATCCCTTAGTCCAACCTTTGTCAACCACTGATCTGTTTTCTATCATGACAAAATTATAATATACTTGGTTCTGACTTCTTTCACTTAGCAAAATACATTTAAGATTCATCCACATTGTTGCATGGATCAATACGTTTTGTTTTTTTGTTGTTGTTGTTGTTTTTTTTTTTGGTTTTGTTTTCTTTTAACTGAGAATATCTCATTGGCTGAAGGACTTCTGGGCTAATTCCAGTTTGGGGAGGCTATGAGCAAAATTGCTCTGAACTTTCATGTTCAAGATTTTGTGAGAACCTGTTTTCAGTTCATCTGGGTAAATGCTTAGAATAAAGACTGCTGGGTCATATGGTGAGTATGTCCTTAACATGTATGTGTGTATGTGTTTATTTGAAATGTTTGACATATAACATCATTAAATTTAAGATATACATGTTAATTTGATACATTTATGTACTGTAATGTAACTGTCATTGTAGCAATAGTTAGTACCTCTACTAAATCCCACACTTATAATTTCTTCTTTTTGTCATAGGAATAATCAAGATCTTAGTCACTTAGTAAGTTGATGATTATAATACAATATGGTTGTCTATTCACTAAACTGTGCATTAGATCTCCAGCCCTTATTTTTGATCTAGTTACAAGTCTGTACCTTTACACATGTCTCCTATTCCTCCATACTCCAGCTCCTGGTAACTACCATTTCACTCTGTTTTTATGAGTTTAGGTTTTTTAGATTCCACATATAGGTACTATCACGCAGTATTTGTATTTTTCTATCTGACTCATCTCACAGGCACAATGTCCTCAAGATCAATCCATGTTTTGACAAATGGCAACATGTCCTTATTTCTTGTGGTTGAATAATATTCCATTGCATATATGATACCACATCCTCTTTATCCATTAAACTGTTTCATGGGTTAAGTTGTTTTCCATCCTGGCTGCTGTGAATGCCTGAAGTAAACACTGGAGTGCAAATCTCTCTGATATTCTGTTTTCATGTCCTCTGGGTGTATACCTAGAAGTAGAATTATTGGCGCTTATAGATTAATTTTAACTCTTTGAGGAATCTCCACACTGCTTTCCACAGTGGATGAAATAATTTACATTCCCATCAACAGTGTACAATGGCTCCCTTTTCTACACATCCTCACCAACACTTGTTATCTCTCATCTTTTTGATGACAGCTATTCTAACAGGTGTGAGGCAACAGCTCATTGTGCTATTTGATTTGCATTTTCCTGATGATTAGTATTCTTGGGCATCTTTTCATTACTTGTTAGCCATTTGAATGTCTTCTTTCCTTGGAAAAATGTCTCTTTAGTTCCTCTGCCCATCTTTTAAATCTAATTGGTTTCTGTTGTTATTCTTGAGCTGTAGGAGTTATTTTTATATTTTGGATATTGGCCCTTATCTGATGTGATTTGCAAATATTTTCTCCCATTCTGTAGGTAGCCTTTTCATTATGTTTAGTATTTCTTTTGCTGTGCTAAAACTTTTAAGTTTGAAGTAGTTCCAATTATTGATTTTTGCCCTCGTTATTTGTGCTTTTGGTGATATAGCCAAAAAATTGTCGCCAACCAATGCTTCTTCCCTGTATTTTCTTCAAAAAGTTTTATGGTATCAGGTCTTTTTTTTTTTTTAATATTTATTCATTTTTGAGAGACAGAGACTGAGTGGGGGAGGGGCAGAGAGAGGGAGACACAGAATCATAAGCAGGCTCCAGGCTCCAAGCTGTCAGCACAGAGCCCGATGCGGGGCTCGAACTCACAGAGATCATGACCTGAGCCAAAGTCCAACGCTCAACCAACTGAGCCACCCAGGTGCCCCTGGTATCAGGTCTTATATGTAAGTCTTTGATCTATTTCAAGTTAATTTTTGTGAGAAGACAGGGATTCAATTTCATTTTTCAGCATATGGCTATCCAGTTTTCCCAAATCTGTAAAAGAAACTATCCTTTCACCATTAGGTATTCTTGGCTCCCTTATGGAATATTAGTTGACTTATCTAATTATGGCCTTTCCATTCTGTTCCATTGGTATGTGCCTATATTTATGCTAATACCATAGTGTTTTAATTACTAAATGTTTCTAGTATAGTTTGAGATCAGGAAGTGTGATGCTTCTGGCTTTGTTCTTCTTTCTCAGGATTGCTTTGACTATTCATTCAGGGTCTTGCTCCATACAAATTTTCGGAAATTATTTTTCTGTTAAGAATTCCATTGAATTTTGATAGAAATTGTGTTGCATCTATAGATGACCTTAGAGAGTATGGACATCTTCACAATATTAATTCTTCCTATCTAGGAACACAAGATGTCTTTCTACCTGTTTTTGTCTTTTTTTTTTTTTTTATTTCTTTAAACAGCTTTCTTGTCTCATCTTTCATTTCCTTGGTGCAATTATTCATAGATATATTATGTGTTTTGGTGCTATTGTGATGGGATAGTTTTATTTCTTTTGCAAATGTTTCATTATTAGTATATAGAAATGCAACAGATTTCTATATGTTGATTTTGTATTCTGCAAGATTACTAAATTCATTGTTTTGTTCCAACAGTTTTTTGGTTGTGTCTTTGGGATTTTCTACACATAAAAATAATGTCATCTGCAAATAATGACAAATTTACTTCTTCCTTTTCAATTTGGATACTGTTTATTTCTTTGTATTGCCTAACTGCTCTAGCTAGGGCTTCCAGTACTATACTGAATAACAGTGGTAAGAGCTGTCTTCATCCTAACATTGGAGCTTTTCACCACTCAGTATGATGTTAGTTGTGGGCTTGCTGGCCTTTATTATACTGAGGTATGTTCCCTTTATACATACTTTGTTGGGAGTTTTTATCATAAATGATGTCGTATTTTATGAAATGCTTTTTCTGCATGTACTGAGATGATTGTCTGATTTTTGTCTTTCATTTCGTTATTGATTTACTAATTTGCATATGTTGAACTATCCTTCCATCCTAGGGATAAATCCCACTTTGTCAAGATGTACAATCTTTTTAATGTGTTTCTGAATTTAGTTTGCTGTATTTTGTTGAGAATTTTTACATCTACATTTATCAGGGATATTGGTTCATAACTTTTTTATATTGTCCATATCTGGCTTAGTGTCAGGGTAATGCTTGTCCTCACAGAATAACGTTGGAAGGATCCTTTCCTCTTCAATTTTATGTTAAAGTTTTAGTAGGTTTGGCATTAATTCTTTTAAATGTTTGGTAGAATTTGCCAGTGAAGCTATCTGGCCCTAAGGTTTTCTGTGTTGTGAAATTTTTGATTATGGCTGTAATCTCTTTATTTGTTATTGATCTGTTCAGATTTTCCATTTCTTCCTGATTCAGTCTTGGTAGGTTTGCTGAGACATATCAGTTTCTTCTAGGTTATCTGATTTCTGTCATATAATCATTCATAGTAGTCTCTTAAAACCTTAGTTATTTCTTTTTTTATTTAAAAACATTTTTTTACTGTTTATTTTTGAGAGAGGGAGAGACAGAGCACAAGTGGGGGAGGGGCAGAGAGAGAGAGAGAGAGAGAGAGAGAGAGAGATACAGAATCTAAAGCAGGCTCCAGGCTCTGAGCTATCAGCACAGAGCCTGACGTGGGGCTTGAACCCACAAATCATGAGATCATGATCTGAGGTGAAGTCAACTGCTCAACTGACTGAGCCACCCAGGTGCCCCAGGACCTTAGTATTTCCGTAGTATCAGTTATACAATGCTCCCAATTTCACTTCTAATTTTATTTACATGCATACCTCATTATATTGTACTGCATTTTATTGCACTTCACAGATACTGCATTTTTTAAAGATTGAAGGTCTGTGGCAATCCTCTGTCAAGCATCTATTGGCACCATTTTTCCAAAAGCATTTGCTCACTTCATATCTTTGTGTCACATTTTAGTAATTCTCACAAATTCAACCTTTCTCATTAGTTATAGTTTTTACAGTGATCTATAATACTGATTATGACTCACTGAAAGCTCACATAATGATTAGCAACTTTGAGCAATAAAGCAGTTTTAAATTAAGGTATGTACAGTTATTTTAGACATAATGCTATTTATTGCACATTAGACTGCGGTATACTGCAAACATAACGTTTATATAAATGTCTTGAGAAATCAGAAAACTCATTTGACTCACTTAATGGCAATATTGGTTTTATTGCGGTGGTCTAGAACCAACATTGCAATACCTCTGAGGTATATCTTTATTTCAGTCTTCTCCTTTTCTTACTCTAGCTTAAGTTTTGTCAATTTTATCTTTTCACAGAACCAGCTCCTTAGTTTCACTGGTCCTTTCAATTATTTTTCTGACCTTTATTTCATTTATTTCTGCCATGCTATCTATTATTTCCTTCCTTCTGCTAACTTTGGCTTAATTTGTTTTTATCTAGTTCTTTGAGGTACAAAATTAGGTTGTTTATTTGAGATCCTTCTAATATTTAACATATGCACATTGCCATAAACTTTCATTTCAGAACTGCTTTTGTAGCATCCTACAGGTATTGGTGGTTGTGTTTCTATTTTCATTTATTTTGAGATAATTTTTTTTGATTTCTTCTTTCACTCACTGGTTGTTCAAAAGTGTGTTTAGTTTCAACATATTTATAGACTTTCAAACTTTTCTCTTGTCAATTTCTAGTTTCTTTCCAATGTTGTCTAAAAAAATAATTTGTATGATTTCGGTCTTCTTAAATTTTCTAAGACTTGTTTTGTGTCCTGTCATTATGATCTTAGAGAATGTTATGTGCACTTGTGGGGACTGTGCATTCTGTTGCTGTTGGATGAAATGTTCTTCACATGCCTGTTAAGTCCATTTGGTCTAAAGTATGTTTCAATTCCAATGTTTTCTTGTTGATTTTCTGTCTGGATGATGTATTCATTGTTAAAAGTTAGTGAAGCCCCGACTATTATTGTATTGTTGTTTATTTCTCCCTCCAATCTGTTAGTATTTGCTTAATATATTTAGGTGCTTTGATGCTGGGAGGATATAAAATTATACCTTATGTAACGAAACTTTTATTGTGATAAAATGTCCTTCTTTGTCTCATTATCATTTTTGGCTTTAAATATATTTTGTCTGACAGAAGTTTGGCTACTCCACTTTCTTTGATTTCCACTTGCATGGAATATCTTCTTGCATTCCTTCACTTTGAGCTTATGCGTGTCTTCAGAGCTGAAAAGAGTCTCTTATAGGCAGCAAATGGTTGGGTCTTGTTTTTTGTTTTGTTTTGTTTTTACTCTTCCAGCCACTCTGTTCCATTTGATTGGTGAATTCAATCCATTTATATGTAGAATGATTACTGATACATCAAGAATTACTACTACCATCTAATTGTTTCCTTTCTGGTTGCCTTATAGGTCCATTTGTTCTTTCTCCCTCTGTAACTTTGTAAATTGGTGGCATGCTCTGTCCCCCACCTCTGGTGGGTTTTGTTTGTTTGTTTTTTTGGTTTATGTTTTGTGAATCCACTCTTAGATTGTTGCTTTGTGGTTACCATGAGGTTTACATAGAACCTCTCAAAATAAAACAGTCCAGTTTATGCTGAAAGCAACATATCTTCACTTGCTCATAAAATCTTCACCCTTTTATTCCTCCCCGTTCATATTTTTGATGTCACAATTTACCTCTTTTTATACTGTGCATTTGTTAACAAATTATAGTTAACTGTAGTTATTTTTAAGACTCTTTGCCTTTAATCTTATACTATAGTTAAGTTGTTAATACATTAACCTATTACAGAATTGGAATTTTCTAATCTGACTATATTTTCATCTTTACTAGTATGTTGTATACTTTCATATATTTTCTTGTTGAGTAGTATCTTTTTTATTCCATTGGAAGAGCTCCTTTCAGCTTTTATTTTAAGGCAGTTCTAGTGGTGATGAACTCCCTCAGCTTTTGTTTCTCTGAGAAAGTCTTTATCTTTCATATCTGAAGGATAACTTTACTCGATAGAGTACTGGTGGCTGTGAATTTTTGTCTTTCATCACTTTGAATATGTCAGTCCTCTCTCTTGGCCTTCATGGTTTCTGCTGACATATCTACTGATAACCTAACAGGGATTCCTTTGTAGATTATACTCTTTCCCCCTACTTCTCCCCAGCTGGCTTTAGTAGGCTTTATCTTTGATTTTTAGTAGTTTCATTACGATATGTCTTGGAGAAGGTCTTTTGGCATTAATAATCTATTAGCTTCTTGAACTTAGATGTTCAAGTCTTCCCCCAAGCTTGCGAAGTTCTCAGCTATTATTTCCTTAATTAAATGTCTACCCCCTTCTTCTCATCTCCTTCTGGAATCCTAATTATTTTGATGTTTGCCTTTTGATTGAGTCCCATAAAATCACACAGGCTTTCTTCATTCATTTTCATTCTTTTCTCTTTGTTCTCTTCTAACTAGTTCTTACCAAATTCCTACCCTATAATTCCTTTATTCAATTTTCCATTTGCTCTACTTTATTACAGACACTTGTTATTGTATTGTCCACCTCATTCACAGAGTTCTTCAGCTCCAGAATTGGCTATTGGTTCTTCTTTATGGTTTCTACCTCTTTTGTAATGAGTTCATTTCTTCTTCCTAATGCCATTGAACAGTCTTTCTGAGTTTTCTTGTACCTTGTTGAATTTCTTCAATACAATTATTTTTAATCCTTTATAAACTAGGTTATAGTATTTTGTATATTTGGGTTCAGTTAGAAAATTATTGATATCTGGCACAAAAACAGACACTCAGATCAATGGAACAGAATACAAAACCCACAAATGGACCCACAAACGTATGGCCAACTAATCTTTGACAAAGCAGGAAAGAATATCCAATGGAATAAAGACAGTCTTCAGCAAGTAGTGCTGGGAAAACTGGACAGCAACATGCAGAAAAATGAACCTGGACCATTTTCTTACATCATACACAAAAATAAACTCAAAATGGATGAAAGACCTCAACGTAAGACAAAAGCCATCAAAATCCTTGAGGAGAAAGCAGGCAAAAACCTCTTTGATCTTGGCCACAGCAACTTCTTATTCAACACGTCTCCAGAAGTAAGGGAAACAAAAGCAAAAATGAACTACTGGGACCTCATCAAAATAAAAGGCTTCTGCACAGCAAAGGAAACAATCAGCAAAACTAAAAGGCAACTGATGGAATGAGAGAAGATATTTGCAAACAACCTATCAGATAAAGGGTTACTATCTAAAATCTATGAAGAACTTATCAAACTCAACACCCAAAAACCAAATAATCCAGTGAAGAAATGGACAAAAGACATGAATAGACACTTCTCCAAAGAAGACATCCAGATGGCCAACCGACACATAAAAGAAAAAAAATGCTCAACCTCAGTCATTATCAGGGAAAAACAAATCAAAACCACAATGAGATACCACCTCACACCTGTCAGAATGACTAACATTAACAACTCAGGCAACAACAGATGTTGGCGAGGATGTGGAGAAAGAGGATCTCTTCTGCACTGCTGGTGGCAATGCAAACTGGTGCAGCCACTCTGGAAAACAGTATGGAGGTTCCTCAAAAAATTAAAAATAGAACTACCTTACGACACAGCAACTGCACTACCAGGTATTTATCCAAGGGATACAGGTATGCTGTTTCAAAGGGGCACATGCACCCCAATGTTTATAGCAGCACTACAACAATAGCCAACATATGGAAAGAGCTCAAATGTCTATCGATGGATGAATGGATAAAGAAAATATGATATATATATATATATATATATATATATATTTACATACATACACACACACACACACACACACACACACACACACACATATATACAAACAATGGAGTATTATCTGGCAATCAAAAAGAATGAAATCTTGCCATTTGCAACTACGTGGATAGAACTAGAGGGTATTATGCTGAGTGAAATTAGTCAGAGAAAGACAAATTTATGACTTCACTCAAAGAGGACTTTAAGACACAGAACAGATGAACACAAGGGAACAGAAGCAAAAATAATATAAAAACAGGGAGGGGACAAAACATAAGAGACTCTTAAATACGGAGAACAAACAGAGGGTTACTGGAGAGGTTGTAGGAGGGGGGATGAGCTAAATGGGTAAGGGGCATTAAGGAATCTACCCCTGAAATCATTGTAGCACTATATGCTAACTAACTTGGATGTAAATTAAAAAAATAAAATTTTTAAAAATTAAAAATTTAAAAATATAAAAATAAATAAATAAAATACATTGGAAAAAAGAAAATTAATGACATCTGGTGATTACATATATCCCCCCCCCTTTTTTTTTCAGTACTTTATATTTTTGTGTTGCTGTTTTCACACTCTAAGTATCTTTATTGGGGGAGGTACCTGGCTGGCTCAGTCTTGACCTTGGGGATGATAGTTTGAGCTTCATGTTGGGTGTAGAGACTACTAAAAAATAAAATCTGAAAAAAATTTTCAATAAATAAATAAAATAAAGTGTCTTTGTTGGTTATCTTTAGATTAGGTTTCTGTTTCTTGGTGCGGCTTCACTGGGGTTTCCTGGATTTATCATGGATAGATCTACTCCACTCTTCTTGCTCCCTCTTGTGGCAGAATTTCTAACTTTTGTGTTTCCTCCAGTTCTTATAACTCAGCAGGCTGGCTGCAAGAAATCTCTTTATTTTTCAGAAGGCAGTGCTATAGCCCAAATTTGCGGTTTCCCCCCCTGCCCACTAACCCTGGTTGATTTTTCTGATACCTGTTCTCTTTTTTTTAATGTTTATTTACTTTTGAGACAGAAAGAGAGAGACAGAGCATGAGTGGGGGAGGGGCAGAGAGAAAGGGAGACAGAATCTGAAGCAGGCTCCAGGCTCTGAGCTGTCAGCACAGAGCCCAATGTGGGGCTTGAACTCACGAACCGTGAGATCATGACCTGAGCTGAAGTCGGACGCTCAACCGACTGACCCCCCAGGCGCCCCTGATACCTGCTGTTATTGCCACACTTACAAGTACATTTTAAAGAGTTGGCTGCATAGTTGGGGAAGGTGTGGGTTTAGCACTTAGGGCACTGGGGGTGACTGTGTGCCTGGTGGGGAGACCCTCAAGTGGAATACTTCATAAAAGCTGGTGGGGAATTCCCACTGAAGTACTGAAGCAAATAACAAGAACTACATTCATTGAATACTCTGTGATATTCTTACCTGCTTCCTTCTCTTTCTCCTCCCTCCCCCCTCACCATGGAGGTCCTGCCTCAAAGTAAGGGTGCCTGTATAGAGAAATGGGTTTAATTGGCTGCAACACACACAACTGGGATAGCTGTGTATTCACTCACCATTTCACACCACCTCTACATAAGTCTCCACTTCCAGACAGCTTACCAGTGTCACCTTGAGGAGAGAGGAGGTTCTGGCAGAGTACCTGTCCTTTGCATGCAAACTTGTCTCTATACAGCTCTGACACTGTGCTGGAATGTCCTCTCAAGCAGACAAAATTTCTACAAATTTTTTTTTGCTCATGGGTATCTGCCTAGGTAAGCAGTCTCCAGATTTTTTCCCTGGCCAAGCAAGTCAGAATGGGGCACATGCACTATCTTAGATCCATAGTCCTTATGGAGGTCTTGTTTATTTTCAGATGCACAGGTGGGCTAGAAATCTCCCAGGGCCCTGGGCATGGGTGCTGGAGGCACTTGTGCTTGTGAATGGATGTCTAATTACCTGTTAAAATAATTTGTTAAAATTATTTTGTTAAAAGTAAGGAAGAATGACCCATATGCCCATGGTGCTGACATTACTCATTAATATATCCTTAACTTTGTAAGAAACTGCCATAGTGTTTTCCAATATAGCTGTATGACTTTGTATTCCCAAAAGCAATGTATGAGCACTCCAGTAACTCCTCAGTCTCATCAGCATTATGTGTTGCCAGTTTTTCTGTTTTTTATTGGTTTTTCAGCCATTCTAACACATGTGTTGTAGCAAGTGTATTTTACACATGCGAAATCACATATATGAATCTTATATCTTATTTTCTCCTAGAGAATCAGAAGTTCAGATAACACTGTATCAGCATTCCTATAAGGCAACAACCAGTTAGAACTACTGCTACCTTTATATAAACATATTCTTTCCATTATATCACAACCCTACCACTCCCAATTGTCTATGTCAGTCTGCTTCACATATTCAAGTTATCTGTCTGATCTGCATAGCCACCTGAGTTTGAGACCCACATACAAGTATTGGTGGAAGTCTAGTGTGCCACACCCAGCCAAACCCCCAAAACTTAAATCCACATACTTAGGTCCTTTCACAATCTTGTCCCAAACCACTTTTATGATTTCATCTTGTAACACCTCCATCCTAGAATCTTATACTCTAGCTTGCAATGATACTTAAATATACTTCTCAATCCCTAACTCTTATGCCTCTGAATCCCATATTTCCTACTTTATGAAATCTTGCTCAGTCTTCAAATCTAACTCTATTTCCTCTCTGAATTCACCTAGTTTCTGCACATTTCTTTTGATGGCTGGGACCTTAATAAGAATCAATTTATTAAAAACGTTATTTCTCAAATGTTATACAATTGCTTTCAAATTTAAACTTTCACTTAAACCAGTAATCCTCAACCATAATATGATGTAGGATGTGGTCAACAGCAGTGAAGTAATGTAAGATACAGCCATTATTAATATAGTTCAAAGGTTTACATTTGTCCCCTTATTTAAGAAATTAGAATAGAATCACATCACATATTCTCCCTTACATTCCAACAGGCTTTCTTGAGTAACAAAGTCAGGCATGAATTATTAGCTAGTACCAGGAATGCACATAACTTTGAAAGTATGATACATAAATTATATTGTTATCCTTCATATGTATCAAATTTAAAAAGTAGTTTAGAACCACCAATCTTAGCCATTATACTATAAACATTTCCACAAGTAATCCATTTCCATTCAGAGTTTCTTCTTGGGAATATGTAAATTCTCTTTGTTATAATTTACTTAATCTCTCTTCATTCAAATTTCATTCTTTAAGATGGGGATGATAATAATAGCAAAGTTCCTGGATTATTAGTAAAAAAAAAAAAACAAATAATATACATGAAATGACCTAGCAGAGTGTTTGCTACAGACAGATTAAATATGTAATAAATGTACTAGAAGCATTTTATTTTCCCTCCACTTCATCAATTCATTGATTCAGTCAACATTTGCTGAGTGTCTACCACATGTCAATCTCTGTGCTAGGTATTAAGAATGACAAATAAAACAAGGGTCAGACTAATGAAGGGATTTAATCTCTTCCTGAATACAAAAAAATCTAACTCTCAAATACCTGGAAGCCAAAAATAGTGGAGATAATAAGACCACTTTTATTTTCCTCTTTATTTCTTAGTTTTAATACCATCATCACATTTTTATATTGGAAATAATTTATTTACGGAAACCTGTACAGTGAAGATACTATATCCACAAATACTATAAAGCAGTTTTAAAAAGTGAAGAAAACAAAGATCTAACCTAACAAAAAACAAATCAAAGCTACAATCTTTAAAAAATTTCCTAATTGAGGAATTAACAATAGATAGCATAGCATCCACTTAATTAGACATAATATCAAATTACTAGCATAACAAAGTTAGGATAGCTAGATAATGATCCTGGAGTGCATATGCCTTAACAATTTCCAATCAATGGAACCCTAGATGAAACCAATAAATGTATTCTTTACAACTTACCTATACATTCTGAAATGTCTGTTCATAAGTATGACCAGTCTGGTTTTATGAACATGAAAGGATTAGGCCCACAATATTATGTTAATACACTATTGCCTAATGGTAGAAAGGAAAGGAAGGCAAGAGAGACATGTGCACTAAAGATAAGTAAATACTGCAAAGCCAGGAGGCATAAGAAAGGCTGTTATTGCCCCAGGGGCACCTGGGAGGCTCAGTCGGTTAAGCATCCGACTCTTGATTTCCGCTCAAGTCATGAACTCGTGGTTTATGAGACCAAGCCCCACATCAGGCTCCATGCTATCAGTATGGGATTCTCGCTTGGGATTCTTGCTCTCCTTCTCTGACCCTCCTCCACTTGTGCTCTCTCCCTTCTTCTCTCTCTCTCTCAAGATAATTAAATAAACGTTAAAAAGGCAATAACAAGAAAGGGAATTTACAATGTATTCCCAAAAATATCTTTAAAAGATACAAAATCAAGGGGCGCCTGGGTGGCTCAGCCAGTTAAGTGTTGAACTTCAGCTCTGGTCATGATCTTGCACTTCATGAGTTCAAGCCCTGCTGTGCTGACAGCTCAAGCCTGGAGCCTGTTTTGGATTCCATGTCTCCCCCTCTCTCTGCTCCTCCCCTGTTTGTGTGCTCTCTCTCTCTCTCTCTCTCAAAAATAAACATTGAAAAAAAAATTTTTAAATATAAAATCAAGACTTATTTCAAAGAGAATAGAGGATAAATTAGGAACATGAGAAAGAAATTCTAATTTATGCTTGCATTATGACTAGGTAACATATAGAAGAAACTCTAGAAAGGAAAGCAGTGAGGACAAAGAAAAATCCATGAGGTAGCCAATCCACTTCTAATGCTGGACTTCCTCTTTGTCCAGATAACTCCTGGGTCTTTTAGAGTTTACTTTCCTAATATTCAGATGATTCTAAATGAAACTAAGCATATAGAGAAGTTCAGGTAAGATGGCAAAGTATGAGGAGGCTGAGCTTACCCCATCCCAAGAATAAACAAGATAATAGCTACATATATGCAACTAACTCTGAAAACAACCTAAAGACTAGCAGAACAGACCTTCCACAGTTGATCACACAGAAGAGGCCACAATGAAAAGGGTAGTAGGGGCAGAGACAATGTTGGGAACCAAATCTTCTGCTGAGATTAACCAAAAGTGAGAGAGCCACAACAAGCACAGAGAATCAAACTGATTAGGCCCCACACCAGGGACCCCAGGCACTGGGGACTGGCACTGGAAAGACAAGTCCTCATAATATCTGGCTTTGAAAAACAATGGGGCTTAATTTTGGGAGCTTATAAAATCAGCAGGGCTTAACTCCAAGTACTTTAAAATCTTAGAGCTTAACTATGGAAGAACCAAAAGTTGATAGGAAACTGAGTACCCAATCTTAATCAGCTATCATAATAAATAACTTGGCCCAAGACACAGCACAGAAGCAACAGTTTGGAAAGGACCTGGGGTATATACAAAGGAGACCTGTTTATGAAATCTCAGAACATGAGCTAGAGAGGCAGGGATCTTCAGATCTCCCCAGGAACAAAAGGGCTAGCAGGTGCCCTTTCTCTTCCCCTCACCCAGTCTATATAGCTAAACACTTGCAGGGGCCAAAGTGAACACTCTCCATTTACCTTGCAGATCCACTGCATCCAACATGATGAATTCTGTAGGCTTCCTCCAAAGTGGCTTCTACCCACCATACCTTGTAAGCAGCTATGGCAGAGACCAGTGTAACTCCAAAGTGACTCTTGCCCTGGGAAGAAGGGAAGATAATTCCACATACCAACATACCTGTGGTTCCATCAGCCAAGCCTCTTAGCTGGGTGCACAGGGATTATGCCCTGCTATTTGGTGAGCCCAAAACTGTGGCAGAGAGGCTGCATACAGACACCTAATCTGACTGCTGGCCCTCCACACATCAAGGCGGTGGTAGCTTTAGACAGGCTTCCCAACAGCACAGTGATCAAACCCTACCCAGTACACCCAAAGCAGGCAGAGTGGATCACTGCAGCTGCCTGGGCTGAAGGCAAATGCAACTTAGCCACAACAGTAGGGCATAAGCAGCCAACACAGGAAACACCCATAACCACCAGGTTCTAGTGACCAGAGGGGATTGCACTACAGAGCACAATTGGACTTCTACACAAAGGCACTACTACATCACTACAAACATGAAACCTACAGACATCACAATGACTCTAAACCCATATCTTTCTATAATAACACTGAATGTAAATGGACTAAATTTTCTAACCAAAAGACATAGGATATCAGAATGGATAAAAAAACAAGAACCATCTATTTGCTGTCTACATGAGACTCATTTTACACAAAGGCACTACTTTCCAGACCAGGATATGTAGCTGACCTCACTAATACATTGAAACTGACAGAGAGTTAGACAAAATGAGGACACAGAGGACTATATCCCAAGTGAAAGAATAAGACAAAATCACAACAAAAAAGCTAAATGAAATGGAAATAAACAACATGCCTGATAAAGAATTTAACATAATGTTCATAAAGATGCTCACTGGAATTGACAAAAGAGTGGATGAACTCAGTGAGAACTTCAACAAAGAGTTCAAAAATATAAAAAAGAACCAGTCAGAGATAAAGAATTGAAAAACTAAAAGAAAAAGTACCCTAGAGGGAATCAGTAGCAGATTAGAAGAGGTAGGAGTCCAAAACAGCAATCTGGAAAACAGGATAGTGAAAAGCAACCAAGCTTAAGAATGAAAAAGATAAAAAATAATAACAGAAACAAGAAAAGGTTAAAGAAACTCAGAGACATCATCAAACAACATTTGCACTATAGGGGTCCAAGAAGAAGAGACGAAAGGAGGCAGAACACTTCTTTGAAGAAATAATAGCTGAAAATTATCCTAATCTGGTGGGGGGGGGGGGGGGGGAGGCGGGTTGGGGTGGAGGGGACAGATATCCAGGGCCAGGAAGCACAGAAAGCCACTAACAAGATTAACCCAAGGAGGTCTACACCAAGACACATAATAATTAAAATGTCAAAAAATAATGATAAATAAGAGAATTTCAAAAGCAGCTAGAAAATGAAAACAATTACATACGAGGGAAACCACATAAGGCTATACACTGATTTTTCAGCAGAAACTTTACAAGCTGGAAAGGAGTGGCATGATATATTCAGAGGGCTGAAAAGAAAAACCCAGCATCTAAGAATACTCTTACTACCAAATTTATCATTTAGAATAGGAGAGAAAGAGTCTCCTAAACAAACACAGGTTATAAAAGTGCATCACAACTAAACCAGCCTTACAAGAAATGTTAAAGGAGGGGCACCTGGGTGGCTCAGTCAGTTAAGCATCGACTCTTGGTTTCAGCTCAGATCATGTTCTCACGGTTCATGGGTTCAAGCCCTGCATGGGGCTCCATGCTGACAGTGGGGCCTGCTTGGGATTCTCTCTCTCTCTCCCCCTCCCTCCCTCCCTCTCTCCCTCTCTCTCTCTTTCTCTCTCCCTCCCTCCCTCCCTCCCTCCCTCTCAGTCCCTCCTGGCTCATGCACTCTGTCTCTTTCTCAAAATAAATAAATAAACTTAAAAAAAAAAAAAAAAAGAAGTGTTAAAGGAAATTCTGAGTGTAAAGAAAAGGCCCTAAGTATAAGAAAATTATAAAATACAGAAATTTCACATGTAAAAGCAAACATATAGTAAAGGTAGTAAATTAGTCACTTATAAAACCAGGATGGAGGGGCGCCTGGGTGGCTCAGTCAGTTGAGTGACCGACTTCAGCTCAGGTCATGATTTCAGGGTTTGTGAGTTCGAGCTCCGCTGATAGCACAGAGCCTGAAACCTGCTTCGGATTCTGTGTCTCCCTCTCTCTCTGCCCCTCCCCAACTCATGCCCTGTCTCTGTCTCAGAAATAAACATCAAAAAAAATTAAAAAAAAATAAACAAATAAAGCCAGGATGCAGCAGAAAACAGAAAAATAGTCAATCATATCTACAAAAATCAGATACACAAAAAGATTTAAAATATTAAGGGGAAAGTAAATTTCCCCAGATTTTAGAATGTGTTCAAACTTAAGCAACCATTAACCTAATATACATATTGTATAGGAACACAATGGTAACCATAAATAAAAAATAAAACAAATAAAAACCTTTAGTAGATAAGCAAAAGAGAAAGGAAGCTAAGCATAACACTAAAAAAAGAAGCAATCAAACCACAAAAATAGAAAGCAAAAGAAGGAACAAAGAAATACAAAAATAACCCGAAAACAGCTAACAAAATATGGCAATACGTGCATACCTATCAATAATTACTCTGAATGTAAATGGACTAGATGCTCCAATCAAAAGACACAGGGCAACTGAATACATAAAAAAACAAGACCATCTACATACTGACGACAAGAGATTCACTTCAGACCTAAAGACACATACGACTAAAAGTGAAGGGATGGAAAAACATACCAGGCAAATGGAGACAGGAAAAAAAAAAAAAAAAAAAAAAAAAAAAAAAAGCTGAGTTGCAATACTTGTATCAGACAAAACAGACTTGAAAACAAAGTCCAGGGGTGCCTGGGTGGCTGAGTTGGTTAAGTGAGCAACTTTGGCTCAACTCATGATCTCACGGTTTGTGAGTATGAGCCCTGCATCAGGCTCTCTGCTGTCAGCACAGAGCCTGCTTTGGATCCTCTGTCTCCCTTTCTCTCTGACCCTCCCTGTTCGTACTCACTCTCTCAAAACTAAGTAAACATTAAAAAAAAAAAAGTCTTCATAGGAAGAGCCATATAAGGACACTACATAATGACATAGGGATCAATCCAACAAGAGGATATAACAATTATAAATATCTATGCACCCAACATAGAAACACCTAAATATGTAAAGTAAATATTAACAAAGGGAGAAAATTACAGTAATACAATAATAGTAGGGGATTTTTAACATGCTACTTACATCAATAAATAGATCATCCAGACAGAAAATCAATAAGGAAACAATGGCTTTGAACAACACATTAGACCAGATGAACCTAAAAGATATATATAGAACATTCCATCCAAACAGTAGAATACACGTTGTTTTCAAGTGTACAAAGAACACTCATTCTCCAGAATAGATCACATTACTCCACAAAACAGGTCAAAATATTCAAGAAGACTGAAATTATAACAAGTATCTTTTCTGACCGCAATGGTATAAAACTAGAAATAAATCACAAGAAAAACTTGGAAACAACACAATATAGAGAGGCAAAACAACATGCAACTTAACAACTAACAGGTCAGCCAAGAAATAATTAGAAATTTTTTTAAAAAGTACATGGTGACAAACGAAAATGAAAATGCAATGGACCAAATCTTTGGAACACAAAAGCAGTTCTAAGAGGGAAGTTTATAGTGATAGCGGCCTACCTCAAGAAAAAAGAAAAATCACAATAGACTAACCCTCCACCTAAAGGACCCAGAAGAACAAACAAGGCCCAAAGCTAGTAGAAGGAAGGAAATAATTAAGATTAGAACAGAAATAAATTAAATAAACACTAAAAAACCCAGTAATAGAAAATATCAATAAAATCAAGAGCTACTTCTATGCAAAGATAAACAAAATTAATAAACCTTTAGTCAGATTCATCAAGAAAAGAATGAGACAAGACTCAAATAAATAAAATCAAGTAGGAGAAATAACAACCAACACCACAGAGATACAAAGGATTATAAAAGAATATTATGAAAATGTATATACCAAAAAAGTGGACAAACTGGAAAAAACTGGATAAATTCATAAAAACATAACAATCCTCAAAAACTAAATCAGGAAGGGGCACCTGGGTGGCTCAGTTGGTTAAATGTCTAACTTCAGCTCAGGTCATGTTTTATCTCATGGATCATGGGTTCAAGCCCCATGTTGGGCTTTGTGCTGACAGCTCATAGCCTGGACCCTGTTTTGGATTCCGTGTGTTTGTGTGTGTGTGTATGTCTCTCTCTCTGTTTCTCCCTTACTTGTGCCCTCTCTTTCTCTCAAATAAATAAACTTAAAAAAAATTAATTGGGAAGAAATAGAAAATTTAAACAGACTAATTATTAGTAATAAAATTGAATTAGTAATAATTAAAAAAAAATTGTCAACAAAGTCCAGGACCAGGTGGTTTCACAGGTGAATTCCACCAAACAAAAAGAGGAGAAAAAACTTTTCAGATTCATTCTAAAAGGCCAGCATTACCCTGATGCCAAATTAAACAAACACACTATGAAACAAGAAAACTACAGGTTGTTACCTCTGATAATCATAAATACAAAAATCCTCAACAATATATTAGCAAACCAAATTCAACAATACATTAAAAAAATCATTCACTATGATCAAATGAGATTTATCCAGGGATGTAAGGGGGGGGGTCAATATTTGCAATTCAATCAATGTCACATTAATGAGAAAGGATTAAAAACAGAAGATCATCGACATAGATGCAGAAAAAGCATTTGACAAAATATAATGCCCATTCATGATAAGAACTCTCAAAAAAGTAGGTAAAGAAGGAACATACCACAACACAATAAAGGCCATATACAATAATGGCTAACATCATACTCAATGGTAAAAATTTAAAGCTTTTCCCCTAAGTCAGGAACAAGACAAGGATGTTAACTCTTATCACTTTTATTCAACATAGTACTGTAAGTAGTTGCAACAATCAGAAGGAAAAAAAAAAAACAAAATGCATGCAAATTGATAAGAAAGAAGTAAAACTGCCAATATTTGCAAAAGACATGATACTACATACAAGAAAACATTAGACTGTACAAAAAAACTGTGAGAACTGATAAATGAATTTAATAATGTTGTAGAATACAAAATTAATACACATGAATCTGATGTGTTTCTATATGCTAGTAACAAAGTAGCAAAAAGAGACATTAAGAAAACAATCCCATTTACGATTGCACCAAAAGAATAAAATGCACAGGAACAAATTTGACCAAGGAGGTGGAAGACCTATCCTTTTAAAACTATATGACACTGATGAAAGGAATTGAAGACAACACAAACAAATGGAAAGGTGTACCACATTCAAAGACTGGAAGAAATATTGTTAAAATGTCCATACTATGCAAAGCAACAACAGATTCAATGCAATCACTATCAAATTAGTAATAGTTTTTTTTCACAAACTACAACAAACAATCCTAAAATTTGTATGGAAACACAAAAGACCCCTAATAGCCAAAGCAATCTTAAAAAAAAGAACAAGGCTGGAGAAGAAGGCTTGTATTAGATTCCAAGATACACTACAAAGATACAGTAATCTAAACAGTGTGGGACTAGTACAAAAACAGACATATAAGTCAATGGAACAGAATAGATAGCCCAGAGATAAACCCAAACCTACAAGTACAATTAATCTATGACAAAGGAGGCAAGAATATATAAAATGGGGAAAAGACAAGCTCTTAAACAAATGGTGCTGGAAAAACTGGTCAGCTACAGGTAAATCAATTAAACTGGACCACTTTCTTATACCATACAGAAAAAAGAAACTCAAAATGTACTAAAGACCTAAATGTGAGACATGAAAACATAAAAATCCTAGAAGAAAAAGTAGACAGTAGTTTTTCTGACATTGACCTTAGCAACATTTTTCTAGATAAGTCTCTTGAGGCCAGGAAATAAAAGCAGAAATAAACTATTGAGACTACACCAAAATAAAAAGCTTTTGCACAGTAAAGGCAACCATCAACAAAGCCAAAAGGCACCCCAGGAAATGGGAGAAAATATGTGCAAATGATATATTCACTAAAGAGTTAATATTCAAAATATATAAAGAACTTACACAACTCAATGCCAAATAAAACAAACAATCCACTTAAAAAAATGGTCAGAAGACTTTAATAGACACATTTCCAAAGAAGACATACAGATGGCCAACAGGCACATAAAAGGATACAAAAATGCTGACTCAAGGGGGCACATGCACCTGAACCCAAGTATATCAAAGAATTTTAAATGTTTTCAAATCCAAGTATTCTAAAAAAGATTAACAAAATAGAATATTTATCTCAGCAATTACCTTAACTATGAAAAAAATTATGAAAGAACCTTCCATAGTAATATTACAACTTTTTGTGCCACTGTGTATACTTTTATAAGATATTTATATTTTAAAGTATTTATCTAAATGTGTCATAATTCTCCATATATATCTCCAAATGAGTATATAAAACATAATGAGAAATCAAAAAGCAAACAAAAATTTCAAGTTCACTAAACTTTTAAAAATACTTATCAAAACAACTATTGCTACATTCTATGTCTGTTAAATGAAAAAAAGAAAGAAAATTATTTTCACTGCCACTTCCAACCTAGAAGAATACGGCTGATCTATGGTGCTTTCTGGTCTTACCCACATACTTTCAGGGATTTCCTTTGTTGAGGGCACTGAATGGGTTAAGATTTAATGAAATTTGGAGTTGCATACATTAGTGGATCTACTTTATTTTAAAAATCATAATATTCTATATAAAAATAAGTATACAGAAATCACTCCTTAACTATATAAAATCCTCCTCCTCATGCAAAATTTTGGTATGAAAAATAGACTTCTCTAATATCCAGTTGATCAAAGTAGCCCAAAATGAAAGGACCACTGCCTTTGGGCAAACATACAGAACATTCTTTCCCCAAAATGTTCAATCGGTTAGTACCTATTTACCTTTCACTTGGATCCAAAGCCTCATTCTCTGGAATGCCTTTCTAGTCACTCTCAATCTATTGAAGTGCTTTCTTTGCTCAACTTTTCTACATCTCTCCTTTGACTATAAATCCCCTAACAATCATCTGTGTATTATTCATTTCTAAATAATACTTATTGGTATAATAAAAATGCCAAATAAGATATGTAACAGACATAGATGGATAACAGGATAAAAAAAATACACAAACAAGGAGAGGTTACAGAAAAATACTTATGATGTGTCTGATACCCTAAGGTATAAGTTCATTCACAGTCCTGTCTCTATTCTCACTGGTTCTACTCTAAGGAAATAATTAACAAGAAGAGAGATAAGCACACATACACACACACACACACACACACACACACCCCTCTATGCAGACATCTTTAATAACAGTTAAAAATGGAAAATTCAGTCCAACAAATATTAATTTAACAATTATTTATTAAGTACCTTGGGGCTGGGAATAAAGTACTGAATAAAAATGGACAAATTCCCCACTCTTATGAAATTGATACTCTAGGGGAAAAATATATTATACAAATAATTTCTTAATTATAGTGAGAGAATAATGCTTAAGTTAAAAATGGCTTATTAATGTACAACAAGTATTTAGAATAAGCCAAAAACTGAACTTGAGACACTTGGTCATATCATCCCTCCAGAACTTCCAGCCATGTAAGACAATGCCCCAAATATATGCATTCACTAGTCAAGCCCCATGTCCCCTTTTGTGATACAAACTGTTCATCCAGTTGGAAAGTAAAGAATGAAGGCATAACAAAATTTTAACCATCACTAAAAATGACACACATGAAAATGGGAAAAAAACCCACAAAATTATACCACAACTAGATTATAATTATGCAAAGACTACATTTATTCATGGATAAAAATTAAAACAACAGTAAAAGAATATAAATACTTATGTTACACTCAAGAGGTATTGCTTGTATCACCCCACTGTGGTTGTTTAAATAAATATCCATTTTCATAGGCCTCAGTATTAGATCTAATGATCTTCAGATGAATGAGAAAAATGTGGAAATCATTAAGAAAAATAAAAGCTAACTTCATAAAAAGTATTATGGATAACTGTCACCTTCAAATATTGGTTTTTCTCTGGCTAAAATCATAGAAACATCATGGGTAAACTAATTATCAACAGACATGGTTTATCAGTTCCCAATAAGACCATGACCAGTTAGTTCTCGATAAAAAAAAAAGATAAGTTAATGCTAAATAGGATCATGGTAAATAAGCTCTTGATAGGAATATGGTAAATTAGACACAAGAAGTAATCTTATCAAGGCACAATCTGAAATATTTTTGGTTTCTTTTTTATTTTATTAAAAAAAATTTTTTTAATGTCTTTATTTATTTTTGAGACAGAGAGAAACAGAGCATGAGCAGGGGAGGGGCAGAGAGAGGGGGAGACATAGAATCTGAAGCGGGCTCCAGGCTCTGAGCTGTCAGCACAGAGCCCGACGTGGGGCTCAAACTCACAGAGTGAGAAATCATGACCTGAGCTGAAGTCCGACGCTCAACAGACTGAGCCACCCAGGCACCCCTCTTTTTTATTTAAAAAAAAAAAGGGGGAGGTGGGAACCTGGGTGGCTCTGCTGGTTAAGCGTCGGACTTCAGCTCAGGTCATGACCTCATTGTTCGTGGGTTCAAGCCCCTCTGTGCTGACAGCTCAGAGTCTGGAGTCTGATTTGGATTCTGTCTCCCTCTATCTCTGCCCCTTCCCCACTCACGCTCTGTCTCTCTCTAGCTCTCTCTCAAAACTAAATAAACATTAAAAAAATTTTTTTTAAAAAGGGGGTAGTAATGGGGCGCCTGGGTGGCCAGTCATTTGAACGTTAGACTTCGGCTCAGGTCATGATCTTGCAGTTCCTTAGTTTGAGCCCCGCATGGGGCTCTGCGCTGACAGTTCAGTGCCTGGAGCGTGCTTCGTATTCTGTGTCCCCCTCTCTCTCCGCCCCACCCCTGCTTGTGCTCTGTCTCTCTCAGTCTTTCAAACATGAATAAACATAAAAAAAAAATTTAAAAAGGGGGGTAGTAGTAACAAAATTTCTAAAGTTCTAAAATATAATCCCATGATATTATGTCAAATATTAGTTATGAGTGGTAAATCTCCTACAAAATGTTTAAAATAGAAATAAGCAAAATACTACATTTGAAATTATTTTAGCATCTGTGTTAAATCTGTAAGTCTATTGAAGGTTGTAATTATTAATATCCTATAATAGTTCCTTTTCTCCATAGTCCAGGACCCCTCACAGGCACTCACACTGAGATAACGTTCACAGATCTAGTTAAGAAAATTTTTACTTCTGAGGGGCTCCTGGGTGGCTCAGTGGGTTAAGTGTCTGACTTTGGCTCAGGTCATGATCTCACGGCTTGAGGATTCGAGTGTCGCATCCGGCTCTGTGCTGACAGTAAGGTGCCTGGAGTTTAGAGCCTGTTTCAGATTCTGTGTCTCCCTCTCTCTCTGCCCCTCCCCCTCTTACGCTCTGTCTCTCTCTGTCTCTCTCTCAAAAATAAATAAATATTTAAGAAAATTTTTACTTCCTCACAGTGAACAAATCACCCATGAAGGTTCACTCTTCATTCAAAGTAAGTAATACTTTTATGTAAAGTAGAACAATTCAAGCTCAACTGATTTTATTAGTTCTGTCCTTTACAAACATTCCCTATTCTCAGTTGGCTACAATTTAGGTTAAAAGCACGCCAATGCTGATATCCCACCAACAACTTGGATCATATCTATTAAATGTACCCTTAAGCAGTGTTACCCTTAGGATACGGGGAGGCCATGGGAAAATAATTTTTATCTGTCTGAATAAATAATCTGATTTTTAAAAATCCATGGGCTCATGGGAGCTATAGTGATTCATCAATGAAGTTTTAAAATATTGGGTGGAAATACTTATTGCTTATTTATTGTCTAATCATATCCATGAATATTCTTTATTCATCTAAACACCATCTCTGTGTTCTTCATTATCATGTTCCTTCATTATTATATGCTATTCCTGATTAATTTTGTAACACCCACACAAGAAAAAGGTAACAATACTGTTGTTACTCAGGATGCCATGACTCTTAGGACATGTTAGCATTAAAACAACATACATCTGTTGAGTTCCTTAATACCATTTATTTAATGTTGGTTACATCATTACTAAGGACACTGTTATCTTTCATTATAATGTCTATGAACACTAATTTCCATTGTCTCTGTCAAAGTTTGTGAGATTTTTGTTTATTTGAAAATCTCAAGTCTTAACTAAATATACAAGAATGTATGAATGAGAACTTGCTTTCTGGTCATGTTAAATTTACTAACAGTAAACAGGATTTCATAGCATAAAAGTAGAACACATCTTCTAACCACGTCCACTCTTAAACTCTTGACACCATTACTAGAATGTGACCTCTTTCAATGTGGAAAGTCTGCCTCTCACACATCACCACCAGGAGGAGGACATGGGTCTACTCACCCACAGGAGGGATATGGGACAAGAGGACAGAAATTGAAAGGCTAATTCTAAAATACTTACAGAAATGTAAGAAACCTATGATAGCCAAAACAATCTTAAAAAAACCAAACAAACAAACAAACAAAAACACAAACTGAAGAACTCTTAACTTCCCAATTTCAAAAACTACCACAAACTATGGAATGAGCATAAAGATGCACATACATATGCACGTACAGAATGGAATACAGAACCTAGAAATAAACCTCAAAATAAGGCTATACATGTTTGGTAACCTAATTTCTAACAAGTGTGCTATAAGATTTAAATGGGTAAAGAATAGTCTTTTAAGCACACGATGCTGGGGCAACTGTATATCCACATGCGAAAGAATAAATTTGTACCTACCTAACACCACCTGAAAAATCAACTCAAAATGGACCACACATTTAAGAGCTAACCCAGGGGTACCTGGGTGGCTCAGTCAGTTGAGCATCCAACTCTTGATTTTGGCTCAGGTCGTGATCTCACGGTTGTTGGATCGAGCCCCACAATGCTGAGTGAGCATGGAGTCTGCTTGGGATTCTCCCCCTCTCCTCTCTTTGCCTTCCCTCCCAAATAAGTGAACTTCAAAAAAAAAAAAGAGCTAAACTCCAAAACCCTTAGAAGAAAATATAGATTACATATTCATGACCATATATTATACAACGGTTTCTTACATATAACACAAAAAACACAACCACCAAAGAAAAATAGATAAAATAAACTGTTTAAAATAAAAACATCTGTGCAACAAAATACAGTACCAAAAAGTAAAAAGACAACTCTAGCATATGGGAGAAAATATTTCCAATCACATATCTGGTAAAGCTTATTTATATACACAATATATTCAGAACTCACACAGTTCAACACTAAAACCACAAATAAGCCAAGTGAAAAGTGAGTGAAAGATGTGAATAGACATATCTCAAAAACAGACATACAAGTAGTCAAAAAGTATATGTAAAACAATAAGCTAAACATCATTAGCCATTAGAGAAGTATAAATCAAAACCAAAATGAGGTAACACTTCACACCCACCAGGAGGGCTGTTTACAAAAACAAACAAACAAACAAACAAACAACTTGGAAAGTGGGGAATAGCTGCTTTGTCAAGGATGTGGAGAAACCAGAACATTCATAAATTGCTACTGAGAAGGCAACATGGTGCAGCCACTCCAGAAAGCAATCTGATGGCTCTAAAAAAGGTTAAACATAGAGTAACCACATGAATCAGCAATTCCACTTCTACAGAACATAAAACAGATGGTCATAGAAAAATTGGTACCTGAATTACAGAGAAGCAGTATTCCTAACAACCAAAAAAGTAGAAAAAATCCACATGTAGATCAACTGAAAAATAGAATTTAAAAAAAAAAAAAAGTGGTACATCTATACAATGGAGTATTCTTCAGCCACAAAAAGAATGAAGTACTAATACCTGCTACAACATAGATGAACCTTGAAAGTATGCTTAATGAAAGACCACATACTTTATAATTCCATTTACATGAAAATTTTAGAATAGACAAATTCATGGAGACTGAGTGTAGATTAGAGTTCTGCAAATAAAGAAAGGGAAGAATGGGGATTGACTAGTAATGAGTATAGGGTTTATTTCTCAGCTGACAAAAATGTTCTAGAATTAGAAAGTAGTGATAGTTCCACAACCTTACCTGATAAATATAACTAAACACTTCTGAATTGTACACTTTAAAAAGGAATTTTTTTGTTGTTGTTGGAATTATATTTCAATGTTTTAAATGTAAAGGTAGGTATGGTGAAAATGTCTCATCAAATGAAAACTATCACTAAAGATAAACTATAAAGTACAACCAAATAGAAATCCTATAGCTGAAGGGCACCTGGGTGGCTCAGTTGGTTAAGCATCTGACTCTTGATTTTGGCTCAGGTCATAATCTCACAGTTGTGAGATTGAGCCCCACAAGTGTGGAAACCACTCTGGATTTTCTCTTTTTCTGCCCCTCCCCTGCTCATGCATGCTCTCTCTCTCAAAATAATAAATAAACACACACATAGAAAGAAAGAAAGAAAGAAAGAAAGAAAGAAAGAAAGAAAGAAAGAAAGAAAGAAAGAAAGAAATACTATAGCTGAAAAACACAATAACTAAAATGAAAAATTCACCAGAAGGGCTTAACAGTAGAAATACGCTGGAAAAAGAATTGATGAACTTGAATAATATACATTATGCAATATAAAGAACAGATTTAAAAAATGAAAATAAACAGTCTGAAAACTATGGACTCTTTTAAATGCATCAGCATATCTGTAATGGGAGTACAAAGAGAGAAAAGAGATGAAGGAATAGGAAATATTTAATAATATTTAATACAAAATATAAACCTAGGAAGCTCCAGAAATCCCAACAGGATAAATATGAAGACATACACATCCAGATGCATCATACTAAAAATGGTGAAAGAGAAAGAAAAAAATCCTAAAAACAATAAAAGAATCACTATCATATCAAGTGAACCCTCATATGATTAATAGCTGACTTTTCATCAGAAACAAAGAAGACCAGAAGGAAGAGTGATGACACACTAAAAGTGCTAAATTAAAAACAAAAACAAAAAAACTATCAACCAAAATTTTCATATACAGTGTAGCTATCAAATAAAGGGAAAATAAAATATTCTCAGATAAAAATAAACTGATCAATGGTAGCAGACTCACATTACAAGATATGTTAATAGAAGATATTTAGGCTGAAAGCAAGCGACCTCAGAACACACACAAACCCACATGAAAAAATATTGTCAATGAAAGTAATTTTTTAAAAATATAATGTTTATTCTTTCTTTTCACTGATTTGAAAACCAAATGCATAAAATAGTCTGTATATAATTGTACTGCGGCACCTGTAACATATAGAAATGTAACAGATGCTTCAAAAATAAGAAGATGGTAGATACAAACAAGCTGTACTGAACCAAGGAAATGTTCACCACATGATAAGGTGATTCCATGGAAACAAATGAAGAGAACAATAAATGATAAGAGAGATCATATTACACTCTATAAATATATTCTTGCTCTCCTCTCCACTTCTATAAAATACATAAAACTACATTAATTCATAATTGGAAAAAGGTATTAATGGATTTGCAACACAGACAAATATATGTAACAATAACAGCACAACAAAGGGTGACAGGAAATAGAGCTATATGTATTTCTGTCTCACTGGAATAAAATTATATATCTGAAGGACATTCAGCTAAACTAATATATATATGGTAAACATTAGAGCAATCTCTGAGAATGTAAGAACACTTAGAGAAAAAAATCATTAAAGGAATATGTTACAATAGAAAACATCACTTTCATGCAAAAAAAGAAATCAAGAAAAAACAGAGAAAGAATTAAAAAAAAAAAACCCTAGAACATAAAAAAAATAAAAAGTAAAAGAGTATAGGGGCTTCCAGGGAAGATGGTGGAGTAGGCTCACCTCGGCCCACAGATACAACTAGGGACTACTCACACCACTGTACATAACCCAGAAAACAACCCAAAGACTGGCAGAATAAACTCCACAACTAGGTGTAGAGAAGAGGCCACATCAAAGAGGGTAAGAAGGGCAGAGACAAAGTGGGAAGCTAAATGAGCAGTCAGGACTGGGGCTGGGGGAACACCTGGGGCATGGAAAAAGAAAAGAAACAGACTCTCATATTGGGGTGCCCACAGGGGGAGACAAAATCCCATACCATTTGGATTTGAAGACCAGAGACATGGAATTTCAGGAGTTCTTACAATCAGCGGGACTTAAAACCTAGTCTTTAAAAATCAGCCAGCTTGGCTCCGGGAGAACTAGGAGGACTAGAAGAAGCTGGGTCCCTGTCCTTAATTAGCATAACAAACAGTCCCCTGGAGATGTAGCCTAGAAGCAGCAGTTGGAAATGTGCCTGGGGCAAATGAAGTGAGAGTTATTTACTAATCTCAGAGCCTGACCTGGAGGGGACAAAAATTGCTGGGAAATTCCTCCAGGAACAAAGGAACAGGTAGGTGCCACTTCTCTCCCCTACCCTCCAGTAGGCTTAAACATATGGTCACCTAAGGGACTTGCTACATAACTTGTCAGCACAACCACCCCACTCCCCCTTTTCCCCCCTACCAGAGCCCCTACTGTGCTTACATCAATTTACCCCTCTGGACAGCTTCATTCTGGGCATGGCAGGCCCCCTCTTACAAAGGAACAACAACATACAAAGTTTCCTAGCACTGCCAGCCAACCCAATGCCACTGCCTCCACCTCACCCCCCACCCTCCCACTCTCAAGGTCTGTGCTTCCTGGGATCAACCCTCTCCAATATGCATTTGGTGAGAGCCTGTAGAGTGGTGCCACAGGCCTGGAAGTATGCAAACAGCCCCTGCAGTGGCCAAGACAACTCTAAAGTGACTCCTGCCCTGGAGAGAAGGAAAGATAACCACACACCAGTCAGAAAAAGGCTCCAGCAGTGGGCTGGAGGCATACAAGTGGTCTGACTACAGGTCCCGCACACCAATCAATCAATCACAAGAAAAAAAATCTGGAAAGACCACAAATACGTGGAGGTCAAATAACATGCTACAAAATAATGAATGGGTGAACCAAGAAATCAAGAGGAAATAAAAAAATACATGGAGACAAAATGAAAACACAATGGACCAAAATCTTTGGGATGCAGAGAAGCTGTTCTGAAAGGGAAGTTTATAGCAATGTAGGCCTACCTCAAGAAGCAAAAAAAAGCTTGAGTAAACAAACTAACCTTACACATAAAGGAGCTACACAGAGAACAAACAAAACTCAACACCAATAAAAGGAAGGAAATAATAAAAATTAAAATCGACATGAACAAAATAAAAACTAAAAAAAGAATAGAACAAATCAATGAAACCAGGAGCTGGTTCTTTGGAAAAATCAACAAAATTGATAAAACTGTAGCCAGACTCAAAAAATAAAAAAATAAAATAAAAAATAAAATAAAAAAAAGAAAAGAAAAGAGAAGAAAAGAGAAGAAAGGAAAAGAAAGGAAAAGAAAGAAAGAAAGAAAGAAAGAAAGAAAGAAAGAAAGAAAGAAAAAATAGAGGACTCAAATAAAAATCAAAAGGAAACCGAGAAATAATTGGCACCACAATACAAAGGATATAAGACACTATGATGCAAAGTATGCACCAAGAAATTGTACAATATGAATGAAATGGAAAAATTCCTAGAAACACATTACCTCCCAAAACTGAATCAGGAAGAAATAGGAAATTTGAACAGACCAATTACCAGCAATAAAACTGAAGAGTAATCAAAAACATCCAACAAACAAAAGTCCAGGAAAAGACGGTTTCACAGGTGAATTCTACCAAACATTTAAAGAAGAGTTTATATATATACTTCTCAAGCTATTCCGAAATATAGAAGGGGGAGGAAAACTTCCAAATGCATTATAAGGTGGCTGTATTACCCTGATATCAAAACCAGGTTAAGACACCACAGGCCATTATCTTTGTTGAACATAGATGCAAAAATCCTCAACAAAATATTAGCAAACCAAATCCAACAATACTTTACAAAAAATCAGTCACTACAATCAAGTGGGATTTATTTACAGGAAACAAAGGCGATTCAATACTTGCAAATAAATCACTGTGATACATCACATCAATAAGAGAAAGAGTAAGAACCAAATGATCATTCCAAGAGATGCAGAAAAAGTATTTGAAAAAATACAACATCCATTCATGACAAATACCCTCAAAGAAGTAGGGTTAGAGGGAACATACCTCAACATAATAAAGGCCTTACATGAAAAACCCACAGCAAACATCATACTCAGGGAAAAACTAAGAGCTTTGCCCCTAAGATCAGGAACAAGCAAGGATGTCTCCTCTCACCACTGTTATTTTTATCATACTACTGAAGTCCTAGCCACAGCAATCAGACAAGAAGAAACAAAAGTCATCCAAATTGGTAGGAAGAAGTAAAACTTTCACTATTTGCAGATGGCATGATGCTCGATCTAGAAAATTTGAACAACTCCACCAAAAAAACTGCTACATTGATAAATGAATTTAGTAAAGTTGTAGGATACAAAATCAATGTACAAAAATCTGAAGCAATTGTATACGCCAGTAAGGAAGCAGCACAAAGAGAAATTAAGAAAACAATCCCAATTATAATGCACCAAAAACAGTAATATACATAGGAATAAACCCAACTAAATGGAAATAAACTAATAAGGTAATAAGAAGAGGATGTAGCATGCAAACATAAACCAGAAGAAAGCTGTAGTGGTTGTAATAATATCAAACAAGAATAACTTTTAAAAAATATTACTAGAGGGGCACCTCGGTGCTCAGTTGGGGTAGGCATCTGACTTTGGCTCAGGTAATGATCTCGCATCGGGTTCAGCTGGGAGCCTGAAGCCTGCTTCATTCAGATTCTGTGTCTCCCTCTCTTTATGCCCCTCCCCATTCATGCTCTGTCTCTCTCTCAAAAATAAGACATTAAAAAATAAATGAATATTACTAGAAATAGAGGTACATTTTATAATGATACAAAGTAGTTCATCAAGAAGGTATAAAAATTATAAACATTTTTGTACCAAACAACAAGGATCAAAATATATGAAGCTGGGGCGCCTGGGTGGCGCAGTCAGTTAAGCGTCCGACTTCAGCCAGGTCACGATCTCGCGGTCCGTGAGTTCGAGCCCCGCCTCAGGCTCTGGGCTGATGGCTCAGAGCCTGGAGCCTGCTTCCGATTCTGTGTCTCCCTCTCTCTCTGCCCCTCCCCCGTTCATGCTCTGTCTCTCTCTGTCCCAAAAATAAATAAACGTTGAAAAAAAAAATTTTTTTTTAAATTTATATATATGAAGCAAAAACTGACAACTGAAAAGGGAAAATAGTACAATAATTGTTGGAGACTTAACTTCTCTACTTTGAGTAATGGATTAGAAAACTTGGCACAAGATCAACAAGAAAACAGAAGAATTTAACAGCATTATAATATCTATACATCTATACAACTCTTTACACAAAAGCATCAGTATACACATTCTTTTCTTTTGCACAAAGAACATTCTCTAGGACAGACTATATATTAAGCACAAAACAAAGCTTGATAAAGGTAAAAGGACTGAAATCTATGTATGCTATTCAAACAAGAATGGAATAAAGTTAAAATACAATAACCACTAGAAATCTGGAAAAATTGCCAGTATAGAAAAAATAAACAACACAGTCCTAAATAACAAATGGGTCAAAGAAAAGATGACAAGAGAAGGTAGAAAATCATTAGAAAGTAATCAAAATGAAGACACAACATACCAAAACTTATAGGAATATAGCTAAAACAAGCCTTATCAGAATTAACCTAACCCAATAAACCAACAGAAATTATAGTTTCTAGCTAGAAATGTATATATTAAGAAAAAGAAGAAAATTAGAAGCAAGGAAGGAAGGAAAGAAAGAAGGAAGAAAGAAGAAAGTTCTCAAATCCATAACCTAACCTTTGACTTTAAGAGCATATGAAACCTAAACTAAGTAGAGAAAAAAACAGAGAAGATTAATACAAAAATTAATCAAATAGTGAAGACAAGAATACTACATGTCAGCAAAGATAAAAGTTGATTCTTGGGAAAGATGAATACAATTGACAAACCTTTAGCTAGACAGATGAAGAAAAAAAGAGAAAAAGGTCAAATTGCAAAAATAAGTAATGAAAGCTGAGATATCAATGATGACCTTACAGAAATAGTTAAAAAGATATAGCATAAAGACATGAATGCAAACAAATTAGATAACTTTGAAAAAGACAAATTCCTAGGAAAACATGAACAACCAAAACTGAATCAAATGGAAATAAAAAAATTGGGATAGAACTATAAGAAGTAAATAGATTGAATAAATAATTTTAAAACTTCCTAAAAAGAAAACCCTAGTATATCCTGTCTTCTCGGGTAAATACTACCATTTACAGAAAATACCAATTCATTACAAAGTCTTACAAAATTTTAAGAGAAACACTTCCAGTTGTGGGTTGGATTTTGTCTTGCAAAAATACATATACTGAAATCCCAACTCCCAGTACATCAAAATGTGACCTTAATTGGAAACAGAGCCATTGCAGATGCAATTAATCAAGTTAATATGAAGTTATTCTGGAATAAGGTAAGCTCATAACCCAATATGACTCATGTCATTATAAAACAAGGAAATTTGGACATACACCCACTGAGAGAAGGTCATATGAAGACTGGAATTTTCTGCCACAAGCCAATGAACTACCAGAAGCTTGGAGAGAGGATGGAAACAAATCTTCCACAGTACCTTCAAAGGGCTCTGCTGACACCTTGATCTTGGACTAATATCATATTTTGGATTACAAAACAGATCTATACTTTTAAAAAAGACTGAAATTATACCAAGCATTTTCTCAAACCACAATAGAATTACTAGAAATCTGTAACAGAAGAAAAAATAGAAAATTCATATATGTAGAAATTACATTTTTTAAAAATGTTTTATTTATTTTTGAGAGAGAGAGAGAGCACAGCGGGGCAGGGGCAGAGAGAGAGAGACGGGGATAGAAGATCCAAAGTAGGCTTTGCACTGATAGCAGCAAGCATTTCAATGCAGGGCTCGAACTCACGAACCATGAGAACATGACCTGAGCTGAAGTCAGACGCTCAACCGACTGAGCCACCTAGCCACCCCCGAAATTATACACTTTTAACCAACTTACATGTCAAAGAAGATATCACAAGAAAATTAGAACACACATCAAGACAAATGAAAATAATAACACAACATACTGAAACTTGTAAGATTCGGTGAAAGATGTTTTCATGGGAGATTTAGCACTGCAATGTCTGCATTTAAGAAAAAGAAGAATAAAGATGTGAAATAAATAATCTAACTTTGTATCTTAAGGAACTAGAAACAGAAGAGCACACAAAACCCAAGGTTAGCAGAAGGAAAAATAATAAAGATTACATTAGAGGAAATTAAAATAGAAAAAAAAATAGAATTAATGACACCAAAAGTTGATTCTTTAGAAGATTAAAAATGACAAAATGTAGCTAGATCACCCTAAATAAATCAAATAAAGACAAAAAAGCAAATAAATCAGAAATGAAAATGGGAGAAGTACTACCAATCTCAAAGAAATAAAATGAATTATAAAAGAATACCATGAATCAGGACACCTGGTTAGCTCAGTCAGTAGAGCATCTGACTCTTGATTTCGCTTCAGGTCATGATCCCAGGGCCATGGGATAGAGCCCTGCATCAGGCTCTGTGCTGAGCATGAAACCTGCTTGGGATTCTCTCTCCCTCTGCCCTTCCTTCTCCCCTACTTGCACTGTCTCTCCAAAAAAAAAAAAAAAAAAAAAAACCACAAAAAAAAAAAACAACTTAAAAAAAATAAGAATACCACGAACAAGCTGTACACCAAGTTAGATAATCTATAAGAGATGGACAAATTCCTAGAAACATACACACCACCAAATGAAAACTGACTCAACAGAAAAATCTAAGCAGAATTATAACAAGTAGAAGTTAAATCAATAATCAAAAAGTGCTCCTGTTAAGAAATGCAAGGCCTAGATGGCTTCACTGGTTATTATTTCTACCAAACACTTAAAGAAGAATTAACAACACCAATCCTTCCAAACCCCTTCAAAAAACAGAAAAGGAAGGAAAACTTCCTAACTTACTCTATAAGACCAGAACTACCCTGATACAAAGGCCATACAGAGACCCTATCACAGAAAAAGAAACCTACAGATTAATATCCCTTAAAAATAAATCCAGCACCATACTGAAAGAATATGCACCATGATCAAGTGAGATCCATCCCAGCAATCAAACAGTGGTATATATATGAAAAACAATTAATGTAATACACTACATCAATGGAATGAAGGGGGTAAAGTAACATGATCATTTCAATTAATGTAGAAAAAGCACTTTACAAAATCCAACACCCTTTCATGATTAAAAAGAATCTAGGAATACAAAGGAACTTCCTCAGGGTACCTGGGTGGCTCAGTTGGTTGAGCATCCGACTTCGGCTCAGGTCATGATGTCACGGTTCTTGAGTTTGAGCCCCACGTTGGGCTCTGTGCTGAAAGCTCAGAGCCTGAAGCATGCTTTGGGTCTGTGTCTCCCTCTCTCTTGGCCCCTCCCCTGCTCATACTCTGTCTCTATCTCTCAAAAAATGAGTATGTTAAAAAAAAAAAAAAGAAAGAAACTTCCTCATCCAGATACAGAATATTTATAAAAAACTCAAAAGCAATATCATATCCAATAGAGAAAAACTGAAAGCTTTCCCCTTGGGTGAGGAATGAGGTAAAAATGACCACTTTGCTACTTCTACTCAATGTTGTACTGGATATTCTAATCAAAGCAAACATGAATAGAGAAATAAATGGCAAACAGAACAGAACTCTCTTATTTGCTGGTGGCATAATCTTGTATACAGAAAATCCTAAAAATCCATAAAAAAGGGCATCAGAAAGAATACATGAGAAATAAATTTAAACAACGAGGTAAAAGGCCTATATATACATTTGAAAATTAAAAAATATTGCTGGAGGGGTGCCTGAGTGACTCAGTTGGTTAGGCATTCGACTTTGGCTCAGGTCATGATCTTACAGTTGGTGTGCTGACAGCTCAGAGTCTACAGCCTGCGTTGGATTCTGTGTCTCCCTCTCTCTCCGCCCCTCCCCAGCTTGTGCGCACGGGCGCTCGCGCTCTCTCTCAAAAATAAATAAACATTAAAAAAAAATTAAAAAAACATTGCTGGAAAAAAATCAAGGAGATCTACATAAATGTTAAGACACTCCATGTTCACGGATTGGATAATTTAATACTGTTAAAATGGCACTATTACCAAAAATCATATATACATTAAATGCAATCCCTAAAACTTCCAATAGCCTTTTTCACCTAAATGGGAAAGTTCTCAAATTCATATGGAATTGCTAGAGGCCCTGAATAACCAAAATAATATTGAAAAGAAGAACAAACTTAGAGGACTCATACTTCTCAATTTCAAAACTTACTATACAGGTACAAGTAATCAAAACATTCTGGTTCTGGCATAAGGATATACAGACTGTTTTATTGTTTTATTAAACAGAACTGAGAGTCCAAAAACAAACCAACACATCTATGCCAAATGATTTTATCAACAAGGGGTTCATGACTTTTCAGTGCAAGAAAAGTCTTTTCAACAATGAAAAGAATAGTCTTTTCAACAAATGGTGCTTGGACAGTAGGATTTTCACAGGGAAGAATGAAGGTGGATCCCTGCCTCACGCAACACACAAAAATTAACTCAAAATGGACCAATTACCTAACTATATGAGAAAAAACTATAAAACTCTTAGGGAAAAAACACAGCTGTAAATCTTCAAGACTGTGAATTTGGCAACAAATTCTTAGATATGACACCAAAAGCGTGAGCAACAGGAGAAAAAATAGATAAAAACTGGGCTTAAAATATATATATTTTTTTTGCTTCTAAGAACGTTATCAAGAAAATAAAAAGGTTCTGAGTAACATCAGCATCATTGTGCCATGAGTCTTTCCCTTTGTCTCCCTCCTTCAATATACAACCAGTAGTATCTCCATAGACCAACAAAGGATCCCTGGCACAGCATGCCAGAATTGAGAGATCTATACACATGTACATCTGAATATGGGTGGATTGGACCTGTGGAGGCAGCAGAACTTGGAGAAGAGCAGAAGCAGCACCTGGTGACCCCAGTGATTCCAGGAATGGCAGTGCCTTTGACCCTGGTATCCCTAGCAGTGGTAGCTGGCCAGTGACTCCCTTATCCCCATGCCCATGACCCCAGCAACCCTGGAATTGGGACTGGGCCTGCAACCTTGAGACCCCAGCAGCACAAGAAATGAGAAGGGTGCTAGTGACCTTATGGCAGAGGGGATAGGGGTGGAAAACATGCTCCCAAATATAGCCAGAAGGCACACCAGGTAAGAGAAACAAAAACTTGTGCTATAGTGCCCCCTGACTGCAGAAAAGCTTCTGACTGCCAACCTGTTAAATTGTTAAAAATTAAAGCAAAAACAAAACTTTACCTATATAAGAAAGGTGTTCACTACTTTTAGAGTGCCTGGATGGCTCAGTTGGTTAAGCATCCAACTCTTGGTTTCATTTCAGCTCAGGTCATGATCTCAGGGTTTGGAGGTTCAAGCCCTGCATCTGGCTCTGCACGAACAGCATGGAGCCTGCTTGGGATTCTCTCTCCCTCTCTCTGCATCTCCCCTGCTCACTTGCTCTCTCCCTCTCAAAATAAATAAATATTTTTTTTAAAAGGTGTTCACTATTTCAAATGCACTGGGAGAGGCACATTTTATGAAACATAATGAAAAATCATAGCACTATGGTATCACAAACATAAAACACCAATTCCACAACAACCAAACACAAAGTCATGTAAGAATGGGATCTAATAGAAATTTCAGAATAGCTATAATGAAGAAATCAATCTTCTACAAGAAAAGTCAGAAAGACAATAATGGAACTCAAATGTCAATAAAATTAATAAACAGAAGTACTTTACCAAAGAGATTAAAACCCTATAAACGAACCAAGAGAAATTCTTAAGATGAAGAATTCAATCAATGAGAAGAATGCATTAGAAAGCATTGGTAATAGAGCAGATGAGATGGAAGAGAGACTAAGCTCTCTGGAAGACAGGAATCTAGAAATGATTCAGGTAGAAGAAAGAGAACTAAAATTTTTTTTTAATGAGGAAATCCTAGAAGAACTATCAGACTCCATTAGGAGAGCTAACATTAGAATAAAATGGGGGTGCCTAGGTGGCTCAGTTGGTTGAGCATCCAACTCTTGATTTTGGCTCAGGTCATGATCCCACAGTCATGGCATTGATCCCTGTGTCAGGCTCTATGCTGAGCACGTAGCCTGCTTAAGATCTCTCTTTCCCTCTTGCCCTCTCCACCGTTTGTGCTCTCTCTCTCTAAAATTAAAAACAGAATAAAATGTATACTAGAAGGAGGAAGAGAGGCTATTTAAAAAAAGAAATTTAGTGTTCATTTTCAAGAGAGAGAGAGAGAGAGAGAGAGAGCGAGCGCACTAGTGGGGGAGAGACAGACAGAGAGAAACAGAGAATTTGAAGCGGACTCCAGGCTCTGAGCTGTCAGCACAGAGACGGACACGGGGTTTGAACCCATGAACTGCAAGATCATGACCTGAGCTAAAGTCGGTCGCCTAACCAACTGAGATACCCAGGCTCCCCAGAGAGGTTATTTTTAAAACAGTTGAAAATTTACTAAACCTGAGAAAATACAAGTAGAAATAAACAGTCCACAAAGCTAAAAGATCATCTTACTATCTCAATATAAGAGACCTTCTCCAAGACACATTATTATGAAACTGTAAAAAGTCAATAATAAACAAAGAATCTTAAAGGCAGCCAGGGGGAAAAAAATTAACCTACAAACGAACCCCCACTAGATTATGAGATTTCTCATCAGAAACTCTACAGGTCATGGGGTGCCTGGGTGGCTCCGTTGGTTGAGCGTCCAACTTCGGCTTAGGTCATGATCTTACAGTTTTTGAGTTCGAGCTCCATGTCAGGCTCTGTGCCTACAGCTCAGAGCCTGAAGCCTGCTTCGGATTCTGTGTCTCCCTCTCTCTCTGTCCCTCCCTGCTCACACTCTGTCTCTCAAAAATAAATATTAAATAATAATAATAAAAAAAAATTAAAAAAGAAAAAAGAAAAAAAGAAACCCTAGAGGCCAGGAGAAAGTAGAGTGACATATTCCAAAGTATTGAAAAATAAAAACTGCCAGGCAAAAATACTCTATCCAGCAAAGTTATGCTTCAGATACGAAGGAGAAATGTAGGACTTCCCAGACAAAAACTGCAGAAGTTCACCACAACTAAATTTGCCTTACAAGAAATGCTGAAAGGAGCTTTTCACCTGAAATAAAAGATAAAGGATCCCCAAATTTGAGAAAGGTGATAAACAGACAGAACCAGAACATTTTAACTCTGTTTTAGAATAGGGCATTACGATTCTGTGTCTCCCTCTCTCTCTGCCCCTCCCCCGTTCATGCTCTGTCTCTCTCTGTCCCAAAAATAAATAAAAAAAACGCTGAAAAAAAAAAAAAAAAAGAATAGGGCATTAAACAATTACAGCATACATGTTGAAGGGAAAACATTATTAACAATAATTATAGCTACTACATTTAGTAACAAACTCAAAAGCACAAAAAGGGATAATTTGTAGCAACAAAATTAAAAGAGGAGAAGAAAAGTGATGTAATTTGTATAGAAAAATGAAGAGGGGTGTCTGGGTGGCTCAGTCAGTTAAGAAGCCGACTCTTAATTTCCGCTTAGGTCATGATCTCACAGTTCACTGGATCAAACCCTGCATCAGGCACTGCACTGATAGCACAGAGTCTGCTTGGGATTCTTTCTCCTCTTCCTACCGATGCCACCCCACCCCTTCCCTGCTCATATGCACACTCGCTTGCTCCCTCTTACTCTCTCTCAAAAATAAACATTAAAAAAAAATAAAAAGAAAGATAAATTGTCATCATCAGAAAAAGGATTATTTTACCTATGAGATATTTTATACAAACCTCATGGTAACCACAAAACAAATATCTAGAGCAAAGACACAAAATGTAAAAAAAGGGGATACTCTGAGAAATCATCTTAGAAAACCACCAACTTAAAAGTAAACAGAAACACAAAGAAAAAGAAAGAATGAATATATGAAACAACCAAACACAAAACATAAAATGACAGCAGTAAGTTCTCATACATCAATAATTACCATAGGTGTAAATGGATTAAAGTCACCAATCAAAAGGCACTGAATAGTTGGATGGATTTAAAAAAGAAAAAAAACAAAAAAAAAAAACAAAAAAAAACAGCCCAAATATATGATGCCTTCAGGAGACTCATTTGAGTTGAAAAGACAAACACTCAAAGTGAAGAGCTAAAAAATGGTACTCCAAGCAAATGATAACCAAAAAAAGTGGGTGTAGCCATATTTGTAGCCATGTTTATATCACATAAAATAGACTTCAAGCCAAAATGGTAACAAGAGACAAAGAATGACAGTATATAATAAATGGATCAATACATCAAGAAGATATAATAACCATTAATATATATGTTCCCAATGTGTAAGCACAAAAAATACTTAAGCAAATACTAACAGGATCTTAAGAGAGAAATAGACAATACAATAATAGTAGGGGACTTCAAGACCCCACTATTGACCATGGATAGATCATCCAGAAAGAAAATCAAGGAAACACTGGAATTAAACCATATTTTAGAATAAATAGACTTAACAGACTCATGTAGAACATTCCACTCAACAGAGCAGAATACATATTCTTCTCAACTGAACATGGAACATTCTCCAGGATACATCAAATAATAAGCCACAAAACTAATCTTAGCAAATTTAAGAACACTGAAATCATACCACCTATCAGAGAAGACAGTTGTGGTCTTCTCTGACCACAAGGTATAAAATTAGAAATCAACCAGAAGAAAGTGAGTAGATCTTCAAATATGTGGAAACCAAACAGCACAATTCTAAACAACCAATGAGTCAAAGAAGAAAGCAAAAAGGAAACAAAAAGTTATCTCAAAACAAATGAAAATTAAAATACAATGTATCAAATTTTGTGGGATCAGCAAAAGCAGTTCTGAGAGGAAATTTTATAGCAATAAACTCATATATTAAAAAATCAGATCTCAAATAAACAATCTAACTTTAAACATTAGGGAATTAAATAAAGAGCAACAAATTAAGCCCAAAGTTGGGAGAAGGAAATCATAAAAAATCAGAGCAGAAATAAATAAGACAGGGACCAGAAAAACAACAGAAAGGATCAATAAAATTAAAAGCTGATTTGCTTAAAATATAAATAACTGGCAAACCTTTAACTAGACTCAAATAAATAAAATTAGAAATGAAAGAGGAGACATTACAGTTGATATTACAAAATAAGAAAAAAGAAATGGATAAAGTCTTACACTGTTGTTCTTAACTGAAAGGCTACTTATGGCCAGTGACCTGCACCATCTCCTTGGTGAGATAAGCAACTTTAATAAAGTACTATTTTAATATGTGTTATATATTTATCATTTTGATATTAAACAACTAACATACTGTTACTTGAGACAAAAAATATAATCATCTCATTGACCCCAGTATATTATTTATTTTTTAAAGAAAGTCAGGAGCAACTGGAGTGCTAACAACTAAAACTGATGATTACAAAATAATGTTTTTCACCATTTATATAGATTAAGTACTAACCTTTAGAAATAAACTGATTGCCTTGTATCAGACTAAATGACCTGACATCAGAGAACTTTCTGAATGAAGGGGTACACATAGGATTTCATAAAAAGAACTTCAAAAAGTAGAATAATAATTTCAAATTCAGAAGGTGGCACTAGTGTTAATGAGTCTCCCATAGATCACTAGTAATTGCCTCCACTCGTTCTACCCTGACTTCTTTGACACTTATTGTCAGCTCCAGCTGACTCCGCTCAGTGATTAGTTTCTCCAGCTGTCTGCTGAAGGGCTAGTTTTAAATTGTAGTCATAGCAGCAGAGCCCTGGAATCTCCTCTTTTAAACCATAACAGGCAGCCCTTTCCAGCCCTATCAGAAGGCAATACCTGAAAAACCTGGAATGTTTAGGAAAATAAAATCCATAGTGTGATTGTTCTAAGGATAAACAGTCAGCTAAGTTAGTCTTTAATTTGGTGAACCTGGGACCAGTTCTTAAATTTATATTTAAATGCTGTACTACTGGAAAAGGGTTCATTCAGATGGAAAGCAAACACTTGCACTTTATTGTATAAAAGAAAGTGAGTGGATGTAGCTTAATTCTTTTGTGCAAAGATACAGAAATGGTCAAAAGAAGAGAAATAGTAAAGTCATTTGACCATCATCTTATTATCAACTTTAGTTCTACAAGAAGCTGCCTTTCTTCTCCTTGGATAACCTCTGAAATAGAGCTGAGAGCCATGGGAAGTTCAACAACCTAGAGGTCTCAGAGGTGTTTAAGGAAAAACAGAAAAAGACAGTGCTCCTACATCAGCACATCAGGGGACCCAAGACTGGCAGAGTCTTCCAGTCTTACGGAAAGAGCACAAATCCCAGATGCCTCAGTCATAGCTGTCGTAACTAGAGCAGCAAGGGAAAAAGGGAGGGGTGGGATTTTTCTGGAGCACCACAGAAGATGTCTTTTTGGCTCTGGTACTCAAAAAGTTTGTTTAATCAGAAGTAGGTAAATCCTTCCCAGAACATTTATAATCTGAAAAACATTTTCATTATAGTTAATGTTTTAAAAATTGCTGGCATTTGAAAAAGGAAAAATAAACTGTGAAAAAACTACTGAAATAAATCCATGAATAACAAATTTTATTATTCTAATTTCTCTTGTGGGCTCAATTCTTCATACATTCTAAGAATTTTTACATTATTTATGCTATTTTTTCCTCTTGCTCCCAAAAATATAGATTCAGACTGAAGAGAAAAAGAAATTTCCTTATGTTCTTTATTCTTTAAGTTTATTTATTTTGAGAGAGACAGAGCACACTAGTGGGGGAGGGGCAGAGAGAGAGGGAAAGAGAATCCCAAGCAGGCTTTGTGCTGTCAGCAGGGACCCCGACGTGGGGGGTCAAACCCACAAACCATGAGATCATGACCTCAGCCGAAGTCAAGAGCCCCACACTTAATGGACTGAGCCACCCAGGTGTCCCCCGTTATGTTCTTTTCATTTTAATACAGTACCTCTAAGCAACTGCTCTCCAAATCAGCATCCAATGCTGTGTTCTTTCCCAAACACTCCAAGCGACATCAACAACCCACTGTACATTTTTTTAATGTTTTTTTTTTTTTATGTTTAGAGAGAACAGGGTATGAATGGGGGAGGGGCAGAGAGAGAGAATCCCAAAAGCAGGCTGTCAGCACAGAGCCCGAAGTGGGGTTTTATCTCACAAACTGTGAGATCATGACCTGAGCCGAAATCAAGAGTTGGATGCTAACTGACTGAGCCACCCAGGCATCCTTCCACTGCACATTCCCAACCCAACACTCTAACTGAAAACTCATATACTTAAGAATAACCAGTTCTCTGTTTATCAAAACTACAATGAGATATCACCTCACACCTATCAGAAGGGCTAAAATCAACAACACAAGTAACAACAGGTTTTGGCGAGGATGTGAAGTACATTCCTGCACTGTTGGTGGGAATGCAAATTGGTGCACCACTCTAGAAAACAGTATGGAGGTTTCTCAAAAAGTTAAAAATAGAACTACCCTATGATCCAGCAATTGCACTACTAGCATTTACCCAAAGAATAGAAAAAACACTAATTCAAAGGGATACATGCACCCCAATGTTTACAGCAACACTATCTATATTAGCCAAATCATAGAAACAGCCCAAGTGTCCATCGACTGGTGAATGGGTAAAGAAGGTGCAGTATGTACGTGCATACATACACACACACACACACACACACACACACACACACACACACGGATTATTCAACCTTAAAAAAATGAAATTTTGCCATTTGCAACTACATGGATGGAACTAGAGAGTATTATGCTAAGCAAAATAAGAGAGTCAAAGAAAGACAAATACCATATGATTTCACTCAAATGTGGAATTTAAGAAACAAAAAATATGAGCAAAAGGAAAAAAAAAAGAGAGAGAGAGAAAATCCAAGAAACAGACTCTTAACTATAGAGAACAAACTGGTGATTACCTGAGGGGAGGTGGGCAGGGGAATGGGTATTAAGGAGTGTACTTGTGATGAGTACCGGGTACTGTATGTGGTAAGTCACTACATTGGACACCTAAAACTAATATTACACTGTATATTAACAACTAGAATTTAAATACAAACTTAAAAAATAATATTATTTTTTTATTTCTCTTTATAAAACTGCTATGGGCTAAAATGTGTCTCCCCCAAAATTCATATGTTGAAGTCCATTATACTCACTGACTATGCACATAGCATCATTTATGAAGCATCTGTTGTAATATTTCTCCAGTGGATTAAGTAGTCCTTTTATTGTTGTAGGGGTTCTCTGTACAGTCTGGATACAAGTACTTTACAGATAAATGTTTATTATTTTCTCTATCTGTTAATGGTGCTAAAAATTTTTTTTTGTTGTGATGGATTTTAATTTACAGTGCTTTTTAAAAAAAAAAAAATACTTGTGCTTTTTGTAGCCTACCAAAGAAAGCTTTGCTATTCTCTACTTTTTCTCCTAGAAGTTTAATGGCTGAACTTTTACATTTTGATCTATGATCCATCTTAACTTTTATGTATATGAGATAGGGGGTCAAGGTGACTTTATTTATACGAATATTCAATTGCTCTGGCATTATTTATTTAAAAGCCTTTGTTTTACCCCATTGGATTGCTTTCTTCATCAAAAATAATTTTCAGCTCTCTATTCTGTTCCACTGAGCTATCTGTATATCTTTATCCACTATCTGTATATCATTTACACTATCGCTATCTTGATTACTTCAGGTAGTATAAGCCATCCACTTTGTAATTCTTCAACACTCCTCTACAAGTTTCACAATCAACTTGTCAATTTCCCCCTGAAGAGAAAAGGCCTGCTAAAATAATGACGTAGCCACACCAAGGTGGGTGGGAGAGGCAGTAATGCAGTCTTGCCATAAACCCGACCCCGGTGCAGCAAACCATAATTGGGAGGGAACTAACAAACCCAAAGCTTCTCCCTGAGGAGCCAGTGGTTCATACCCCACATCAGGTACCCCAACTCTTCAGACTTGCATCTGAGAGATGATAAAACGTGGCTTTGACAAACAACTGGACTTGGATCCACAAGACCGACAGAGCTGTACCAAACTGAGAAACATCTCCTAAAGTGGTCATGCTCGGACTCACTCACCCCACCACCCAGCCCAGACACAGCTGTTTGAAAAGCACCCAGACCCGCTGTCAAAGAAATACATTTGCTAATCTTTGAGTGTCATCTGAGGGGCTGGGGCCTACTGGGATACTCTCAAAATAGGGAAGTGCTGCTGCTGGGTGCCATTTTTAAGTACTCCCTCAACCTTGCTATAAAGCAAAGTTCCTATCTTATTTTTTTAACACTAGAATTTTTTTGTTCATGGTGAGTGCCATTTTATTTTTTAATTTTTTTTCAACATTTTTATTTATTTTGGGGACAGAGAGAGACAGAGCATGAACGGGCGAGGGGCAGAGAGAGAGGGAGACACAGAATCGGAAACAGGCTCCAGGCTCCGAGCCATCAGCCCAGGGCCTGACGCGGGGCTCGAACTCATGGACCGCGAGATCGTGACCTGGCTGAAGTCGGACGCTTAACCGACTGTGCCACCCAGGCGCCCCCGTGAGTGCCATTTTAATCCTCCAACAAGTAGGTACCATCTGTGTGCTCTCCCTCTGCCTTGCTAAAGCCATTAGGAGCCATTTTTCTTTTTCCTTAGAGGGTACCATCTTAGCACCCTCACTCTTCCACTCTCTGCAGCACTACTATCTCCTGAAGGGGAGTTTTTACACACATCTGGTGCCTCAGTTTTTGTAGTTGCATCCCAGGGTGCTCCTTGATAGCCTGGCTCTTATGGTCAAGGAGATTTGTGTTCCTAGATCCCAAGGCACTCTACAATTGGAGGCAGTTCTTGGCAGAATACCACCCTGAGGGCTCTGCACACATAGCAGAGTAAAACACACACTAGTGTTTCTGAGAAAGTGGTCTATTTGCTTGTCCAGGAGCTTTGGCTTGAGGGACAGGTTTCTGGTCTAATATACATGTAGGTCCCTATAGACATGCTTTCAGAAAACAAAAGCCATTGGGTACAATCTTTGTATTCTCCCTCTGCCTTGCTCTAGCTTACTGGTATCTCTCAGATACTAGCTTCTCAGAGAGAAGCTTATATTCTTGTCTGGCACCTTTACAGCTGCTGCCTGGGAATATGTCTACATCACCTGCTTCAAGTGGCCAATGGGGCTTATGTTCACAGGTTTCATAAGACTATAACCAATGGTTAAAGAGTTCTTAAACAGCTCAGGGCACAGCAAGAGGCAACAGACCCAGGAGCTAAGTCCATCTATGAAAGAGGCCTATAAGCATATCATCATAGCTGCAGCCTGAGGGACAGGCTGCTAATTACACACACATCTAAGGGCTGACTGCAAACCTTACCAGATATCTCAGAAGGCAGGTGCTATGTTCATGCTCGCCTTCTGTTGCAATCCAGAGCAACAGTCTCTTAGAAGGGAGCTCTTACATATTTGTGTCCCACTTCTTATATCTGGTGTCCTGGTGTTTATGGCTGCCACACAGGGCAGGGCCCTTGAATGCTTGGCTCTGGTCAGGCTCTGACTCTGGCCGGGGGGGGGCCTTTATTCCTAAGTCTCATGGGACTTTTAACAATTTGAGGGGCAGTTCTTGGCAGGGTGCCAACCCACAGGGCACTGTATAAACAACAGAATGAAACCCCCAGTCTGTTAAAAGAGACCTATTTGCTTGTCCTGGTGCTTTAGACTGATGAACAAATTCAAGTTTGGCATACATCTAGAGGATATGGGTACTCAAACAGAACATAAGTAGGTGGACACCATCATTCGGTCCTCCCTCTCCCTCAATACAGCTTGCCAGTATCTCCCCAAAGGAAGCTTATACACTAGCCTGGAGTACTGAGTTTTACAACTGCTATCTAGAGGACTACTATAGATCTCCTGCTCTGGTGGCCAGGAAGGCTTACACTTGTGGTCCCTCAGAACTGTCTATATTTGCATACTTGAAAAGCTCCTGCCTAAAGATCTGGCTTCCAATCAGCCTGGATTTCATGCTAGCTGAGATATTCCCCTATGGGAACTGACCAGTCTTGGCACATCCTGAGTAACTTATTAAAAATAAGTTAGGCTGGGGGCACCTGGTTGGCTCAGGCAGTTGAGCATCTGACTCTTGAGCATCTCAGCTCTGGTCTTGATTTCAGCGTCATGAGTTCAAGCCTAGTGTTGGATTCTGTGCTGGGCATGAAGCGTACTTACAAAATAAATAAATAAAATAAAAAATTAAAAAATAAATAAAATAAATTAGGCTGCTTGGACAATCATAAAAAATCAAGAGACAACAAAGGACTAGGATAAGGTTGAATGTCAAAGTTCATTTCCTACAAGAGACCATTCCTTCAAGACTGGGAGAGGTGACTGTTTCAGCTAATATACAGCAAAATGAAGAAACAGGAATGTGTTGTAAGTGAAAAATTAAGATAAAGCCTCAGAAAAGAATCCTTATGAAACAGAGGTAGGTAACTTACCCAATAAAGAATTCAAAGTAATAATCATAAAGATACTTACTGAACTTGGGAGAAGAATAAACACTGTTTTGAAGTCAGAATGTCAAAAAAAGCATTAGAAAATATAAGAAAGAACCAAACGAAAGTCATAGAACTGAAGAATGCAATAACTGAACCAAAAAAAATGCACCAGAGGGGTTCAGCAGCAGACTGAATAAAGCAGAGGAATCAATTGAACTCAAGACAGGGCACTGGAGATCACCCAATCAGAGCAGCAAAAAGAGAATGAAAAAAAGTGAAGACAGCCTCAGGAAGTAATTGGAAAACAGACTAACATTCACATTATATCTGTTGCAGAAGGAGATGACAGAGAAAAGGGTAGAAAACTTATTTGAAGAAATAATGGCTGAAAATTTCCCCAGCCCAGAGAAGGAAAGAGACATCTTGGTCCAGAAAGCCCAGAAAGTTCCAAATAAGATGAACCCAAAGAGATCCACACCAAGACACTTTATAATTAAAATGTCAAAAGCTAGGGGCGCCTGGGTGGCGCAGTCGGTTAAGCGTCCGACTTCAGCCAGGTCACGATCTCGCGGTCTGTGAGTTCGAGCCCTGCGTCAGGCTCTGGGCTGATGGCTCAGAGCCTGGAGCCTGCTTCCGATTCTGTGTCTCCCTCTCTCTCTGCCCCTCCCCCGTTCATGCTCTCTCTCTCTCTGTCCCAAAAATGAATAAAAAAAAAAAAAAAAGTTGAAAAAAAATGTCAAAAGCTAAAGACAGGGAGAGAGATAATCTTAAAAGCAGCAAGAGAAAACTATAAGTACAAAAAAACTAAAACAAAAACAAAACACAACCCAGACTATAAGCAGATTTTTCAGCAGAAACTATTCAAGCAGATATATTCAAAGTGCTGAAAGGAAATAAACTTCCAAGCAAAACACTCTACCAGCAAAATCATCATTCAGAATTGAAGGAGAGATAAAGAGTTTCCCAGACAAAGAAAACCTAAAAGACTTAATCTAAACCAGCATTACAATAAATGTTAATGGGACTTCTTTAAGCTGAAAATAAAAAGTGCAAATTCAAAACAAGAAAATATATGAAATCAACCTTGGGGTTGTCTGTACCAGCAGTTCTCAGGTGGCTTGGAAGGTGACAAAAGCTGTGACAGCAGAGAACAAGATCCGTATCATTAGGAACCTCCACCTATGCAGTTTCACTGTGAAACAGAAGGGGAACAACCCACATCTGAAAAAGGGTCACCATTTAGTAGGAGCAAAAGTGTTTGTTTCCACTGCACCAGGAGCAGCTGGGCCACCACCAAAGTAGCCATGAGGATGAGGATCATTTCAGTGTGCATGGCTTCATGGCCACAGTACTCGGTATACACACATGTGTGCTCAATCCTCCACTGCTCCTCTGGGGAGAGGTCTGACATATCAACCTCTTCCAGCTCCCGTTCCCCGGCAACACTCCTCCAACCTCGACCTCCACCACTGCCACCATCTTCATTGCTCGTACAGACAACTCCAAGGTTAGTTTATAAGTGGTTCCTGTTAATCTATAAAAGCAGCTATACCACCATCATTGTTGGCTATGTGGCTTCATGTTTACCCTCTTTGATCTCAACTTATTATTCAAAATCAAATCAGAAGATGCCATGGACTTTGGCATTTCTCTCCTCTTCAGTGGCCACTACTATGGGGGTACTTGAAGAAGACTCTGCAGAAACATGTTCAGATTACATGGCATCTACCGTAGGGTTCTACAGTGAGTTGGGCATGCCTATTAAACACCTCTCTGACTGGGGCGCCTGGGTGGCGCAGTCGGTTGGGCATCTGACTTCAGCCAGGTCACGATCTCGTGGTCCGTGAGTTCGAGCCCTGCCTCAGGCTCTGGGCTGATGGCTCAGAGCCTGGAGCCTGTTTCCGATTCTGTGTCTCCCTCTCTCTCTGCCCCTCGCCCGTTCATGCTCTGTCTCTCTCTGTCCCAAAAATAAATAAACGTTGAAAAAAAAATTTTTTTTAAATAAATAAATAAACACCTCTCTGACAGTGTATGTGCTGTGTGTGGGCAGCAGATCTTTGTGGATGTCAGTGAAGAATGTGTCATCAAGAACATATATATATAAGCTGTCTTGCAATCACGTATTCCAGGAGTTCTGCATCCTTGGCTGGTGCATTATGGGAAATAAGCAGACATGTCCCACTGCAAAGAGAAGGTGAACCTCAAAAGGATGTTCAGCACCCACTGGGAGAGGCCTCACATCATGTATGGGCAACTGCTGGATTGGCTTCAATACTTGGTAGCCTGGTAGCCTGTCATCATTGGCCTGGTGTAGCCATCAACCACATCCTGGGCATGGAATAGTCATGAAGACAAGCATCCATCCACTATGGACCTCAGGGCACTCTCCTTCCTGCCCTCCAAGATGTCCTGGGTAGGAAAGATGCAAAGGCACTTGGGCCGCTCAGGACCCCTCCAGCTATGTCCAGGCTGGGGAGGGAGATGATGGAGAGCCAGCCAGTGGGGCTGTCAGCAGTGGGAGCTTTTTAAAAGAAAACTATTTTGATAAATTTAAAAAAAAAGAAAGAAAGAAAAGATATGAAAGTATAACTCTCCTTAGTAAAGGTAAACATATGGTAAAAATGGTGGATTTATCACTCATAAAGCTAACATAAAGGTTAAAAGACAAAAGCACTAAAAATAAGTATAACTATAATGATTAGTTAAGGAATACACAAGATAAAAGTATGTAAAATGTGACATCAAAACCATAAAACATGGGGTAGAGGAAGTAAAAATGAGGAGTTTTCAAATGCATTTAAACTTAAGTTATCAACTTAAAATACAGTTACAAATGGAGGTTGCTATACTAAGCCTCATGGGAACCACCAAACAAAAATCTATAGTTGATTTCCAAAAAACTGTGAGAAAGGAGATTCTTCTCCAAGCAAACAAATGGCAGATGATGTCAGTGCTCTAAAAGGGGCTAGGGGCCCTGAAATGGGAGGTCGCAGTGGCTTCCATGGAAGTTTCAGCTGCAGCAACTGGACCAGGGACGAGGCCATGGAATTCACAGAGGATGAGGAGTGGTTGCTCATCACCAACCTGGGCCACCTGGTCACAAACATGAAGACTGAGTCCCTGGAGGAGATCTATCTCTTCTCCCTGCCCATCAAGGAATCTGAGATCATTATCTTCCTGGGAACATCCCTTAAGGTTGAAATTTTGAAGATTCTGCCCATGCAAAAGCAGACCCCTGCCGGTAAGCAGACTAGGTTCTAGGCATTTGCTGCCATCAGAGATTATAATGAACACATTGAGCTGGATGTTAAGTGCTCTAAGGAGGTAGCTACTGCCATCTGTAGGGCCATCATCCCGGTCAAGTGATCCAACATCCTCATGCAGCAAGGCTACTGGGGAAACAAGACCCGCAATCCCACACTATCCCATGCAAGGTGACTGGCCGCTGTGACTTTGTGCTGGTGCGCCTCAGCCCTGACCCCAGAGGCACTGGTATTGTCTCAGCCCATGCCCAAGAAGCTACTGATGATGGCTGGTATTGACAACTGCTACATCTTGGCCAGAGGCTACACTGCCACTCTGGGCAACTTCACCAAGGCCACTTTTGATGCCATTTCCAAGACCTACTGCTAGCTCAATCCTGACCTCTGGAAAGAGGCTGTGTTCACCAAGTCTCCCTATCAATAAGGAATTCACTGACCAGCTTGTAAAGACCCATACTACAGTCTCCATGCAGAGGACCAAGGCTCCAGCTGTGGCAACCAAACAGTTTTATACAAGAAAATAAAGTGAATTAAAGCCTGTTTACAAAAAAAAAAAAAAAAAGATTGTGAGAAAAGAATCTAAGCATACCACTAACAAAATCACAAACCACAAAGGAAAAAACCAAGAGAAGAAAGGAACAGAAAAAGAGAAACTACAAAACAGCTAGAAAACAATGAACAAAATGGCAATAAGCACATACCCATCATAATTACTTTAAATACAAATGGGCTAAATTCTACAATCAAAAGACACAGAGTGGCTAAATGGGTTACAAGCAGGGAGGGGGGCACCTCTATATACTGCCTACAAGAGACTCATTTCAGATAAGGACATACACAGACTGAAAGTAAAGGGATTAAAAAGATATTCCATGTAAATGGAAACAAAATGAAAGCTGGAGTAACTATCCTTAGATAAAATAGACTTTAAAGCAAAGATTATAATAAAAAAAATAAACAAAAAGGCATTAGATAATGGGAGAGGGATCGATCCATAAAAAAGATGTCACATTTGTAAATATTTGTGCACCCAAACTAGAAGCATCTAAATATATAAAGTACTAATAGACCTAAAGGGAGAAACAGACAGCAATTCATTAATAGTATGGAACTTTCATACCTGATTTTTATAACAGATCATCCAGACAGATCAATAAGGAAACACTGGACTTACACAACACATTTACCAGATTAATTGAACAGATATATACAGAATATTCTATCCAGGGCAGCAGAATACACATTCTTCTCAAGTGCATTTGGAACAACCTCCAGAATAGATCATATTTTAGGCCACAAAACAAGTTCTACTAAATTTAAGAAGATTGAAATTATATCAATCATTTTTTTCCAACCACAATAGTATGAAACTAAAAATCAATTACAAAAAGAAAACTGGAAAATTGACAAATATGTGGATATTACAACATGCTACTGAACAACTAATGGGTCAATGAAGAAATTAAAGGAGAAATAATCAGATACCTCGAGACAACTGAAAATGAAAATACAACGTACCAAAACTTATGGGATACAGCAAAAGTAGTTCAAAGAAAGTTCATAGAGATAAATACTAATCTCAAGAAATATGAAAAATCTAAAATAAACAACCTAACATTACACTTTATGGAACCAGAAAAATAAGAACAAGTTAGGTACAAAGTTAGTAGAAGAAAGGAAACAACAGAGTGAGTAGAAGTTAAATAGATATGATCAATGAAACTAAGAGCTGGTTCTGTGAAAAGATAAATAAAATTGGCAAACCTTTAGCAAAACTCAGCAACAACAACAACAAAAAAAAGGACTCAAAATCAGAAGTTACAACTAAATACAAACAAGCACAAACTACTACAAGGAACAATTATATGCCAACAAATTTTACAATCTAGAAGAAATGGATAAATTCCTAGAAAAACATTCAACCATCCAAGACTGAATCATGAAGAAATAAAAAATTTTAACAGACTGATTACTAGTAAAGAGATTGAATCAGTAATCAAAAATCTCCCAACAAACAAAAGTCCAAGACCAGATGCCTTCACTGGTAAATTCTACCAAATATTTCTCAAACTCTTTCAAAAAAATAGAAGTGATAGGTACACTTTCAAACTCATTTTACACAGTCAGTATTACCCTGATACAAACACTACACAAGAATACCACAAGACAGTTATAGGACAACATCCCTAATGAATGTAGATGCAAAAATTCTCAGTAAAATATTAGCAAACCAAATTCAACAATACATTAAAGTCCTCATTCACCACAATCCAGTGGGTATTGTTTCAGGGATGCAAGGTGGTTCAACATTTACTAATTAATCAACGTGATATACCATATAAACAAAAGAAAACAAAAATCCTATGATCATCTCAAAAGATGTAGAAATAACATGACAGTATTCAACATCCATTTATGATAAAAATAATAAAGTGGGTATATGTTATGTACCTGAACATAATGAAGGCCGTATGACAAGCCCTACTAACATCATACTCAATAGTGAAAAGCTGAGGGGCGCCTGAGTGGCTCAGTTGGTTAAGTGGCCGACTTCGGCTCAGGCCATGATCTCGCAGTCCGTGAGTTCAAGCCCCGCGTTGGGCTCTGTGCTGACAGCTCAGAGCCTGGAGCCTGTTTCAGATTCTGTGTCTCCCTCTCTCTGACCCTCCCCTGTTCATGCTCTGTCTCTCCCTGTCTCAAAAATAAATAAATGTTAAAAAAAATTTTTTTTAAATAGTCATAAAATTAATTGCTGGGCTTGAAAAAAGCATAGAAGACAGCAGAGAATCTATTGCTACAGAGATCAAGGGACTAAAAAATAGTGATGAAGAATTAAAAAATGCTCTAGATGAGATGCAAAATAAAATGGAGGCTGCCATAGCATGGATTGAAGAGGGAGAGGAGAGAATAGGTGAATTAGAAGATAAAATCATGGAAAAAGAGGAAGCTGAGAAAAAAGAGAGATAAAAAAATCCAGGAGTATGAGGGGAGAATTAGAGAACTAAGTGATGCAATCAAACAGAACAATATCTGTATCATAGGAATTCTAGAAGAAGAGAGACCAGGGGCTGAAGGTATAATCAAAACAGTATAGTGCTGACTTAAAAACAGACACATGGATGAAGAGACCACATCAGAGAGAGCCCAGAATTAGACCCAGGTATATGTGGTCAACTAATCAATTAACTTACAACAAAAATGTCAAGAATATAGAACAGGGAAAGGATAGACATTCCCTTCAATAAATGATTGTGGGGAAATGACCACCACATGCAAAAGAATGAAATTAGACCTACAATCTTACATCATACACAAAAATCAACTCAAAATGGATTAAAAACTTGAATGTGAGACCTGAAACTGTAAGACTCCTAGAAGAAAACAAACATGGTACACTACTCAATACTGGTCTTGGCCTTTGAGTTTTTGGATCTGACTGTAAGAGTAAAGGCAACAAAAGCAAAAATGAACAGGTACAACTGTATCATGCTAAAAATCATCTGCACAGCAAAGGAAACCATCCATAAAATGAAAAGGCAATACACTAAGTGGGAAATCCTGTATTTCATAAAGGTTAATATCCAAACATATAAAGAATTCATACAACTCAATAGTAGAAAAACAACCTGACTAAAAACTGAGCATTTTTCCAAAGAACATACTGATGGCCAAGAGACACATGAAAAGATGCTCATCATCACTCATTATCAGGGAAATACACATCAAAACCACAACGAGGTATCACCTCACACCTGTTAGAATGGCTATAATCAATACAAACAATAAGAAGTACAGTAAAATCTTGGTTTGCAAGCATACTTTGTTCCAGAAACATGCCTGTAATAAAGCACTTATATATCAAAGCAATTTCCCCATAAGAACTCAGATGATTCAATCTACAGCCCAAAAATATTCATATAAAAATGATTACAATACTGTAATACAAAATAAAAAACAAAATATAAAATATAAAGGAAAATACACAAATTACCCTGCACTTACCTTTAAAAACTTTCGTGGGTGGTGTGAGGGAGACAAAAGAGGTGGGTTATTGTGTAGGACAACTTTCACTAACAGAATCACTGCTATCTATTGGCTTGATGGAACCTTTTTCTTTTCATGTAACTTTAACAAGGAAACTATTCAATGATACTTCCTTTTGCCTCCTTTTGAAGATTTCGTGTAAATGTAACATAGCATTGTCATTAAACAGATTCATCATTCACACTTCTACAGCTTTATTTGGGTGGTGCTTTTCTACAAAATTTTGCACTGTTTCCCACATTTTATACATCTCCCTAATCTCATTTGAAGTGAGGGATTCGTCTGCCTTCTGCTCTTCTTCTTCTGTAGACTAGATGCAGACGTAGACTTCTTATAAAATCTTATAATTTTGGCTGCTCACATACATCATTTGTACTTCTCAATGATTTCCTTATTAACTTCCACCATAATCATCTCCTTCTTCTGCCTTTCTTTTCAACCTTTTTCTGCATGGGGGCCATTGTATATGCTCACACGCATGTTGACTACAGTGCAGTATTAATAAACTCTTGTCATATACTGTACTTAATGTAACTAGCAATAAGGCAGCAGAGGAAAGGGTCTACATCTGCAGGCAGCCTGACCTAGAATGAAGCAGAGCATTCCTAAGCTTACTCTTGTACACAAGTAAGGGACTACCCATAAGTGCTTTGAAGTGACAAAAAACACACTAGTACCAGTTGTGGGTACCTTCCAACGTTCTGAAAAACCACTGATTTCTGCCAAACACTGCAGCCTGAGACTGAGCATCCGAGCATGGGAGACAATCACCCACAATCCCTCAGTGAGAAAGAGAGAAGAACCACTGGCTCAGTTGTGATCATGTAAAATTCGGTGTCATCTACTATTCATGTTTCAAGACTTGCTTGTTTATCAAGTTAAAATTTATTAGAAATGTTTGATCATCTTGCAAAACACTCGTAGAACAAGTTATTTGCAACCCAAGGTTTTACAGTATTGTCAAGAACGTGTAAAAAAAGGAAAGAAACCCTTTGCACTGTTGGCGAGAATCCAAATTGGTACAGGCACTATGGAAAACAGTATGGAAGTTCCTCAAAAAATTAAAAACAGATCACCATATGGTCCAGAAATTCCACTCTTAGGTATTTATGTGAAGAAAACAAAAACCACTAATTGGAAAAAATATATGCCACCCCAACTTTCACTGCATCGTTATTTTCAGTAGACAAAATATGGATGCAATCTGTCCATCAACAGATGAATGGATAAAGATGTGGTATGTATATACAATGGAATAGTGTTCACAAAAAAAGGAAATCCTGTTATTTGTGACAACATGGATGGACTGTGAGGCCATTATGTTAAGTGAAACAAAGAGAGAAAGACAAATACTAAGTCTTATATCTGGAATTTTAAAAAACAAAAAACATCATCAAGCTCACAGATACAAAGAATAGGCTGGTGGTTGCCACAGGCAGCACTTTGGGTGGGAAAAAGCAGTAAAGGTTTAAGTTTTCAGGTATAAAATAATGAATTATGGGGATGTAATGTATAATGTGTTGACTACAGTTAGTAATGTTGTACTGTATATTTGAAAGTTGCTAAAAGTAAATCTTCAAAGTCCTTATCACAAGAAAAAAAGGTTTTTTCTACATACATGGTGACAGATGTTAACTAGACATTGTTGTGATCACTTCACAATATACACAAATTTAGAATCATTATGTTGCACACCTAAAAGTTATATAATGGAATATGTCAATTATAACTTAATAAAAATTTAGACATAAGCAGGGGCCAACATGGCAGACAAGTAGGGGGATCCATTCTTCCCACACCTCTCAAACAAAGAGGTGTAGAAGCCAAAGGACTTTGAACACCAGAGCCTGGTGGAAAAGAGGAAAAGGGACTGAATCTACTAGGAAGAAAACGGGAAAGCTAACAAAAGATAGGTGGGTGACTGCGAACTGGGGGATATAAAAAAAAAAAGGCTGCATGGGCATGGAGGGGAGGGACCCCCTTCTGCAGAGAGACAAAGGGAAGAGAAAGAGCGGCTAGGGAAGTGCAGGACCTTATCTAGACAGGAGAAAGAGTGGGACTGAGACTGAGAGGGATCCGATCTCTAACTGTGGGGCTTTCTTCGGACTGGGGCCGGCTCCCTGTTCCTGCACCTGGGGAGGAGGGGAGCCAGGGGCCTGGGTGTGGTGGTAGGTCAGGGGCTCAGTCTGCAGTTGGGAAAAGTGGTTCCCTCCCTGGAGGGCTGCACAATAGTACAGAACCCGCCTGCGTCCGCCACCCAGGGTGCAGTGGCTAGGCCAAGGGTGCAGTCTTCAAGAGGAAAAGGCTGCCGTCTCCCTCAAGTGCTGTGGGAAAAGACAAAGCCTGCCTGCCTCCGCCACTCCAGGGGCTTGCGGCGGCAAGAGCAGTGGCTCTCAGTCTGCAGTAGGAGAAGGCGGTCCTCCCTGAAGTGCCTCAGCACAGACAAAGCCAGCCGGGTGGACCACATATGGCAGTACTGAGAGGTGCTTCCCCAGTGTCTGAGCGCACGGAGCAGGACTTTGAATCCTAGCCAAGTACAGGGTCAGGGAGTTGGCGGAGAGAGAAGGACCACCCTGTCTGCACCCCTGGCACAGTGAGGACGACTCACCGGGTCTGGCTCCAATGAGAAGAGACTGGGGAATCACCATTCTCCACCCCCCAACCCACCACCACCACCACCACCACCAAGGAGGGGCTCAGGGATCACTCCCGGGGACCATAGTGGAGGTGGGTCCAGATTACGCCAAACCACGCCCCTTCGCACTGGGTAACTGCATATCCACCTGAGCAGCACAGACCCTGCAGACAGCTACTCACGACAAACTCTGCAGCATGGCCTGGATTGACTCTAGATCAATTCTTGATATGTAGATATATTCTCCCCACCCCCCCATTCTCTTCCTTATCTCTTCCCTCCCCTAGGCTGGTTACTCTGGTTACTGTCTGTCTAAACAGATATATTTAATCCACTGTCTTGCACATGTTCTACACCTCCTTCTTTACACTCCTTTCTCTCTCTCTGGAATAATCAAGCCATATGGTTTCTCTGTCTGGGTAGCTTTTTCTTCATTTTGTTTTCCCCGCCTCCTTCCTTATTTTCCTTTCTCTCTCTCTGGATTAAGCATTTTAGTCTCTCTGCCTAATCAATGTTTATCCTCCCGCCCAGCTCCTGTCATTTCTCTCTTTATATGTGCTCTTCCATCAGCACCGCCTCCACCCTCTTCTTTACTTGCAGTCAGTGGTTTTGGGTTTTTGTTTTTAATCTTTAGTTTTTTGTTTTTGTTTATTTGTGTTATTTGTTTGTGTGTTTGTGTGTTTTGGTCTCGTGATTGTCTATCTGTTTTCCTTTACAGGACTACTCCAAGGAACAAATCAAAGCACACCTGGTGTAGGGTCCAAAATATCACTATGTAGGGCAATAAAATAACCAAAGTGACAACAACAGAGAGCAAGTAACAATCTCTGAAAAAACACCTCCTGAGGGGCCAGGCCCTGGACAGTGCATGACCCTCCTTTAATATAGCAGTGCTCACAGGTGCAGAGCACACAACAAGCTTTTAAAACACATAAGGGACAGAAAACTACCCAAAATGACGAAACGGAAGAATTCTTCTCAAAAGAAATTCCAGGAAGTAGTGACAGCTAATGAATTGATCAAAACCAATTCAAGAAATATAAAATAGTCATAAAATTAATCGCTGGGCTTGAAAAAAGCATAGAGGAAAGCACAGAATCTACTGCTACAGAGATCAAGGGACTAACAAATAGTCATGATGAATTGAACAATGCTATAAATGAGGTGCAAAACAAAAGGTGGCTACAGCACGGATTGAAGAGGCAGAGGGGAGAACAGGTGAATTAGAAGATAAAATCATGAAAAAGAGGAAGCTGAGAAAAAGAGAAATAAAAAAAAAATCCAGGAGTACGAGGGGAGAAAATTAGAGAATTAAGTGATGCAATCAAACACAACAGTATCCGTATCATAGGAATTCCAGAAGAAGAGAAAGGGGCTGAAGGTGTACTTGAACAAATCATAGCTGAGAACTTCCCTGATCTGGGGAAGGAAACAGGCATTGAAATCCAAGAAGCACAGATAACTCCCTTCAGACGTAACTTGAATCAATCTTCTGCATGACATATCATAGTGAAACTGGCAAAATACAAGGATAAAGAGAGAATTCTGAAAGCAGCTAGGGATAAATGGGCCCTAACATACAAAAGTAGACATATAAGGGTAGTAGCAGACCTATCTACTGAAACTTGGCAGGCCAGAAAGGAATGGCAGGAAATTTTCAATGTGATGAACAGAAAAAAATATGCAGTCAAGAATCCTTTACCCATCAAGTCTGTCATTCAGAATAGAAGGAGAGAGAAAGGTTTTTCCAAACAAACAAAAACTGAAGGAATTCATCACCACAAAACCAGCCCTGCAAGAGATCCTAAGGGGGACTCTGTGAGTGAAATGTAGCAAGGACCACAAAGTACCAGAGACATCACTACAAGCATGCAACCTATAGATATCACAGTGACTCTAAATCCATATCTTTCAATAATAACACTGAATGTAAACGGACTAAATGCTCCAACCAAAAGACATAGGGTATTGGAATGGATAAAAAAACAAGACCCATCTATTTGCTGTCTACAAGAGACTCATTTTAGACCTGAAGACACCTTCCGATGAAAGTGAGGGGATGGAGAACTATCTATCATGCTACTGGATGTCAAAAGAAAGCTGGAGTAGCCATACTTCTATCAGACAAACTAGACTTTAAATTAAAGGCGTAACAAGAGATGAAGAAGGGCATTATATAATAATTACAGGGTCTATCCATCGGGAAGAGCTAACAATTATAAATGTCTATGCACCGAATATGGCAGCCCCAAAATACATAAAACGATTAATCACAAACATAAGCAACCTTATTGATAAGAATGTGCTACTTGCAGGGGACTTTAATACTCCACTTACAACAATGGATAGATCATCTAGACACAGAATCAATAAAGAAACGAGGGCCCTGAATGATACATTGGATCAGATGCACTTGACAGATATATTTAAAACTCTGCAAACCAAAGTAACAGAATATACTTTCTTCTCGAGTGCACATGGAACACTCTCCAAGATAGATCACATACTGGGTCACAAAACAGCCCTTCATAAGTATACAAGAATTGAAATCATACCATGCATAATTTCAGACCACAATGCTATGAAGCTTGAAATCAACCACAGGAAGAAGTCTGGAAAACCTCCAAAAGCATGGAGGTTAAAGAACACCCTATGAAAGAATGAATGGGTCAACCAGGCAATTAGAGAAGAAATTTAAAAATGTAAGGAAACAAGTGAAAATGAAAATACAACAATCCAAATGCTTTGGGATGCAGCAAAGGCAGTCCTGAGAGGAAAATACATTGCAATCCAGGCCTATCTCCAGAAACAAGAAAAATCCCAAATACAAAATCTAACAGCACACCTAAAGGAACTACAAGCAGAACAGCAAAGACACCCCAAAGCCAGCAGAAGAAGAGAAATAACAAAGATCAGAGAAAAATAAACAATGTAGAATCTAAAAAAAACAGTAGAGCAGATCAATGAAACCAAGACTTGTTTTTTTGAAAAAATAAACAAAATTGACAAACCTCTAGCCAGGCTTCTCAAAAAGAAAAGGGAGATGACCCAAATAGATAAAATCATGAATGAAAATGGAATTATTACAACCAATCCCTCATAAACACAAACAATTATCAGGGAATACTATGAAAAATTATATGCCAACAAACTGGACAACCTGGAAGAAATGGACAAATTCCTAAGTACCCACACACTTCCAAAACTCAAATAGGAAGAAACAGAAAACTTGAACAGACCCAGAACCAGTGAAGAAATTGAATCAGTCATCAAAAATCTCCCGACAAATAAGAGTCCAGGACAAGATGGCTTCCCTGGGGAATTCTACCAGACATTAAAGCAGAGATAATACCTATCCTTCTCAAGCTGTTCCAAAAAGTAGAAAGGGAAGGAAAACTCCCAGACTCATTCTATGAAGCCAGCATTACTTTGATTCCCAAACCAGACAGAGACCCAGCAAAAAAAGAGAACTACAGGCCAATACTCCTGATGAATATGGATGCAAAAATTCTCAACAAGATACTAGCAAATTGAATTCAACAGCATATAAAAAGAATTCTTCACCATGATCAAGTGGGATTCATTCCTGGGATGCAGGGCTGGTTCAACATTCGCAAATCAATCAACATGATACATCACATTAATTAAAGAAAAGCACCCTATGATCTTGTCAATCAATGCAGAAAAAGCATTTGACAAAATTCAGCACCCTTTCTTAATAAAAACTCTCGAGAAAGTCTGGATAGAAGGAACATACTTAAACATCATAAAAGCCATTTATGAAAAGCCTACAGCTAACATCATCCTCAACGAGGAAAAACTGAGAGCTTTTTCCCTGAGATCAGGAACACGACAGGGATGCCCACTCTCACCGCTGCTGTTTAACATAGTGCTGGAAGTTCTAGCATCAGCAATCAGACAACAAAAGGAAATCAAAGGCATCAAAATTGGCAAAGATGAAGTCAAGCTTTCACTTTTTGCAGATGACATGATATTACACACGGAAAACCCGACAGACTCCACCAAAAGTCTGCTAGAACTGATCTGTGAATTCAGCAAAGTCGCAGGATACAAAATCAATGTACAGAAATCAGTTGCATTCTTATACACTAACAATGAAGCAACAGAAGACAAATTAAGAAATTGATCCCATTCACAACTGCACCAAGAATCATAAAATACCTAGGAATAAACCTAACCAAAGATGTAAAAGATCTGTATGCTGAAAACTATAGAAAGCTTATGAAGGAAATTGAGGAAGATACAACGAAATGGAAAAACATACCATGCTCATGGATTGGAAGAATAAATATAGTTAAAATATCAATACTACCCAAAGCAATCTACACATTCAATGCAACCCCAATCAAAATTGCACCAGCATTCTGCTCAACGTCACTCCTCATCAGGGAAATACAAATCAAACCACACTGAGATATCACCTCATGCCAGTGAGAATGGCTAAAATGAATAAATCAGGCGACTATAGATGCTGGCGAGGATGTGGAGAAATGGGAACCCTCTTGCACTGTTGGTGGGAATGCAAACTGGTGCAGCCACTCTGGAAAACAATGTGGAGGGTCCTCAAAAAATTAAAAATAGATCTACCCTATGACCCAGCAGTAGCACTGCTAGGAATTTACCCAAGGGATACAGGAGTGCTGATGCATGGGGGCACTTATACCCCAATGTTTATAGCGGCACTTTCAACCATAGTCAAATTATGGAAAGAGCCTACATGTCCATCAACCGACGAATGGATAAAGAAGATGTGGCTTATATATACAATGGAATGCTACTTGGCAATGAGAAAGAATGAAATCTGGCCATTTGTAGCAATGTGGATGGAACTGGAGAGTGTTACGCTAAGTGAAATAAGTGAGGCAGAGAAGAACAGCTACCATATGTTTTCACTCATATAAAAAAAAAAAGTTACAGAGAGAGAAGGAGGCAAACCATAAGAGAGTCTTAAATATGGAGAACAAACTGAGGGTTGATGTGGGGTGGAAGAGAGGGGAGAGTGAATGGTGGGCATTGAGCAGGGCAGCTGTTGGGATGAGCACTGGGTGTTGTATGGAAACCAATTTGACAATAAATTATATTTTAAAAAGTTACATAAGCATATACAACTATGCTATAAAAGATAAAAAATAAAAAATAAATAAAAATTTAAAGCTATATCAAGTGGTGTTCCTAGAACTTGAAATAGGAGAAAAATCATTATTACAAACATGGACCTGATCTTTTACAATTAATGTAAGCTTAGAGTGCCTTAAAGTAATATAATGAAGAGAGTCACACACACTTTTAAAAATGCTCTAGGGAAAAAAATGATTTTGATTGCATTAAATCTGTAGATTAACTAGGGAAAATTATATCGTTTTAATTCCAAATATTTGGATTTTCCATGCATATCATATTGTTAATGATTTCTACTTTAGATTCTATCAGGGTTAGAAATTACATTCTCTAGAACTTCAATCTTTTGAAATTTATTGAAAAGATTTATAGATCAATATATGATTTACCTTGGTATGTATATCATGTGCACTTGAATGGAATGTGCAATCTGTTGTATTCCAGTTACATGTGATGTTCTGAAAATGTCATTAGGTCAAAGTGGTTGATACTATTTTTTAGATCTTCTATGTTCAAAGTGATAGCTTTTTTCTAGGTTTTCTATAATTTATAGGCAGCATGGTGTTAAAATTTCTGCCTATGATTACAGATCTTAAGCACTTACAAATTTGTAGCTGATGTCTTCCTGGTAAGTGTTATCATTATGAAACGCCCTTCTTTATCTCCATTAATACTGGTTGAAATCGACTTCATCTAATATTAACATAACCACTCTAGCATTCTCATAATTACTATTTGCATGCTACATCTTATTTCATACATTTATTTTATTTTTTTGAAATGTGTTTTGTCAATTCCAGTTAGCTAACACACAGTGTAATATTGGTTCAGGAGTAGAACCCAGTGACTCATCACTTACATTTAACATCCAGTGCTAATCCCAAGTGCCCATCCCTTAATGCCCATCACCCACTTAGCCCATTCCCCCGCCCACCAATATTTCAACTTTGATTTTATTTCCCTTCCCTCCAGAGACAGATCTAGTAAGAAGTTGCTGCAACCGAGGTAAAAGAGGTTGCTGCCTATTTTCTCCTTTAGGATTCTGATGATTTCCTGTCTCACATTTAGGTCTTTCTTTCATTTTGAATTTATTTTTGTGTATTGTATAAGAAAATGGTCCAGTTTCATTCTTTGGCATATCACTATCCAGATTTCATAGCACCATTTGCTAAAGAAACTATCTTTTTTCCAATGGATACTCTTCCCTGCTTTGTCAAAGATTAGTTGGCCATACATTTGTGGATCTATTTCTGGGTTCTCTATTCTGTTTCAATGACCTATGTGTCTTGTTTTTGTTTCAGTATCACACTGTCCTCATGATTACAGCTTTGTAATACAGCCTGAAGTCCTGAAGTCCGGAATTGTGATGCCTTGAGCTTTGCTTTTCTTTTCAACATAACCTTGGCTATTCGGGGCCATTGCTAGTTCCATACAAATTTTAGTATTGTTTATTCTAGCTCTGTGAAGAATGCTAGTGTTATTTTGGTAGGGAATGCACTGAATGTGTAGATTGCTTTGGGTAGTATCAACACTTTAACAATATTTGTTCTTCTAATCCATGAGCATGGAATATTTTTACACTTCTTTGTGTCTTCAATTTCGTTCATAAGCTTTCTATACTTTACAGCATACAGATATTTTACCTCTTTGGTTAGGTTTATTATATCTTATGGTTTTTGGTGTAATTGTAAATGGGATCAATTCCTTGATTTTTTTTTCTGCTGCTTCATTATTGGTATATAAAAATTCAACCGATTTCTATACATTGACTTTGTATCCTGCAACTTTGCTGAATTCAAATATCAGTTCTAGAAGTTTTTTGGCCGAATCTTTGGGATTTCCATGTAGAGTGTCATGTCATCTGCGAAGAGTGAAAGTTTTATTTCTTTCTGTTGTCTGAATGCTGAAGCTAGGACTTCCAAAACTATGTTGAACAACACTGGTGAGAGCGGGCATCCCTGTCGTATTCCTGACCTTAAGGGGAAAGTTCTCAGTTTTTCCCCCTTGATGATATTAGTTGTGAGCCTTTTACATATGGCCTTTATGATGTTGAGGTATCTTCCTTCTATACCTACATTCTTGAGGGTTATCAAGAAAGGATGTTATATTTTGTCAAATGCTTTGTCTGCAATTATCGGAAGGATCATATGGTTCTTATCCTTTGTATATTAACATGATGTACCATATTGATTGACTTGCAAATACTGAACCAGCCCTGAAGCCCAGGAATAAATCCCACTTGATCATGGTGAATAACTCTTTTAATGTACTGTTGAATTCAATTTGCTAGTATCTTGTTGAGAATTTTTGCACCTGGGTCCATCAAGGATATTGCCTGTAATTCTCCTTTTGAGTGGGGTCTTTGTCAGGTTTGGAATAAAGGTAATGCTGGCTTCATAGAATGGGTCTGCAAGTTTTCCTTCCAGTTCTATTTTTTGAACAGCTTGAGAAGAATACGTATTAATTCTTCTTTAAATGTCAGAATTCACCCTGGAAGCCATCTAGCCCAGGACTCTTGTTTTTTGTGAGAATTTTGATAAGTGAGTCTATGTCTTTGCTGATATGCATCTGTTCATATTTTCCATTTCTTCCTGTTTCAGTTTTGGTAGTATGCAAATTTCTAGGAACTTGTCCATTTCTTCCCAATTGCCCAGTTTGTTGGCATATGATTTTTCATAGTATTCTCTTAGAATTGTTTGTATTTCTGTGGTGTTGGCTGTGACCTCTCCTCTTTCATTTGTGATTTTTATATATTTGGGTCCTCTTTTCTTTTTGATAAGTCTGCCTAGGGGTTTATCGATTTTGATTATTCTTTCAAAGAACCAACTCTTAGTTTCATTGATCTGTTCTATTGTTTTTTTGGTTTTTTGTTTGTTTGTTTGTTTGTTTTGTATCTGTATAGTTTATTTCTGCTCTAACCTTTATTTTTTCCTTTCTTCAGCTATCTTTGGACTTTTTATGCTGCTCCTTTTCTATGTCTGATAGGAGTAAGGTTAGGTTGTGTATTTGGGACTGTTCTTGCTTCTTGAGTTAGGCCTGAAGTACAATGTACTTTCCTCTTAGGACTGCCTTTGCTGCATCCCAAAGGTTTTGGACTGTCATGTTTTCATTTTCATTGGATTTCATGTATTTTTTTTTTTTTTTATTTCCTAATTTCTTGGTTAACCCATTCATTCTTCAGTAGGATTTTCTTTAACCTCTGTGTATTTGAGGGCTTTGCAATTTTTTCCTTCTGGTTGACCTCAAGTTTCATAGCATTGTGATCTGAAAATAGGCATGGGATCATCTCAAAGTTTTTGTACCTATTGAGAACTGATTTGTAACCCAATATGTGATCTATTCCGGATAATGTTCCATGTGCACCTGAGGAGAATGTGTCTTCTGCTGCTTTAGGATGAAATGTTCTGAATGTATCTGTTAAGTCCATCTGGTCCAGTGTGTCATTCAAAGCCATTGTTTCCTTGATTTTCTGCTCAGATGATTTTATCAATGAGTTTATGTTTGTTATTAATTAGTTTACATATGGGTGCTTCAAGTTGGGGGCATAAATATTTACAATTGTTTTATCATCTGGATGGGTAGGCCCCTTAATTATGATACAATGTCCTTTTGAATCTCTTGTTACAGTCTTTGTTTTAAAATCTAGTTTGTCTGATATAAGCATGACTATTTAGCTTTCTTTTGACTTCTATTAGCATGATAGATGGTTCTCCATCCCCTCACTTTCAATCTGCCTGTGTCCTCAGATCTAAAACCAGTCTCTTACAGACAACATATAGATGGATGTTGTTTTTTTTTTTATCCATTCTGATACCGCACGTCTTTTGATTGGAGCATTTATCCCATTTACATTCAGAGTGATTACTGAAAGATATAAATTTAATGCCATTGTGTTTCCTGCAGAGTTGGTATTTCCGTGATGTCCTGTGGTTCTTTGTAGTCTTTGTTGCTTTGGTCTTTTTATCTCTACTTAAAAAATCCCCCTTTAAAATTTCTTGCAGGGCTTGTTTGTTGGTCATGAACCTCTTTAATTTCTGTCTGGGAAACTCTTTTACCTCTCCTTCTATTCTGAATGCCAGACTTGCTGGATAAAGGAATCTTGGCTGCATACTTTTCCCCATTCAGCACACTGAATATATCCTGCCACTCCCTTGTACCCTGCCAAGCTTCAGTGGACAAATCTGCTGCTAACCTCATGTGTCTGCCCCTATAGATTAAGGACCTTTTGTCCCTAGCTGCTGTCAGAATTCTCTCCTTATCTTTGTATTTGCAGGTTTCACTATGATGTGTCATGATTCTGACCTGTTTTTGTTGATTTTGAGTGGAGATCTGTGTGTCTAGGACTTGAATGCCTGTTTCTTTCCCCATATTAGGTAAGTTCTCAGGTATAATTTGTTCAAACAAACCCTCTGCCCCTTTTACCCACTCTTTCTTCTGGGACTCCTATGATATGGATATCGTTTTGTTTCACGGAATCACTTAAGCTAAGTCTCCCCTCGTGACCTAATAATTTCCTTTCCCTCTTCTTTTTTCATATCCATTATTTCCCATAATTTAATCTTCTATTTCACCTATTCTCTCCTCTGCCTATTCAGTCATCATTGTCACTCTATCCAGTTTGTTTTCCATCTCAGTTATAGCACTTTTTATTTTATCCTGACTAGTTCTTAGGTCTTTGATCTCAGCAGCAAGGGTTACTCTGGTGTCTTCTATGCTTTTTTTAAAGCCCAGCTAGTAGTCTTATGACTGTTGCTATACATTCTTCTTCAGATATATTGTTTAGATCTGTTTTGAGCAAGTCCCTGGCTATGATTTCTTCTTGACCTTTCTTTTGGAGAGAATTCCTCTGTCTTGTCATTTTTGTTAAGTTTCTGTCCTTTTTTTTTTTTTTTAAAAGCCTGATATGTGTCCTTACCTGAGAGTACTGCTATATTAAAAAGGGGTCATACACTGTCCAGGGCCTGGCACTTCAGGATGTGTTTCTGGTATATGCTGTCTGTACTGTGCAGTTATATTTTGGGTACTCTTTCCCACTTGTCAGTCCTCTGCAGTGTTCATCCTTGCTTGCAGTGGTGGAGTGTTTGGACTGTTAACTAGGTGTGCTTTGATTTGTTTCTCAAAGTAACCCTGGAATACAGGGGAAGGGAGGAAGCCTGATCCCCAAAAAGAGAAAAGGAAAGGGAACAACAACAACGAAAAAACCAGAATTTAGGGCTGATTCTAAAGAAAGGGAGTGGGGGAGGAGAACAAAAGGAAGAAAAGAATGAAAAAGCCTGATCCAAAAAAAGAGAAAAGGAAATCAAAAGAACAGACACTGTGAGCCTGATTCCAAAAGAAAAAAAGAAGAAAGAAAGAAAAGAAAAGAGACCTGATGGTGTTGTTTTGAGGTGCTCAATTTTCAGTGCACTTGGTGCAAGGGAAGTCCTGGCTATGCTGGTCTGGAGGAGAGGCCTGCTGTGTTGGCTCAGACTCAGTCTCACCTCAGTAAATAAGCAGTTGCCAGGCACGGGGGGCAGAGCTTGGTTTAAGAGCTTGGTGTGAGTTCTCCACTGGGAACTGCTGTGCTGCTCTCTGAAGTCCTATCATGTTGGTGTTGGAGAGAAAATAGCGCCACCCCAATCTCTTGTCCCCAGACAGGGGATCTCACACCTACAGTGTTCAGGCAGCCCTCACAGAATAGCAAGGGAAGTCAGCCTGTCTTGCACCAAATCTGTCTTGTGTTTTTTCTTTGGTGCATGGCTGGGATTCAAAATGCAAAGTCTTAAAGGCCCTGGCATGGCGTGGATCTGCTCCCCTTCTCTGGAGTAGACCCTCTCCACCCTCCATCCATAGCACATGCAGGACTTTTTTTTTGTCCTTGGGGAGGGAATAAACCGTCTTCAAAAGTACTCCAGGAAGGGGAATGTTCTCTCCCAGTGTGCCCTGGAGCTCTCTACACCATCCTATGCACTCTGGGGCCAGCTCCTTCCTCCCCAGGAGTGCACACCATGGCTCTACTGCGGAGAAAGTCACATACTTCCAAAACCTCAGAGTTGGAGCTCCAAATGCTATTTGCAAAACAAACAAACAAACAAACAAACAAACAAACAAAAAAACTGGGACACTCAGTACTTTTTGCTCCCCAGTCCATGGTTCAGAGACGTTTTCCTCTTGTGTGAACTCAATGCCACATTTTTCAACCCCTCTCTTTCTCTCCCTTGGTCTCTCCACAGAAAGGGTTCCCTCCTCTCCAGGGCACTGCTGTTTTTCTCTCTCCCACTTCACTTCCACATACCTCACACCTGCCAAGTTGTCTCCCTCTAGCTGTGGAAACCCTTCTGGCACTCTGCAGGTTAATTTCCTGGGTCTCCCAAGTGACTGGACTTCATTACAGCCATGGTAGAGAAATGAGAAAAGCCCAGGATCCCCCTACTTCTCTGCCATTTTAACTCCACCTCCTCATGCATTTACTTTTGATCTATCTATGTCATTACATTTGAAATGAATTTCTGGTAGACAGCATATGTGAAGGTCTTGCATTTTACCAATGTGTCAATCTCTAACTTTTCAATATAATACTTTATCTGTTTTCATTTAATATAATTCTTGAGAGGGTTAATCTAGGTCTATAATTTTGCTATTTGTTTTCTTTTCATCTCATCTGTTTATATTAATCTGTTACTACCTTTACATCTCCTTTCATATTCTCTGGATACACTTTTAATTCTATTTTGATTACTCTGTTGTTTTCAAGCTGTATTTCTTTGTATACACTTTTCTTTTGGGGGGGTTAGCTGTAGGAATCATAACATGCACCTTTAACATTTCACAGTGAACTCAGAGCTACTATTCTACCACTTCACGTAAAATAAGAAACCAATACGGCACATAATTTCACCTACCTGGCTCAATCCCTTATTCTACAGTTGTAATATTACATCAACGTATGCCATAAATGCCATATCATAAAGTAAATTTTGCTTTAAATTGACAGGGTTTTTTTAATTGGTATGGAGGAGACTTTTTATTTATCCACATATTTATCAATTGCAGTATCTTCTACTGCATCCTGAAAATCTGAATTTTCATCTGGTATTACTTCCCTTCAGCCTGAAGAACTTCCTTTATCATTCTTGTAGTGCATACCTGCTGCAATGAAATCTTTTAATTTTTATTTCTCTGAAAAGGTTTTTGTTTTGTCTTCATTTTTAAATGATATTTTCACTGATAATAGAATTCTGGGTTGACTTGTTTTTCCAGCAATATAAAGGTGTTCCTTGCCTGGTGACCAGCACAGTTTCTGTTAAGTATTCATCTATCATTTGTTATTATTGTATCAGTTCTCAGGGTACTTTCAAGATTCTTTCTTCATCTGACATTTCAACTGCTTAACTATGATGTATGTGATTTTCTTGAACTTAGCTTGTTTGGAGTTCACTGAGCTTCTTGAACATGTAAATTTATGCCTTTCACCAATTTGGGGTTAATTTTCGACCATTATTTCTCCAAAAATTTTTGCTCCAATTTCTCCTTTCTTATACTTCTAGGACTCCCATTGAATATGTGCTGTTGGATCTTTTGATACTATCCTATCAGTCACTAAGACTAATTTCTTTTTCTAAAATCTTCTTTTTCACTTTTTGGATTAAATAATTTCTATTCATATATCAAGTTCATTGACTTCTTTCTCAATCTTCTTTGATCCTATATAATGATTTTTTTTTAATTCAGGCATTGTACATTTAAATACAAAATTTCACTTGGCTCCTTTCTTGTAGTTTCTGTTTTTCTGTTAATGTTGTTGTGTTTTCATTTGTTATATGCCCATTTTCCTTTATGTCCCCAAGCAGTTACAACAGATGCTAATGCACATATGAGTCATATCAGGGCCCATCTCAATTAATCGCTTTTTCATTTAAGTCATACTTCTCTGGATGTGTGTGTGTGTGTATGTCTAATAAATATGGATTGTATCCTGAACCCTACAAATGATACATCTTTAGACTCTGGATTCTATTACGCTCTTCTGAAGAGTATTTACACTCTCCAAACTCTCCCCTGTGGTAGATAGCAACTGAAACCTGTTTAATTCTCTTAGCCTGTATGATTTATATGCAGAATTTGTGGGCACGTTCCTCTGGTACTACTTTATATTAACTTTCCAGCTCCTAAAGCCACTCCAAACTTTGTGTTGATTTCTATACAACTTTTAGTCACCTTGTACAACATTGATGGAGCCCTACCCTCAGGCAAAAAGCTGGGAAAAATGAAAAGCTCAACCTTGTGAAATGTTCCAAATGTCAACAACCTCCAGTTTCTGCCTATGTCCTTTCACTGCACCTCCAAATAGTTTTCTTTTTTTTCTTTTTTTTTAATATATGAAATTTATTGTCAAATTGGTTTCCATGCAACACCCAGTGCTCATCCCAAAAGGTGCCCTCCTCAATACCCATCACCCACCCTCCCCTCCCTCCCACCCCCCATCAACCCTCAGTTTGTTCTCAGTTTTTAAGGGTCTCTTATGCTTTGGCTCTCTCCCACTCTAACCTCTTTTTTTTCCAAATAGTTTTATATCCTTTCTATATTTCTCTATATACTTATAAAATATAATTTATATATTTTATATTTGCATTTTTACTTTTTTTTTTAATTTTTTTTTTTTAACGTTTATTTATTTTTGAGACAGAGAGAGACAAAGCATGAACCGGGGAGGGGCAGAGAGAGAGGGAGACACAGAATCGGAAGCAGGCTCCAGGCTCTGAGCCATCAGCTCAGAGTCTGATGCGGGGCTCAAACTCACAGACCACGAGATCGTGACCTGAGCTGAAGTCGGATGCCCAACCGACTGAGCCACCCAGGCGCCCCTCATTTTTACTTTTTAATTGTGTCCCAAATTTGTCATTGTTATTTGTGAGAAACGTAGTCTGACACATGCTACTCTGTGATTAATGAAAGCAGAACTCCTAAAGATTGTTTCTAATATTAGAAAACTAGAGGACTCTAAAAGTCATGCTTGTAATGACATATCATTACTTTTTTAAAGTTTATTTATTTGTTTTGAGAGAGAGTGCACACATGAGCATGAATGGGGGCGGGGCAGAGAGAGAGGGAGAGAGAATGAATCTCAGGCAAGCTCTACACTGTCAGTGCAGATACCAAAGTGGGGCTTGAATTCACAAACCTTGAGATCACGACCTAAGCCAAAGTCGGAGCCCTAACCAACTGAGCCACCCAGCCACCACTATATCATTACTTTTTAATATTACATAGTGGTGATAATATTTCCTAGAGATTCCTTTTTCTATTCCACTCCTTGTATCAGAAAATATAAGTTACTGACAAACAAAAGGAAGGAGAAGAAAGAGGAGAGGAATTGGGATAATAGGGTGACAGTGAAAGAGGAAAAACATTTATACTAAGAGAAATTGATAGTTACTGTCCTGGCATCTCATTAGGTAAAGTTTAGACAAGAAGGGAGATTTTGGAAAAACAAGGATGAAATTCTGAAACAGATGCTACAAATGATATTAGCACATACTTTCATAAAAAGAAACAACACCAAAATATACTTTGTCATGAGATCAGGAATAGACACCAGATATCTATCATAGATATAGAGATAGATGTAGATCATATATTGAGGCATTACCTCATTTATTGCAGTTCACCTTACTGAGCGTCACAGATATTATACTTTTTTTTGCTAACTGAAGGTCTGTGACAAGCCTGCATCAAGCAAGTCTATCAGTACCATTTTTCCAATAGTACGTGCTCACTTTGTGTCTCTGGGTCACATTTTGGTAATTTTTCAAAATTCACAATATTTCAAACTTTTTCATTATTATTGTATTTGTGATGGCGATCTGTGATCAGTAATTGTAAGTTGTGAAAGCTCAGATGATGATTAGCACTTTTCAGAAATAAAGTATTTTTTAACTCAGGTAGTAGATTGTTTTGTTAGACATAATGCTATTGCACACTTAATAGACTATAGTATAGTGTAAATACAACTTCTACATGGCTTGGGAAACCAAAATATTCATTTGACTCACTTTCTTACAATACATGCTTTACTGTGGTGATCTATAATAGAACCTGAAATAACTCCAAGGTTTGTCTTGTATACACACAAATTATAATATAAAATAAACAAACAAAAAACCCCACACTCTTCAATACAAGCTCTAACATCCCTCCTTTTTTTTACTGAGAACACACTAGAATATGGACTTCTTCTGAAGTGCAATGTTTCTATAGTGAAATCTTTAAAATATAATCAAAGAAAATGCAAGAGTAAAAAACTCCAGGCTTTCCTTTATAAACATTAAATTTTGTCAGTTTTTATATGTACATTATTATATTTGAGAGCTGGTTTCCAAAATGTGTGTTTTTGATCATCATAATAAATTATTTCAAGTCCATATGCAATGTATGCAATGGACAGTTCTCACACATTAACAATTAGGACATATTTAGTCATAACATTTCATTCCAATTCACCATTAAAACTGATTGAAAGTAAAATAAGATGTATTATTTTCAAATTTCTATATAAATATAAGTGAATGAAACAAAACAAACATGATCATTAAATTTAGAAACATTTTCAAAGTTTGACAGATCACCCTATGTAGGGATACAAAATTTTGTTTATCCTTACTTTGTTGAAATTTTTCCGTATTTCATCTTCTATGAGATATTGAATCATTTGTTCTACCAATACTGTTAAGTATACAAAGAAAACATGTTTCATAACAATGACTTCACATTTCAAATTTGAAAACCACATTTGCTTTCTCTTTAAAAACTTCACGAACTACTTTGAGATCTTTCTTTTGTGCCAGCCAACTTCTGTTACATAGCTTCAACAAAAGCCTGAGTCTTAATTAGGTCAACTGATATTTACTACGCCTGTTAACCTGCATCTGCATAGGAGTCACTACAGAAAATACACGAGAATTAACAAAGGTCATCTAAATCCAACTTCCTTCATACTTCCTGAAAAATGTAGGTTATGAGGAGACATCACTGCTGTGTCTCTGCTGCCCTCTACATAAAGGGTTCTTGGAAGACACTGATAAATTGTGAAAACCCAGACAGCAATATTAAATAGTACGGACAGTCACATCAATAATCAACTACATTTGTTAAATATACTAAAAGACAACATTACAAAGAGAAGTTATTGCTATTTATTGTCTTTGATTTCCATCATGCTTTTCCTCCAATTGGTTGAACATGCAGTCATGTTATACTCCAAGGAATACAAGAGAAGCAATTAAGATAATTTGGAATCAGACTATATGAGATAAAATCTTATTCTACCATTTATTAGCTATATTTCCATTCTCTCATCTGTAAAATGGGGTTAAAAATAACATCTACCTCACATGATCAGCACTTAGCAAACTGCCTGACATACAGTAAGAACACAGGGTTATCATGTTGTCGTTAATGTTATTGTTGCTATTACTATTATTGATAGTAACAAAATGGCCAGGACCACAGCTCAGAAGCCAGAGTGCCTGAGTTAAAATCCCAACTGAGTCACATACTACTTTATGACCATATAAAAATTCCTTAATCTCTCTGTGCCTCAAAATCCTATGAAAATTAGGGATATAGAACTCCCACCTCACAAAATTATTTTGAGATTTAAATAAGCTAATGTACATAGCACAGCACTCAGAAGAATGCACCACAAGGAAGAACTCATAATGTTAGCTGCTACTATCATGATGAGTTCAGTTGCCATTAGATAAGCACTAGAAGAACTCTGCTCTAGAGAACTGGCAGAATTATGCTCACAAGTAAGACTATTTCCTAAATCAACAGCATCCCTCATGCCATCCTGGGCAAGGGATTCAAGAAAGACCTGAATTATAATCAATGCTTCCCACTGAATAGAAGTATGGTATTCCCGGGGCGCCTGGGTGGCGCAGTCGGTTAAGCGTCCGACTTCAGCCAGGTCACGATCTCACGGTCCGTGAGTTCGAGCCCCGCGTCAGGCTCTGGGCTGACAGCTCAGAGCCTGGAGCCTGTTTCCGATTCTGTGTCTCCCTCTCTCTCTGCCCCTCCCCCGTTCATGCTCTGTCTCTCTCTGTCCCAAAAATAAATAAACGTTGAAAAAAAATTTTTTTAAAAAGAAGTATGGTATTCCCATAGAGTAAGTATCTACACACCATATATCTTCTATTTCTACAAATGTGAATGAGAGACAAATGGCCTCTCATTCATAAAATAATAATTACTCAATAGTGGAAGTATTAGGGAGAATTTGCTTCTGGAGAGCTAAGTAATAGTTAGAAAATTACTAATTATAGTATAAATCTTCCTCTCTTCCATTTTATTCAATGTACATGGCTCATTTAAACATTTTAGCAGAAGATGGTGAAAGAGTAAGAGGATGCTACCCTTGTCTCCTCCCTTGAACACAGCTAGTTATCAAATCATTCTGAACACCCAAGAAATCAATCAGAGGTCTGAGAGAACAAAAACTGCAAGTCTTCCAGTAGAAAAGTGACCACCTTTGGGAAGGTACGAGCTGCAGAAAGTTTCCTTGGGTAAGATGAAGCTATGGCTACCGCGGTGGGAGATGCATGCTTACAGAGGATACCACAAAGTAGTATAAGCAGTGGAGTGCAAAATCTGAATTTTATGTCTGCTACCCTAGCGGGCATGCCTGGCTTACAGGTGCTCAGGTGGTGAAGCAGGGTTGAATCCTACGAGTGAAAGTATGGTCTGAAGATCCCCTGGATGGCAAGAAAAATGGGTGGCACCAACGTGCTGCGCTGTTACCAAGCATAGGTGCAGGGAAGCTGACTGAGAGAAGCTCAGTGCTGGCTTTCTGCTCTGTTTTATCATAAACCGTGAAATGCTGTGCACTCGCGCAACGGTTCTCCTGCGACCAGCCAGCAAAGGGGGACTCTGCCCCTCGCGACCCCCAGGGGAACCCGCCCCCCCAGGGGAAAAATGCAGGTCCACTCCTGAGAGTCTCTAAAAATTGGAGTTTTGAAACTCAGTCGCACACCGGAGATAAAAAACCTCAGACACGGGCAGGATGAACACAGTGTTAAGATGGGAACCAGGGACACAAAAAGGGAGACGGATGATTCTTCTGTGAGGGCTCAATGAAGAGTGGGGGGAGAGAGGAAGACGCGCAAACTCTCACCTCGCCTAGAGAGAGTCCAAGGCCATATTCATGGCGTCCATCAGCACTGAAGGCAGCAAAACAGCGCCACCTAGTGGAAGCTGGAGCTGATTACATCAAGCTCTCCCGACCCAACACCCACGCCCTAGAGGTGCATTTCCACTGAAAGGAGTCAGCCCAGCAGGAGCTGCCCCAGAGAACCAGCACAAACACCTTGCTGGCCAAGTCTATTGCTCAGAGTGCTGCAAAGTTTCAGCTCTGAATAAAGAGGGACTAGCTCCCTTTTTGCTTTTATTCTTTACTTTATTATTTTTTTCATTTATTTTTTCAATTCCCTTTTTAAAATTTTTAATTTTGTAGTAATTATTTATATATATATATATATATATATATATATATATATATATATATACTTTATATATTTCTATTCCTTTATTTTCACTTTATTTTAGGGAATGCAGTGACTCACTGAAACATAATAACATTCGTATCATAGAAGTACCAGAAGATGAAGAGAGAGAAAAAGAGGCAGGTTTATTCAAACAAATTATTGTTGAAAAGTTCCCTAATCAGGGGAAGGGCACAGACATCAAAATCCAAAAAGCACGACAACTCCCATTAAATTCAACAAAAGTCAACCACTGCAAAGGCATGTCACAAATTCACACACACACACACACACACACACACACACACACACACACACACACCAGAAGAGGAAAGAATCCTGAAAGTAGCAAGGGAAAAAAAAGTCCTTAATCTACAAGGGAAGACAAATCAGGTTTGCAGCAGATCTGTCCACAGAAACTTGGCAGGCCATAAAGGACTGGCAGGAATATTCAGCATGCTGCATGGGAAAAACAGCCAGTGAAGAATTCCTTAACCTGTCATTCAGAAAAGAGATAAAGAGTTTTCCAGACAGACAAAAACTAAAGAGGTTCATACCCACTAAACCAGTCCTGCAAGAATTTTTTTTACTTAAATCAGACAAACTAGATTTTAAAACAAAGAATGCAACAAGAGCTGAAGAAGGGCATTATATCATAATTAAGGGTCTATCCATCAAGAAGATCAAACAATTATAAATACTTATGTCCTCAACTTGAAAGCACCCAAATATATAAATCATTACATAATAAACACAAAGACTCTCATTGTTAATATCTTAATGGTAGGAGACATTAATACGCCACTTACAGATATGGACAGATCATCTAAGCAGAAAATCAACAAGGAAACAATGGCTTTGAATGACACACTGGACAGATGGACTTAACAGATATATTCGGAAGATTTCATCCTAAAGCAGCAGAATACACATTCTTTTCAAGCGCACATGGAACATTCTCCAGAATAGATCACATATTGGGTCACAAATGAGGCCTCAACCAGTACGAAAAGATCAAGATCATACCATGCCTATTTTCAGACCACAACTCTATGAATAAACTTGATGTCAACCACAAGAAAAAATCTGGAAAGCCCTCAAATATATGGAGGTTAAAGAATACCCTGCTAAGAAATTAATGGGCTAATCGAGAAATGAAAGAAATTAAAAAATACATGGAAGCCAATGAAACTGAAAAAAGGATTATCCAAAATCTTTGTCATGCATCAAAGGCAGTACTAACAGGGAAGTATACTGCAATACAGGCCTATCCTAAGGTCTCAAATACACAACCTAACCTTACACCTGAAGGAGCTAGAAAAGTAACAGCAAAAAAGCCAAAAGTCTGCAGAAGAAGGGAAATAATAATGATCAGAGCAAACATAAATTATATAGAAATCAAAAAAACAGTTGAACAGATCAACGAAACTAGGAGCTGGTTCTTTGAAAGGATTAACAAAATTAATAAACCCACAGCCAGATTAATCATAAAGAAAAGAGAAAGGACCCAAATAGATAAAATCACAAATGAACAAGGAGAGATTACAACCACCACTGAAGAAATACAAACAATTGTAAGAGAATATTATGAAAAATTATGTGCCAACAAATTGGGCAATCTAGAAGAAATGGACAAATTCCTAGAAACCTACAAACTACCAAAACAGAAACAGGAAGACATAGAAAATTTGAATAGACCCATAACCCAGCAAAGAAATTCAATCAGTAAAGTCTCTTTAACAAACAGAAGCCCTGGGTCAGATGGCTTCCTGGGGAATTTTGCCAGACATTTAAAGAAGAGTTAATATCTATTCTTCTCAAAACGTTCCAAAAGAGAGAAATGGAAGGAAAACTTCCAAACACATTCTATGATACAGCATTATCTTGATTCCAAAACCAAAGACCCCACTAAAAAAGGAGAATTACAGGCCAATATCCCCGAATAACACTGATGCAGAAATTCTCAGTAAAATACTAGCAAATTGAATTCAATGCTACATTAAATGAATTATTTAACATGATCAAGTGGGATTTATTCCTGAGCTGCAGGGCTGGTTCAATACTCTCAAATCGGTCAATGTGATACACCACATTAATAAAAGAAAGGGTAAGAACTATATGATCCTCTCCATAGATGCAGAGAAAACACTGGACAAAATACAGCATCCATTCTTGATACAAACCTTCAAGAAAGTAGGGATAGATGGAACATACCTCAACATCATAAAGGCCATATATGAAAGACCCACAGGTTATATCATCCTTAATGAGGAAAACCTAAGAGCTTTCCCCTACTGCCAGGAACAAGACAAGGAGGTCGACTCTCACCATTACTATTTAACATAGTACCGGAAGTCTTAGCCTCAGCAATCAGACAACAAAGAGAAAAAAAGGCATATAATTTGGTTGAGGAAGAAGTCAAACTTTCATTATATGCAGATTACACAATACTCTATGTAGAAAATCCGAAAGACTCCACCAAAAAAACTGCTAAAATTAATACATGAATTCAGCAAAGTTGCAGGATATAAAATCAATGTGTGGGAAATCTGTTACATTTCTATACACCAATGATGAAGCTGCAGAAAAATCAAGAAATTGATCCCATTTGCAATTGCACCAAAAACAGTAAGATACCTAGGAATAAACCTAACTAAAGAGATAAAAGATCTGCATGCTAAAAACTACAGAACACTTGTGAAAGAAATTGAAGAGGACACAAAGAAATGAAAAAGCAGGGGAGCCTGGGTGGTTCAGTCGGCTGAGCGTCCGACTTCAGCTTAGGTCATGATCTCACAGTTCGTGAGTTTGAGCCCTGCATCAGGCTCTGTGCTGACAGCTCAGAGCCTAGAACCTGTTACGGATTCTGTGTCTCCCTCTCTCTCTGCCTCTCCCCCACTTGTGCTCTGTCTCTCTGTCTCTCAAAAATGAATAAATGTTAAAAAAAAAAAATTAAAACAAAAAAGAAATGGAAAAGCATTCCATGCTCATGGATTGAAAGAACAAACTTTGTTAAAATGTCTATATTACCCAAAGCAATCTATACTTCTAATACAATCCCTATCAAAATACCACCAGCATTTTACACAACGCTAGAACAAACAATCCTAAAATTTGTATAGGACCCTGAATAGCCAAAACAATTCTGAAAAAGAAAAACAAAACTAGAGGCATCACAATTCCAGACTTCAATTTAAACTACAAAGCTGTAATCATCAAGACAGTATGGTATTGGCTCAAAAACAGACACACAGATCAATGGAATGGAACAGAAAACCGAGAAATGGACCCACCACTACACAGTAGGAATCTCTGACAAAGCAGAAAAGAATAGCCAATGGGAAAAAAGAGTCTCTTCAACAAATGGTGTTGGGAAAACTGGACGGCCACAAACAGAAGAATGAAACTGGACCATTTTCTTACACCATATACAAAAATAAATTCAAAATGGATGAAAGACCTAAATGTGAGATAGGAAACCATCAAAATCCTGGAGGAGAACACAGGTAGAAACCTCATTGACCTCACCCGGAGCAAATTCTTCTTAGACGTGTCTCTGGAGGCAAGGCAAGCAAACATGAACTATTGGGACCTCATTAAGATAAAAATTCTCTGCATGGCAAAGGAAACAATCAACAAAATAAAAAGGCAGTTATGGAATGGGAGAAGGTATTTGCAAACGACATACCTGACAAAGGGTTAGTATCCAAAAATCTGTAAAGAACTTATCAAACTCAACACCCAAAATACAAATAATCCAGGAAAAAAATGGGCAAAAGAAAGAAGACATTGAGATGACTAACAGACCCATGAAAAGATGTTCGATATCACTCATAATCAGGAAACTACAAATCAAAACCCCAATGAGATACCTCACACATCTCAGAATGGCTAAGATTAACAACACAAGAGACAAACAGGTGTTGGCCAGGATGCGGAGAAAGGGGAACCCTCTTGCACTGTGGGTGGGAATGCAAACCTATACAGTCACTCTGGAGAACAGTATGGAGGTTCCTCAAAGAGTTAAAAATAGAACTATCCTCTATTCAGCAACTGGCCTATTAGGTATTTACCCAAAGGATACAAAAATACAGATGTGAAAAGGTACATGCACCACGATGTTTATAGCAACATTATCAACAACAAGCAAACTATTGGGAGAGCCCAGATGTTCATCGACTGGTGACTAGATAAAGATATATGGTATATTACTCAGCGATCAAAAAGAAAATGAAATATTGCCATGTGCAAGACATGTATGGAACTAGAGTGTATTATGCTAAGTGAAATAAGTCAGCCAAAGAAAGGCAAATACCATATGATCTCACCACATGTGGAATTTAAGAAAGAAAACAGAACATATGAACATATGGGTAGGGGTCAAAGAAAATAAGAACAGTGGGAAACAAGCCATAAGAGACTCTTTTTTTTTTTTTTTAATTTTTTTTTTTTCAACATTTATTTATTTTTGGGACAGAGAGAGACAGAGCATGAACGAGGGAGGGGCAGAGAGAGAGGGAGACACAGAATCAGAAACAAGCTCCAGGCTCTGAGCCATCAGCCCAGAGCCTGACGCGGGGCTCGAACTCACGGACCGCGAGATCGTGACCTGGCTGAAGTCGGACGCTTAACCGACTGCGCCACCCAGGCGCCCCAAGAGACTCTTAACAGTAGAGAATAAACTGAGGGTTGGTGGAGGGAGGTGAGGGGGATAGGCTAGATAGGAGTATTAAAAGAGGGCACTTGTGATGAGCAGTGAGTGTTATATGTAAGTGATGAATCACCAAATTCTACTCCAGAAACCAATATTGCACTATATGTTAACTAAAATTTAAAAACATAAAAAGTTAATATATGCTAAAAAATAAACTTAAAAAATTTAAAAAATAATAAAATTAACAGTATAGCAGACGCTGCTGACACCCTACTCATATCTTCTGCCCTATCTTCAGTGTTGCTGGCCCCATTTCCAATTTGCAGCACTTCCATTTCTTTGCTTTAGGGATTTCTCTGGTGCTGGAAGCCATTTTTCCACTTGTGCGGTGGCCTGCAAGAACTAGGAAATACTCCATTCCCCAACTCCAAGGACCAGCCTACAACCAACGAATGAAGGGATCTACATATAAATAATCCAGCTACCTTGCCCCTTCCTCATCCCTCTGATGAGATAATTCACAGTCTCCCAGTGTTTTCCAGCAGTGCTAAACTCCAGGTGCCCATGATGGTTAACTGCTAGTGAATGATCCCTTAATCAGCTGCTATCCCTTCCCAGGTTCACTCGCTCACCACTAGGTGAGCAGGTGTTCTGAGGACATGCTTCTATGCAAATTCAAAGGCAAACAATAAACTGTGAGAGAGGCAAGTCCACAAAAACCACACATCACATATTTTACTCTTTTCAACCTACCTGAAATGTTGAATAAACAGGAGAGAAAGGCTTAGGTATTAGTTTAAGTATTAGGAAGGAAGTGCTAGTGTGACTGCAAGATGCTGGGCAGAGTGTACAGTATGAGTTAGTCTCCTGAGAGGCAGATGCCAAGACAACATCAGCTATAGAAGAGACTTACTGAAGGAAACACCTGCAAAGGATAAAGGGGTCAAGGAGAGCTTGCAGTGCAGGTCTGAAAACTATGAAAGGAGGACAAGAAGGAAAGATAGGGTAGGAAGAGTTTCAGACTACAGAGTAGCCCATTAGTGGTATGGTCCCGATATAAAAAAAATGATGGATCCTGAAGGATGGTAGGTGGGGCTTTCAATCAACTGTGTTCCTTGCAACTGAAGATATAAGTGCACATTTCCACAGATGCACTGCAGGGAATGATGATGTAAAGTGACATTATCTCAGCAACTTGAAAAATGTGTCTAGAGAAAAACTTCCTCTCCTCCAAGACTGTTCGTTACCAATACATACTATGGTTTTGCATGTTTATACACTTCTTATAATGTATCAAACTGTACATATCCTTTGGCAAACTGGCTTACTTCTTCATTATCATATACACAACAATTTTCATATGTTCATATAAAATTAGGTTACATCCCAAAGACTTTTCTTTTATAAACAATGCTACCAATGAATATTCATGTACATATATTCTTCTAAGTCTCATTCATTTGATGGACCTGAGGCCAAACTGTGAATGTTAAGTTATATGGACCTTGATTTTCAAGCAATAAGGAACCATCAAAAGTGTTTCAGTAAGTGAGTGATAAGGTCATAATTTTTATTAAGATATACCTAATAAAAAGACATACGCTAAGAAATCAATTATGAAGCAATTGAAACAATACAGAGAATTAGTGAAAGGGCCCAACTTAGGGCAGAAATTGTAGGGATGTTATAGTTTAGAGGCCAAATCTCCATGACATGGTAATGGCATAGACTCAGGCAATGAAAAAGGAAAGTTATTAACTACGACTAAAACACACAAAGAAGATGAGCTTAGGTTAAAAAGAAAAGAAAGATATGGTTTGGGATCCTTTTGACTTAGAGTAACTTTAGGACATTCATGCAAAGATGTCAGTAGGCAGCAGGAAATCCACATGGAGTTCAGGATAGTAACCAGTTTATAGGAAGATTTAACAGTTATCAGCATTTGGAAGAGAATGATGCTTGAGAAGAAAATAAAATTGAATCCCATGTGAGAAAAAGAATGGAAGAAAAGGAGACAGGGGGGCATGTGGGTGGCTCAGTTGGCTGAACGTCTGGAGCTTGATTTTGGCTCAGGTCATGATCCCAGGGTGTGGGATCAAGCCCCACGTTGGGCTCCATGCTGTGTGGAGCCTGCTTAAGATTCTCTCTCTCTCCCTCTGCCCCTCTCCTCCACTTGTTTACTCTTTCTCTCTCTCATAAATAAGTACATAAATAAACAAACAAACAAACAAATAAGAAAAGGAACAGGAATTAAGGTCATAGAGAATACCACTGTATTTAGACCACAAATCCAGAAGGATTTTTGTTATATTGTAGGAATGCTTCTCAATATCTACTTGGAGAAATCCATTTTTGAGTCAATGGATTCAATTCATTCATTTCCAATGACAATGCAGTATGTTATGCTTTAATGTACAAGTTTATTAAGAAAAACAGCATACTTCATGATGACTTACATGGAAGAAGTCTTGAATTTTTTACATACAAAGCAAGCCAAAGTCTTCCCTTTTCCATATCTTTCAAAGTTCTGACCATTTGCATGCTTCTTCCAATATAAGAAAGCAATCAATGTAGATTTGGAGGCATTCAACCAACACCTGAATACTTCTATGGCAAGCTTTCAATCACAGCTGCCTTACTACGTGAGTAACTTGTTTGTAGTTACATTATCTTTTCTAACAATTTCCTTGTCTGAAAATTGGGCATAGCCACATCTACTTCACAAGTGCTTTAAGGCTCAAATAGAAAATGTACTGCTATAAACTGAATATTGAAACCTAATCATATATTGAAACCTAATACCTAATGTAATGGTATTTGGTGCCTTTGGATCGGCCCTCATGAATGGGCCTTTAAAAAGGCCCCAGAGAGTCTTTCTCTCTCTCACCATGTGAGAAGTCAGCCTTCAACAAACTAGGAAGTGGGCCCTCAACATACATCCTATCTGCCAGCACCTAAATCATGGAACTTTCCAGCCTCCAAAACTGGGAGAAATAAATTTCTGTTGATTCAGCCACCCAGCCTATGGTATTTTTGTTACAGCAGCTCAAACAGGCTGATACATGTACATAAAGAAACTAGTAAAATATAAGGTTCAGTGTATGTTCAATATATGTGATCTGTTCCTCCCTGTTCTGTCTTTGAGGAAGAAACTACTGACTGCCATTTTGCTTGTTTTATATTTTAATTCTGAAATAAATAAATCCAATAAAGAAGAAAATAAATTTCTCCAATAATTCTACTACCCAGAGATATGCTGTTTACCTTTTGAAGGACTACTGGATGCTTAACATGTACTTCTTATAACTACATATTTTATTATTCAAGAGCTTCCCTGAAAAACCTGTGTCATACTGTAATTTGTAATTTTAACAAGGTATGAAATGAACTGCAAGCACCACAAAACCTGAGCGCAAGAGTTTCTCAGGTAGTGAACACAACCAATCACCCAGCATCTCGATCAATGCGGCAGTAGTCTTTCTAAAAGTCGTGGTTATTTACAGCAGCTTTCAAAGGATAAACATATCCTCAGTTCACAGAATATTTCTCCCAAAAAAAGCCAACAAAAAAAATTAAAAATACTAATAAACTGTTATTTCCTAATAAAAAAATTCAAGTTTCTGATAAGAGTAAAATACCAGATTTTTATTTTGGTGATGGCAATAATCTATAATAAAATTTATGAATCCATCATATTAAATGCTTTAGTATCCTATCAATACAGAACGTGCTCATCAAATATCAGATAAAACTCTAAAATTATAAAAACAGGTAGCCTATGATATGAAGCTATGAACAAAAATCCCATCTTTCTGAACAGAAATGAGGTGCTTTAAAAAGCCAGGCACATGAGGTAACAGATATTTCAGTGACTGAAACCACTACCACAATAAGTAAATATTAGGAAAAAACTTTACGGAGTATGTTTTTAGTATAATGTGACATAAGATCATGCTATCACAGAAGGCCTTCTTTCACACTGTAGAAGTTAATAGAAGTAAAGGGTTACTAGTCCGGTCTGTAAACTGAAAGGTTAACAAAAAATTTTAGGTCATGGCACAACACTTCCTGGTCTGGTTAGATATGATTTATCCCAAGGGGAGTTTGGTGGCAGTCTCGGGACTCTCAATGATCCTTTGTGATCCCTTAGTTAAGATTGTACTGTATATACAGGTTGGTATTTTGCTTTATCATTTAGCATTTTCTCCACAAACATTTTTACCACACCAACAATAAAAAGTTCTAAAAAACAAAAATTTTAATAGTAGAGAAATATTTTAAAGTAAAGATATGTTATAGTTTTTTTTTTATTTTTTTTTATTGTGGTGAAATGTACACAGCAAAAAATTTACCATATTAACCATTTTTAGATGTACACCTCGGTGGCATTAAATGCATTCATGATGTTTATAAATGCACCACTAACCATCTAGAACCTTTCATCATCATCCCAATCAGAAACTATTCACATTTAAACAATAACTCCCGGGGCGCCTGGGTGGCGCAGTCGGTTAAGCGTCCGACTTCAGCCAGGTCACGATTTCGCGGTCCGGGAGTTCGAGCCCCGCGTCAGGCTCTGGGCTGATGGCTCAGAGCCTGGAGCCTGTTTCCGATTCTGTGTCTCCCTCTCTCTCTGCCCCTCCCCCGTTCATGCTCTGTCTCTCTCTGTCCCAAAAATAAATAAACGTTGAAAAAAAAAAAAAAAAACAATTAACTCCCCTTACTCCTCAGCCCCTGGTAACCTCTATTCTACTTTCTGTTTCTATGAATTTGCTTATTCAAGGTACTGCCTATATGTTGAATTACACAGCACATGTCCTTTTGTGTCTGGCTTATTTTATCTACAATAATGTTTTCAAAGTTCATCCATACTGTACTTGTATCAGAATTTCATTCCAGGGTGCCTGGGTGGGCTCAGTAGGTTAAGCATCTGACTCTTGATTTTGGCTCAGGTCATTATCTCACAGTTCATGAGATCAAGCCCCAAGCTGGGTTCTGCACTGACAATGGGAAGCCTGCTTAGGATTCTCTCTCTCCCTCTTTCTCTGCCCCTCCCCCGCTCTCATGGCCTCTCTCTCTCTCTCAAAATAAATAAATAAACATTTAACATTTTAGAAAAAGGAATGAAATTCTTTTTTATATTTTAGAGAGAGTGCACAAGCAAGGGAGAGGGGCAGAGGGAGAGAGAAAAGAATCTTAAGCAGGCTCCACACTCAGCATGGAACCTGACAGGGGACTTGATCCCACAACCCTAGGATCATGATATGAGTTCAAATCAAAGAGTCAGACACTTAACCAACTGAGCCACCCAGGCACCCCAGAATTTCATTCTTTTTTAAGGCTGAATAATAATCCTCTGTACATATATACAACATTTTGCTTATCCATTCTTGTTGATGGACATTTGGATTGTTTCCACCATCCAACCATTGTGAATAATGATACTATGAACATTGATGTACAAATATATTTGAGTCCCCACTTTCAGTTCTTCTGTGTATATATATTCAGAAGCAGAATTGCTGGATTATGTGGTAATTTCATGTTTAACTTTTTGAGAAACCATCAAGCTCTTCCACAGTGGCTGTACCATTTTACATTCCCACCAGCAATGTATAAGGGTTCCAATATCTCAATGTTGTTGTTTTTTTCCCATTTAGGGATAACAGCCATCCTAATAGGTGTAAAGTGGTATCTCATCATGGTTTGGATTTGCAACTTCTTAGTGACTAATGATGATGAGCATCTTATCATGTACTGGACTGCATAAAAGATCAGAAAGGTGGCCAAGATGGAATAATAGCAAATGGATTTATCCTCCCACCTAAAACACCAAAAACAGTAACAACAAAATGAAAAAAAACAAACAAAAAACAAGAGACAGAGAGGGGGGGGGGGGAAGGAAGGCAGGTAGGAAGAAAGGAAATAATCCTGACAAAATATATGAAACAATGGTTTTCAAGCACTGAACATCAGACAAAAACACTAATGCCTGAAAGTCAGGGAATAAAAAATTGAGCTCTACAATTGCCCTAGCTTACTTTCTTGAGAGAATTTCCAAACCACAAACAGAAAAGAGGAACTGAGGTTGAGTCCAGTGGGTTCCCTGAGTTGAAGAGACAGAGCTGAGTGTCCAGGCAGACAAATGTAGCTAGAGTTCGTAGGACAGAGTAACAGAAAAACCAGAGCTACACAACAAACTCCAGCAATCCACCTCAAGTATTCAGCTGAGTACTGATCAGTATGTGCATATAAATAAAACTACTCTAGACCAGGGAAAGAACCATCTAGAGAACAGTTCCCAATGCCACACCAGTGTCAGGCCACGGCAGCTACTCCTGCCAGCCAGACCAGAAAAACCCATAATTAGTATTACATAGAATGCTCAGGAGGGTAGTGACATAACACTCCCCAGACCCACCTAATAAATCATAAAGCAACACCCAAAAGGATGAAACTGTTTCCAAATAACGGCACCTGAGAACAAAGTTACAAAATATTTAAAGAATTTTTTTAAAATCCAGCAACGAACAACATAGAATTCACAATATTTGGTATCCACTGAAAAATGTCTAGGCATGCAAAGAAGGAGAAAAATACAATCCACAATAAAGAGAAATATTAATCAATAGAAATACACACAAAAATAACACAAATGATAGAGTTATAGAAAAAGTCACTAAAACAACTATTATAAATACACTCTATATTTTCAAAACATAGAAAAGATATGATGAGGTTAAGACAAGATAATACAAAAAGATTCATATCAAACTTTAAGAGATGACAAATACACTGGATAGTATTAACAGACAATCAGACACAGAGAGCAAAAAGATATTAAACTTTGAAGATATAGCAATAAAAGCCAGCATAAATTAAAAAGAGAGGGGGGAAAATGAATATAGCATCAATGATTCCATGATATAACATGGAGCAGCCTCATTAATATACATATAATTGTAGTCCAAAAGGAAAGGAAAAGGGAAGTCAGAAAAAAAATTAAAGCAAAAAAACTTTCTAAATGTGATGAAAACTTTAAATCCATACGAAGAAGAAAGTTAACATAGCTGACCTGAGGGTATACTCAGAAAGGCCTGCTTGCAATGTTGGTCCTTGTCTACCTCTGCTTATTTAGACACCAATAGAGTTCCCAACCTCCCCTAAATGGTGAAAGTGTCTCCCTCTGCCTAAACCGTGCTAACAATATGGCTTAGTTTGAATACCTGTTTTCCTTCTTGAAATCTAAAATTTTGGTACATGCTTTTGGTACTAAAATTTTGGTACCAGCCCCCCAATAAAAACTCTGGGCACTGAGTCGCTAATGAGCTCCCCTAGGGTTAATGCTTTACAGATGTTGTCAAAACTCATTGTTGAAGCAATTAAGCGTATCCTATGTGACTCCACTAGACTAGGATTCTTGAAAAATTGCAGATTTTGCTTTGTATCATTTCACTGTAATACATCATAGTCATGAGTATGACCATATACTAAGTTCTGAGTGTCCTCCTAGTGAATTACCAAACCTAGGGGTGGGCTTGGGGACCTCTGATTCCCCACATACCCAAAAAGCTTGATAAACTCCAAGCAGAAAACCACACATAGGCATATCACAATCATGCTGCTAAAAGAAGTGACAAAGAGAAAATCCTTAAAAATCAAGAATGAGAATAGCTTCACACTTCTTGACAGCAAATCTGGAACTAGAAGACAATGAAGCAATGTCTTCAAAATACTGAAGAAAAATGATTTCCAAACTACAATTCTACATAAATGGTTAGCCACTTATCAAAGTATGATAAATACATCTCTGGCATGCCATTTATCTTCCATAAATCCTTTCCTAGAAGATGTGCTTAATCAAACTGAGAATAAAAACCAAGAAAGAGGAAGACATGGAATCCAGGATAAAGTTGCTCTGCACAGAAGAGAAGTAAAGGGAATTACTGGAAAATGGTGAGGAGTGACCAAAGGGTGGCTACATCCACAAAGCAGTGGAACAAATTAGAGCAGCTAGGAGGCCGTGAGAATGAGTTCTCCAAGAAAACAAAACTGACAGAATGCTATGCCTGAAAACCTTAACAGGAGAGCCAAATGAGGACAAAAAGTTAGAGTTTTAATATCAATAAATAAAGCTAGGCAAACAAAAACCCAAAGTAATTAACTCCAAGGAAAATGAAAAGTTTTGAAGGAAAAATAATCATAATTAATATATGCCATGGCTATGAATATTACGTAATGCTGAATACTAATCTAAGCAAACCATGACATATGTGTCCTGGGAGAATGGAGGAATGGGAAAAGTGCAAAAGTGCAGGTGGAGGAGTGGGTGAGGAGAATTACTGTGTTTATAAGTACATTACAAGCATGTTATTTAGAGACAAGGAAGTAAAGAATAAAAGAATCCCTAAGAATCAAAAGTGTCCTGGAAAAAAGAGTTAAAAGTCAAACACTAAACAGCTATGATGGACAAATGTGACAAACAGAATGAAAAATTTTGAGACAACTCGTTCTTACCTTCAAGAGCTCAGAGAACCCCTCTTCACTAGTCGAAGAATGATTGCTTGAACAAGAAGCACAGTCTGATATTTCCACAACACTCTCACAGTCTTCAAATTCATTATACTCACTAGTATCTTCCCTGTCACTGTCAATCTCCCAGTCAATAAACTGTAGTTCATCTAAAAAATACAATTTTAAACAATTTAAAATCCTTAATATTTATTAATCCATTTAATTCTCAGTAGTTAAAAACATCCATATTGCTGAGTCATTTTTTAAAAATATATTAAAAGACTGTGAAAACTATATTCCTAACTCTTATCTCTAGCCATCCTGTTTCTCCTACTGCCCCTACTCCAATTCTCAGGTAACTACTTTCATTAGTTGTTTTTGTATCTTTCTAGAGTTTCTCTAGCATATCCAAGCAAATAAAATATATTATTATTTTTTCCTCTTTTCTGATACACTTTGATTTCTTTTTACTTAACAGAGGTTTTCCCACATCAATTAACAGGCAACATCCTCATTCTTTTTAATAACATAGTATTCCATTACACAGTTAACCTACAGTTTATTTAATCAGTCTTCTACTAATAGACTTATTCAAGGATTTTCACCTAAAACTTTTTCTATATATTTCTCATCAATAAAGAAACAAGTAAATTTACTTTTTGGTTTACTTTATAAGCATTTTTACCTAGGTAGTACTTCTGCAAAATTTAATTTGGAAGTTAAATTATTTTCATATATTAAATAACAAAATTTAATCTGTATTTAAAGAAATAAAATTAGTGACTAAGGATAAATTAATCTCTGAGGTATCTCTGAGGAATATAACATAAACCTTTCCTACAGTACAAAACGCAAGGATTCCCCCCTACAGCTACTTCAGCAACTCAGAGGTTGCTGAAGTAAGATATCTCAGCCCTATTTCAGAGGTTTGACAGCAACAATCTTATTTCCACATAGAAGTCATATTAAAATAAAATAACTTACTAGCTTTAATAATTGAAGAAAATTCAAAATAAAAACAAGAACAACAAAGAAAAATTTCAGCTAAAGTTAAAAATATGGAATAAAGTAAACAAAAATGGAAGTCTTCTTTTATCTAACACTGTTGTTCCAGAAAATAGAAGTCCACTAGAGTAATTATAAAAGACTAGAGGTCAGACCAGTCTAAGAGAAGCAGGTGCATAATGGCAATTATTTCCCACATGTAACAACACATTTACTATGGAAGCCAGGCACTAGAATGCATAAGAAATTCTCCAGGTTGCTGAAGCATCACAGCAGAAAGCCACAGAAAGGCAGAGGAGGAACACAAGTGTCCTCAAAGCTACTGTACTTTTGTAGCATTTGTTCAATCATTCTTCATTTATTCAGTAGAATCAGTGCCTACTGAGGGGCTACTGTACCATTCTAGACACTCACAATACCAAAACAAGCAAACAAATAAATATAGGAGATAATACAGAACACTGTTCCTACCCTGAAAATGACAGACCACAACCAAAACTAATAAGACTTCATTGTTCACAATGTTTTTATGAAGCAGTCAAGACAATTAATGTTAGACTCAAATTTGCATTTTATAGATGAAGAAATTGAGTCTTCAAAAAGTTAAGAAGTTTTCTCCAAGTTATATAAAAGACAAATGGAGGGGGAAAGATTTTTTAAAGACGAAATAGTTTGACAATTTTAACAAGGAGCTCTTCCCTCTCAATCCCAATTCTGGCCTTAAGGCCCAGACAGTCTAATCCAATACAGCTGGAAGGAGGTCTGAATATATTGTTTGTAATTAATTAATTAATTTATTCATTCATTCATTCATTTATTTAGAGAGAGGCAGAGGGAGAAGGAGAGAAAGAATCCCAGACAGGATCCACGCTCAGCATAGCTCAATCTCACGACCATGAGATCGCTGAGCTTACACTTAACTGAGCCACCCAGATGCCCTAGGTATACTGTTTTAAAAGTTCACTTGGAAATTATGATAAGAAGCCAGGTTTGGTAAGCACCAGAACAGTGTTGAAGCATACAGCATTCAAGTTACGCATCCCAACCAATAATATCAATTGGCATACTTGTTAAATATGTGACTCTGGGCAAGCCATTTGACTTCTCTGAGTCCCAATTTCCTTCTATAAAATAAGGGTACTCCGCTTACAGGATGTAGTTGATATAAAAGGAAATAATATACATATGCCCCAAGTGTCTGGGGTAAAATAAGAAACTGATTAATGGTAATTAAAGGTAAAATGAGGGAGGGAGGAGGAGAAGGAAAAGGAAGAGAAAGATAAGCCAGCATTTACACACATGATAAGATACACTCCAAGGGATCATTTATTTTTTACCCAACAGTCAACTTGCTTAACAGAAGTCAACAACTTGTGAACTTATTTAAAAAAAATTTTTTTAATGTTTTTTTTTTATTTTATATATGAAATTTATTGTCAAATTGGTTTCCATACAACACCCAGTGCTCATCCCAAAAGGTGCCCTCTTCAATACCCCTCACCCACCCTCTCCTCCCTCCCACCCCCCATCAACCCTCAGTTTGTTCTCAGTTTTTAACAGTCTCTTACGCTTTGGCCCTCTCCCACTCTAACCTCTTTTTTTTTTTTTTCCTTCCCCTCCCCCATGGGTTCCTGTTAAGTTTCTCACGATCCACATAAGAGTGAAACCATATGGTATCTGTCTTTCTCTGTATGGCTTATATCACTTAGCATCACACTCTCCAGTTCCATCCACGTTGCTACAAAAGGCCATATTTCATTCTTTCTCATTGTCATGTAGTATTCCATTGTGTATATAAACCACAATTTCTTTATCCATTCATCAGTGGATGGACATTTAGGCTCTTTCCATAATTTGGCTATTGTTGAGAGTGCTGCTATGAACATTGGGGTACAAGTGCCCCTATGCATCAGTACTCCTGTATCCCTTGGATAAATTCCTAGCAGTGCTATTGCTGGGTCATAGGGTAGGTCTATTTTTAATTTTCTGAGGAACCTCCACACTGCTTTCCAGAGCGGCTGCACCAATTTGCATTCCCACCAACAATGCAAGAGGGTTCCCGTGTCTCCACATCCTCTCCAGCATCTATAGTCTCCTGATTTGTTCATTTTGGCCACTCTGACTGGCGTGAGGTGATACCTGAGTGTGGTTTTGATTTGTATTTCCCTGATAAGGAACGACGCTGAACACCTTTTCATGTGCCTGTTGGCCATCCGGATGTCTTCTTAGAGAAGTGTCTATTCATGTTTTCTGCCCATTTCTTCACTGGGTTATTTGTTTTTCGGGTGTGGAGTTTGGTGAGCTCTTTATAGATTTTGGATACTAGCCCTTGTCCGATATGTCATTTGCAAATATCTTTTCCCATTCCGTTGGTTGCCTTTTAGTTTTGTTGGTTGTTTCCTTTGCTGTGCAGAAGCTTTTGATCTTCCTAAGGTCCCAGTAATTCACTTTTGCTTTTAATTCCCTTGCCTTTGGGGATGTGCCGAGTAAGAGATTGCTACGGCTGAGGTCAGAGAGGTCTTTTCCTGCTTTCTCCTCTAAGGTTTTGATGGTTTCCTGTCTCACATCCAGGTCCTTTATCCATTTTGAGTTTATTTTTGTGGATGGTGTGAGAAAGTGGTCTAGTTTCAACCTTCTGCATGTTGCTGTCCAGTTCTCCTAGCACCATTTGTTAAAGAGGCTGTCTTTTTTCCATTGGATGTTCTTTCCTGCTTTGTCAAAGATGAGTTGGCCATACGTTTGTGGGTCTAGTTCTTGGGTTTCTATTCTATTCCATTGGTCTATGTGTCTGTTTTTGTGCCAATACCATGCTGTCTTGATGATGACAGCTTTGTAGTAGAGGCTAAAGTCTGGGATTGTGATGCCTCCTGCTTTGGTCTTCTTCTTCAAAATTACTTTGGCTATTTGGGGCCTTTTGTGGTTCCATATGAATTTTAGGATCGCTTGTTCTAGTTTCGAGAAGAATGCTGGTGCAATTTTGATTGGGATTGCATTGAATGTGTAGATAGCTTTGGGTAGTATTGACATTTTGACAATATTTATTCTTCCAATCCATGAGCAGGGAATGTCTTTCCATTTCTTTAAATCTTCTTCAATTACCTTCATAAGCTTTCTATAGTTCTCAGCATACAGATCCTTTACATCTTTGGTTAGATTTATTCCTAGGTATTTTATGCTTCTTGGTGCAATTGTGAATGGGATCAGTTTCTTTGTCTTTCTGTTGCTTCATTGTTAGTGTATAAGAATGCAACTGATTTCTGTACATTGATTTTGTATCCTGCAACTTTGCTGATTTCATGTATCAGTTCTAGCAGACTTTTGGTGGAGTCTATTGGATTTTCCATGTATAATATCATGTCATCTGCAAAAAGGGAAAGCTTGACTTCATCTTTGCCAATTTTGATGCCTTTGATTTCCTTTTGTTGTCTGATTGCTGATGCTAGAACTTCCAGCACTATGTTAAACAGCAGCGGTGAGAGTGGGCATCCCTGTCGTGTTCCTGATCTCAGGAAGAAAGCGCTCAGTTTTTCCCCGTTGAGGATGATGTTAGCTGTGGGCTTTTCATAAATGGCTTTTATGATATTTAAGTATGTTCCTTCTATCCCGACTTTCTCAAGCGTTTTTATTAAGAAAGGGTGCTGGATTTTGTCAAAGGCCTTTTCTGCATCGATTGACAGGATCACATGGTTCTTCTCTTATTTTTTGTTAATGTGATGTATCATGTTGATTGATTTGCGAATGTTGAACCAGCCCTGCATCCCAGGAATGAATCCCACTTGATCATGGTGAATAATTCTTTTTATATGCCATTGAATTCGATTTGCTAGGATCTTATTGAGAATTTTTGCATCCATATTCATCAGGGATATTGGCCTGTAGTTCTCTTTTTTTACTGGGTCTCTGTCTGGTTTAGGAATCAAAGTAATACTGGCTTCACAGAATGAGTCTGGAAGTTTTCCTTCCCTTTCTATTTCTTGGAATAGCTTGAGAAGGATAGGTATTATCTCTGCTTTAAACATCTGGTAGAACTCCCCTGGGAAGCCATCTGGTCCTGGACTCTTATTTGTTGGGAGATTTTTGATAGCTGATTCAATTTCTTCGCTGGTTATGGGTCTGTTCAAGCTTTCTATTTCCTCCTGATTGTGTTTTGGAAGAGTGTGGGTGTTCAGGAATTTGTCCATTTCTTCCAGGTTGTCCAGTTTGTTGGCATATAATTTTTCATAGTATTCCCTGATAATTGCTTGTATCTCTGAGGGATTGGTTGTCATAATTCCATTTTCATTCATGATTTTATCTATTTGGGTCATCTCCCTTTTCTTTTTGAGAAGCCTGGCTAGAGGTTTGTCAATTTTGTTTATTTTTTCAAAAAACCAACTCTTGGTTTCGTTGATCTGCTCTACAGTTTTTTGAGATTGTATATTGTTTATTTCTGCTCTGATCTTTATTATTTCTCTTCTTCTGCTGGGTTTAGGCTGCCTTTGCTCTTCTGCTTCTAGTTCCTTTAGGTGTGCTGTTAGATTTTGTATTTGGGATTTTTCTTGTTTCTTGAGATAGGCCTGGATTGCAATGTATTTTCCTCTCAGGACTGCCTTCGCTGCGTCCCAAATCATTTGGATTGTTGTATTTTCATTTTCATTTGTTTCCATATATTTTTTAATTTCTTCTCTAATTGCCTGGTTGACCCACTCATTCGTTAGTAGAATGTTTATTTATTTTTGAAAGAGAGAGAAAGAGAGAGCAAGAGACAGAGCATGAGCAGGGAAGGGGCAGAGAGAGAGGAAGACACAGAATCTGAAGCAGGCTTCAGGCTCTGATCTGTCAGCACAGAGCCAGACTCGGGGCTCAAACCCTCCCACTGCAAGATTATCACCTAAGCCAAAGTCAGATGCTTAACAGACTGAGCCACCCGGACACCCCATGTGAACTCATTTTAAAGTAGTTAACTCAAGGAGGAAGAGTTAAGATGGTGGAGGAGTAGTGGGACCCTATGCTTGTCTCCTCCCTTGAATAGAGATAAATATCAAATCATTCCAAACACCCAAAAAATTGATCTGAGAACTAAGAGAACAAACTATACATCTAGTGGTGGAAAAATGGCCACATCATGGAAGGTAGGAGCTACAACGAGTTGATTTGGAGGAGGAAAGAACTGCAGATGCCATGAAAGGGAGGGAGCCATGATAATGGAGAAAGGAGCAAAAGAAAAAAGAAAGAGAGAGAAAGCAGCACCCAGGGGACTGCACAAGAAAAACTCTTCCCCAAAATCACTAACTGGGAAAAGGAGAGGGGCTGAATTCTGCAGAAGTTTTAGAAAGCCCCACCATTGCAGGGGTCATGCCTGGTAGGACTAGCAGTGCTCCTGTGGGGAAGGACGCAGAGGCTGGAGAGCAGGAAGTGTGGTCTGAGGATTCCCTGGGTCACAAGGGGAGAAACAGTTCCCTTTCTTGGGGTGCAGTTAGAAAGGTGGCACAGCCTCTCAAGGGATAAGAGAGCTAACAAGAGCCAACATGCCGCCCTGTACACTAGCATAGAACAGAGACATCTATTGAGGGCAGCAGACCTTGGTTGCCAGCTTCTTTGCTGTGCTTTACCATAAACTCCAAACCACTGTGTGGTTGTGCGACTGCTTTCCTGGGACAAACCTGCACCAGCCACAGCGTGCTAAGACCCTCCCCCAGAGGATCAGTGCAGGTCCATGCCACGTAGATCGGTAAAACCTGGAGATTTAAAAGCCAGCTGCATGCCTGAGATAAAACACAGGAGGTACTGGCAGGCACAGACAGATGCTTGGACACAGACAGGGTGAAGTCAGGGATCTGACAGACACCAGGGACATAAGAGAAGTGAGAACTTCCTGAAGAGTAGTATGCACGAACTCTCTGCTCTAGGGATAAGAAGGTGGGGTGACATCATTTCCTCTGCCCATCAGCACTGACCAACTTCAGTGAGTAAAACAGTGCCACTAAGTGGTGGCCAGAGCCACTTACACCAAGCCCCGCCCCCTGTGCCCTGCAGGGGCATCTCCACTAAGCAAATCTGCCTGAGAATCAGCCCAGGAGACTGCTCCCCCCCGGAAGACCAGCACAAACCCCTCGCACACACCTAGTCTACTGATCATAGAGGCTGCAAAGCTTCAGCTCTAAGGGAGATAGGCTCTAGTTTCATTTAACAAGCAGACCAAAATACAGCTAGTTAAAACATGCCATACAGTGGACAAGGTCCAAAAACCCCGCACTGCAGGCAAGGAGAAACTATGCAGGAGACTGACCTCAGGAAAGGTGCAGCCAAAATATAATAGCAAAGTGCACATGCAAACACTTCCTGTAGCACCAGGCCCAAGATAATATAGGACCTCTTCTTAATATAGCCATTACTCTTAGGAGCAGGAATAGAAAAGGCTTTCCTAACAGTCATACAAAAAAAAATTAACCTAGACAAAATGACAAGATGGAGGAATTCACCCCAAAGGAAAGAACAGGAAGAAGTACTGGCAAGGGATTTAATCAAGATTGACATAAGTAAGATGCCTGAATTAGAATTTAAAACAACAATCATAAGGGTACTAGCTGGGCTTGAATAAAGCATAGAAGATACTAGATAATCCCTTGCTACAGAGATAAAAGAACTAAAAACTAGTCAGGATGAAATAAAAAATGCTAGGGGCACCTATGTGATTCCTTTGGTTAAGCTTCCGATTCTTGACTTCAGCTCAACTGAGTCATGATCTCAAGGTTGGTGGGTTCAAGCCCCATGCTGGGTTCTGCACTGACAGTGTGAAGCCTGCTTGAGATTCTCTCTCTCTTCCTCTTTCTCTGCCCCCCTCCTCTCGCTCTCTCTAAATAAATAAATAAACTTCAGAAAAAATTTATTGAAAGAAAATGCTAGAACTGAGACACAAAACCGACTGGATGCAATGACAATGAGGATGGGCGAAGCAGAAAAATGAATCAGTAATATACAAGATAAAATCATGGAAAATAATAAAGCTGAAAAGAAGAGGGAAAGTATTGGATCATGATTGTACTCAGGGAAATCAATGGCTCCATAAAGAGTGATAACATTTGTATCATAGGAATTCCAGAAGAAGAAGAGAGAGAAAAAGAGGCAGAGGGTTTATGTGAGCAAATTACAGCTAAAAAGTTCCTTAATCTGAGGAAGAACACAGACATCCAAATCCAAGAGGCACAGAGAATTCCCACTAAATTCAACAAAAGCCAGCCCACAACAAGACATAATATCATAGTCAAGTTCACAAAATACATAGACAAGGAAAGAATCCTGAAGGCAGCAAGGGAAAATAAGTTCTTAAACTACAAGGGAAGACAAATCAGGTTCACAGCAGATCAAAGTACATCATGTATAGGAAAAATATACAGCCAAGAATTCTTCATCCAGCAAGGTTGTCATTCAGAATAGGAGAAGAGACAGAAAATTTCTCAAACAAAAACTAAGAGTTCATGATCACTAAACCAGCCCTGCAAGAAATTTTAAGGGGGACTTTATGAGTAAGAAAGACAGACCAAAACCAATAAACACTGGAAAGGACCAGAGAATATCACCAGAAACACCAATTTTATGGGTAACACAATGGCACTAAATTCATATCAATAATCACTCTGTATGTAAAAGGACTAAATGCTCCAATCAAAAGACATAGGTATCAGAATGGATAAAAAAATTAAAAAATTTAAAAAAGACCCATCTATATGCTGCCTACAAGAGACTCATTTTAGACCTAAAGACACCTGCGATTGAAAGTGAGGGGATGGAGAAGCATCTATTATGCTAATGGACATCAGAAGAAAGCTGGAGTAGCCATACCTATATTAGACAAACTACATTTTAAAACAAAGACTGTAACAAGAGATGGACACTATATCATATTAAGAGGTCTATCCTCCAAGATCAAGCAATTGTAAATATTTATGCCCCCAACTGGACAGCACCCAAATATATAAATTAACTAATGACAAATATAATTAGCTCAAAATACCTTTCTAGTCTTAAATAGTTTTGAAAACTACTATCTCTTTTAATAAAGGACATAAACAGTTTTTATTTCTTTTAATAGCAGCTTTAATGAGATGTAATTCACATACCATACTATCCACCCATAAAAAGCATAGTTTTTAATTATGTTCTGAGATGTGTAAAGACAAACCAAGAGTTACATAACAATGAATATCATTTAATATGATTGAATTAACAATATAAGAGCTGCCAGCTTATGTATAACCTTAAAATACCACTTCACCTGTTTATTACTAGAATGTCAATTGGTAGTTACCAAGATGACATACAAAGTGGTCAAAGGAATAAAATGACCTTCCACAGAGTTTGTCTGCATAAACTTAACCTTGACCAAGTACCTAACTCATATGAACTTCAAAGAGTTAAAAGTCAAAGTTTATTTTGAAAGCATTAAGACTTTTAAATACTCTGGATAAGCTATATTTTAAAAATTGTAAAACGACTGATTTTCCTAATTCTAAAAGTCTGTGGTTCTCAACTGGGGATGTCCTTCTGGGGATATCTTACAACATCTGGAGACATTCACAGCTGTCACAAATGGGACTGGGGGAACTACTGTCATCTAGCAAAAAAAAGGCTAGAGATGCTATTAAACACCCTACACTACACAGGAAAGTCCCTCTCTCCCCAACAAAGAATTTTTTGGCCCCAAATGGCATTAGTGCCAAGGTTGAGAAACTCTCCTTCAAATTGTCAAAAACATAATAATACAATATGGGGCACCCTGAATGGCTCAGTTGGTTGAACATCTGACTCTTAATTTTGGATCAGGTCACGATCCCAGGGTTGTGGGATTGGGCCCGTGTCCATGCTCAGCATGGAGCCTGCTTAAGATTCTCTCCCTCCTTCTGCCTCTCTCCCCCATTCACTCTCTCTCTAATAAATAAAAAAAAATTTTTTAAACCCACAATATAAAATGCCATCAGAACAGAAACTTGTATTACACTTCTACCACACATTGGCTATCACAGTATTTACCCAAATCAGGTCAGCAAGGAGGCAATACAGGTGCAGCACTATGCAGTAGTTGAAAGACCTGGCTTTGCTGTCAGAGACCCTAAGTGGAATCCCAATCAACTCTACATGTTCAAACTTAAGTTGTTAGCTGTAAAAATAATACTTGTAATACTTATCTCTTAGAGTTGTTGTGAGAAATACTAAATGAGAAAATGTTTCTAAAGGGCTGAGCATAGAGGCCAAGACTCAGTATAGTCATCACTAATACTAAATGTTAATAAAAGGACTGATGTTTTTTCCAATACTGAACCCAATATATAACAGAAAGAGGTAAGAAACAAATTTCATTTTACCTTCACTGGCCCCATCTTCTGTACATAAAACATTCTTGTTCCTATTAGAAAATCTGTCTATCCTAGAACTATGTCCATTATCTCTTTGTGATTTAAAAAGTGTTTTATCCTCATCTGACACATCACTTCCACTGGAACTCCATGTTATATCTGTAAGTCCACTGGTACTCTTAGATGCAGCAGTTTCTGTTAAAGAGAAAAGAAAATACATAAACACAATTAACTGATAGTTCTTTATCAGAATAAGATTTTATGCATGTTACTTTGCTGAAATCACAAATAATAAAATTCTAATGATAATGAAAGCAATGTCTTATGCCAAATCTTCCTGCCTGAAGTTCTATGTGCAGCACAAGATTTTTTGAATTAAAACCAAATTATAAGAAGAAAAAGAAGTAGAACAAATTGAGATAAGTTATAAAAGACAAGAAAATTGGGGCACAAAGAGAAACTCAAAAAATTAACCGCGAAATAATTACAGAAGTATAACTTCCTAGAATATTTTATGAACCAAAAGAAAAACACAAGACAAACCATAAATCCAATACTTCTGTACAACAGAAATGCTTCTATGTGCCTCCTTTGCCATACTGGGAGCCCTGGTAGCAGTACTGTGCTTAAAAACACTTAACAGCAAACTTTTATTTAACTAAATTTGTTATTTTGAGGTAATAATAGATTCACCTATAGGCATAAGAAGCAATAAAGAGAGCCCTTGTATGCTTTACCCAGTTCCTCCAATGGTAACATTTTGCAAAACGTAACATCACAACCAGAATGTTAATTCTGATACACTCAAGACAGAGAACAATCCCATCACCATGAGGATATCTTGTGTTACCTTTTCATTTTATTTATCTATTATTATTTTTCAAATAGGCTTCATGCCCAGTGCAAAGCCCAATGTGGGTTTGAACTCATGACCCGGAGATCAAGACCTGAGCTGAGATCAAGAGTCAGACACTTAAGCAACTGAGCTTCACAGGTGCCCCTTGTATTACCTTTCTTAAAGCCACATCATAGCTACCCTCCTTTCCCCAATTCTGAACCTCTGCAAATGAATCAGTTTTTACACTTTTGTAATTTTGTCATTTCAAGAATGATATACAAATGGAATCATACTATGTGACCCTTCAGGATTGGCTTTTATGTGGCATAATTCCCTGCACATTCATCCAAGTTGTTCTATGTAGCAACCCTTTCTTTCTATTACTAAGTAGTATTCCATGATTTGGATGCACCAGAGCTTGTTTATCCATTCAATAACTAAAGGGCATCTGTGTTGTTTCTAACTTGGGGTTATTATGAATAAAGCTGCTATAAATATTGCACATGGAGTTTTATGTGAATGCAATTTCATTCTCTAGGATAAATGTCAAAAGGCAATTGCTGGATTGTACAGTAATTGCATGTTTAGTCTTCTAAGAAACTGCCAAACTATTTTCCAGAGTGGCTGTACCATTTTACAGTTCCATCAGCAATGTATCAGTTTCTCCATATCACTTACAACATTTGATGTTGTCACCACTTTTTATTTTAGCCATTTTGATAGATGGAAAACCTAGAAGGAATGGGGCTACTCCATCTTGGTGTAATAGGAAGTTCACAGAAAATTTTTCTGATAGTGATCAGAAAAGGAATATATACTTCATAAAAATCAATTTTTCTACTTATATTTATCTAATTGAGTTATAATGTTAAACTTAAAAAAAGTACCTTAGACACATTACAATGAGATTAAGAGATTAGATATTATAATTAAAGTTTTACAGAAGAGGAAACAGGCTCAGAAATTAAATGGCTTCGGGCGCCTGGGTGGCTCAGTCAGTTGAGCCTCCGACTTCGGCTCAGGTCATGATCTCACAGCTTGTGGGTTCGAGTCCCGTGTTGGGCTCTGGGCTGACAGCTCAGAGCCTGGATCCTCCTTCAGATTCTGTGTCTCCCTCTCTCTCTATCCTTTCTCTGCTCATGCTCTGTCTCTCTCTGTCTCAAAAATAAATAAACATTAAAAAAAAGAAGTTAAATGGCTTCATTTAATACATATTTACATAACAACTCTAATATAGTAAACCTTGAGGAAACAGAAAAATAAGAAAACTCCTCCCTCAAGTAATGCATGGTCTGAAAGGTATGAAAAAATGCAATTGCTCCACTTTGTGTTGATCAGGAAAGGAGATTCGCTGACAAGATGATGTCTGAAAATACAGTACTTACAAAGGCACAAAACCAGAAAATAATTATATACATTTATTGACACTTACTTTGTGCCATGAACACCCAGAATTACTAAAGTTGTCTACCTTCAAAATACAAAATTAAAAATAAACTAAACTTCATCCATATAGATTTAAATAGCTAATAAAAACTAAACTGTGTATATATTGCAAAAAACATTATCAAACCCTTATATTATTATGCATCAGGAAGAGTAAACTGAAAAGGAAGGAGTGGAATGCTATAGACTGAATGCTTATATCTCTTAAAATTTACCCTGTTGAAACTTAATCCCCAATGTGTGAGATTAAGAGGTGGGGATTTGGGGGTGATTAGGTCATGAGGGTGAAGCCCTCATGAATGGCATTAGTAGTCTACAAAAGAAGCCCCCAGAGAGATTGCTGACCCCTTCTTCCATTGAGTCCACAGCAAGATGATACTGTCATGAACCTGAAGTGAGTCTTCACCAGACACTGAATATACTGGACCTCCAACCTCCAGAACTGTGTGAAATAAATTTCTGGTGTTTATAAGCCACCTAGTCTGTAGTATTATTGTTATAGCAGCTTGAACAGACTGAGACAGGAAGTAAAGCTACTGCTATTTTCAGATTCTATAATGAATTTATGGAATTCATAAACCCCTGAATTATAGGTACTTTATATAATTTATATAGATAAAATCACTACAGATAAAATGACTTCTAGGAAGAACATTAGCTAGACTGAGAATAGTTACAACAGGTAAGCATTTTGGGTAACCATTGCATGCAGGCATTGTGCTAGCACGTGGTGTTATGGACTGAATTGTGTTGCTCCAAAGGTCATTCATATGTTTAAGTTCCAACATCCCAGCATCCCAGAATGTGATTATTTGAAGACAGGGTCTTTACAGAGGTGTCAAATTATTCTAATATGACAAGTGCCCTCACAGGATACAGTCAGGACACCAAGGGGCCAAAGGAGATCCCTGAGGTCCCAAGCCTTGACTCTCCCTGCCCACCCACAGGGTAACTGAGTACGGCAGCAGTCAGCAGCCTCCCTGATATCCATCCCCTTTTTTTCCTTACTAACAAAACCCCAATTTTATTTGAGAAGCAACATACATATTTAAAAATATTTAATTTCACTGAAGTCCCTTTAGTAGAAGTGACCCTATATAACAAGTTCTGGCCAAAGGTTGAGGTCCTTGGGGGGGGGGGGGGGGGGGGGGGGGATTCCTTTCCAGACGAAAAGTATACCTGGAGAGAATCCACAAAGCCCACACTCCTCCTGAGAATTGGGCCCGGAGAATTCAGCTTCCACCTCATGACGGCAAGAACAAACTCCACACTAAGGCTGCCGGACTCAGAACAAGTCTGACTCCCTGAACTTCTTGTTGCAGGAGATAAATTCAACTCCATTTCTTCACACACTCTAACAGTTTCTATGTATCTGCAACTGAAAGCTTTCCCTAACTAATTCACCAAGTTAAGAATTCCACTGCCTGAAATAGTACAGTCCTTATATAATAGGTCATAACTTTATTTCCCAAATCAGAAATTTTAAATTCTGGGGCTGTGAGCCTAAGCTAACCTACCAGGCTCTGCACATTAAGAGTAAATCCAGGAAGGACACATGAAAAATTTTAATAATTACTTATAGGAAGAAAGACAAAATGTGATAGATGGTAACAAAGATTAGAAAGAGATTTCTCAAAAATATGTTTTTTACATTTTGGAAAACACAAATATACAGTCTACCCAAACTATGTTAAATAACTTTTTAAAAGAAAGTAAATAAATCAAAGAAGGATATATTAGTCTTATACCTTTTCTGTCAATAAATCAACAAAAAATATTACCTTCCTTGGGTCTCAGAGATAATTCAAGGTGCTTCTCTGTAACAATCTTCTTTTCAGCCATTAACAACTGCAGGAGGAGGAGGAGGAGGAGGAGGAAGAAGAAGAAGATGATGATGAAGAAGAAGAAGAAATTTATAACAAGGGCTAAAACCAAAACTATTTTGTAATACTCAAAACCTTAAACTATACCCTCCTTAAAATATCCCTGTTTTATTTATATTTACCAGTAAGTATTCCCAAAGCACATACTCCTCATATATATATAAATGTATTTTTATATTTTTCCAGAATCTAAACAGAGAACCATTAAAAGTTTATAATAGTATTCCATTTTGTACACATTTATATTATCAGTATTTCAAAATCCGCACATATACAAAAATTAACTAGAATATCTTGTTGCCAAAAGAGTCTAAGGATATAAAAGCATTTCATAAATATATTTCTTGTGAAGAACAGGATGCTCAAAGATTTTATCTTCTGAGAAACTTCTCAGTATGTAACCTTCATTTACAAAAAAGTACAAAGGTTGTGCCTAGCATAAAGAAGTGGCAAAAATGAATTCAAGGTTGAGCAAAGAAGAATGTAGTAATTACTGTATCCTGAAATAAGGAAAGGAATTCCAAAGAAATATAAATACAGTGGCCTGAACACTCAGGAATCTAAGATTTATCTCAAATTTGGCACTCAAGGAAACAATTTTACAACTACTTTACCAGGGTCCCAGAAGTGTCCTGAAATCCTTCTCCACACCTGAGCCATGCTTCAGAGAGAGAGGCAGTTGCCCCCACTGTCCTGAGACCTGCTCTTCTGAACTTCAGTGGACTCCCTCCAGGTAAGGATGGGTATTCTATATCCCAATTTCTTTTTCTCTGTGGAGATTGTTTTTAAAGAAGAACAAAAAAAAACAAAAATGAAATCACCTTCATAAATATATATTAACTTGACAATTAACAATGTGGAAACATAGGAATGGCAATGGTGAAGGCATAGTTTTTAAATGTCTCTGAATCCCCATGTAAAAAAGAGTAACAAGAAAGCAAAACAAAAAGCACAGAAACATGTACAACTAGAGAATAAATTCCAAAATACAAATGGGTAAGGACAAACATTCGACCCTGCAAAGTCCTACATATGCTCCTATCTGAGAGCAAAGCTGTGAGAAGTGAAGGAGCAAAGGAGACTTTGAGCACAGAGACATGTGGTGTTCACTAGGAAGTGGGGCAGGCGATCTGAGAATGAAATGGTACCTAAAACAGGGTGAGGGCAAGAGTTCCACTCAAGAAGATCCAAAGGAGTGGGGGCAGTCTAGGATACTCAGTACTTGTGAGCCAGGACTACGTTCTTGGACAGGACCCCATACTGTGGGGAAACTGTTAGCAGTGGAATCTGCTAAGCAGCACAGGGATGGTACAGACAAAAAAGAAAAGGTCCAAGTGGAGTTGAGGAAAAGAAATGAGCCAGGAAATATCTAAATAACAAATTAACAAGTGGCCATAACTTGCAAACTACAAGAAAACAACAGAAATTAGAAAAGTTATTTTGAATCCTGCCGCCTTCTAAAAATTCACAAAAACTGTAACATAAAAATAAGCAATAGAAACAGATCAAGTTCAAATCCCATACAAAATTATTATTACAAAAAACAGAAAGGAGTAGAATAACATCCCAAAACACAAAGAAAGCACAACAAAGACATATTCATAAAACAGAAAAAAGTGTAACCTACTATTTGAAAATAAGACATTCAGATTATAAAAATTCAGAAATGAAGTAACAAAACCTAAGAGGTAAAACAAAGTTTAAAAATCAGCTCAGGGAAAGAGCCCAAATGTCCACTGACTGATAAGTGGATAAAGAAGACGTTGTATATACACACAATGGACTATTATTCAGCCATAAAAAAAGAATGAAATCTTGCCATTTGCAACAACATGGATGGAACTACAGTGTATTATGCTAAGTGAAATAAGTCACTCAGAGAAAGACAAATACCATATGATTTCACTCATATGTAGAATTTAAGAAACAAAACAGATGAACATGGCAGAGAGAGGGGAGAGAGAGAAACACAAACCATTAAGCAGACTTTTTTTTTTAATGTTTATTTTTGAGAGAGAGAGCACATACACGAGCGAGTCGGGGAGGGGCAGAGAGAAAGGGAGACATAGAATCCAAAGCAGGCTCCAGAGCCCAATGCAGGGCTCAAAACCACAAATTACAAGATCATGACCCAAGCTGAAGTCAGACACTTAACTGACTGAGCCATGCAGGGACACCAAACAGACTCTTAAATATAGAGAACAAGTTGAGGGTTGGTAGGGAGGAGATGGGCGGGGGATGGGTTAAATAATGGGGATTAAGGAGGGCACTTGTAATGAGCACTGGGTGTTATATGTAAGTGATGACTCACTAAATTCTACTCCTGAAATTAATATTACACTATACATTAACTAAAGGCTTAAAACAAAAAATAAAGTGACACATTCTCTTAACATGGAAAAAAAAAATCCGCTCAGGAAAAAAAAAGACTAAACTGGAAGGAATCCAAGAACACGTAGCTATCACAGATAATATCTTAAGAGATATAGAAAGTAATAAGGTAGAAATTTTAAATTTCACCCACCTCCAATGAAGAAAATAAAAGGATTCAAGAGAAAGAGTGATTAAATCTCTCTTAGGATCCAACATACAGATAAGAACAATCCTTGAAGAAGAAAACCAAGATAATGGGATAGAACAATTTTTTTTAAAGACTTAATACCTATTTTCTCAAACTGTTCCAAAAAATAGAAATGGAAGGAAAGCATCCAAACTCCATCTATGAAGCCAGCATTACCCTGATTCCAAAACCAGACAAAGACCCCACTAAGAAGAATTATAGGCCTATATCCCTCATGAACCTGGATGCAGAAATCCTCAACAAGATATTAGCAAATCGAATTCAACAGTACATTAAAAGAATTATTCACCATGATCAAGTGGGATTTATTCCTGGGCTTCAGAGCTGCTTCAATATTCACAAATCACTCAAGGTGATACTCCACATTAATCAAAGAAAGGATAAGAACCATATGATCCTCTCAGATACAACATTTGACAAAACACAGCATGCTTTCTTGATAAAAACCCTCAAGAAAGTAGGGATAGAAGAAACATACCTCAACATCATAAAAGCCATAAATGAAAGGCCCACAACTAATATCATCATCAATGGGGAAAAACAGAGCTTTCCTCCTAAGGTCAGGAACACGACAAGCATGTCCACTATCACCACTGTTGTTCAACATAGTATTGGAAGTCCTAGCCTCAGCAATCAGACAACAAAAAGAAATAAGAGGCATACAAATTGGCAAAGAAGAAGTCAAACATTCACTCTTTATACATGACATGATACTCTATATGGAAAACCTGAAAGATTCCACCAAAAAACTACTAGAGCTGATACAGGAATTCAGCAAAGTCACAGGATACAAAATCAAAGTACAGAAACTGGTTGCATTTCTATACACCAATAATGAAGCAGCTGAAAGAGAAATCAAGGAATCAATCCCATTTATAATTACACCAAAAATCAGAACATAGCTAGGAATAAACTTAACCAAAGAGGTAAAAGATCTGTATGCTGAAAACTATAGAAAGCTTATCAAAGAAATTGAGTAATACACAAAGAAATGGAAAAAGATTCCAAGCTCACAGATTGGGAGAACAAATATTGTTAAAATGTCTATACTACCCACAGAGAACAAACTAAGGGTTGGGGGTGGGAGCGGAAGAGAGGAAAAAGAGGTGATGGGCATTGAGGAGGGCATTTGTTGGGATGAACACTGGGTGTTGTATGTAAGTGATGAATCATGGGAATCTACTCCCGAAATCAAGAGCACACTGTATACACTGTATGTTAGCTAACTTGACAATAAAATATATTTTTTAAAAAATGTCTACACTACTCAAAGCAATCTACACATTCAACACAATCCCTATCAAACTAAAACCAGAATTCTTCACAAAGCTAGAACAAACAATCCTAAAATGTGTATGGAACACGAAAAGGCCCCGAATAGTCAAAGTAATATTGAAAAAGAAAATCAAAGCTGGATGCATCACAATTCCAGACTTCAAGCTGTTTTACAAAGCTGTAATTATCAAGACAGTATGGCACTAGCACAAAAACAGACACGTAGATCATTGGAACAGAATAGAAACAGAACAAAGAACCCAGAAATGGACCCACAAATGTATGGCCAACTAATCTTCAACTAAGCAGGAAAGACTATCCATTGGAAAAAATAGTCTCTTCAGCAAATGGTGCTGGGAAAACGGGCCAGTGACATGCAGAAGAATGAACCTGGACCCCTTCCTTATACCATCACAAAAATAAATTCAAAACAGATGAAACACCTAAATGTGAGACAGGAAACCATCAAAATCCTACAGGAGAAAACAGCAGCAACCTTTTTTTTTTTTTTTTACCTTGGCTGTAGCAACTTCTTATTTGACAAGTCTCTGGAGGCAAGGGAAAGAAAAGCAAAACTTAACGATTGGGACCTCATTAAGATAAAAAGCTTCTGCAGGGACCCCTGGGTGGCTCAGTCAGTTAAGCATCCGACTTCGGCTCAGGTCATGATATCGCAGTTCACTGGTTCAAGCCCTGCGTTCAGCTCTGTGCTCAGAGCCTGGAGCCTGCTTCGGATTCTGTGTCTCCCTCTCTCTAGCAAAAATAAAAATAAACATTAAAAAAAAAAAAAAAAAGATTCTGCATAGTGAGGAAACAATCAACAAAACTAAAAGACAACTGATGGAACGGGAGAAGATACGTGCAAATGACATATTGGATAAAGAGTTAGTATCTAAAATGTATAAAGAACTTATCAAACTCAACACTCAAAAAACAAATAATCCAGTGAAGAAATCAGCAGAAGACAATAGACACGTTTCCAGAGAAGACATCCAGATGTCTAACACACATGAAAAGATGCTCAGTATCACTCATCATCAGGGAAATACAAATCAAAACCACAATGAGATACTACCTCACACCTGTCAGAATGGCTAAAATTAACAAGTCAGGAAACAACAGATGTTCGCAAGGATGCGACCTTTTGCACTGTTGGCAGGAAGGCAAACTGGTGTAGCCACTCTGGAAAACAGTGTGGAGGTCCCTCAAAAAATTAAAAGTAGAACTACCTTATAACCCAACAATTGCACTACTAGGAATTTATCCAAAGGATACAAAAATGCTGATTCGGAGGGGCACATGCCCTCCCAATGTTTACAGCAGCTCTATCAAAAACAGCCAAAGTATGGAAAGAGCCCAAATATCTATCGACAAATGGATAAAGAAGATGTAGTGTGTGTGTGTGTGTGTGTGTGTGTGTGTGTGTGTGTGTATCTACATATACATACATATACACATATGCATATATATACATATACGCACATGTATATACATATGCATATACATATGTATGTATATAATGGAACACTACTCAGTGATCCAAAAGAATGAAATCTTGCCATGTGCTACAACGTGGATAAAACTAGAGTGTATTATGCTACGCAAAATATGTCAGAGAAAGACAAATATAATTTCACTTATATGTAAAATTTAAGAAAGACAACAGATGAAAATAGGGGAAGGGAAGGAAAAATAAAACAGAGAGGGAAGCAAACCATAAGAGACTCTTAAATATAGAGAACAAAATGAGGGTTGCTGGAGTGGAGGTCAGTGGGGGGACGGACTAAATGGGTAACAGGCATTAAAGAGGGCACTTACTGGGATGAACACTGGGTGTTATATATAATAGATAAATCCCTGGGCTCTACTTATGAAACCAAGATGACACTATGTTTACTAACTTGTATTTAAATATAAAAAAAAAGATGTGAGGGGTGTGTGTACATATATATGTACACATATATGTAATGTGGACTATTACCCATCAAAAAGAATGAAATCTTGCCATTTGCAGCAACATGGATGGACCTAGAGGATATAATGCTAAGCGAAATAAGTCAGAGAAAGACAAATACCATATAATTTCACTCATGTGGAATTAAAGAGACTAATGAACAAAGGGGAAAAAAGAGAGACAAAACAAGAACCAGACTCTTAACTATAAGAGAACAAACTGATGGGTACCAGAGGGAAGGTGAATTGGGGAATGGGGGAAATTGTGGATAGGACTTAAATAGTACATTTACTATGATGAGCAATGAGTAATATATAGAATTGTTGAATCATAATATTATACACCTGAAACTAACACACACTGTATGTTAACTGTAGTTGGAATTAAAAAAAAAAAACAACCTACCTTAACAAAAAATAAAGTGAGAAGTGTTACTCTACCCAATGTTAAGGACTATCTTATGGCTACAATAATCAAAACAGTGATTTTCAAAAAGAAACTGAAACACAGATGAGTGGAACACTTCAAAAACCAGAAACAGACACTGACAGAAGTATTCAATTGTTTTTTGACAAAAAAACAAAACTTTACGTGTGTGTGTGTGTGTGTGTGTGTGTATACATACAGTACTACACAACTGAATATCCATAAGCAAAAAAATAACAACAATGAGAAGGATTTCAACCTAATGTCTTATACAAAAATTAACTCAAAATACGGAACAAATTTGAATGGTACTAAGATTCATCTCCTAAACCAGGACACTCTATCAATAATGGTAGCAGTAGCTTTTTGCCTATCACATAAACACAAAAACAGAGTCAAGAAAAATGAGGAATCAGAGGAATATATACCAAATGAAAGAAGATAAAACTTTAGGAAAAACTTAATGAAACAGGAAAAAGTAATTCACCTGATAAAGTATTCTAAGTAATGGTCATAAAGAAGCTCATTGATCTGGGAAGAAAAATGGACTAAGCAGAGTAAGAACTTCAAAAAAGAGCTTAAACAAGGGTAAGAAAAGTACCAAATTGAAATCTCAGAGCTGAAGAAATAACTGAACTGAAAAATACACTAAGGGCTCGACAGACTAGATGAAGCAGAAAGACTAGTGAATTGGAAAACAGAGCAAATGAACTCACCTAATCACATCAGGAAAAAAAAAAATGAATGAAAAAATGAAGATAGCTTACCTATAAGACAACATCAAGTGGTATAACATTTGCACCATAAGGGTCTCAGAAGGGGAAGAGAATGAAAGAGATTAAAAAAAAAAAAAACTGTTTGAATAAATAATGGCTGAATATATCACTAGTTTGGGTAAAGAAAGACATCCAGATCCAGGAAACCCAGAGAATTTAAAAAAAAAAAAAAAAAAAAAAAAAAAAAGATGAGCCAAAAGAGCTGCACCAATACACATTAAAAACAAAATGTCAAAAGCTAAAGACAACGACTCTCAAAGGCAGCAAGTAAAAAACAACTTGTTATGTACAAGGAAACCCCCATGGGAAATCAGCAGATTTTTCAGCCAGGAAAAGGGAATGATATGATATATTAAAAGATACTATACTACACTGTAATATATATAATAAATGATAAAAGAGACAATATATTAAAAGAACTGGGCGGGGGGGGGGGGAGCACTTACAACCAAAAATACTCTAGCCAGCAAGGTTATCACTCAGGATTGTAGGGGAGATGAGGAGTTCCCAGGAAAAAAAATTAAAGGAGTCCATCGCCATGCAACCAGTAATAGAAGTAATATTAAGAGACTTCTCCAAGCTGAGAAGAAAAGGCATAATTAGTAACAAGAAAACATAAAAGTAAAATCCTACTAGGAAAGGTATATATGTAATAACAACAGTGGATTGATCACTTATAAAGCTAGTGTGAACATTAAAAAACAAAAGTAGTAACAAGATCACTAAAACAGGTAAGGCAAACACAAAAATATGCAAAATATGACATCAAAAAAAAAAAAAAAAAAAAAAAAAAAAAAAACCAGGGTGGGGGAATGTGTGTGGAATAAAAAGGCAGATTGATTTGTTTGTTTTTTAAGTAGTCTTCACACCCAGCAGGGATCCCAATGCGGGGCCTGAACTTACAACCATGAAATCAAGACCTGAGCCAAGATCAAGAGTTGGACATTCAACCAACTGAGCCATGCAGGCACCCAAAAATGTAGTTTTAAAATGCATTCAAACTGAAGCTGCTATCAACTTTAAATAGACTGCTATATGCACAGGCTAATATATATATATGTATGTATATATATATAGACACACACACACATATACATATATTATATATATGCACAGGCATATATATATATATATATATATATATATATATATATATATAACCACAAAGCAAAAACCTATAGTATATACACAAAAGATAATGAGAAAGGAACTTAACATAACGGTAAATAAAATCATCAAACCATAGGGAAGAAAGTAAGACAAGAAAAAGGGAACAGAGAGGAACTACAAAACAGAAAACAAGTAACAAAAGAGCAGTAAATACATAACTATCGATGATTATTTCAAAGGCAAGTGGACTAAATTCTATCATAAGACACAGAATGGCTGAATTGACTTAAAAAAAAAAAAAATCTGTACTACCTACAAAAACTCACCTTAAGTGTGAAGAGACATAAAGACTGAAAGTGAATGGATAGAAAAAGATGTTCCATGCATTGGAAACCAAAAGAAAGCTGGGGCGACTAGTTATACCAAACAAAATAGACTCTAAAAGAGTGTAACAAAAGACAAAAAAAAAAAGGATATTACATAATGATAAAAGTGTCTAATCCAACAAGAGGATATAACATTTGTAAATACTTATGCACCCAACAAAGAAGCACCTAAATATAAATGAATCTAAAGAGAAAAATTGCCAGCAATACAATAATAGTAAGGAACTTTCATAGTCCTCTTAAATCAATGGATAGATCGTCCAGACAGAAAATCAATAGGAAACATCAGCCCTAAAAAAGACATTAGACCAGAAAGACTAATGGATAAATACAGAACATTCCAGCCAAAAGCAAAAGAATACACATTCTTCTCCAGTGTACCTCGAACACTCTCCAGTATAAATCATATGTCAGAACACAAACAAGTTTCAATAAATTTAGAAATATTAAAATCACATCAAGCATCTTTTTCAAACAAAATGGTATGAGCTCTTTCACACAAAATAGGTATCAATTACAAGAAGAAAACTGGTAAACTCACAAATATGTAGAGCTTAAACATGCCACTGAACAATTGATGGGTAAATGAAGAAATCAAATGCGAAATCAGAAATAACTTGAGACAAATGAAAATGGAAATACTACACACCAAAGACAGGATGCAGTAAAAGCAGCTCTAAAAGGAAAGTTGACAGTGATACATGCCCTACTTGAAGAAACATGGAGAAAGGATAAATATCACATACACCATATACATCTCACACACACACACCATGGAATACTAGTCTGCCATAAAAAAGATAAAAATCTCACCATCTGTGATAACATGAATGGACTTTATGCTAATATTATATAATATGCTAATATGCTAAATGAGATAAGTCAGACAAAGACAAAAACAAATACTGTATGATTTCACTTATATATAGAATCTTTCAAAAAAATTAACAAAACAAAACTTGTACATATGGTGACTAAAACGGTGGTTACCAGAGGGGACAGGGGTTGAGGGTAGGTAAAATTGGTGAAGGGGGTCAAAAGCTATAAACTTCCAATTATAAAGTAAATAAGTCATGGAAGTGTAATGTACAGCATGGTGACCATAGTCAATAATGTACTACACATTGGAAAGTTGCCAAGAGAATAAATCTTAATCACAAGAAAAAAAGTTTTTGTAATTTTGTATCGGGATGAATGGTAACTAGATTTATTGCAGTGATCATTCTGCAGTATATGCAAATATCAAGCCATTATGCTATATACCTGAAACCTATATATTGTTAATTATACATCAATTTAAAAAAATAAGTAAAAGACATGAATGGATATTTCACCAAAAAGGATAGATTTGGCAAATAAACACATAAAACAGATTCAATATCCTTAGCCATCATGGAAATATAAATTAAAATAATAATTAGTTAATAACACACACCTATCAGAGTGACTAAAATAAAAAATGTGATGGTCAAACTTGCAGAATAATCTCTTATTAGAGGTAAGGACCTCTAATAACCCACTCCTTCATAAAAGGAATAAGAAGAGTAGCAAAAATAGTCCATCTAATTTTTCACAACTATAGACTTGTAACAATCTGAATAGAATTTACCCAAAAAAACAACTGAATCTCAACATAAAAAATAAACGTCGTGTGTTTTAACTTGCCCTAGTTTCATACCCCCCTCTCTAGTTTCATGGCAGCTTTGAAAAGCAGTAGCCTCATAACCAGAGTAGCTGTGTAAACCAGCAGCCTAGCAGTCACAGGAGAGAGGAAATTGCATTTAGAGCTCCTCAAAAGGCCCTATCCCCAGAGTACTATCATAATCTGACCTGCCTGGCAGCTTTTAGGAAAAAACTTATAAACAGAATTTATAATTTGATTCAGCAGCTCATTCAATGGGAAAAGTCCTATCCCCAGGGCATGTCTCTAAAAGAGTCAGCAGCAATTAATTATTAATTAATTATTGCTAAACAAATTATTATTGCAGATGTGTGAAGCAGCAATAGTGGTTTAAGGAACCAAGACTGGCCAAATATACCTAAAAGGAAGATCTGGAGAATGCTGTCCATAGGCAGCTTGAAAAGAGCTGACATATTCCTGGGGATCTAGAATGCTATTTGCATGTACAAAACTGTATCCATGCTGAGGAAAAAAACTAAGAAAGCCCAAATCTGTCAACTCTGGATAACCATGAAGCCCTCCCTGCACAAGGAGAAAGTAATAGCTGATTATATACTGCCAGAGTATAGAACGCATGCCTCAAAAACACAGAATCCCTTAGTAAAGGATGAAAGACTTATTGGCTCTAGGTACTTAAAGAAATCGCTGTGCAATAATTCACAGGCAAGTAAACTAACCATGTAGTGTCTTTAGTAACTACACACAACAGGATATACGAACTTTACAAAATTAGCCTAGAAAGGTCATTAAACAAACAAAACAAATTGCAACAACAACAAAAACACCACTCTGAGGAGGAAGTGGGGGAACTTAATGTCCACATTATATTATTTAAATCTTTACTTTTCAACAAAAAAATTGAAAGACAAATGAATAAATAGGAAAAGTATGACAAGGAAAAAGCAAGCAAGAGAAAATGTACTTGAGGGAGCCCAGAAGTTTGAATCAGTATACAAAGCTTTAAGTCAACTATTACAAATAAGCTCAAAATTAAAAATATGGAAGTTATGTCTAAAATACTTTAATTATAAAAATGCCTCACCAAATAGAAAATATAAATACGTAGCAATTATTTAACAACAACAACAAAAAAAAAAACGCCACAAATATTACAATCAAATAGAAGTTTAGGAGTTGACTAATACAAAAACTAAAATGAAGTCACTAGATAGGCTCAACAGATTTGAACTGGCAGAAAAATCAGCAAACTTTAGACAGGACAAAACAGATTATCTGAACTGAAGAATAGAAAGAAAAAAGGCTGAAGACAAATGAACACAACCTCTGAGACCTGTGGGACACTATCAGGTATACAAATATATGCAAATTAAGAATTTCAGAAGAAAAGGAGAGAAATAAGCAACAGAAATTTTACTTGAATAAAGCCCTAAAACCTCAAATTTCATGAAATATCATACATCCAAAAAGCTCAAAGAACTTCAACTAAGATAAACTCAAAGAGACTCACCACAGACACATCATGCCAACTGGTGAAAAACAAAGAGAAATCACAAAAGCAGAAAAACATAAATGAATTATCATGTAAAACGAGCCTCAATAAAATTAACAGCTGACTTCCCATGAGAAATCATGACGATGCCCTCAAACAACATAATACACATTCTTCCCACATAAACATGAAATATTCTTTTGGACAGATCATATTTTAGGCCATAAAACAAACCTCAATAAACTTAAAAAGAGTGAGATTAATAACATTCTTGAACAAGAACACAATGAAATTAAAAACTAAAAAGAAATAAAACTGAAAAATCACAATGTAGAGATTAAACAACACATTCCTAAATAATAACAGATAAAAGAAAAAAATCACAAGAAAAATTAGAAGATGCTTTGGAAAGAACAAAAATATACCAAAACTTTTTTGAAAAAGGTCTATCAAAAAGATTTATTTGCTTTAAAATGCATTCATTTCCAGAAGCATTGTTAATAAAACATTACAATTTCTCATCCTCTGTAATAAAGTATTGAAAATGAGTTGTGGTATGGTAGCAAACACTGCAGGTATTAAGTGCAATGAGCCTGTGATGCCTTTATAAATCTGAAACCCATGTAGGACAATAAATTAACAATGAAAAAAACAAGAGCATCTAACTGCTGTCTGGTTATCTCCTTGCAATGCTTCAGCTTATAAATTGTGCTCATTCAACATAAAATTAGGTCTTTCAAATTGTAAGGCGGATTTTTGCTGATATATTCCTAGTGCGAAAAAAATAGTACCTTACCACAAAAATATTTTTATGGCACAAAATTTAAGTTGTTCCATAGTGGTTCACATAGGTGTAATAACAAATAGGCATAGGGAGCATGGGTAGCTCTGTCAGTGGAGTGTCAGACCTTGATTTCGGCTCAAGTCTTGATCCCAGGGTCATGGGATCCAGCCCCATGTCAGGAGCTGCCCCTCTCCCCTGCTCGCATACACTCGCTCTCTAAAATAAGAAATAAAAAATAATAAATAGGCACAAGAAAATAAAATTCCTGTAAACTATAAAGAAGTAAATTTCACCTTTTTCTGCCCGTAGACAATGCCAAGTAAGCATCGTTAAAGTCTCCCCTCCCACTGCTGTCATATCTAAGTCAGAATCTCCCAAAGAGCCTGAACAGCTGCGGAAGCTTTTCATAGGAGGTCTGAGCTTTCAAACAACCGATGAGAGTCTGAGAGTCCGATGAGAGTCCCCATTTTGAGCAATGGGGAACACTTATGGACTGTGTGGTAATGACAGACACAAATACCAAGCGCTCCAGAGGCTTTGGGTCTGTCACGTTTGCCACTGTGGAAAAGGTGGATGCAGCCATGAATGCAAGGCCACACAAAATGGATGGAAGAGTTATAGAACCAAAGAGGGCTGTCTCAAGAGAAGATTCTCAAGACTTGGTGCCCACTTAACGGTGAAAAAGATTTTTGTCAGGGGCATTAGACACTAAAAAACATCATCTAAGAGATTATTTCGAACAGTATGGGAAAACTGAAGTGATTAAAATCATGACTGATCAAGACAGTGACAAAAAGAGAGCCTTTTGCTTTTGTAACGTTTGATGATCATGACTCTGTAGACAAGACTGTCATTCAGAAATACCATACTGTGAATGGCCACAACTGTGAAGTAGGGAGAGCTCTATTTAAGCAAGAGATGGCTAGTGCTTCATCCAACCAAGGAGGTCAAAGTGGTTCTGAAAACTTTGGTGGTGGTCATGGAGGTGGTTCTGGTGGGAATGACAACTTTGGTTGTGGAGGAAACTTCAGAGGGTGAGGTGGCTTTGGTGGCAGTCAACAGGGTGGTGGATATGGGGATGGCTATAATGGATTTGGTAATGATGGAAGCAACTATGGAGATGGTGGAAGCTATAATGATTTTGGAAATTACAACAATCAATCTTCAAATTTTGGACCCATGAAAGGAGGAAATTTTGGAGACAGAAGCTCTGGCCCCTGTGGTGGTGGAGGCCAATACTTTGCCAAACCACAAAACCAAGGTGACCCTGGTGGTTCCAGCGGCAGCAGTAGCTATGGCAGTGGCAGAAGGTTTTACTATGTTTACTGCCAGGAAACAAGGCTTAGCAGGAGAGGAGAGCCAGAGAAGTGACAGGGAAGCTACAGGTTACAACAGATTTGTGAACTCAGCCAAGCACACTGATGGCAGGGTCTAGCTGCTACAAAGAAGACATGTTTTAGACAATGTACATTGACAAAAAATCTGAGGACTGTATTTGTGATTAATTGTATAACAGGTTATTTTAGTTTCTGTTCTCTGGAAAGTTTAAAGCATTCCAACAAAGGGTTTTAATGTAGATTTTTTTTTTTTTGCACCCATGCTGTTGATTGTTAAATATTAATCAGTCTGATCATGACGCTGAATAAATGTGTCTTAAAAAAAAAAAAGTAAATTCTTTCGCTGCATCTATTGAGAGGATCATATGGTTCTTATCCTTCCTTTTACTGATGTGATGAATCACGTTGTTTTGTGGATATTGAACCAGCCCTGCATCCCAGGTATAAATCCCACTTGGTCGTGGTGAATAATTGTTTTAATATATTGTTGGAGCTGGTTGGCTAATATCTTGTTGAGTATTTTTGCATCCTTGTTAATCAGAGAAATTGGTCTATAGTCCTTTTTACTGGGGTCTCTGGTTTTGGAATCAAGGTAATGCTGGCTTCATAGAAAGAGTTTGGAAGTTTTCCTTCCATATCTATTTTTGGAACAGCTTCAAGAGAATGGGTGTTAACTCTTCCTTAAATGTTTGGTAGAATTCCCCTGGAAAGCCATCTGGCCCTGGACTCTTGCTTTTTGGCAGATTTTTGATTACTAATTCCATTTCCTTACTGGTTATGGGTCTGTTCAAATTTTCTATTTCTTCCTGTTTCAGTTTTGGTAGTGTATATGTTTCTAGGAATTTGTCCATTTCTTCCAGATTGCCCATTTTATTGGCATACAATTGCTCATAATATTCTCTTATTATTGTTTTTATTTCTGCTGTGTTGGTTGTGATCTCTCCTCTTTCATTCTTGATTTTATTTATTTGGGTCCTTTCTTTTTTCTTTTTAATCAAACTGGCTAGTGATTTAACAATTTTGTTAATTCTTTCCAAGAACCAGCTTCTGGTTTCATTGATCTGTTCTGGTTTTTTTTGGTTTCGATAGCATTAATTTCTGCTCTAATCTTTATTATTTCCTGTCTCTGCTGATTTGGGGTTTTATTTGCTGTTCTTTTTCCAGCTCCTTAAGGCGTAAGGTTAGGTTGTGTATCTGAGATCTTTCTTCCTTCTTTAAAAAGGTCTGGATTGCTATACACTTTCCTCTTATGACCTAACAACTCAGGCAACAACAGATGTTGGTGAGGATGAGGAGAAAGAGGATCTCTTTTGCATTGCTGGTGGGAATGCAAGCTGGTGCAGCCACTCTGGAAAACAGTATGGAGGTTGCTCAAAAAACTGAAAATAGAACTACCCTACGACCCAGCAATTGCACTACTAGGCATTTATCCACGGGATACAGGTGTGCTGTTTCAAAGGAACACATGCACCCCATGTTTAGAGCAGCACTATCAACAATAGCCAAAGTATGGAAAGAGCCCAAATGTCCATTGATGGATGAATGGATAAAGAAGATGTGAGATATATATATATATATATCTTACCACTTATATATACACACACACACACATACACACAATGGAGTATTACTTGGCAATCAAAAAGAATGAAATCTTGCCATTTGCAACTACATAGATGGAACTGGAGGGTATTATGCTAAGTGAAATTAGTCAGAGAAAGACAAAAATCATATGACTTCATTCATATGAGGACTTTAAGAGACAAAACAGATGAACATAAGGGAAGGGAAACAAAAATATTATAAAAACAGGGAGGGGGACAAAACAGAAGAGACTCATAAATATGGAGAACAAACTGAGGGTTACTGGAGGGGCTATGGGAGGGGGGACGGGCTAAACGGGTAAGAGGCATTAAGGAATCTACTCCTGAAATCATTGTTGCACTATATGCTTACCAACTTGGATGTAAATTTTTAAAAATTAAAAATAAAATTAAAAAAAAAGTAAATTTCAAATCACAAATTACAGAACCTAGTTATTAATAGGCAATGTATTAAAATACACAACATGTAATGGGAACATGTTTAGAACACATAAGTAAATTCAACAAGTTACTTTAAAAAACTCATGGAGGGGCACCTGGGTGACTCAGTCAGTTAAATGACTGACTCTTGATTTTGGCTCAGGTCATCCACTAGTGGTTCGTGAGTTCGAGCCAGCATCAGGCTCTGCGCTGACAGTGTGGGGCCTGCTTGGGATTCTCTGTCTCCTGTCTCCCTTTCTCTCTGCCCCTCCCCTGCTCGCTCACTCTCTCTCTCAAAAATAAACATTAAAAAAAACAAAAAAAACTCATGGCAAAGAAAGCTGTAGTTACATACAGGGAAATCTATAGTTGTAAATGCCTATTTTTTTTAAAAGAAAGATCTCAATTTAATAAATCTTTCATCTTGGAAAATTTGAAAAGAGCAAGCTAAATCCAAAGCAAGCAGAAGGAAGGAAATGAGAACAATTATGCAGAAATAGGTAAAACAGAATTAAAACAAAATAAACAAAATCCAGAGTTGGTTCCTTGAAAAGATCAACAACATTAACAAATCTTTAGGTAGACTAACCAAGAAAAAAAGAGAAAAAATTCAAATTGCAAAAATCAAGAACGAAAAATAGAGAGGAGTCCTATCAAAGTTACAGAAAGGATTACAAGGGACACTATAAGAACAACTGCATGCCAACAAACTAGATAACTGAAATAAAATGAATGACACAAACTAGCAAAACAGACTCAAGTAGAAATAAAAATACTCATGTATGAATAAATATGATAGCTTGAATTCATAATTTAAAAATTTACCACAATGAAAATCCAAGGCTCCAATGGCTACACTGGTTATTTATACCAAACATTTTAAAAAAGCATTAATACCAATCTTTCACAAATCCTTCCAAAAAATAGAAGAGGGAATATCTAATTCATACTATGAAATCAAATGCCCTCATAACAAAATCAAAGACATCACAAGAAAACTATAGACCAGTACCTCTTACAAATATAGATTTAAAAAAATCCTCAACAAAATACTAGCAAAATGAATCTAGCAACATAAACTACGGGTTATACACCATAATCATTAGGGTTTTTCCCCGAGGAATGCAAGATTTATGTAACATCCAAAAGTCAATGTAATAAACTATATTAAGGGGAAAATAGGATTATCTAATTAAATTGTAAAAAAAATAACTAACAAAAGTCAACAGCCTTCCATGATAATAATTCTCAACATACTAGCAACAGAATACTTCTTCAATCTGATAAAGAATATCTGCAAAAAACTCACCTAACATCATACATAATAGTGAAACACTGAAAGTTTTCTTCCTAAGGATCAAGAAAAGTATGTCAGCTCTTACCACTTATATTTAATATTGTACTAAAGGTTCTAGCCAATGAAATTAGGCAAGAAAAAATAAAAGACATGCAGATTGGAAAGGAAAATGTAAAATTATCTCTATTCTGAGATGACATGATCTTATATGTAGAAAATTCTAAGGAATACACACACACAACTATTAAAATAAATGAGTTCAGCTGCTGCAGGCGGGAGCTCAGCCTGCATGTCAAATCACGTTCTTTGGTGGCGTGAGCCCCAGTACATACATCTATGGCCACTTCCCACCCCTCCCTGCCCAATGTGCTCAGGCTACCACAAGACCAGAATGGCCACCCCATCCAAGACAAGACGCCCATCTCCCATGACTAGCTCTGAGGGGACCTGCACCAAGAAAACTGTCATCGAAAGGAACATTGCTTCAGGGAAGACATTTGTGAATATTCTTAAACAGGTCTGCAAAGATTGGGAAGTGATTCCTGAACCTGCTGCCAGATGGTGCAATGCTCAAAGTACTCAAGACGACTTTGAGGAACTAACATTTTAAAAAAAGTGGTGGGAATGTTCTTCAGATGATATATGAGAAACCTGAATGACAGTCTTTTACCTTCCAATCATATGCCTGCCTCAGTCGAATATGAGCCTAGCTTGCTTGTCTCAATAGCACGCTCAAAGATGCAGAAAAGCCTGTATCAATTTTTGAACAACCTCTATATAGGTATAGGCATAGTTTTGCATCTAGTTTGTATCAGTATGACTACATGAATGAAACAGAGTAGGCAATTTATCAAGACTGGCATGACTGGATGAATCTAAAGTTTGGCCAAAGCTCTGAACTGGATGGAATCAGTTATCTTTGAGCCACTGCAGAGAAATGCTTGAATAGAATATGGGAAAGAAATGAAGACCAAGGCATTCTTGAATATATACAGAAGCTTCACTATAAGCATGAAAGCTGAGTCCTGCATAGAACACTGAAAATCAACTTTGATTTTCTACAAGAAATCCCTATCTTAACACTGGATATTAACGAAGACTTTCAAGGCAAATATGGTTGAAAAGGCCAAAGAATCTTTGAGTACTTTGTGATCTTGCTGAAGACTACAGGCAACCAAATGATTCCAGGTACTTCAGCTTTGTGTATCCTTCATAGCTTCATATTCATTCAAGTCTCTAGAAAACCCAGGATTTCTACCATTTTTGCTCCAAGAAAAAAAAATTTTTTTGATGAATTCTACATAAGAGTTTATGAGCAGTTTCTTTTCTTTTTTGCTTAAAAAAAATAAAGACATTTAATTATCTTTCACAACAGAGAGTCTGGAGGAAGATGGTTCCAAGTAAGTACAGGCTAAATTCTGTCATAAAGGACCCAGTCTCCTTCTGTCTCTCCCCTCCATTATTCTCAACAGGCTGGCCTTTATTTATTTATTTGTTTTTTTCCTGGTGCTTCTTATTGCACTAGTGACCAGTTTCTTCACTGGGAACTTTAATGTTACATAGTAAATGGTAATGTGTCCTGTGTAAATTAGCACACCTATTAAAAGTTGAAAAGTGGAATTTAAGGAATCCCTACAAAAGAGTTATAAAGTTTTATTTTAAATATTTTTCATTAAGTGCTTCCCCTTCCATCTTAAGTTATATGGAAGATACGACCAGTTTAGTATTTAATCACTTCATTGATATTTACTAATGTGTCTATAACACATTAATAAGTAAAGGTCAGACTTTGTTCCCATTTTGTAATGGCATAACCTAGCTTATGAGTCATTTAATCTTTTTCTGTTTTTGTTTCTACATCTGTGGCATGGGTGAGACTAGATTCATCTTCTTTTGCATTGGATTTTAGAGGATTAAAGAGGAAATGATAACTTAAAATGTTTTTGTCCTGGGGCGCCTGGGTGGCGCAGTCGGTTGAGCGTCCGACTTCAGCCAGGTCACGATCTCGCGGTCCGTGAGTTCGAGCCCCGCGTCAGGCTCTGGGCTGATGGCTTGGAGCCTGGAGCCTGTTTCCAATTCTGTGTCTCCCTCTCTCTCTGCCCCTCCCCCGTTCATGCTCTGTCTCTCTCTGTCCCAAAAATAAATAAAAAACGTTGAAAAAAAAATTAAAAAAAAAAAATGTGTTTGTCCTTAAAAGACAAATGAGTATAAAGATTCAATGCACATGGAGCTTACTATAGCTACCTACTTTCTCCCTTCTCAGACAATTCTTTTAGAATAGAATATTACTGCTATAGTTAAAGGATTGGCTTAAAATTTAATTGTCTTTAATTCACTTAAGGTGAAAGTATAGATTTCCTTAAATTGCTTCCCATTTTTATAGGTAAAACATTAGTGGAACATAGCAAAAGATAAGTTTTTCCATTTTACTTTTTATTGACCCTGTACTAGGAATGAGTAGTTTTTCTTTATCTTTGTACTCAGTGAGAAGTCAAAAGAGATACTAAAGACAAAGAAGATTATTTTCTTAGCAGTTTAGTCTCTTTTGTCCCAGATCTTACTTCCTGTCCCATCCTGCTTTCCCTAGGGTCTAGATTAATTAGGTGGCCTATTTTTTTTTTTAAGTTTTATTTTTTTTTTTTTTTTTTTTTTTAGTAATCTCTACACCCAATGTGGGGTTTGAACTCATGACCTTGAGATGCAGAGTCACATGCTCTTCCAACTGAGCAGGTCAGGCAGCCCAGCAGCCTGCCATTTTAAAGTTTAAATAAAAGTCACACATTTCTACTTTGAGACCATCATGGTCACCCTTTGCTTCAGAGCTTGCCTTGCATCTCTATAGAGTTATACTTTAGGGGTTTTTCTCCTTTAAATTACTGATAAAAATGATCTTGTTTTACATATTCTGTATCTTGAAAGCATTATCATTTTTGTTAAATATATATTAGGAATATATAAAATAATAAAGACAAGGTAGAGTAAGTTTTTAAAAACTGCATGGATTCATTTTAGGTCTATATGTAAAGATTTTCTTCACGTTTGTTCAGTTAGGGTATGCAATATTTAACTTTTCTACTTGACATTTTTGAAAAAAAAATCTATGCTTTTGAAACTATTATTTTCCTTTCTTTTTAAAATGTCATTTTTTGTTTAGTTTTGTTTTGATAATCAAAGATTATAATTTTGTAGGCTAACCAATCTAGATGCACTGATCTTTGAAAAGGAGACTTTATTTCAAATGCTATATTCCCCATGTATATTAAAACTGTCTCATGTTATTGTATGGGGTTTTTTTGTTTGTGTTTGATACAAATGAATTTGCTTACTAAATATTAGCTTAATGAATAAGTATAAATCTCAAAAATAAAATAAAATAATTGAGTTCAGCAAAGCTGCAAAATGCAATCTCAATATAAAAAATCAATTGTATTTATATATACTAACAATGAACAATACAAAAATGAATTTTTTTAAAAACTGCATTAACAGTATGAAAAAGAATAAAATACTTAAGGAATAAATGTAACTAAAGAAGTACAAGATTTTCACGGTGAAAACTATAAAATACAGTTGAAAGAAATTAAAGATCTAAATAAAATGGAAAGACATCCCACATTCATTAATTGGAAAACTTAATATTAAGATGGCAATACTCTGCAATTTATTTACAGACTTAATCCAATAAATATCCCAGGTGGCTGGTTATAGAATCTGACAAGCTGATGCTATTATTCACATGGAAATTCAAGGAACCCAGAACAATTTAAACAATCTTGAAATAAAAAAAAAATAAAAAAAAAAATAAAAAAGAAAGAGACTTCACAAGCTACCATAATTAGGAAACTATGGTAATGGCAAAAGGATAACACATAAATTAATGGAAGAGAATTTATAGTTAAGAAATAAACTCTTAGGGGTGCCTGGGTGGCTCAGTCAGTTAAGTGTCCGACTTCAGTTCAGGTCATGATCTCATGGTTCATGAGTTCGAGCCCTGCATTGGGCTCTGTGCTGATAACTCGAAGCCTGAAGCCTGCTTCGGATTGTGTCTCCCTCTCTCTGCCCCTCCTCTGCTCACGCTCTGTCTCTCTCTCAAAAATAAATAAACATTACTTTTTTTTTTAAAAGAAAGAAACTCTTACATTTATGGTCAATTGAATTTCAAAAAAACAAACAAACAAACCAATACAATTTAGTGGGGAAAGAATAATCTTTTCAACAAATGGTGCTGGGACAACTGGATATCCACATGCAAAAGAATGAAGCTAGACACCTTACACCACACACAAAAATTAACTCAAAATGAACCACAGGTTTAAATGTAAAAGCTAAATAATAAAACTCTTAGGAAAAAACTCTCTGAAATAAATCTTCATGATCTTGGGTTAGGTAATGATTTCCTAGATATGACACCAAAAGCATAAGCAACAAAAGTAAAGATAGATTGTGGACTTCAAAATTTTTAAACACTTGTGCTTCAAATGATACCATCAAGAAAACAGAAAGTGCACAGAATGGGAGAAAATATTTGCAAATCATATATCTCATATAGGAGTGGTATAAGAACTTATAAAGAACACTAACAACAGTAAAAAGATAAATAATCCAACTAAAACATGGGCAAATAGCTTGAATAGATATTTCTTCAAAGAAGACATAAAAATGGCCAAGAAGCACTTGAAAAGGCATTCAAAATCATTAGTCATTATGGAAATGTAAACCAAAACCAAAACAATTTTACCCATTAAGATGGCTAAAATCAAGAGACAGGCAATGACAAGTGTTAACAAGGATATGGAGAAATTAGAATGTTCATTCCTTGCTGGTGAGACTATAAAATGATGCAACCTCTTTGCAACAAAGCTTAGCAGTTCCCTAAAATTTAATCATAGAATTACCATATGACCCAGCAATTATAATAGTAGGTTTATATCTAAGAGAAATGAAAACTTATGTCTATCCAAAAATTGGTACGCAAAGGATCATAGTAGTATTCTTAATAGCCAAACAGTGGAAATAACCCAAATTTCTATCTACTAATGGATTTTTTTAAGGTGATATATCCATACAATAGAAAATTATTTTACCTTCAAAGAAAAATAAAGTATTGATACATGCAATAACAATGGGTGAACCTTGAAAACGTTACGCTAAGTGAAAGAAGCCAGTCATAAAGACCACATATTATTCCATTTATATGAAATATATACAGTAGGCAAATCCATGAAGACAGAAAATAGCTTTTGGTTGCCATGGGGTTTCTTTTCAGGGTGATGAAAATGTTCTATAGTTAGAAATATTTGCCCAACTCTGTGAATACACCAAAAATCAGTGAACCTTATACTTTAAAAGGATAAATTTATTATCTATGAAACTGAATCATTCATACATTGCCAGTGTGACTGTAATACTGTACAGTCACTATGAGAAACAGTTAGTTTACTATAAAACTAAACATCCAGGGGAGCCTGGCTGGCTCAGTTGACAGGGCATGTGACTCTTGATCTCTGGGTTGCAAGTTTGGGCCCCATGTTGGGTGTGGAGATTACTTAAGAATAAAATCTTAAAAAAAGAAAAAAAGAAAACTAAACATCCAATTACCATATGACCCAGCAGTTACATTCTTAGGTATTTATCTTAGAAAAAGAAAAGCTATGTTCAAACAAAAATCTGCACATAAGTGTGCACAGCAGCTTTATTCATAATAACCAAAACTGGAAATAGCCCAGATGTCCTTCAACAAGTAAAATGTTGAGCCAAACTGTAGTACGTGCATTCCATGGAATACTACTCAGCAATAAAAATGAACACTACTAATACACAAAACAACTAGTATTAATCTCCAGAGTATTATGCTGAGTAAAAAGAAAAAAAGAAAAAGAAAATGATCCCAAAATATTATAAACTGCATGGTTTCATCTCTGTAACACTTTTGAAATGATGCAATGTTTAAAATGGTGAACAGATTAGCAACTGCCAGGGGTTAGCAGTGGGAAGCGAGTAGGTATGATGGATTATCAAAGGGATTCTTGAGCTAACAGAAGGTTCAGTATCTCTAGTGGTGGTGGTACATAAATCTATACATGTGTAAAAATGTACCAACGTAAATACACATACCTCCAGGGAAATCTGAATAAGATAATTAGATTGTATTAATGTCAAAATATTGGTGGGATATTGTACTACAGTTTTGAAAAATGTTACTACTGGAGCAAACTGGGTAAAGGATACGTAATATCTCTATTATTCCTTAGAACTTAATATAAATCTACAGTTATCTCAATTTAAAAAAAAAAAATGCCTCTCAGGCACAGAATTAAGTACAGGAAAGAACAGGGCAGTGATTGCTGGTTTTCATGAGAAACTATTTTGTACTATTTTATCTTATTTGTAAGCATATATTATTGATTAAAAAGAAAGAATATCTTCTCCCTTAAATGAGGTATATGTGTGAAATACCTGACATATAGAACATCTTTGATAATGTTAGCTCTCTTTCCCTTCCATTTGAAGAACAAGACAATGTAGACAGACTAAGATGTCAATACTAAGTAGCCTGATTCTGAGTAGAGCCACCAGTAAGCCATCTGATGAGATTATCAAGGGCTAAAATTGGAACCGTAAGGTATTCCTACCAAGATAACTATGAGAGAATCTCTCACCATGACTGAACAACTTTAAAACAAAGCCCTCTTTCCAGTCCTTCTTCAGCAAGCTAAGAGTAATTCCAGGGAAATCTAGAGGCAAAGTAGTAGAGCATATGCAATAGATTTGCCGTCATATAAAAATCCTTTCATGATCATGGTTTTATTATTAACTGCTTTCATCACCACTAACATTAATTGAGTGCTTTTACATTCAGTACATCATTTCATGCATTCTCATCATTTAGTCTCCATGCTAATGCTGGAAGATATAGGTATTATCCCCATTTTATAGACAAACTACAACTTAGAAATGTTAGGTATATTGCCCTAGTCAGAGAGATAGTCAAGGGCACCATGTCAAGATTTTCCTCATGGGGCGCCTGGGTGGCTCAGTCGGTTAAGCGGCCGACTTCGGCTCAGGTTGTGATCTCGCGGTCCGTGAGGGCTGTGAGTTCGAGCCCCACGTCGGGCTCTGTGCTGACAGCTCAGAGCCTGGAGCCTGTTTCAGATTCTGTGTCTCCCTCTCTCTGACCCTCCCCTGTTCATGCTCTGTCTCTCTCTGTCTCAAAAATAAATAAATGTTAAAAAAAATTAAAAAAAAAAAGATTTTCCTCATGTATTTCCTCATGCTAGGAAATATATTCTAGCCACTAACTCTGCATGGTCTTATTTTAACAAAAGTGCCTGACAATAACTATCATGTGCACCTTCCACACAAAGAAGGTACCCTGGCCTAGTTTCTGACTGAGTATCTGTGAATCTGGCAATACTCTGAATATCTGGGAATTCACGGAGACTTTAAGTCTCAAGTCCATTCATTTTATCATAACGTCTGCACTCTATGCCCAACGACTCCAATGTTGCCTTTCAAGCATTAAAATTCCTTTCCTTCCACCAACTCACTTTACCAATCACCAATCCACAGGGCTATCGTAAAAAGACCCACAAATGAGAACTTCCTATTTTCTTATTACATGTCCTTGGCCATTGCTGGTAAATACTCTTAATCATTCCCTAGTCCTCTGCTTACACACATTCTTCTGTACACACATACACACAATCACATACATTCATGAATTCCATACTCACTCTTCCCTTTACCTCTCCATGTCACTGTCATAGCTCAAGCCATCATATCTTCCCCAAGGTTAAAGTCTGCCATTGTAAAAATCAGCCAACCTCCCATCTATTGACCTCTCCTTCCCTATGGTCTCGGAGGAAACATGTTCCTGTTCTCCATACTAACCTTCTGTAACAGAATCCAATCTCTGTAGTAAAGGGTCCTTACTTTCTCCACGGGCTCCATCCCTCTGGCTTCAAAGAAGCAAATGTCTCCCTTTCTTGAGAAACACTTTCACCTGAAATGGAGCCTTGTGTACTCTTCAGTTCAAACTGACATATACATTATATTTAGTTAATATCTATCATCATGCCCACGTCATTATGCAAGAAGCACCAGAAATTAAGTTTTTGTGATGATAACGCAAAGGATTAGGGAAGGAAGGTGCCATCAGGAAGATGTAATTTTCCTTTTCTCTTTTTTAGGATGTTGCCGACATGGTTTTTCCTTCAGTGGGAAAAGAGGTCTACGATTCAGGGAGGAGAGCTATAATTCAGTCTGGGGAGGCAAAAGGAGTGAGAGGGTGTATGGGGAAATCTCAAAAGGTAAGCAACTAGGAAAGGGGAGTATTAGCCAGTCATTCGTGGCTATTTAGCAAGGAAAGGAAACAAAGGATAAAAGAAAAAAGAACTTGAAGTGAGGGGCCTAAGGCAAGAGGAAGAAAAGAACTAAAATAGTGCCAGTCTTTGAAGCAACTGCCTGCTCTCCAACAGCCCAATCTCTCCCTTGGGCTGAATTTTCACCTATCTGTATATCCTAACATCAGGTAAGAAGCAACTAATTCCCCTCAACTTTATCGTTTTTCAGAAGTTCAATTTCTGAGTCACCACTGATTCTCCTCTTTTCATCTTTCAATGTCAGGTGCACAAATCTCATCTTCTTTTTATAATTAATCAACTCAGTCCTCTCCTAATACCATTCCCAACTCTACCACTTTAGTCCATGACCATATCAGCTTTCATCTTAAGAGTCCAGAAAGATCTATATGGCTTGTCCAAAATTACAAAATTACTCAGTTGCAAAGCTGAGGCTAGTACTCATGTCTTCTGAATAAGGTATTTCCTTATGTTTCTTCAGATCTAGAATACTTGCAAATCTTTTAAACTAGTACCATTTTCATTCCTTCATCAGATACTTATTAGGTACCTAATATGTACAAGGTATTATGACAGGTGCTCTGGGGCACATGGGGTGAACATAATCTTAAAATGTCTACATCATAAGGATAAGTACAAGTAAACCTAATAATATAAGACATGAAGCTATTAAGAATAATACAAAGTTCCACAGGAATACAAAATAAAGTTCATTTACAACTGGGATCATTAGAGATAATAGATGAGTATAGATAGATGATTTGAGGTGGTACTTGACAGATAATTAAGATTCCAGTAAGCAAAAATGGAAGAAATGGCATTACTCCAAACTAAGAACATGAGCAAATACCAAGAGGCAAATGAAAACAGCCATTTACTTACCTAAAGGATAAATAATGAATGAAGTTATAAAGTTAAGGAATAAGGTATGGCCACATTATGGAAGCTGTGAATAAAAGGCTATAAGAGCCTAAACAAAAAAAGCAAGGTCTGGAAGTGACTACATGAGTGCAAATCCTGGTTTCTTCACTTAACTGCTGTGTGACTTTGGAAAAATTAGTTAACCTCTCTACTGTGCCTCAATTTTCTTGTCCATAAAATGAGACTAATAATAGTACCTAATAGGATTGCTGAATTAAATGAGTTAAAAAAAAAAAAAAGAGAGAGCCATCTGTAGGGGCACCTGGATGGCTTAGTTGGTTAAGTGTCTGACTCTTGATCTCAGTTCAGGTCTTGATCTCAGAATCATGAGTTCAAGCTCTGTGCTGGGTGTGGAGCCTACTTAAAAAAAAGAGAGAGAGAGAATCATCTATAAATGAATTAATACATCTATAAGGCTTTTAGCACAAGTTAGGTCCAAAATAATTGATTATGTAGACAATAAGAAGTGCAATGCTTAAGCAGAAGAACAACAATATTAATTAAAGTGGTGTCTAAGGGAAAGTCATCTCTGAAGATGGAACAGAAGCCACATGGCTGGTACCACAAAAAAACTCCAAACACAAAGTACTTTGGGCCTGACCTAGGGTGACAGAAAAGAAAAGGAAAAAGGAAAAAACTATTGAGGGAGCTAGCCTCCAGGATCACTTCCTATCATTCCTACCTCTTGGCATTCACATCCTCTGTAGCCCCTCTCACACTGTACATGGTTGATCTATGTGACAAAAAGAATAGGACAGAAGAGGTGGGATGTCACTTTTGAGACTGTTATAAAAGACACCAGGGCTTAGCCCCTCCCTGTCTCTTTCTCTTCGGAAAGCCAGTTGCCATGTTGTGAGAACTGCCCTACGAAAGTGGCAAGGAACTGACACTCGCCAACAAACACATTGGTGAGTCTGGAAGTGGACCCTTTATTTGACTGTACCTTGTAGAAGACACTAAGCTGGACCCAGCCAGTTGAGCCATTCCCAGATTTCTGACCTTCAGAAACTATATGAAAAAACAAGCACTTATTTTAAGCCGCTTCAGTTTTGAGACAATCTGTTAAACAGCAATAGATCACTAATATAATTATTGACAAAAAAAACTGGTAAGTTCTTGAAAACTAATAGAATCAGAGGGCAGAACTGAGTCTCAAGTCAAACACTAGGATTTCTAAGGATGTACTGTGAATGCCTGACATTTTTTGGTTGCCAAGGCATCCATTTCAGAAGACATCCATCTTGAACAAACGTTGCACCAGTTATATGACACAAAGCAACAAGATCAGGAATTAAGCTGCCCCTACCCATGAAGGTCCCTCTTTCAGAAAACCCTCGGTAACCTACATAACTGACTATCTGAGTGACTTCACTTCTCCCTTCTGGTACTCTAATTCCCACCCTTAGGCTTTAAATTAGCCAATAAAGAATGAACCTCCAAAACCCTAGACACCCCACCCTCAGACCTCAGGTTTTCTTGCTCTCCTCTTCCCCTAGCCCCCGTCCACCTCACTGGGTAGCACGTGGGTGTGCAATGTACCCTCCAGGACCTGGGAGTTGTAAATCTTGCTCCTCAAACGTCCCTGATGTTTGTTGCTGAAGCGCATCCTGCAATCGTAACAATAACCACAAGGTCTGGTCCACCCACAACACTGGCCCTGGTCAGGGAAAACGGCTCAGTACAAGTAAACCAGGGGCCCAGGCAAGTGCCTCGGGCATTCCTAGTCAAGCATCACTGTCAGTAGACTGAGGCCAACAACTTGCAGGAGAAACTGTCAGGGCTTAGTGGATTAAGGGTAAGAAATTGATAATTTCATGATACACTGAGTTTAAACGGAGCTCAAGGAAAAGGTCAAATACACATCTGAAAGTCAGCTGTATAGCTGTGACAGCTAACGTCAAAGTATGAGGTTGCCAAGAATAAATGTGTAAAGTAAGAAAAAGCACAAGATCAAAACTTAGAACATGGCAGGAGCAGAGTAAAGAGAAGTAAACGAGCAGATGCCAGACAGGGAGGGAATCAGGATAAGCAACAGACAGGGATGCTCCTCCCCCCGCCCCCCCCAATCAATAAAAGCACGTGATAAATGTGTCAAATGCTAGAGTGACCATGATTTAACAAATTCATATATTTCCTTGATTTTTTTTTTTTTTACATTTGACTATATCTGGAATCAGGATGTCTCATAATCAATAGGTATGTTTGACATAGGTTTCTTTTACTCCACACAGTTACAAAATTGAGACTGACAATCTTTCTCTGCTTTCCGGAAGCAAAAAAACATAACAATGATAAGGAAGCTGAACCAGTATATGTGGACTCTTTTTTGCCAAGAAGTTTTTGGTAAAAGGAAAAAGTCAAAAAAGGAGGCCCTGTGTTTGCTTTTTTAAATTTTAGTATGATGAGACAAGCATGTTTGTAAGCAAGGAACTTAGAAACAGCTTTTTTAAAATTTTTTTTAATATTTCAATTTATTTTTAAGACAGAGAGAGAGACAGAACACAAGTGGGGGAGGTGCAGAGAGGGAGACGCAGAATGTGAAGCAGGATCCAGGCTCCCAGCTGTCGGCACAGAGCCCGATGCGGGGCTCGAACCCACCAACCGTGAGATCATGACCCGAGGCAAAGTCGGATGATTAACGGACTGAGTCCCCGAGGCGCCCCAGAAACAGCTTTAAAAAGGCCACAGCAAACACAATTTTCGGAAGGAAAAGATGTACTCACAAATGCAAGTACAATCATTTACATATCATTAATGTAATATTCCTACACACGCACTCCGTGCCCAGATACTGTGGTATAATTTGGTATACACAGTTTGGCAGCGGTTGGCTTCGGACTCCTCTCCCACCGAGGCAGGAATAGAAAGATTCAGAAACAGTTTGGGATAGAAAGGAAAAGTGTGGCAACACAGATAACGGGGGGTGGGGGGGGGGTGGCGGATGGCACATCCATTCCAACATCCAGCGCTGTCTTCATGTGTTCTACGACAGTCAAGAAGAGACAAACAATGCCAAACGCTAGCGAGGGTAAATACAGCTCACACGCTAGTTCCAGATTCAACTCCTGTCGCTCACTTCCGTCACCTCGCCAGCTGCGACCTCTCCGCGCCGCACCTCCAGCGGTTCCCCCTGCCCTCCGCATCTCACCGGGAAGGCGAGGCGCCAGACGGCCGGCGGGAGGCTGTTTCCGCACACCTGGGCGAGACCGACCTCAGGAGAGGCACACTGCGAGGCAGGCTCCATCCACGCTCACCGACAGAACCAGCCGCAGCCTCGCCAGAGATCACCAGCCAGCACAGCGCCTGCCTCTCACCCCTCATAGCCTCTGGCCAGCCCAAGCGCTCCCTGCGCCCCGCCGGCCTGGCCGATGGGGAACTGGAGGGGGTAGGACACACGCGCTGGAGGGCTACCGGGAGACCGCTGAAGACAAAGCAGAGAGAACAGGCCTGGCGTGGCACTGGTTCCCAGTCTACAACTTACCTTCCGGGTACACGAGGTACCGCCGCCAGGCATCTCTAGACGCTCAGCCACCTCCCGCGCGGAGCCTTCGCAAAGGCTGGCTGTCTCCTCAAGGTGCCGGAAAGCAGCGCGCCACCGAACTCGCTCCGCGCGCCGCACTGTGCGCTACAATTGGCGGGTGCTCGGGGGAGGGGCGGGGCTTTTCCGGACACAAGGCCCTCCCCGCGCTGCGCGCCACGCGCCACGCGCGCGTTGGGATTGGAGCGCTGTCGGCGGTGGGGCGGGGCTTCTCCGCCACTCCTTGCTTTCTGGGCACAAATGGGTTTAATAAAGCTGGGCTGTGAACGTGGGTGGTCGGTTACTCACCGGCTCTGAAAGGGAAGGGGTTAGCGCCGTTTATCGCACTTTCCTTGTTGGGGTAGAGGTTGTGCAGAGCGAACTCTGGACAGGCTACAGTGCTGTCCTTGAGTTCCTGGTTGGGAGCTGCTACGCGGGTGCCTCTCGCGGGGTCAGCCGCCAAGTGTTTTTTCAAAAGAAGCTCATATGTGGTCTGTTTTGTCAAGCAACAACTGACCTTACATGAAAACTCGCAGTACGCTACAAATTCAATAATCAATACTTAAGGAATGGTTCTAGCTGCCTAACTCCCAAGAAAGGAGTGTTCTTTCCCTATGTATTGGGGCGGGGCCAGGGATAGGTTAGGTATCCTGAGCAGAAATTCTCAAATATAGGAGACATTAAAATCGCCAAGATTTATTGTAACGAGGCATGACTGGATTTCAGATTCTGTAGGTCTAGGGTGGTGCCAGAGAACGTGTGTTTCTGACAAGTTCCCAGATGATATTTGATGTGGAGAACGAAGGTAAAAGAAATATAGGGGGAAAAAATTCCTTAAATTTACAGCCCATTGACAAATAGTTGAGACAAGCAGAGTGACCTTCCTCAAGGAGCTTGGCTGCCTCTATGTCAATTCTTTGTTAGAGGCAAAAGGCAACCTTAGCTTGTCATTAGCCAGACCTCCAGGATCCTGTAAGTTTTGGTTAACATATGAAACTCCCTTTGGAAACTTCCTTTTTTCTATCTCCCCAAGACACATGCTAGCAATCATCCTCCAAGCATATGGCCCACTGATGCGTATCTGAAGGGTCTCATGACTAAGGTTTTATTAGATAGTTAGTAAGTGATCTTTTCCTAACAACAGCTAGCCCCTTAAGGTCCTGGAAACCTTGTTTCCAAATTCCTTAGAGATTTAAACTATCCCTAGCCCCCTGCTAACTTGAAATTATATAATCAGTCACTCCTCCTCACAACCCAGTGCAGCTCTTTCTGCTCACTGGTTCTGTCCCCGTGCTTTAATAAAACCACCTTTTTGCATGGAAGACATCAATATTGTTGGTGTTGGTCCCATAATTCACCTTGAGAGCGACAGACAACCGCCATTTCTTAGATCCCACAAGTGAGTATACTTAAGTGTCTCATCACTTTGAGAAGTAAATTTAAAACGGAATACAATGGGAAGGGGAGCCAAGACTGAGTAGAAACCCAATTAGATCACAAAGTCTAACCAGGTAGGAATGTTCCAAAATAAAAGCGTCTGTTGTAGAAAAAACTAAAACAATGATTTCAGTAAGTTGACAAAGTATCAGCTAGGGAAAGAGAAAAAGATTCTTCATTGTACCCTCATAAGTATAGTGGAAGCGGAGTTTGGTCTTCTGCTTCAAAGAAGCACTTTTTTTTTTTTTTTTTTGCCTTTGTAAGAATACATTGCTTTGCAATTTATCCATTTTCCCTATTCATTTGCCATTATTGCCTCAATTAGGCCTTCTGACACAGTTTGACCATTTATCGTGTCTATCCTTTGGATCTTTATTATATATCTCCACCAGACTTCTCTATGCCACTCAGCTATAGCCTCATTATACTACCTGTCTGTAATCGCCACTTGAATGTCTGAGAAACTCTTCAACCTAAATTTTTCTCCTCCCCAGATAAGATAATTCTCCATCTCAGTAGTGGCACTAACATCCACCCAATAGCTCATGCTGAAACCTGGGATTTTCGTGAACACTTTTGTGTCCCTTATCCCAGTCCTGCCTGTCCCACTTTCCATTTGTAAATTTCTCATCTAACCACTCATTCTCGGCTGCCACTGCCATATTCCAGGTCATAATTTCTTTTGCCCAAACTACCCAGTAGCTTCTAATCAGTACTTCCTCATCTACTCTTGCCCTCATCTACCACATACATAGAATCCATTCTCCATGTAAACATTCTAATGATGTCTATGCTGTCCATATTAGTCTTCCTTTCAGTTGCCAAATGTACTCTGAGGCCTCAGGGTATATGGATTTGCTACTCCATTTGCCTGAAAGGCTTTGGCCTCCTTCTGCCATGTCACTTCATACACAGCTATTAAAAATTGTTCATGCTGACAGATGGATACAAGGAGGTTTATAATATTATTCCTTACTATTCATATGTTTAAAAATAAAATTTTAAGTTGAGATTTTCAAAAACCAAAAACCAAAAAAAAAGAAACAAACAAAAAACCCTGAATCTGATCTTAGTTTCTTTGAACTCCCAAAGCTAAAACCCCCTGTTCATTTTTACATATCCTATGATACTTTGAAGATGTTCTAATAAGCATAATTTAAACAATTATTATAATTATCATCTGGCTCCACCTCTGAACCGTAAAGTAGTAACATTTCTTTCTTCTTCACATTCATATCCCCAGCACTTAGCACAATGTCTTCCATGTACAAAGCACTCAAATAAATATTTGCTGTGATGAACTAATAATTATGAAATAATTATTTCTAATAATTTGTCTGAGGTCTCACAGCTACAAAGTGTTTAGGATTAGAACTGTTGTGAAACCAAGGTTCATGTTTTCTCCACTATATCATTCATAACATAGTATAATTATGAGGAATTTTCAGTTGAACAGAGACTCAGCAAAAGTGAATTACCCATAAGAAAGATAAGCCTGTGCTAGAATGGATTTTTGATTCCTACCCAGTCCTGTCTTATCAACAAATATTCAATGCCAAAACATAAAAACAAGTGGGAAAAATTTTCTATTAACTCTTCTCATCAAAATTTTTGCCCTAGTTCTTGTTTTGCAGATATTTGTGGTTTTCACTCTGCTTACAAGGATCCTAAGGATTCCATGAAAGGAACATGGAGTCTGTTGAGGTTAAGAGTCACAACAGGATCTCTCCTATATCACCAGGGGAGGTTTTCTTTCCTCTGTTTTAAAAATAGGGTGAGATTTCACTTAAAAAATAATAAATTTGGGGCGCCTGGGTGGCGCAGTCGGTTAAGCGTCCGGCTTCAGCCAGGTCACGATCTCGCGGTCTGTGAGTTCGAGCCCCGCGTCAGGCTCTGGGCTGATGGCTCAGAGCTTGGAGCCTGTTTCCGATTCTGTGTCTCCCTCTCTCTCTGCCCCTCCCCCGTTCATGCTCTGTCTCTCTCTGTCCCAAAAATAAATAAACGTTGAAAAAAAAATTTAAAAAAAAAAAATAATAAATTTGGGGAAAGAATGTTTGAAATCCGCTAGTCTAGTCTATATCTTTTTCTAGCCTAGTAGTTAAGAGTGCAGTGGGCTGCAAGTGAAGACAAGATTTGAATGTGAAAAAATGAAACTGTAAATGTATTAGAATAAACCTGATCAAAATTCATTTATAATTTTTTTTGGGGGGGGTTCTAACTATGACTCAAAATTCACTACTCATAATAGAAAATATTGATAAATTCAACTGCATAAAAGCCTTAACTTATGCATGGCAAAAACTACAAGCTAGTAAAAGACAAATGACACAATAGGGAGACTATTTGGTACTCCTCTCATATAAAAAGATTACTCCCCTAAAGTATAAATCGCCCTTGAAGTCAGGAAAAAATTACCAACAACCCAATAGAACATGGCAAAAGACTTAAAGTGTTCACTGAAAAAGGGACACAAATGGCCTTTGTACCTATGAAAAATGTGGCACCTCAGTAGTGAGAAATGCAAATTAAAACCGCACACCTAAAATATTGGCTGAAATCTAAATACTTGACAAAACACATTAGGGTAAAGGCATTCTCATAAATTGCTAGTGGAAGTACAAAATCATGGCATCCCTGTCAAAGGGAATTTGGTAATATTTTTTCAAAATTACAAGTGCATTTATCCTTTAAGCTAGTAATCTCACTGCTGGGAATTATTTCTACAGATATACCTGCACCTACATGAACTGATAAGTATAGAAGGATATCTACTGCAGCATTATTTGCAATAGCAAAAGACTAGAAATAACTGACATACTCATTTACATAAAGTAGACTGTTAAATAAACCATGGTATACCTTCACAATGATCTCTAGGATATATTCAATTAAAAAAAGCAATGGACAGACTAAGGTTCATAGTGAGTTGCCTTTTTAGTGTATGAAAGCAAAGGAAGACATATATTTGTGTTGCTTGTGTCTGCATGAAGAAATACTAGAAATATAAAAGAAAAAAAATGAACTTGATACGGAGTTTTATTCTGTAGAGAGGAGAGGAACCAGGTAATTGGCATGAAAGGAATAAGACTTATGCATTTTGATTTTTTTAGATTTATTTATTTTTGAGAGAGAGAGCACAATCAGGGAAGGGGTGGGGGGTGGGGGGTGGGGCGCCAGAAGATCTGAAGGGGGCCCTGCACTGACAGTAGTGAGCCCAATGCAGAGCTCAAACCCATGAACCATGAGATCATGACCTGAGCTGAAAGTTGCACGCTCAACTGACTGAGCCATCCAGGTGCCCCTATATGATTTTGACTTTTGAGCTGAACATATACTCATTCAAAAAATATAGATTGAAAATTTAAGAAAAATGTGCACTATGTTCTGGAGTGATGATGGTTGCACAACTGTAAATATAGTGAAAACCACAGAATAGTACACTTTAAAGGGTGAATTTTAGGCTGTTTGTCTTATATCTCAATAAAACAGTTATTTTTTAAAATGTGGTCAGGGACTGGCAGCATCAGCATCATCTGGGGAATTGTTAGAAATGAAAATTTGGGGGCCCTCTCCTAGACCTAGACTGACTAAATGAGAAATTTTATGGGTGGAGCCGGAGCCTGGCAATCTATTCTGACATGCCGTCCAAGTGATTCTGAAGCATGCTCAATTTTGAAACCTCTTGACTAGATGGCAGTTGGTAGAGGTAACAAGTTCTTGCACAATAGTAATCTGAAAGCATCTTACTACTACATCCATGCACTCAGGATAGGAAGAGAAGTCCTTCTCAAACTTCTTAAAATCATGAACAACAATAATGTCAATAATCATAATAATATCTAACATATTTGTGCAGGCACTGTATTATTTTTTTTTAATTTTTTTCAACGTTTTTTATTTATTTTTGGGACAGAGAGAGACAGAGCATGAATGGGGGAGGGACAGAGAGAGAGGGAGACAGAATCGGAAACAGGCTCCAGGCTCCGAGCCATCCGCCCAGAGCCTGACGCGGGGCTCGAACTCACGGACCGCGAGATTGTGACCTGGCTGAAGTTGGACGCTTAACCGACTGCGCCACCTAGGCACCTCTGGCACTGTATTATTAATCTCTTTACATGAAATGAAAATAAGTGTCTAACCTCCTACATTAGGACATAACCAGATAAGTGCTCAAAAGCTGTTAGCTATTTGTTTACCTAAGATTTATTATTATTATTTTATAATTTATTATTCGCCTTAGATCTATTTTAGCATCTCTTTTTCCAGTTTTATTAAGATATAATTGACATGTAGAACTGTATAAGTTTAAGGTGTATATCATACTAATTTGACTTACATATATTCTAAAATGGTTACCATAATAAATTTAGTTAATATCAATCATCTCATATAGATATAAAAGAAAAAAGAAAGAGAAAAAATTGTTTTTTTCTTTATGGTGAGAACTCTTAGGGTCTACATTCTTGAAAGCTTTCAGAATGCATCTCCAGTATTTATTTGTCTTATAACTGAAAATTTGTATCTTTTGACCACCTTCATCCAATTCTCTCTCTTCCCACCCCCTACCTCTGTAACCACAAATCTGATCTATATTTCTATGAGTTTGGGGTTCCTTTTTTTAAGATTACATATAAAAGTGAGATCATACAGTATGGTCGTTCTCTTCTGACTTATTCCACTTAGCATAATTCCCTCAAGATCCATCCATGTTGTTGCAAATGGCAAGATTTTCTCCTTTTATGTGACTGAATATTATTTCATATATACACACATACACACACATGTAATATACAGTATATATTCCATATATATTCCAATAGTCTATATATACACCATATATGTGTGTCTGTGTGTGTGTGTGTGTGTATACCATATCCACCATAGCTTTTTTATCCATTCATCTGTCATTGTACACTGCCCTGAGGTTGCTTCCACTTTTGGCTATTGTAAATAACACTGCAATGAACATGGAAGTGCAAATATCTCTTTGACATAATGATTTCATTTTCTATATGCCCAGTAGTAAAATTGCTGGATCATGTGGTATTTCCATTTTCCATCTTTTGAGGCACTTCCATACTATTTTCCACAGTGGCTGTACCAAATTACACTCTCACAATAGTGCACAAGGGTTCTTTTTTCTTCACATCCTTGCCAGCACTTGTTATCTCTTGACTTTTTGGTGATAGCCATTCTAACAGGCATGAGATAATATCTCATTGTAGTTTTAGTTTCACTTCCCTGGTGATTAGTGATGCTGAGTAACATTTCATGTATTTGCTGGCCATTCACATATTTTCTTTGGAAAAATGTCTGTTTGTATCCTTTGCCTATTTTAAATTGGATTGTTTGTGTTATTTTGCTGTTGAATGAGTTCTCCATATATTTTGGATATTGGATATCCCTTATCAGATATATGATCTGAACATATTTTCTCCTATTCTGTAGGTTGCCTTTTAATTTTGTTGACTTTTTTCTCTTGCTCTGCAGAAGCTTTTTAGTTTGATGTAGTCCCACTTGTTTACTTTTCAGTTTGTTGCTTGTGCTTTAGATGTCAGATACAAAAAAATCACTGTCAAGACCCATGTCAAAGAGTTTTTTCTCTAAGTATTCTTCTAGAAGTTTAATGGTTTACAGTCTTGCATCTAAATTGTTCATTTATTCTGAGTTATTTTTGTAAGTATTGTACAATAGGGATCTAGTTCATTCTTTTATGTGCATAGATTCTTATAATCCATGAACAGGGGATACCTTTCCATTTATTTGTGTCTTCTTCAAAGTGTCTTTCATTGATATCTTGTATTCCTTAGTGTCATGTATTCTCTCACATCCTTAATTAAATTCATTCCTAGGTATTTTGTTGTTTCTGTATTATAAATAGGATTGTTCTTACTATTATAATTGAGATAATTTTTATCTATTTCTTTTTCATATAATTTGTTGTTAGTGTATGGAAATGCTACTGATTTTTGTATGCTATATTTTGTATCCTGTGACTTTACTGAATATATTGATTAGATATGACAGTTTTTTGGTAGCATCTTTAGGATTTTCTACATATAAAATCATGTCATCTGCAAATAGAGGCAATTTTATTTCTTCCTTTCCAATTTTGATGCCTTTTATTTATTTTTCTTGCCTGATTGCTCTGGCTAGTACATCCAGTAGTATGTTGAATAAGGAAAAGCTTTTAGCCTTTCACCATTGAGTATGATGTTAGCTGTGGGTTTGTTGTATTATAGCCTCGGTATGTTGAGGTCCATTCCTTTTATAACTAATTTGTGAAAAGTTTTCTGTTTTGTTTTGTTTTTTTTATCATGAAAGGAGTTGGGTGTTTTTTGTTTTTTAGCAGGGTTAATGCCCAGCACAGGGCTTGAACTCATGACCCTGAGTACAAGACCTGAGCTGAGATCAAGAATTGGATGCTTGGGGTGCCTGAGTGGTTCAGTTGGTTGGATGTCCAACTTCAGCTCAGGTCATGATCTCATGGTTCATGAGTTCGAGTCCCACGTCAGGCTCTGTGCTGACAGCTTGGAGCCTGGAGCCTCCTTTGGATTCCATGTCTCCCTCTCTCTCTATTCCTCTCCAACTCACTCTCTGTCTCTCTCTCTCAAAAATAAATATACATTAAAAAAAAATTAGATGCTTAACCAACAATGTCATCCAGGTGCCCTTATCATGAATGGATGTTGAATTTTATCAAATACTTTTCTTACATCTATTAAAGTGATTATATGATTTTTTTCTTTCTATTAATGTGATATATATTTATTAATTTGCATATGTTGGGTCATTCTTGCATCCCAGAGATAAATCCCACTTGATGAAAGTGAATAATCCATTTAATGTGCTGCTGAATTCAGATTGCTAGTATTTTACTGAGAAATTTTGCATGTGTATTTATCAGAGATATTTTCTGATAGTTTTCTTAGAGTGTTCTTTTCTGGCTTTGGTATGAGGGTAATGCTGACCTCATTAAATGAGTTTGGGAGCGTTCCCTCCTCTTCTAGTTTTTGGAAGAATTTGAGAATGATTGCTGCTAATTCTTTAAATGTTTGGTAAAATTCACCAGGGAAGCCATGCTTTTCTTCATTGAGAGATTTTTAATTGCTGATTCAATCTCCTTACTAGTAATTGGTCTGTTTCAATTTCCTATTTCTTGGTAGGTTTTACCAAAGTTGGTAATCTTGCAGGTTGTATGTTCTAAGAATTTTTCTCTTTCTTCTAGGCTGTACAGTTCATTGGCACATAATGGTTCAGAGTAGCATTTTATGATCTTTACATTTTGGTATGATCTGTTGTAATATCTCTTCTTTCATTATAATTTTGTTGATTTGGTTCCTCTCTCTTTTGTCAATTTTAGCTAAAGTTTTGTGAATTCTATATATCTTTTCAAAGGATCAACTCTTGGTTTTGTTTATCTTTTCTGTTTATATGTGTGTTTGTACATATCTATGTGTTCTTTATTTCCTTTATTTCCATTTTAGCCTTTATTATTTCTTTCTACTAACTTAGTGCTCAGTTTTTTTCTTTTTCTACTTCCTTGGGTCACAGAATTAGGTTATTTATTTGAGATTTTCTCATTTTTAAAGGCTTTATTTTTTTAAGTTTTTTTTTTATTTAAGTAATCTCTACACCCCATGTGGTGCTTGAATTCACAACCCCAAGATCAAGAGTCACGTGCTTTTCTGACTGAGCCAGCCAGGCATTTCTTAATGTAGGCAATTTCTCTCATTTCTTAATGTAGGCATTTATTGTTGTGAAATTGCCTCCTAGAACTGTTTTTGCTGTGCTATAAAAGTTTAATGTTCTATTTCCATTTTGATTTGTGTAAAGATACTTTTAATCTCCTCTTTTTCGTTGATTCAATGGTTGTCATAATGGTGGGGGTGTTTTTTTGTTTGTTTGTTTTAATAGTGTTGTTTTTTTATCAGTGTATTTGTGAGTATTCCAGTTTTCCCCCTGTTACTGATTTCTACCTCATATCATTGTGGTCAGGGAAAATATTCTTAAATTTGCTAGGATGTTTTTGTGGGATAACCTGTGATCTATCCTAGAAAATGCTCCATGTGCACTTGATAGAATATCTGTATATGTCTGTTAGGTCCATTGATCTATGTTGTTCAAATTAACTGTTCCTTTGTTGATTCTCTGTCTGGATGCTCTATCCCTTGTTGACAGTGGGATATCAAGTTGCCAACTCTTATTGTATTGCTATTTATTTCTCCTTTTTGCTTTATTAGTTTTTACCTTATATATTTGGGTTCTTCAATATTGGGTGCATAAATATTTACAATTGTTATATCTTCTTGATAGATTGACCCTCTTTTTCATTATATAATGATCTTCTTTTTCTCTTTTTATAATTTTCAGTTTAAAGTCTATTTTGTCTGATATAAGTGTAGCAACCTCTGCTTTTTTTTTTTTTTTGCTGCCATTTGCCTAAAATATATTTTTCCATCGTTTCATTCTCAGCCTATCACTTGTTTTGTTTTTTTCAACATTTTTTTAATTTATTTTTGGGACAGAGAGAGACAGAGCATGAACGGGGGAAGGGCAGAGAGAGAGGGAGACACAGAATCGGAAACAGGCTCCAGGCTCTGAGCCATCAGCCCAGAGCCCTACGCGGGGCTCGAACTCACGGAGCGCGAGATCGTGACCTGGCTGAAGTCGGACGCTTAACCGACTGCGCCACCCAGGCGCCCCAGCCTATCACTGTTTAAGGCTAAAGTAGTAAGCAATGTATCATTGGGTCTTTTTTTTTTTTTTAATTCACTCAGTTGTTCTGTATGTCTTGATTGGAGAATTTAATCCATTTATCTTTAAAATACTTATTCATAAATAGGACTTAATACTGCAATTTTGCTAATTTTACTTCCCATATGTTCATCTGCTTTGTTTCTTAAATTCTATATATGAGTGAAATCATATGGTATTTGATTTCTCTGACTGACTTATTTCACTTAGCATAATACCTTCCAGTTCCGTCCACATTGCTGCAAATGGCATGATTTCATTCTTTCTCACTGCTAAGTAGTATTCCATTGTATTTATAAACCACATCTTCTTTATCCATTCATCAGTGGATGGACATTTAGGCTCTTTCCATAATTTGGCTATTCTTAACACTAATCCTAATCATTACTCAACTCTCAAGTAAACCTACCCTCATCCTGACACTGATTTATACCTGAGCTTGACTCATCTACTGAACTCTGACCCTGAAACTGACCCTGATCCTAATCTTTAGCTTTATTTTATTTATTTTTTAATATGAAATTTATTATCAAATTGGTTTCCATACAACACCCAGTGCTCATCCCAACAGATGCCCTCCTCAATGCAAATCACCCACTTTCCCCTCTCTCCCACCCCCCATCAACCCTCAGTTTATTCTCAGTTTTTAAGAGTCTCTTATGGTTTGCCTCCCTCCCTCTCTAACTTTTTTTTTCCCTTCCCCTCCCCCATGGTCTTCTGTTAAGTTTCTCAGGATCCACATATGAGTGAAACCATATGGTATCTGTCTTTCTCTGCCTGACTTATTTCACTTAACATAACACTCTCCAGTTCCATCCATGATGCTACAAAAGGCCATGTTTCATTCTTTCTCATTGCCAAGTAGCATTTCATTGTGTATGTAAACCACAATTTCTTTATCCATTCATCAGTTGATGGACATTTAGGCTCTCTCCATAATTTGGCTGTGGTTGAAGGTGCTGCTATAAACACTGGGGTACAAGTGCCCCCATGCATCAGCTATCCTGTATACTTTGGGTAAATTCCTAGCAGTGCTACTGCTGGGTCATAGGGTAAATCTATTTTTAATTTTTCGAGGACCATCCACATTGTTTTCCAGAGCGGCTGCACCAATTTGCATTCCCACCAACAGTGCAAGAGGGTTCCCGTTTCTCCACATCCTCTCCAGCATCTATGGTCTCCTGATTGGTTCATTTTAGCCATTCTGACTGGCGTGAGGTGATATCTCAGTGTAGTTTTGATTTGTATTTCCCTGATGAGGAGTGACGTTGAGCATCTTTTCATGTGCCTGTTGGCCATCTGGATGTCTTCTTTAGAGAAGTGTCTAGTCATGTCTTCTCCCCGTTTCCTCACTGGATTATTTGTTTTTCAGGTATGGAGTTTAGTGAGTTATTTACAGATTCTGGATACTAGCCCTTTGTCTGATATGTCATTTGCTAATATCTTTTCCCATTCCGTTGGTTGCCTTTTAGTTTTGTTGATTGTTTCCTTTGCTGTGCAGAAGCTTTTTATCTTGATGAGGTCCCAATGGTTCACTTTTGCTTTTAATTCCCTTGCCTTTGGAGATGTGTCAAATAATAAATTGCTGCAGCTGAGGTCAAAGAGGTTTTTTTCTGGCTTTCTCCTCTAGCGTTTTGATGGTTTCCTGTCTCACATTCAGGTCCTTCATCCATTTTGAGTTTATTTTTGTGAATGATGTAAGAAAGTGGTCTAGTTTCATTCTTCTGCATGTTGCTGTCCAGTTCTCCTAGCACCATTTGTTAAAGAGACTGTTTTTTTTTTTCCATTGGATATTCTTTCCTGCTTTGTCAAAGATTAGTTGGCCATATGTTTGTGGGTCCAATTCTGGGGTTTCTATTCTATTCCATTGGTCTATGTGTCTGTTTTTGTGCCAATACCATGCTGTCTTGATGATTACAGCTTTGTAGTAGAGGATAAATTCTGGGATTGTGATGCCTCCCGCTTTGGTCTTCTTCAATATTACTTGGGCTCTTCGGGGTCTTTTGTGATTCCATACAAATTTTAGGATTTCTTGTTGTAGCTTTGAGAAGAATGCTGGTGCAATTTTGATTGGGATTGCTTTGGGTAGCATTGACATTTTAACTACATTTATTCTTCCAATCCATTAGCACAGTATGTTTTTCCATTTTGTTGTATCTTTCTCAATTTCCTTCATAAGCTTTCTATAGTTTTCAGCATACAGATCTTTTACATCTTTGGTTAGGCTTATTCCTAGGTATTTTATGATTCTTGGTGCAGTTGTGAATGGGATCAGTTTCTTTATTTGTCATTCTGTTGCTTCATTATTAGTGTATAAGAATGCAACTGATTTCTGTACATTGATTTTGTATCCTGCGACTTTGCTGAATTCATGTATCAGTTCTAGCAGACTTTTGGTGGAGTCTATTGGTTTTTCCATGTAGACTATCCTGTCTTCTGTGAAAAGTGAAAGCTTGACTTCATCATTGCTAATTTTGATGCATTTTATTTCCTTTTGTTGTCTGATTGCTGATGCTAGCACTTCCAACACTATGTTAAACAACAGTGGTGAAAGTGGACATCCCTGTCGTGTTCCTGAATGCAGGGGGAAAGCTCTCAGTTTTTCCCCATTGAGGATGATATTAGCTGTAGGCTTCTCATAAATGGCTTTTATGATGTTTAAGTATATTCCTTCTATTCAGACTTTCTCGAGGGTTTTTATTAAGAAAGGGTGCAGAATTTTGTCAAATGCTTTTTCTGCATCGATTGACAGGATCATAGGGTTCTTATCTTTTCTTTTATTAATGTGATGTATCACATTGATTGATTTGCAAATATTGAACCAGCCCTGAAGCCCAGGAATGAATCCCACTTGATCATGGTGAATAATTCTTTTTATATGCTGTTGAATTCGATTTGCTAGTATCTTATTGACAATTTTTGCATCCATATTCATCAGGGTATTGGCCTATAGTTCTCTTTTTTTTACCGGGTCTCTGTCTGGGTTAGGAATCAAAGTAATGCTGGCTTCATAGAATGAGTCTGGAAGTTTTCCTTCCCTTTCTATTTTTGGAATAGCTTGAGTAGGATAGGTATTATTTCTGCTTTAAATGTCTGGTAGAATTCCGCTGGGAAGCCATCTGGTCCTGGACTCTTATTTGTTGGAAGACTTTTGATAGCTGATTCAATTCCTTCACTGGTTATGGGTCTGTTCAAGCTTTCTATTTCTTCCTGTTTGAGTTTTGGGAGTGTATGGGTGTTTAGGAATTTGTCCATTTCTCCCAGGTTGTCCAATTTGTTGGCATATAATCTTTCATACTATTTCCTGATAATTGTTTGTATTTCTGAGGGATTGGTTGTAATAATTCCATTTTCATTCATGATTTTATCTATTTGGGTCATCTCCTTTTTCTTTTTGAGAAATTTGGCTAGAAGTTTATCAATTCTGTTTATTTTCTCAAAAAACCAACTCTTGGTTTCATTGATCTGCTCTACAGTTTTTTTAGATTCTATATTGTTTATTTCTGCTCTGATCTTTATTATTTCTCTTCTTCTGCTGGGTTTGTGGTGTCTTTGCTGTTCTGCTTCTAGTTCTTTAGGTGTGCTGTTAGATTTTGTATTTGGGATTTTTCTTGTTTCTGGAGATAGGCCTGGATTGCAATGTATTTTCCTCTCAGGACTGCCTTCACTGCATCCCAAAGTGTTTGGATTGTTGTATTTTCATTTTCGTTTGTTTCCATATATTTCTTAATTTCTTCTCTAATTGCCTGTTTGACCCACTCATTCTTTAGTAGGCTGTTCTTTAACCTCCATGCTTTTGGAGGTTTTCCAGACTTTTTCCTGTGGTTGATTTCAAGCTTCATAACATTGTGGTCTGAAATTATGCATGGCATGATCTCAATTCTTGTATACTTATGAAGGGCTATTTTGTGACCCAGTATGTGATCTATCTTGGAGAAGGTTCCATGTGCACTTGAGAAGAAAGTATATTCTGTTTCTTTGGGAAGCAGATTTCTAAATATATCTGTCAAGTCTGTCTGTTCTGATGTATCATTCAGGGCCCTTGTTTCTTTATTGATTCTGTGTCTAGATGATCTATCCATTGTTGTGAGGTATTAAAGTCCCCTGCAATTACCACATTCTTATCAATAAAGTTGCTTATGTTTGTGATTGATTGTTTTATCTATTTGGGGGCTCCCATATTTGGCGCATGGACATTTATAATTGTTAGCTCTTCCCAATGGATAGACCCTATAATTATTATATAATGCCCTTCTTCATCTCTTGTTACAGCCTTTAATTTAAAGTCTAGTTTGTCTGATAGAAGTATGGCTACTCCAGCTTTCTTTTGACATCCAGTAGCATGATAGATAGTTCTCCATCCCCTCACTTTCAATTGGAAGGTGTCCTCAGGTCTAGAATGAGTCTCTTGTAGACAGCAAATGAATGGGTCTTGGTTTCTTAAACATTCTGATACCCTATGTCTTTTGGTTGGAGCATTTAGTCCACTTACATTCAGTGTTATTATAGAAAAATATGGGTTTAGAGTCATTGTGATGTCTGTAGGTTTCATGCTTGTAGTGATGTTTCTGGTACCTTGGCTCACAGGATCCCCCTTTAGAATCTCTTGTAGGGCTGGTTTAGTGGTGACAAATCTCTTCAGTTTTTGTTTGTTTGGGAAGACCTTTATCTCTCCTCCTATTCTGAATGACAGACTTGCTGGGTAAAGGATTCTCAGCTGCATATTTTTTCTGTTCATCATATTGAAGATTTCCTGCCATTCCTTTCTGGCCTTCCAAGTTTCAGTAGAGAGATCCGTCATAAGTCTTATCGGTCTCCCTTTATATGTTAGAGCACGTTTACCCCTTGCTGCTTTCAGAATTTTCTCTTTATCCTTGTATTTTGCCAGTTTCACTATGATATGTTGTGCAGATTTATTCAAGTTACGTCTGAAAGGAGTTATCTGTGCCTCTTGGATTTCAATGCCTTTTCCTTCCCCAGATCAGGGAAGTTCTCAGCTATGATTTCTTCAAGTACACTTTCAGCACCTTTCCCTCTCTCTTCCACTTCTGGAATCCCAATTATGCCTGTGTTATTACCTTCAATTGTGTCACTTAGTTCTCTAATTCTCGCCCTCATACTCCTGCAATTTTTTATCTCTCTTTTTCTCAGCTTCCTCTTTTTCCCTAATTTTATCTTCTAGTTCACCTATTCTCTCCTGTGCCTCTTCAATCCGAGATGTGCTTGTCTCTATTTTATTTTGCAGCTCATTTATAGCTTTTTTTGCTCTTCCTGACTGTTTCTTGTTCCCTTGATCTCTGTAGTAATAGATTCTCTGCTGTCCTCTATACTTTTTTCAAGCCCAGCGATTGATTTTATGACTATTATTTTAAATTCAATTTCTGTTACATTGCTTAAATCATTGTTGACAGGTTTGTTAGCTGTTACTACTTCCTGGAGTTTCTTTTGAGAAGAATTCTTCCGTTTCATCATTTTGGATAGTCCCTGGAGTGGCACAGAACTGCAGGGCTCTTCCTCTGTGTTGTCTGGAGTAACTTGCATTGGTGGACGGGGCTGCAGTCAGACCTGATGTCTACCCCCAGCCCACCGCTGGGGCCACATTCAGACTGGTGTGTACCTTATCTTCCCCTCTCCCAGGGGCATGACCCACTGTGGAGTGGTGTGGCCCCTGTCTGGGCTTCTTTCACACTGCCAGGCTTGTGGTGCTGCTTTGATGGGATCTGGCTTATTAGGCAAGGTGGATCCGCAAGGTGCACAGGGGCGGGAGGAGCAGACTCAGCTAGCTTTGCCTTCAGAGGTCTGCCTCAGGAGGGGCCCTGAGGCACCGGGAGGGAGGCAGACCCATCGGAGGGATGGATCCACAGAAGCACAGTGTTGGGTGTTTGCAAGGTGCAAGCAAGTTCCATGCCAGGACTAGTTCCCTTTGTGATTTTGGCTGGGGAAAGGGTGAGGGTGATGGCTCTGGTGAGTGCCTTTGTTCCCTGCCAAGCTGAGCTCTGTCCTCCAGGGCTCAACAACTCTCCCTCCTATTGTCCTCTAGCCCTCCCACTCTCGGAGCAGAGACATTGACCTGTGACATTCCAGATGTTAAGTCCCACTGGTTGTCAGAACACGCTGCTTCTGGCCCCTCCACTTTTGCTAGCCAGACTTGGGGGCTCTGCCTTGCCGGTGGGCTGCTCCTCTACCACCCCTGCCAACTTCCGCCAGTCCGTGTAGCGCGCACCGCCTCTCCACCCTTCCTACCCTCTTCCATGGGCCTCTCGTCTATACTTGGCTCTGGAGAGTCCATTCTGCTAGTCTTCTGGTGGTTTTCTGCACTATTTAGGCAGGTGTAGGTGGGATCTAAGTGGTCAGCAGGATGCCGTGAGCCCAGCATCCTTCTACACCACAATCTTCTGAAATCTGTCTCAACCACAACTCCTTTGTAATGGTTCAGTGTCCTCTTCAAATTTCAGACTGATTGTCCTCTATGTCAACGTGATTTTGAGTTATTGCAAAGGGATCTTCTGTTTACCTCTAGGCGTTTTTCCTCTACATCTGTGGCCTTGGATGAGCACATATTTGTTTGGCTGCATTTGTGTGTCTAACTGTAATGGAAGAGGATTATCTTCAGATCCCTAAACGTCCTTTTTCTCATACTTATCTTTTCCTTCTTTGTAAAGTAGGACCTGAATTTTAATAGAAAACACAAAGGGGCCTTTGTTGTATCTTGTGAAACAGGAATTGCCAATCTCTCAGCCTCAGGTATCATTCAATCATGAAATTGAATGAACATGTGTTGATGATCTGTGTGTGGATACATTCATTTCCACACTGAGAAGGGTGAGTGCCCACTCATCCCATATATTTTACAAATTTCTTGTGTGCTTAACCACCTCTTCATCTCACTGACCTCAGAGGTCAACATTATCCCTGCTTCTCAGATCACAAAGCTGATGCTCTGAGTTGAGGCTCTCCCCACTGAGAGTTGGCACTAGGCCTGAGACAACAGGAACACACACAAAGCCTCAGAAAATTGTGAGGAAAGTTTCAGAGATGCAAACCTTCAGGGAGGGTGGTGAAAGCAGGTTTAGGGTTGCAGTGACAGGAGTCCAGCAGGGGAGTTTCCTGGTCAACCCTGAATTCCCTGCTAAGAGTCTGACTCAGGCTGAAGGCCAAGGAAGCCACACAGCTGATCTACACCTATCATCACATTTGGTCTCACAGACATACACAAACTTAGGCCGACAAGCTTCCCATAAGAACCAAGTTAAACTACAATTCTCCAGGCCATTCTTTCACACAGATCCAAAACCTTCAGAAAACCAAGGGAAACAACAGTCTTTATTTAGATAATGAAATAGGTACACTTTGGCCACAATGACATTTCAGAGTTGATACCTGTATGAACTGTCCTTGAACCCACACAGCAGCTCTGTGTGGACCTCACGTTGCACTCACTCTCCCTGCCTAGGTTGTGGGCCCTACCAGGAATGGCCTCCAACTCCCTCTCACTGAGTCCAACACACTTCCCTCTGCACCATCTCAGCTCTTCCTCCAATTCATTCCCATGAGATTCCTGTCTCCGTTTCTTGTACTTGAGGACCCATTACTGGAGCTTCCACTATTGTAGATCAGAAGCTCCATGTCATTTAATGTATGTAACTCTCTCCACGTTAGGACAATTGAAGCCCCTGAGGGGGGTGTGCCTCATCTCTCACAGAGCCTGCTTTTCTATAAAAAGAGTCTTTCCTTCTCCACAAGAGACACCTGCAGCCCAGCTCAGTAAGGGAAAATGACACAGCCCAACCTATGTATGTTCTGAGAAACTTGAGGAATCTTTACATTTTTTTTAATGTTTATTTTTGAGACAGAGAGAGACAGAGCATGAATGGGGGAGGGTCAGAGAGAGGGAGACACAGAATCCGAAACAGGCTCCAGGCTCCGAGCTGTCAGCACAGAGCCCAATGCGGGGCTTGAACTCACGATCTGAACCACAAGATCATGACCAGAGCTGAAGTCGGCCACTTAACTGACTGAGCCACCCAGGCGCCCCAGAAACTTGAGGAATCTTAACAGTGTCCTCAGCCAGCAGCACCCTTGCATTGTAAAGCCTGTGAGGCCACCTCTACATCTTCTCAAAGACTCAACAAGACAGAAGATGAACATGCTGAACATGTTAACTCATACTGTTCAGATCATCTTACAAATAGTCGAGGTGGAGGTCACTGTGGACACCAAGGAGCTGGTGGTGGCTTCTAGAGTCCATGGACAGTGATAAAGGGGATCTCTTTAGAAGGGCCTGCAGGGTGGACCTGGTAAAAGAGGAGGTCCTCTTGCATCCATAGGGACCTACAGAACAGGGGTGACAGGTATGTTGGTATGATAGACAGAAGCAGAACGTCCACAAGAGCTGAAACACAATGGTGTCGGCACCTGGCCCCTTAATCATTCACGGGTTCTAGTAGAACACAGCCTCAGTGCCAGAAAACTCTACCCTCCTAAGAGGTCCCACCTACAGCCTGAAGGTACCAGATATCACAAGGAGAAACTACTGTCTCCACACATCACTGCCCATGTTTACAAATGCAGAAAGCCAAGGAATCCTATTCTAGACGATTGATGGCAGTAATGCCAGTCTAATAAGGAGCGTATTCCAGAGAGGCAGGCATCTGTGTCCATGACCCCTCTGGTGTCCTCTTCCACCAGATCTGCAGACTTTTTATTTGCACATTGAGAAAAGACAGAACATGAAGGAATGAAAGAAAAGCCAATCACCACATAGAGATTCAGGGCCACCCCAGTGCCATAGCTTAACCTGCCATCCCATGCCTGTCCTCACTCTGCTTCCCTCCCTGACAGAGACATCTTCTGCACAAGGCCACAGAGACCTCTGAGGAGATGGAGACTCCTGAAGTCCTGCAGGGGGGCTGGAAATGTGTTTTCTGAAAGAAACACATTACCTGTGCACATTCACTGGTCTCAGGTATGTTTATCTTAATTCACAGGTAATGAAGTTTTTAAATACAATATGAGTTGCAGAGCTAGTTTGTCCTATTGTAAAAGGGAAATAGAAATTCTACACAAAAGAATGAACAGAAATATCTCTTAATTTCAGGTGTAAAACTCCCATAAGGCATCACTGCATAGACTGTGTGGAAGAAAAACAAACCATCCACAACATGTTTCATTATATTCAACTCTTTCATACTCTCACATCCCGTACCAGAGGCAGAGGGTTTTTCAGGTGCCTCAGATGACCCTTGAGGACAAGAGGGAGATCTGATCCTGTCCTTTGACGAATGTCTACATGGCTCTGGTTCAGGTGTTTTTATAACTAATCAAGCAGCTGTGAGCAGTTCAGGTCTCAACTTGCTAGAAATAAGGTCAGGGGTGTGTCTCATCCCTCAGAGAGCCCAGCACATGGTCTGTGTACAAGCTACATTCTAGGGAGTGCTATGTCTGTCAGCATGTATAAGGCCTCTTTCCTTCTCTATCAGACACACGTGTTGACCAGCTCAGTATGTGGAAATGACTGCTCATTTCATGCATGTCCTGAGAAACTTGAAGTACATTACAACGTCCTCACTCAGGCTGACCTGAAACCCTGTGGTGCCATCACTGCATCTTCTCCAAACACATAACAAGTAAAAGACAAAACGTGTTTTAAAAGTCAACTCATACTGGTTATATCATCTTCTACATGGTGGGTGAGGAAGGTAAGGTTCCAGAGGACCCCAGAATGGAGAAGGTGGAGGTGGCCCTAAGCCCATGGATAGTGATAAAGGGCAGCCCATGGGGTATGACATGGAGGGCACTTCTGGGAAAGTAGGAAACATCCTGGAAACCACATTGACCTGCAGGACAGAAATTAAATTTTTGAGATGTGTTAGGGTAAAAGGTGAAAAATCCAACACCAACACTAACATACCTGAACCCCAATGATGCCAGAATGGTACCTGTCTCCTTCCCCTCCACCTGGTTTCAACAGGGCAGCATCAGTGCCACAAAACTCCACCCTTCCCACTGGGTCCCACCTAGAGCTTCTAGGAGTTGGAGGAGACAAAGCAGTTCATTGCTGGCAGCAAGCATGGTACTAGCTGTGCCTGAAAATGTAGGGAAGGAAATGGCTAGTCTTAAAGGATCAGAGGGATAATTTCAGACTACTAAAGAAAGTCTGTTTCACACACACAAGCTTCTATTTCCGGGTCTTCTCTCCATCCGGGCCTTCACCACTTCAACAGCTTCATCTTGGCATAATAAGAGCTGAAATGATGAGGAAGAATTTTGTTTTTGTATCATTCATTTACATCTTTAATCCATTTCAAGTTAATTCTTGGAGTGGTGTAACATAAGGTGCTAAGCTTTAATCTTATACATGTGAATATCCATTTTTCCCAGCACCAGTTATTCAAGAGACTACCCTTCTCCACTGTGTATTCTTGACTCCCTTGTCAAATACTAGTTGACTGTGCATGCATGGGTTTAGTTTGGGCTCTCAATTTCCGTTCCATTGTCTTGTGTTTGTGCTTATGCCAGTGACATAACTGATTTCTTTGTGTTAGAATGCAGCTTGAAGTCAAGAAGCGTGATGCCTCCTGTTTTGTTCTTTCTTGCTTTGGCTACTTGGGGTATTTTTTGCTTCCAAATGCATTTTAGGATATGTGTTTCTAATTGCATAAAAATTACATTGGAGTCTTGATAGAGATTGCACTGAATCTCTAGAGGGCTTTGGGTACTATGGGCATTGTATCTATATTAGTTACTCTGAAAGATGGACATGGGATGGCTTTTCAGTGACTTGTGTGTTCTCTTGTTTCTTTCACCCACATTGAATTTCTTCCATTTCTGCACACAGGTTTCATAGTTTTCTGTAGAGAGATCTTTCACTTCCTTGGCTAAATTTATTCTTATAAGTTTATTGTTTTTGATGCTATTGGAACTGGGATTGTTTTTTTTTTTTCTTCTTAGATAATTTGGTTTAGTGTATAGGAATGATACAGAATTTGATATGGTGACTTTATATTGGAAATTTACTGCATTTCTTGATTAGATTTTAACAGGTTCTTTTACATTAAACTTTTTATTTCATTCCTTTACCTTATTTAAAAAATCATGTTATTTGGAATAGCTGACACAGTATTTTACATTAGTTTCAGATGAACAACATAGTTTTTGGACAATTGTATACATTCTGCTACACTAACACCGGTGTAGCTATCATCTGTCACCATGCATCACTACGCCAGTACCATTCTCTATGTTCCCTATGCTATATCTTTTACATATGATTTATTCATTCCATAACCAGAAGCCTGCATCAACCAATCCCCTTCAAATATCTAGGGCATCCTTGTGCCTGATCTTAGAGGGAACTCTTTCACAATTTCACTATCGAGTATGATATTAGCTGTGGGCTTCACCTACATGGCCTTTCTTATGTTGAGCTATGTTCTTTTACACTGAATTTTAAAGAGTTTTTTTTTAGCACAAATGGATACCAAATTTTCTCAGAACTTTTTTTCTGTGTCTATTGACATCGTTACATGAGTTTTCTTTTTAAATTTTAAAATGTATTTATTCTTTTTAGCTTAAATTTACTTATGTATTTCTTTAGCATTTATTTTTTAAAAGTTTTATCTAAATTCCAGTTGGTTAACATACAGTGTAACATTAGTTGCAGGTATAGAATGTAGTCATCCATCACTTACATACAACACCCAATGATCCTCACTACTAGAGCCCTCCTTAGCACATCACCAATTTAACCCATCCCCCTGCCCAACTCCCTTCTAGTAACCCTCCATTTGCTATTTATACTTAAGAGTCTGGTTTCTGGTTGTTTTTTCTTTCCTTCAATTATGTGCGGGGTCACATTTATTGATTTGCATTTCTGAAACATCCTTCCTTCACAGGGAAAAAACACTTCATTACAGTCAATGATCCTTGTAAGGTGATGCTGAATTTAGTTTGCCTGTATATTATTGGGAACTATTCATCTATATTCATCACAGGAATACTAGCCTATAGTTTTTTGTTCAGGTAGTATCCTTTCTGGCTTCTTACCAGGGTAATTCCAGTCTCATGAAATTAGTTTGGAGGTGTTTATTCCTTTTTAATCAGTGAGAGGACTGCTGTTATTGTCTTCTACAACGTTTGTTCAAATTCACCAGTGAATCCACCTGGTCCTGGGCATTTCTTCCCTGAGAGAATTTCGATTACTGATTCAATTTACTTGCATTGGTTATCTTCTCGTTTTCATACAGTCTTCCTTTAATGGGTCTGTGCAAACCTTCTCTTTCTTCCTGATAGAGTCGTGGTAGGTTGTGTGTTTCTAAGAACCTATCCATTTCTTCTAGGTAGGTAGTTTGCTGGCATCTAATTTGGCCATAGTTTCCTCTTTGTCTCCTTTATGTTTCTTTAGTATCAGGTGTAATGTCTTCTCTTTTATTTATAGTTCTTTTGAGTTGGGTCCTCTCTCTGTCTTAGCATAGTTTATGTATAATCTTGACAAGTTTGTTTCACTCTTCAGAAAACCCACTTTAGGACTTCTTCATATTTTCTGTTGATTTCATGGTCTCAGTTTCATTTGTTTCCACTCTCATATGTATTACTTTCTCCCTCTTGAGAACATTGGACACAGATTGTTGTTTTTTTCTAGTTCTTTAAAGTTAAAGGTAGGTTGTTCATTTGAGTCCCAAATGTATCCTCCATGCATGCAAATCCAGTGACTCATCAGAGAACCTTTAATAGGTCTTTTCTGTCCTATTTCTCATTCTCAGATTTCTGAGAAACAGAACCAAAAAATTTATTTGAAGACACAATAGATAAAAACTTCCCTAATGCAGGGAAGGAAACAGATCCAGAAGCAGGAGGAACAAAGAACCCCCAATATGTTCAACAGAAGCAGATCCACAAGTCGTATAATAATTAAAACGCAAAATGTTGTGATAAAGAAAAATTTTAACAGCAAGAAAACAAAAGATGACAGTTACCTACAAAAGAAACCCCATAAGGTTATCACTGGATGTTTTTCAGAAGAAACTTTGAAATGGTAAGTGAGCAGCACGGTATGGTAAAGTTGCTGAATGGAAAACATCTGCAGCCTAAGAGAGTCTATCCACAACATTATCATTCAGATGGAAGGAGAGATCAAGAGATTCCCAAATATATACTAAGCAAGTTCACAACCAACAAACCACACCTGCAAGAAATGTTAAAGGGGACTCTTTAAGTGGAAAAGAAACACCTAAAGTCACATTATTAAAGTGTGAAACCCCAAAGCAATAACAATGAGTATATGTGTACAACATCATCCAAGGTATTCACTATATGAAAGGTTTTGAAATAGGAATACTACATAGCTACAACACGGGAAGGAGAGGATTAAAGAACTGGTTCAAACTTAAACAACTATCAACTTAATATAGACTTCTGTATGCACAAGTGGTTAGTTACAAATCTAATAGTAACCACAAATCAATCACCACTAATACATATGCAGAATATAAAGACAAGCAATTTCAACTGTGCTACTAAAGAAACCCAGCAAACCATAAAAAAGAGAAAGAGAAGAAAGGATCAGAAAGATCAGAAACAACCAACATCAAGTAATAAAAGGACAAGTACATGTCTATCAATTACTTTGAATGGAAACAGAATAAATGCTCAAATCAAAGGCACTGGCTGACAGATAGGGGCACCTGGATGGCTCAATTGCTTGAGATTTTAACTCTTGATTTCGGCTCAGGCTATGATCCCAGGATCCTGGGATTGAGCCCCAACTGGGCTCTGCACTGAGCTTGGAATTTGCTTAAGATACATTCTCACTCTCATTCTCTCTCGCTCTCCTTCTATCTTCCCCCATTCCCCCACCCTGCCATCCCATGCCTGTACTCTCTCTCTTCATAATAAAAGGCACTGGATGATAGAATGAATAAAATATAGGACCCATCTATATTCTATCTACAAGAGACTAATTATAGAACTAAAGTATCAAAAGAAAACTGCAGTAGCCATACCTATATCAGAAAAAATATATTTAAAATGAAAACTGTAGGGGCGCCTGGGTGGCGCAGTCAGTTAAGCGTCTGACTTCAGCCAGGTCACGATCTCACGATCTCACGGTGCGTGAATTCGAGCCCCGCGTCGGGCTCTGGGCTGATGGCTCAGAGCGTGGAGCCTGTTTCCAATTCTGTGTCTCCCTCTCTCTCTGCCCCTCCCCCGTTCATGCTCTGTCTCTCTCTGTCCCAAAAATAAATAAAAAACGTTGAAAAAAAAATTTTTTTTAAAAATAAAATAAAATGAAAACTGTAACAAGAGACAATGAAGGACACTATAATAATAAAAGGTACACTCCAAAAAAAGATAGAGCAATTGTAAACATATATGCGCTCAACCTGAGAGCATCCAAATACACAAAACAGTCAAAACCTAAAGTCAATAATTGATAGTCATACAATCATAGTAGGGCACTTTAACACCCCAATGACATCAATGGAGAGATCATTCCATCAGAAAATCAACAAGGAAGTAGTGACTTTGAATGATAGAGTACACCAGATGGACTTAACAGATATACTTAGGACATTCCATCCTAAAACAGCACAATACACCTTCTTTTCACGTGCACATGGAACATTCCCCACTCTCAATAAAATATTAGGTCATAAAACAAGTCAAAACAAAATCAAACCGATCACATCATACCATGTGTCTTTTCAGACCACAATGCTATCAAAGTAGAAATCTACAACAAGAAAAACATCTGGAAAAGGCACAAAAACATGGAAGTTTAATAACATGCTCCTAGACAATTAATGGGTCAACCAAGAAATCAAAGAAAAAAATCCAAAATGACATGGAAACAAATGAAAATGAAAACACAACAATCCAAACTTCTGTAAAGCAAGAAAACTGGTTCTAACAGGGAAGTTTATAGCAATACAGGTCTGCCTCAGGAAAAAAAGAAAAAAAAAAAACTGAAGTAAACTCCATAACCTTATAACTGTAAAAGCCAGACAAAGGACAACAAAACCCCCAAACAGCAGAATGAAGAAAATAATTAAAAGCAGAGGAGAAATAAATGATACAGAAATTAAAACTACAGTGAAACAAGGTTAATGAAATTAGGAGCTGCTTCCATGAAAAGAACAATAAAATTGATAAGCCCTAGCCAGACTAATCAGAAAACAGAAATGATGCATATAAATAACAATGACAGAGAAGAACAACCAACACCACAGAAATACAAACAATTGTAAGAGAATATTATGAGAAACTATATGCCAACAAGCTGGACAAACTGGATTATATGGATCAATTCCTAGAAACATGGAACCTACCAAAACTGAAGCAGAATGAAATAAAAAATTTGAACAGATGGTTTACTAGCAAGGAGACAGACTCAGTAATCACAAATCACCTAACAGACCAGGACCGGACAACTTCACAAGCATATTCTATCAAACATCTGAAGAAAAGTTGATGCCTATACTTGTCAAACTATTCCAGAAAATAGAACAGGAAGGAAAATATCCAAATTAATTCAGCAGTACCCTGATAACAAAATCAGTAAAGACACCACGAAAAAACAAAACTAGGGGTCCATATCGTTCAATCATACAGATGCAAATGTCCTCAACCAAGATTTGGCAAACAGAGTCTAACAACGTATTCAAAAAATAGTCCACCAGCATAAAGTGGGTGGTAAATGTAAAACTGAGGCAAGTCTACGAATCTCTGAAAGAGAAAATGGGCAAAAAAAGAAACATTAAAAAAAAAGTGGAAATGTATCAGACGGGATCTAAGCATCCATTTTCATAAAGACAAACTATCTTTGGGCTTTTTCTTGTAAAATTGATTCACAATGCTTGCTTAGTATAATCTTGCTCACACTGAGATGTGGTCTTTGTAAGTTCTTGGACCAGCAGCAGTCTCAGAGGGATGCCATGAATCAGCTTTTAGTAAAATCTGCAATTTAAAAGTATTCAGTTTTTCACAAGTTCATGAGAAATTAGAAAACATGCCAAATCTCAGCTGAAAAAGAGATAAGGTAACTAGTATGTTCTTAAGATATTGATGAGATTCCTTCCAACAAAGACAAGAAAGGATAACTGCAACAAATTCTGTCTCAGGAATAATATTGAACAAATAACGGGAGGTACCTGACACAAGGTACCTGTCAGATTTTCAGTTGTTTTCAGCGACTACAACATTGTTGGTGGAAAAATACCCACTGAAAATTAATAAAAGCATGTATGATGTGGAGGGCACCTTGTGTTTTTACCTCTGGCTCTGGCAGGACTCGGAGAGTGGGTCCCAGCTGATTCTTCTAGAAGGTCCCGAGAGTCAACATTTGGTGTCTTTACTTCCAAACTGAATGCGACTCCTGTTCCTCTGAATTTGTGACAGGATTTCTCCCCCAAAACAAACCTGAATCTGGAACAAAAAAAAAAACCAGCCTCTGTGACGTGGCATCGCGGGACCCTCTGAATCCACAGATCCTTGACTGAAATACATCTTGTTCACATACTGGCAGGGGAAATGAGGTAAAAACCACGGAACAGCCCTGAGAATGCAAGGGACTGTGCTGCTCACTGACCATCCAGCCCTTCCTGGAAGCTGCCCATCTCCCCTTCCCTGGTACTCAGCCCCACCACTGAGGAGACACCAAGTGGCTGGGGAGCCTCCAGAGTCTCCCCCCCAGGCCCAGGGGCGGAGCCTGCTGGTAACCCAGCTCTGGGTCTTTGCCCACACTCAGAAGCACTGGGTCCTCAGTATCAAGGAAGCCTTTCCAGCTCTGAGGCACCCTGGATCAGAAAAGCCTAATGGACGCCTTGTCTGGCCATCGCTGAGCCTGCAGAGGACCCGCCCCTCCATGGGCGTGCTGTGTGCGCTCCCTCTGATGGCCGCCCTGGGAATTCCTGCATTGTTCAAAGCCATGGCCGCTCAGCTGGAGGTACTGAGGGTGTAGCTGGTCCAGGTAAGCCTGTCCTCCAGATTGGGAAGGGTCTTAGTGACAAGGCCTGGGACACAAAGAAATCTTTTCCTTCTCCTTTTTACTGAATGAGGAATGAAACCGAATTTATTGATATAATGATGTAATTTGTAATGCTTTAAGCAGCATTCCCAGAAATAGAGACTGCAAATTGACACATGCTGAATGAACCACAAGCAGTGGTGTTTACCATGAAAATACTTGGGTTGAATAAAAAATTGACACCCTTGAGAAAGAGATACAGGTTTCCAGCTATGGAATGAATATGTCATTGGGATACAATGTACAGATTATGGAATATAGTCAGTCCTGTAAGAAAGTGTTGCATGCTTTCTCATCATAGCCACGCTTGTCTAGGTATATAGAGAGCATATTGTATACACACGGAATCACTGTTATTCACCTGAAACTAATACAATATGGTGTGTCTACTATATGTCAATAAAATTTGACAATACTTTAACTTTCTCCTCCATTAAAATTTATTTCTAATTGAGAACACATGAAATTCCTTTGACACCATATTCTCTAATGTTACCATCTTGATGTTGAGAGCTTATTTTTCACGTTGTCAGTAATGTATTCGATGACACAAATGTGACAAGGTCAGAATGCATACCTAGAGGGAGCTACACATCTGTTATGAATTTCCTGCCTCTATATGGGTAATATTTTCTATGAAAAGTTCTTTAGGGATGAAGATGGATGAAATAATTTCCATCAGACTCATAGGTAGATAATTGTGCCTTCAAATAATAATTGCCATGTCTTCACAATCAGAGGAAGCCTGGGTGAAGACATAGGTTTCTCTTTTCATGTAAGAGAAGGCGGTGGTGTTTTAAACTGCTCACTTACAATCCAGAATCCAGAGATCAGCAGTACATGTAAGAATAGCAACACACTATCATGTTGCACATAACTAGTTCTGTTGGAGAAGTGGAGAAAGGACACTAAAGATGGCTGATTGGACTAAAAAAAACTCTAGTCTCTAGCTTAGAGACCCCCTCCTCTGGGTTCTTCCTTTGCTGCACATTTGAAAACCGCCCCTCCACACACACAAATATGGAGGCTGATAACTATAGATTACCCTTCCTGCTCACATTCGGGGCTCAGATCTTTGGAGAAATACGGTCTCCTCTGAGCCTGCTGGTGTTAAATAAATCTCCAATACCTCAAGGTCTCTGAGTGCCACTTGGTTTTACCGCCAGCGTTCCAGCCTGGTCCCATAACAAATTTGGTTCCCTGCTCAGGAAACACAACCACGCTGGCTCATTGTTACCACGGGTTTGGGAGAACAGCGAGGTGGTGATGGAATGAGGGATCACAAGGTAGAGTGAGCAACCTGCCTAAATGTCAGCAGTCTCCTTCTCTGTCCCCTTCAGGCCAGCACCTGTCCGCTGTTCCCACTGGACTCGACGACACTTGGCAGGTGAGGTACTGGACCCAAAGGTCGGAACCGGTAAGGCTGGGACCCAATCTAGTCAGGGCCACTCACAAGAGTGGAAGGGTGACCTAATCACTCCCCAAGACTTCAGAAGTCTCATAGGTAGGGATTCTATGGTAGGGAATATAATAACCTCTGGTATGTATGTGAATGTGAATGTGTGATTCGGTCTAGCTTGCCTGCTGAGTAAGATTCTGTGGCTCCAAAGACAGGTACCCTTGGGGTCCCCAGGGGCCCATGGAAACTGAGTGGGCCTGTCTGGGATTCCATAATGAATGGCGCTTGGTCTGTGGTGGTATCAGAATGGTTTCTGATCGTGTGTCACAAGGCTGGGACCTGTGGGGCTGAGTGTCACCTTGGTTCCTTCAGGACATGGCCAGGCAGGCATCTGGCTGGTCTCCTCTTGGAGGGGGTGCCCCTGTCCCTCTTTGTGACTCCACCTCACAGGAGAATTGTGGAGTTGGGATGGAGCAAGGAGAACCAGGCAAAGGTTTTAGCCACTTTATCCAGAGACTCACCCAGGGAGCCAAGGAAGCGACAGACTGCTCCCCTAATGTTCCCCTCTTCATGACACTTTAGGCTCCCCCCCTCCCCTGAGCTTGAAACTCCTCCCCCAGCAGGCTGGCTGCTGCCACTACTGCAGCCTCCCCAGCCAGGGTGCTGCCCCTGCAGCCGCCTAGTTTTTCCGCTTCCATGCCAGACAACCCTCCCCCACAATGCCCTGTGGCCAGATTGTGCCCCGGCCTGGCGCAGGTGCTCTCCAGATGCAGGTCCTCATCTGCTGATATCAAGAGGGTCTCAGGGAGATCACAACAAGGGGCTTATAAGGCCATAATTATGCCCAGCAGCAAAGGGGAAGGCGGAGAACCTCCTTAGCAAGGGGTCAATGATCCTACTGCAAGGGGAAAGGACATTAGAATAAGTGTCCCAACCAGAGAAAGTCCCAAAAACACAGCAGATATCAGGAGGAACCTCCAGAAAGGCCCTTACTGGTCTAGCCGAGATAGAAGCTGACTAAAAGTGGACACTGCCTCTCTCTCCCTGTTCCTCTGCTTAATAGATGTGAGGGATTCTCCCTCATTTCCCAGGTTAACAGCTACAATTGGAGTGTGCCATGGGGCATACTCTGGATGTTACCTGCTAACGAGCTGCGCACTGAAACTGGGCCCTGAAAAAGCAGACCTAGGGCAGCCGACTCCATCTTGTTCTGTAAAGAAGTTCCCGCTCAAGCCTCAGACCACGCCTCCTCCCCTTGAGTAACTTCCTGCTCACCTGTTCAAACTTCCCAATCAAACCATGCCTGGCAACCTGCGTGACGGGACTCTGATCCTTCCCCAGCCAATCGGCTGAGGCCACGACTCTTCCCCAGCCAATCGGCTAAGGCCATGATCCCTATAAAACCTTTGTGCTCTTGAAACCCGCTCTCCCTCCCCAGTATCTTACCACTGCATCAGCGCAGGTAGCGGATTGAGCTCGAGCTAGCTCGAATAAAGGCTCTTTGCTTTTGCATCGGACTCGGCTCCCTGGTGGTCTTTGGCGATCACGAATTCTGGGCATAGCATTTGGGGGCTCATCTGGGATCCCCAAGACCCCTGAGGGACCCCCAACCCGGAGAGGCTGATTGGCCACAGTTAGCGTCTGTTTGTTCCCTGTCTCTTCTGTGTGAGCTCATTTCTGAAATTCTGGTGGTGCCTGGCGCAGTCTAAGTGGATGCACTGGAGGACCATGGGCTGGGAGTTTTGGAAGACGTTCCGATCCTCCCTTCTGGAGGGACGTGGAATCCCCTCAAAGGTCTGAGACGAGGTGGGTCACTCCCACCGGTCGGCGTGAGGCCGTCATCTACCTTTTGGTTTTGCTTCCATGGAGTTGGAAGACTGTTTCTAAGGGCCCTCTGTTTGTCTGTTTCTCTGTTTTGTTCTGTGGACTTACTGGACGGACATTATGGGACAGACTCAGACTACTCCTCTAACCATTATGAATGATCACTTTAAGGATGTCAGCTAAAGAGCTAACAATCTCAGTGTGGAAGTCCAAAAGGGTTGGTGACAGGTTTTTTGTTTTAGCGAGTGGCCAGCTTTCAATGTCAGATGGTCACCAAAGGGAAACTTCGACCTCCCTACCATCAACCAAGGCAGGGGTATCATCTCTCGGCCAAAGACGGGCCATCCTGATCAGCTCCCTTAGATTATCACTTGGCAGGACCTTGTAGAAGACCCACCCTCTTGGCTTAAGCCTTTTCTAGCCCCGTGCCCTCCAGAGCCAAAACCCATTCTTGCTTTGCAGGGGACAGAGAAGAAGGAGAACAAGAAAAGTCTTACCCAGCCTTCAGAATCCCTCTACCCTGTCCTACAAGGGGGGACTGAAGAAGAATTAATTTTTCCTCCCCTGTATAACCCCCCTAGGATGCCGGAAGAACACTATCCTCCCCCTCCGGGGGAGGCAGACACTGTTCCAAGAGCGCGAGGTGGTAACACTCCAGTGGGAAGCCCACCCTTTACCAGACAAAGGGCTCAGAGGGAGCAATCTTCCTCTGCCACAGACTCCACTATTCTGCCCCTGTGAGCCACTGGACCCCCAGATGCAGAGGGGAATCAGCCCCATCACTGTTGGCCTTTCGCCACTAGTGACCTCTACAATTGGAAAGCTCAGAATCCTAAGTGTTCCGAGAAACCGGCAGGGCTTATTGACTTATTAGACTCTGTTCTTTTCACCCATCAGCACGTGGGACGATTGCCAGCAGCTTTTGCAGGTCCTGTTCATGACTGAGCAAAGAGAAAGAATCCTCAATGAGGCCCGAAAACTAGTTCCAGGTGCAGATGGGAATCCCACCACCAACCAGGCTCAGATAGATGCCTCCTTCCCCTTTACTTGGCCCCAGTGGTATTTCGACACGGCAGAAGGGAAGGAGAGGCTCTGGGTCTACCGCCAGACTCTCATGGGGAGTCTCCAAAAGACTGCTAGAAAGCCAACCAATTTGGCCAAGGTAGGAAATGTACAACAGGGAAAAGATGAATCTCTGGCTGCCTTTTTAGAATGGATCATGGAGGCATTCTGTACCTATAACCCCCATGGATCCAGAGGCTCTGGAAAGCAAAGCAGCTGTTATCATGGCCTTTGTAAACCAATCGGCCATAAACATTAGGAAAAAATTACAGAAAATAGATAGGCTAGGAGAAAAAAGTCTGCAGGACTTACTAGTGGTAGCCGAAAAGGTATATAACCAGGAGCCTCCTGAGGATAAGCAGGCTCGCGGCATGGCGGCTGCCAGCAGGAAGCAGACTTGAGACCTGGCCAGAATACTACTAGCTACCACCACTGACTCCCCCGAAGAATGAGTCTGCCGTCTCCGGCAGCTGGCAGGCGACTCAAGAGGAGGTAAAGGAACCACCAAGGGGGGGAGGGGGGGGGAAGCGGAGGCTGCAGAAAGATCAGTGCGCATACTGCAAGGAGATAGGGCACTGGGCCCAAGAATGTCTGAAAAATGCCGGCGGGAAGGGAAGCAAGACTGATCGAGTAAAGGTCTTAGAGCTAGATGAGCTGAGTGATTAGGGGAATCAGGGTTTGGACCCTCTCCCTGAGCCCAGGGTAACTCTTAAAGTGGAGGGGACGCCTGTTGACTTTCTTGTCAACACTGGAGCGCAACATTCGGTCTTCTGCACCCCACAAGGAAAGCTAGCCAGCAAGAAGTCCTGGGTACAAGGGGCAACTGATATGAGCCAGTGTTCATGGACTACCCAAAGAATGGTAGATTTGGGGACGGGACGGTATCCCACTCCTTTATGGTAATACCAGAATGCCCTACCAACTGTTAGGATGGGACTTACTGACCAAGATTGGAGCTCAGATAACTTTCAGACAAGGGGGGCCTCAGGTCACTGATGGCAAGGGCCATCCCATCCAGGTCCTGACCATGAAACTAGAGGATGAATACTGCCTCCACCGGGAAGCGCTCCCGAGAGAGGATAATATAAACAGACGGCTACAAGAATTCCCCTTGGTTTGGGCAGAGACAGTGTGGGGGGGAATAGGACTAGCCACTCATAGGACCCCGGTCCTGGTAGAGCTCAAGCCAGGAGAAGGTCCTGTAAGGATCAAACAATACCCCATGTCTCAGGAGGCCCGGAAGGGGATCCAGCCACACATCCGGAGGCTACGAAGCCTAGGGGTACTAGTTCCTTGACAGTCTTCCTGAAACACCCCCCTACTGCCAGTCAAAAAGCCTCACACAAATGACTATGGACTGGTACAAGACCTCCCGGAAGTAAATAAGATGGTTACGGACATACACCCAACTGTTCCCAACCCATATACTCTCTTGAGCTCCTTGGCACCCTCCAGGGTCTGGTATACTGTACTAAATTTAAAGGACACCTTCTTCAGTCTACTGCTGGCACCCCAAAGCCAACCCTTGTTTGCCTTCGAGTGGCATGATCCAGAGGAGGGCTACAGTGGACAACTCACCTGGACACGGCTGCCTCAGGGGTTCAAAAATTCACCCACCATCTTTGAAAAGGCACTACATGAGGACCTGGGTGAGTACAGAAAGGATCACCCTGGCCTCACCCTTCTACAGTATGTACATGACATCCTGGTTGCTGCTGACACAGCCAAGGACTGCGAGCGAGGGACCCAGGACCTGCTGGCTACCCTGGGGGCCTTGGGGTACCGGGCATCTGTGAAGAAGGCTCAGATATGCAGGGAGAGGGTAAGTTACCTGGGATACATCCTGGAGGGCAGACAGCAGCAGTTATCAGATGCCAGAAAAGAAACTGTCCTAAAGATCCCTACTCCCACCACCTGAAAGGAAGTAAGGGAATTCCTAGGATCGGCTGGCTACTGCCGCCTCTGGGTTCTGGGTTTTGCTGAGATCGCCAGGCCCCTATATGAAGCTACCAAAGAGGGGAAAACATTTAAATGGACTGAAAAAGAAGAAACTGCCTTTAATCAGGTAAAAAAGGCCCTCCTAAGTGCCCCAGCCCTGGGTCTACCAGACATTACGAGGCCCTTCCACCTCTTTGTAGACGAACACAAGGGAATAGAAAAAGGGGTTCTAACTCAAGCCTTAAGCCCCTGGAACTGCCCGGTGGCTTACCTGTCCAAGAAGCTAGACCCAGTAGCTGCTGGCTGGCCGCCATGCCTAAGAATTATTGCGGCGACAGCACTCCTAGTCAAGGACGCAGACAAACTGACCCTAGGACAGATCTGGATCACGACCCCAAACGCCATTGAAGGGGTCCTGAAACAGCCTCCTGACAGATGGATGAGCAACACACATATGACTCATTACCAGAGCCTCCTACTCAACCCTCCACAGGTGCGGTTCCACCCCAGTGCGGCCCTCAATCCTGCAACCCTGCTGCCCGACCCTGAACTAGATGCTCCACTACAAGACTGTGCCGGGATCCTGGAGCAAGTACATGGATTCCAGACGGATCTGACCGACCAGCCCCTCCCCGATGCCGAGGCTACTTGGTTCACTGATGGCAGCAGCTTTGTGCGGGACAGACACAGGTATGCGGGTGCAGCAGTGGTCACTGAAACAGACACTGTATGGGCGGAGGCACTACCCTCCAGAACATCAGCCCAGTGAGCAGAGCTCATCGCCCTTACCAAGGCGCTAACGCTGGGAGCTGGAAAACAGCTTAACATCTACACAGACAGCCGTTATGTGTTTGCCACAGCTCATATTCATGGGGCAATTTATCAGGAGAGGGGATTACTGATGGTAGAAGGATGGACTATAAAACATGGCTTTTGGCTTCCTGCCAAGCTGGCCATTATCCACTGCCAAGGGCACCAGAAAACTGATAACCCGATAGCTAGAGGCAATCGAAAGGCTGAGCAGACAGCCAAGGCAGTAGCCCTTACTTCAGTCCCCACCATGACAATACAACTACCAGACCCAGGAGACCCAGATTTACCAGACCAGCCTAAATACTCCCAGGAGGAGTTACAGAGGATCAAGAAACTCCCCATGGCCCAGGAGATAAAGGGATGGTGGTATACACCTAACAAGGAGCTCGTGCTGCCAGATTGGCTTGGAGTCTCAGTATTAGAGCACATGCATCGGTCTACTCACATGGGGGCACAAAAATTAAGACTTAATCCGACATGCTGGAATCAAGGTTCACCAACAGAACACCAAAATAGATCAAGTTGCATCTGCCTGTGAGACCCGCCAACTCACCAATGTTAGAGCCACATCAAATAAAAAAGGAACCAGGCTCGGAGGCATCAGACCGGGAACCCAATGGGAGGTCGACTTCACTGAAAAACCAGGAAAGTATGGTTATAAATATCTTTTAATATTTACAGACACCTTCTCTGGCTGGGTGGAGGCATACCCAACCAAGCATGAAATGGCTCAGACGGTGGCTAAGAAGCTACTAGAAGACATCTTACCCAAGTATGGTTTTCCTGCCATGGTAGGATCAGACAATGGACCAGCTTTTATCTCGCAGGTAATGCAGGCAGTAGCCAAGGCTATGGGGGCAAACCAGAAATTACATTGTACTTATAGGCCCCAGAGCTCAGGACAGGTAGAATGAATAGAACCGTAAAAGAGACCCTTACCAAATTAACCATGGAAACTGGCAGGGACTGGGTGACTCTCCTACCGTACACCCTTTACCAGGTTAGAAACACTCCTTACACTCTGGGTTTTACTCCCTACGAGATCATGTTTGGCAGGCCACCCCCTATTATTCCCAAACTTCGAGCTGAACTTCTTGCTGAGTTTAAAGATCAAGAACTTTTTCTTTCCTTGAGAGGGCTCCAGAGGGCACACGAGGACATTTGGCCGTGCCTCCGTGCCATCTACAAGGCTGGCCCAACTCCAACACCTCATCAGTACAGGCCGGGAGACTGAGTCTACATAAAGAGGCACCATCGAGAGACCCTCGAGCCACGCTGGAAGGGACCCTACTTCATGGTGCTGACAACTCCCACCGCTCTCAAAGTAGACGGCATCGCCACCTGTGTCCATCACATCCACGTTCAGCCAGTGGACCCCTCCTCAATCCAGAAGGACTTCATCACACAATGGGCCATCAATCTGGACAACACAACCCGCTCAAGGTCAAGTTACAGCACATTCGACACACCTGATATTGGTAACTCTGTTAACTCTGCTTGTCATTGTTCATGCTGCCGGGAGTCCCCACACACCCCCAAAACATTACCTGGCAGATCATAGACACCAGCTCAGGGACCGCGTGAGGGCCGTCCAACTATTGGTCCTCTGTGCTCAGTACAAGCCCCTAATAACAGGAGAGGACAAAATAGAAATGCAGGCAGTCCCATGATTGGGTCTGCAAGCTACATGACAAGGGGGGAATGAAAGAGCAGACCTAGCCCGGCCGACTCCATCTTGTTCTGTAAAGAAATTCCTGCTCAAACCTCAGACCATGCCTCCTCCCCTTGAGTAACTTCCCACTCACCTGTTTAAACTTCCCAATCAAACCACACCCGGCAACCTGTGTGAAGGCACTCTGATCCTTCTCCAGCCAATTGGCTAAGGCCACGATCCCTATAAAACCTTTGTGCTCTTGAAACCTGCTCTCTCTCCCCGGTATCTCACCGCTGCATCTGTGCAGGTAGGGGATTGAGCTCTAGCTAGCTCGAATAAAGGCTCTTTGCTTTTGCATCAGACTCGGCTCCCTGGTGGTCTTTGGGGATCACGAATTCTGGGCATAACAGGCCCCAACATGCCAGGCAAAATGTGGGGCACGCATCTTCCCAAAGGCAATGGCCTGTACAGAGGTTGCTCCAGTGAGGTTGGAGCCTTGCACTCAGGGAACTGTCTTACCCAGGGTTCCTACACTTTCTGTCTCCAACACTAAGAGCATCGTCACAGAGCCCCTCCTGCATGGCCCATCTCCCCCTCCACACACTGTGACCAGCTCCATCCTTTCCTCCTTGCCTCCTCTTTGTCTCTGCTTCTCTCTACTCCTGTCTCCCTCTGTTTCTTCCTCTCACTCCTTCAGACATGCCCAATTCCCCCATCACTGACTCAGTGTTTCTCTCCCTGTCTCTTTCTCTGCTTCTCCCCAGACCTTCATCCTTCTGTTCTATGCAGCCTTGTCCATGAAGCATGGCACCACATATCCTGTGTCCTCCTCTCTCCTGTCATGTTTAGCCCAGGCACTCATCACAGTGTATGCGAATCCTGTTACTGAAGTTGCTCATGCTGACCTGTACTGCAGCATTGTTGTTCCAAGCCACTCCTGGGAAGCATCTGGACAGCCAGACCTTGACCCCTTGGTGGCCCAGCCATGACGCCAAAGTTGCTGGAGGGCTGGTTGCCTCCACAACCTGGGAGGAAGGAGGGCCCTGCAGGCATCAGGGGCTCAAAAGCAGAATGCATGGGCTTTGAAGACCTGGAAAGAGCCTGATGCTTACAAAAAACTCTGCCTTGGTGATGAGGGAAGAAATGGTATCATGTCTTCGACCTCTGCCCTGCCCAGCTGTCACTAAGAAAACAGTTGGGGGGGTACCTGGGTAGCTCAGTCGGGTAAGTGTCTGACTTTGGCTCAGGTCGTGATCTCATGGGTTATAAGTTTGAGCCTCTCATCAGGTTCTGGGCTGACAGCTCAGAGCCTGGAGACTGCTTTGGATTCTGTGTCTCCCTCTCTCTCTCTGCCCCTCTCTCACTTGTGTTCTGTCTCTCTTTCTCTCCTGCTCAATAAATAAACAACCATTGCAAAGAAAATAAAAGAAAAAATAAACACTGGGAGGAATATGAGACACCATAAGTCTTACCCCAAAAACTACTACCATAAGTCTACCTCAGCTCCCACCTGGATTGGTGCTACTGCGAGGTAGCTGGTGGTTGGGAAAAGTCCACAACATCTGGATTAATGCAGGGTTTCCTCACTGCAAACATTGCAGTATTCTGCAAATATGTCTTCCCTGAGAATTCATAATATTTTTACTACATGAACAGCTGCAGTGACTCTGCAAAAGCACATTTCCCAGAGAAGGGAAAAGTGATGAATTATGAAATTTGGAAAAAAAAAATAACCTTTGACTAAGAGCATTCAAAATTGCTAAGCACATCTCAGAAAGTAGGACTTTTCATGTTTTTCAGTTAGTGAGGATCACAACCAATGTTCTAACCAGGTTAATGACTAACTGTACAGAAAAGGAGTAAAATAACAATTAAACTGTTTCAGTTTTCAGGAATATTCCCATGAAAAGAGGTCTGGAAGAAGCGAGTCAGGCCAGGAGACGTAAATTTGGAGTGAGATGTCATCCTCCTCATGTTATTTCCACAAACGCACAGTGACTGCCCTGTGGTCCTCAGCCTCTAAACACTTAAGGCTTCTGGAGGCACCACCAAAGATGACAAACTAAAAACAGAAAGGTCTGTAGGCTCTTGGGAAAGAGTTTTATTCTTGGTAAAGTAAATAACACCATCGAGTAAATACACCAAGTAAATACTTTACCAAGTTATTTACTTGGTAAAGTAAATAACACAACCTAGAGACAACACCAGGAGAGAGTGCTGTATAAAGAGACAAAAGATTCCAGAGAGAGAGTTACAACTGAATATTGTCACATCATTTCCCTTGACCTTCTCTGTGTCCATAATAGGGACTGAATTCTTGTTACTCACAGAAGCTGCACCAGGTTCTGCATTTGATAGAGGCCAAAGAAGGGATGGAGGTTTATTCCAGTTTGCATAGACTGCATGAAAAAACAAACAGAAGAAACCTTTGTGCCTTCCTCCACCATTTGCACTGCTTCCTACAATCAGGTCCCTTACCAGAAACAGAAGGTTTCTGTTAAGAGGGTTTCTGAGTCTTCTTGGGACTCAGGGGAGCCTTGAGGAAGGCACCAGAAGGCTTTGTTTGGATATTTTTTAATCAGCCAACTGCGGACAGGTCAGGGCTCAATTCACTGGAAATCAACACTAAAAGAAGGGTTTCCTTTTTTTTTAATTTTTTTTAATGTTTATTTATTGAGAGAGAGAGTGAGACACGGAGCATGAGCAGGGGAGGGCCAGAGAGAGAGAGAGAGACAGAATCCAAAGCAGGCTCCAGGCTCTGAGCTGTCAGCACAGAGCCTGACACGGGGCTCGAACTCACAAACTGCAAGATCATGACCTAAAGTTGGACGCTCAGCTGACTGAGCCACCCAAGTGTCCCAAAAGAAGCGTTTCCTAATACACATCATGGGAAACGTCAATTTGTCAGATTAAAAATTAAAATATGAATGGCTTAGGATAATGTCTGCAAATGTCACCATGAACAGCACACTGCCCTTTTCTGCAAGGCATGGGTGGGATTTTTCAAGTGGTGTACTGTATATATCATCTGCCTTATGTATCTGACAAGGGATTATGTAAGTATTCATGAAAAGAAATGACCTTGAAGAGACTAATACTGTAGTAATAAGGAAGGGAAAGGTTAATGCTATGTGGAATGAGCTGCAAAGTTTCAGAGTTACACTAATAAAACAACATTACAGGAGACAAATTTCACAAGACTTTTCTTTACTAATGGAGTACTATTGTTCACAATACAAAAAATAATTAAAGAATAAAGGGACCTCTAAACAGAGGAAGAAATGTCTGCTTTCTTTATACAAAGCATATTTTCTATGGGACATTTATCCAAAAGCCAATTCAAGAAAGCTCATCAGGACATACAGCTTCCAATTCATGCTGTTGTTCACGTTATTCATGAGAAACAAAATAAACAGCCTTCAACATTTTCTCAAGGTGGAAGAGGCGTTGACCCACAATCGTTCTAGCACCCTCGCTCCAGTTAAGTGTAATTGGGAGGTGGCAGCGGGACCCACAGTCGGTGGAGGGGTGTGAGCTTCACCACACACAAGAGACAGACCCAAAGAGCTCTGCTGGCTGGTGCGTCTGAGGGAACTAGTGTCATGTCACCACTGTGAGATAACATGTGCCCTCTATAACCACCTGGGACTCTTTGCATGAGACCAATGACACCCACTCGAAAAAGAAGCCGATTGTGTGGGTATTGCTGTGGAAGTTAAGCTACTGCGTTTCACAATGTGCTCTGTACCCCTCCACGGAGGGATCTCCTTGTCAGGTCCTCGTGTCATTGGTTTGTGCCTCCCGAAATCCTCTGGAAACCTCTGTCTTTGGATGACTTCCAGTCTTGAAGATCAAGATGAATCAGTTTCACTAAGAGTTACCACAACCAGGCCTCTATTGGACACCAAACGGTTTAGCCTTTTTTAAAAACATCACACTCTCTCCCTGGTATCTCACCGCTTCGTCAGTGCAGCTTGTGTAAAAACTGCATTCCATGCCAGGCCTGAAATGTCCCAAAGCTCAGTTCGCTATCAGCATCCCAGGTGGTGCAATTAATAAAGAGCTAGCGTGGGGCCACTGGCACAAACAAGGCAGCTCCTTAGAACCTGAACTTCCTATTTGTTCCACTCCTTGGGTAGATAACGCCTGTTAATTACTCTGGAGTATTTTCTTTTAGAAATTATTTTGGCGAGGAGAGAGGGAAGATGGCGGCGGAGGAGGACGCTGGGCTCACCGCGCGCGCCCTGCTGATCACTTAGATTCCACCTACACCTGCCTAAATCACCCAGAAAACCGCCAGAGGATTAGCAGAACGGAGTCTCTGGAGCCAAGCGCAGACGAGAGGCCCACGGAAGAGGGGCCCCTCCTGAAGTGGATCACCTAAGGAGAAGCGAGCTAAGCCTGCCCCTCCTGCCCCCGTGCACCTTGCCTACCCACCCCAGCTAAGACGCCAGATCCCCAGCACCACAAGCCTGGCAGTGTGCAAGTAGCCCAGACGGGCCACGCCACCCCACAGTGAATCCCGCCCCTAGGAGAGGGGAAGAGAAGGCACACACCAGTCTGACTGTGGCCCCAGCGGTGGGCTGGGGGCAGACATCAGGTCGGACTGCGGCCCTGCCCACCAACTCCAGTTATACACCACAGCACAGGGGAAGTGCCCTGCAGGTCCTCACCACGCCAGGGACTATCCAAAATGACCAAGCGGAAGAATTCCCCTCAGAAGAATCTCCAGGAAAGAACAACAGCTAATGAACTGATCAAAAAGTATTTAAATAATATAACAGAAAGTGAATTTAGAATAATAGTCATAAAATTAATCGCTGGGCTTGAAAACAGTATAGAGGACAGCAGAGAATCTCTTGCTACAGAGATCAAGGGACTAAGGAACAGTCACGAGGAGCTGAAAAACGCTTGAAATGAAATGCAAAACAAAATGGAAATGACGACAGCTCGGATTGAAGAGGCAGAGGAGAGAATAGGTGAACTAGAAGATAAAGTTATGGAAAAAGAGGAAGCTGAAAGAGATAAAAAAATCCAGGAGTAGGAGGGGAAAATTAGAGAACTAAGTGATACACTAAAAAGAAATAATATACGCATAATTGGTATCCCAGAGGAGGAAGAGAGAGGGAAAGGTGCTGAAGGGGTACTTGAAGAAATAATAGCTGAGAACTTCCCTGAACTGGGGAAGGAAAAAGGCATTGAAATCCAAGAGGCACAGAGAACTCCCTTCAGACGTAACTTGAATCGATCTTCTGCACGACATATCATAGTGAAACTGGCAAAATACAAGGATAAAGAGAAAATTCTGAAAGCAGCAAGGGGTAAACGTGCCCTCACATATAAAGGGAGACCTATAAGACTCGTGACTGATCTCTCTTTTGAAACTTGGCAGGCCAGAAAGGATTGGCACGAGATCTTCAGTGTGCTAAACAGAAAAAATATGCAGCCAAGAATCCTTTATCCAGTAAGTCTGTCATTTAGAATAGAAGGAGAGATAAAGGTGTTCCCAAACAAACAAAAACTGAAGGAATTTGTCACCACTAAACCAGCCCTACAAGAGATCCTAAGGGGGATCCTGTGAGACAAAGTACCAGAGACATCACTACAAGCATAAAACATACAGACATCACAATGACTCTAAACCCGTATCTTTCTATAACAACACTGAACGTAAATGGATTAAATGCTCCAACCAAAAGACATAGGGTATCAGAATGGATAAAAAAACAAGACCCATCTATTTGCTGTCTACAAGAGACTCATTTTAGACCTGAGGACACCTTTAGATTGAGAGTGAGGGGATGGAGAACTATCTATCATGCTACTGGATGTCAAAAGAAAGCTGGAGTAGCCATACTTCTATCAGACAAACTAGACTTCAAATTAAAGGCTGTAACAAGAGATGAAGAAGGGCATTATATAATAATTATAGGGTCTATCCATTGGGAAGAGCTAACAATTATAAATGTCTATGCGCCAAATACCGGAGCCCCCAAATATATAAAACAATTACTCATAAACATAAGCAACCTTATTGATAAGAATGTGGTAATTGCAGGGGACTTTAACACCCCACTTACAGAAATGGATAGATTATCTAGACACATGGTCAATAAAGAAACAAGGGCCCTGAATGATACATTGGATCAGATGGACTTGACAGATATATTTAGAACTCTGCATCCCAAAGCAACAGAATATACTTTCTTCTTGAGTGCACATGGAACATTCTCCAAGATAGATCATATACTGGGTCACAAAACCGCCCTTCATAAGTTTACAAGAATGGAAATTATACCATGCATACTTTCAGACCACAATGCTATGAAGCTTGAAATCAACCACAGGAAAAAGTCTGGAAAACCTCCAAAAGCATGGAGGTTAAAGAACACCCTACTAACGAATGAGTGGGTCAACCAGGCAATTAGAGAAGAAATTAAGAAATATATGGGAACAAATGAACATGAAAATACAACAACCCAAACGCTTTGGGATGCAGCGAAGGCAGTCCTGAGAGGAAAATACATTGCAATCCAGGCCTATCTCCAGAAACAAGAAAAATCCCAAATACAAAATCTAACAGCACACCTAAAGGAAATAGAAGCAGAACAGCAAAGGCAGCCTAAACCCAGCAGAAGAAGAGAAATAATAAAGATCAGAGCAGAAATAAACAATATAGAATCTAAAAAAACGGTAGAGCAGATCAACGAAACCAAGAGTTGGTTTTTTGAAAAAATAAACAAAATTGACAAACCTCTAGCCAGGCTTCTCAAAAAGAAAAGGGAGAAGACCCAAATAGATAAAATCATGAATGAAAATGGAATTATTACAACCAATCCCTCAGAGATACAAACAATTATCAGGGAATACTATGAAAAATTATATGCCAACAAATTGGACAACCTGGAAGAAATGGACAAATTCCTGAACACCCACACTCTTCCAAAACTCAATCAGGAGGAAATAGAAAGCTTGAACAGACCCATAACCAGTGAAGAAATTAAATCGGTTATCAAAAATCTCCCAACAAATAAGAGTCCAGGACCAGATGGCTTCCCAGGGGAGTTCTACCAGACGTTTAAAGCAGAGATAATACCTATCCTTCTCAAGCTATTCCAAGAAATAGAAGGGGAAGGAAAATTTCCAGACTCATTCTATGAAGCCAGTATTACTTTGATTCCTAAACCAGACAGAGACCCAGTAAAAAAAGAGAACTACAGGCCAATATCCCTGATGAATATGGATGCAAAAATTCTCAATAAGATACCAGCAAATCAAATTCAATGGCATATAAAAAGAATTATTCACCATGACCAAGTGGGATTCATTCCTGGGATGCAGGGCTGGTTCAACATTCGCAACTCAATCAACGTGATACATCACATTAACAAAAAAAAAGAGAAGAACCATGTGATCCTGTCAATCGATGCAGAAAAAGCCTTTGACAAAATCCAGCACCCTTTCTTAATAAAAACGCTTGAGAAAGTCGGGATAGAAGGAACATACTTAAATATCATAAAAGCCATTTATGAAAAGCCCACAGCTAACATCATCCTCAACGGGGAAAAACTGAGAGCTTTTTCCCTGAGATCAGGAACACGACAGGGATGCCCACTCTCACCGCTGCTGTTTAACATAGTGCTGGAAGTTCTAGCATCAGCAATCAGACAACAAAAGGAAATCAAAGGCATCAAAATTGGCAAAGATGAAGTCAAGCTTTCCCTTTTTGCAGATGACATGATATTATACATGGAAAATCCAATAGACTCCACCAAAAGTCTGCTAGAACTGATACATGAAATCAGCAAAGTTGCAGGATACAAAATCAATGTACAGAAATCAGTTGCATTCTTATACACTAACAATGAAGCAACAGAAAGACAAATAAAGAAACTGATCCCATTCACAATTGCACCAAGAAGCATAAAATACCTAGGAATAAATCTAACCAAAGATGTACAAGATCTGTATGCTGAAAACTATAGAAAACTTATGAAGGCAATTGAAGAAGATTTAAAGAAATGGAAAGACATTCCATGCTCATGGATTGGAAGAATAAATATTGTCAACATGTTACTACTACCCAAAGCTATCTACCCATTCAATGCAATCCCAATCAAAATTGCACCAGCACTCTTCTCGAAACTAGAACAAACAATCCTAAAATTCATATGGAACAAAAGGCCCCGAATAGCCAAAGGAATTTTGAAGAAGAAGACCAAAGCAGGAGGCATCACAATCCCAGACTTTAGCCTCTACTACAAAGCTGTAATCATCAAGACAGCATGGTATTGGCACAAAAACAGACACATAGACCAATGGAATAGAATAGAAACCCCAGAACTAGACCCACAAATGTATGGCCAACTCATCTTTGACAAAGCAGGAAAGAACATCCAATGGAAAAAAGACAGCCTCTTTAACAAATGGTGCTAGGAGAACTGGACAGCAACATGCAGAAGGTTGAAACTAGACCACTTTCTCACACCATCCACAAAAATAAACTCAAAATGGATAAAGGACCTGAATGTGAGACAGGAAACCCTCAAAACCTTAGAGGAGAAAGCAGGAAAAGACCTCTCTGACCTCAGCCGTAGCAATCTCTTACTCGGCACATCCCCAAAGGCAAGGGAATTAAAAGCAAAAGTGAATTACTGGGACCTTAGGAAGATCAAAAGCTTCTGCACAGCAAAGGAAACAACCAACAAAACTAAAAGGCAACCAACGGAATGGGAAAAGATATTTGCAAATGACATATCGGACAAGGGCTAGTATCCAAAATCTATAAAGAGCTCACCAAACTCCACACCTGAAAAACAAATAACCCAGTGAAGAAATGGGCAGAAAACATGAATGGACACTTCTCTAAAGAAGACATCCGAATGGCCAACAGGCACATGAAAAGATGTTCAACGTCGCTCCTCATCAGGGAAATACAAATCAAAACCGCACTCAGATATCACCTCACGCCAGTCAGAGTGGCCAAAAGGAACAAATCAGGAGACTATAGATGCTGGAGAGGATGTGGAGAAACGGGAACCCTCTTGCACTGTTGGTGGGAATGCAAATTGGTGCAGCTGCTCTGGAAAGCAGTGTGGAGGTTCCTCAGAAAATTAAAAATAGACCTACCCTATGACCCAGCAATAGCACTGCTAGGAATTTACCCAAGGGATACAGGAGTACTGATGCATAGGGGCACTTGTACCCCAATGTTTATAGCAGCACTCTCAACAATAGCCAAATTATGGAGAGAGCCTAAATGTCCATCAACTGATGAATGGATAAAGAAATTGTGGTTTATATACACAATGGAATACTACGTGGCAATGAGAAAGAATGAAATATGGCCTTTTGTAGCAACGTGGATGGAACTGGAGAGTGTGATGCTAAGTGAAATAAGCCATACAGAGAAAGATAGATACCATATGGTTTCACTCTTATGTGGATTCGGAGAAACTTAACATAAACCCATGGGGGAGAGGAAGGAAAAAAAAAAAGAGGTTAGAGTGGGAGAGAGCCAAAGTATAAGAGACTGTTAAAAACTGAGAACAAACTGAGGGTTGATGGGGGGTGGGAGGGAGGGGAGGGTGGGTGATGGGTATTGAGGAGGGCACCTTTTGGGATGAGCACTGGGTGTTGTATGGAAACCAGTTTGACAATAAATTTCATATATTAAAAAATAATAATAATTTAAAAAATAAAAAAATAAATAAAAACATCACAGCGCCCTTAAAAGAAATATGTCAAAATCCTGTACCTGCATTTCAAGTAGGTGACCTCCCTGCTCTGCTCCGCCACTGCCCTCTCCAGATCATGAGCCCTGAGCTCGAGAGAGAAACACATCCACATTTAGCTGTGGCAGGGTGTGCACAAGAGGAGGAGAGAAAATATTCTTACCCTGTTGTCCTGAAATGCCTTCTCACAAAGAGCAATGTGAAACCGTCAGCACATCAATAAAACCCATGTGGAGAGATTCAGTGTCCTGTTATGATCCTCTGCGTTAGATCTGCTGAAGCACTCAGGAACTACTAAGGCAGAGTGCAGGCTACCTGGTATCCGAAGGTGAGCTCTGACTGCTGCAGCTGTTCTTGTGTTTCTTCTACTCTTCTCCCGGGCGTGCAATGGCTTTCATCAGATGAAGCACCATGTTGAGGGTGTTGTTTGGCCCAGGTTCCCATTATAAGAACTGAATTCTCATACACATGACCCAATCATAGAAGATACATTTCACACGAGGAGGAGAGTACAGAAAGCTCAAAGCCATCACTCCATCATCTTGGATTTATTATTTAATGCCTGTGGGGCTCCATGTTGACATGGTCTCAACTGTGGTGACAGCTAATTCTGCAGTGAGGATCTTTCGTTGTAAAATTCAAATCTTCTTTACCTTGTATCCTTATCATATTTCTTATGGTTACAAGTGGGTCTCTAAAATGGGATCTTCATACTTGTCGCTGTGATTTGTCTTTGACCAAACTGCTTCCTGAGGTTTGTAATCATTTCCAGCATCTCCAGAAACATGTTCAGGAACCATTTCCACATAGTCTGGCCAGGATGGAGGATCAGGAAATCTTTAGTTACTTAACTTGTTTAGATTAATAGTTTTAACTTAACATGTGAAAAATGTCACATATCTCTTCAAGTCTCTATAGAAATGAATGTCTCCTGAATGTTTGTGTACATTTACGTGCTACATGGCTCTAAACACTGTACAAAGATTCAATGTAATACAATGGCTGCCGTGTGAGCTGCTGGTAGGAGCTGAACTCACTTGTAGTTCCGAAGCTCTTCTGCAGCTAATTTCCCTTTCTCCTCTGTAGCTGATAGCTGCTTCTCCCCTTCCACTGCTCCCATTCTTTCAGTCCCAGCTTCCTATGAGGGGAAAGAAACATATATTACCTGGTAACCCATGTAAAATTCTGCCTTTATCCCGCTCCCTGAAATCTAAAGGCAGGATTTAAATGTCCCCTCTCTCCTTCCCTGTAAATGCACAAACCAGGGGGAAGCAATGACGCCCCCCATTAAGGATCTAAACAAACGCAACTCCAGCATGGGGGCAAGACTTTGGCATCTCTGAACTTCTCTTCACAGCTCTCTATTCATACTCATCAATACATCACATAAATATAAAAAGCCCACATGAGATGCACTAAGAGCCCTTCCAGTCTCAGGCTCTTGTGATTGGGATGGCAAAATTGTATTTCTGTTCAATGTACAAAACTGAGCCTGGCCAACTCATCACAACTAAACACATAAGGATGACGCAGGGGTTTCTGACTTGACTGATTTCTCCAAAGAGCCTTGAACTTTCAATCAAGGCTCAGGCCATGACATTGCCATAGAGACATCTTTCCAGGACATGGTGACATTGACAGTGTACAATGACCTCCTGGATATTTCTACAGTTCACGAGGGAACTCCTGCCTCCTGCCTCAAATACACCAGTTGAGAAGAATGTAAAATACACTGGTGAAAAGAAAATGATGTGAATTGCACGCCTTCATAATATTGTCTGCTGGAAAAGGAATGTGGGGAAGGGAAAGAGGGAAAGGAAGGAAAACTGAGTTCACAGGTTTCAGTAATGCTGGCACTCCTGATCTCCTACCAGACATAACTCCCATATCATCTGCAGCAAGATACCATCACAGTACACCTGAATTTTCCTCCCAGTATTTCCTACCTTATGTCTAGAGTTTAAACAAAAAAATATATACATATGGCAGTCATGTTGCTACAATGGGGCTGAAATGTAAGAGACAATGAAAATGAACCCTGAGGTTTCCACAAAGTGAAGGAAGGTGCAGATCACAGAAATCAGGGGAGAAGGGAGAAACATAATTCTTTACTGATTACTACAGTAAAAGTATGGTTGGTGTTAAATGTGCGCAACGAAAGAAAATTATCCCCACTGTCTGACACATTCATTCTTACAACAGTGTTTGTAACAATTAACTCCTGAAAATCTTACTCTTCTGAGAGCCTCTGTCTTTGTCCACACATTCCATCACGAACGTCTATAGTCCTCTTCAGCGTGTCCCATTTGGTGTCCTTTGCCCCTTTCACACACCTAAGTGCATCACAGTTGTCCCCCAGTTGTCTTTTGCTGACTGTCAAGCACAAAACAGTTTACTTGAGTGTGCACACCTGTTTCCACGAGTGTGGCCATGAAGGGGGTGAGGAGAAAGGACAAGATTCCCAAAACAGGAAGCCACTTTTTACCTTCCCAGAGCAAACTCATTCTACCAAGTGCGGTTTTCTCCTCCCCAAAGCAACACCTATTTCAGGTTACGTTATGAGACGTCAAGACTCCCTGCATCAAATCCTAGATGCATGCAGTAGTATCTCCTGACTTTAAGACATATTTGAGAAAGGTGGAATGACTATAGAAGAACGTACAGTATAGCGAATGTACTTACCAATACTAAAATGTGCACTTAAGTGTTTATGATAGGAATCTTTCTAATGCATGTATTTTACCATAAAGAAGAGAAACTTAAGAAAGTAATGATATTCAGTTCTTTGATTTATATAACATTTGATAGTAAATTATGTTACCTGATTCCTTTGGATCTTAAGCTGAGCATTTTCTTTCTGCAGAGGCTGTTTTCAGATTTCGATTTCACTTCGCTGATATCAACTTCATTAAGGGAGAGGTGAACCTGAACAAAATATTCTCTCCAGTGAATTCTTCCCAAGATCACTCAGTAGATCACATATAAATCGAATATTCTAAGACATGAAGATTTGTTTTTCTTCAAAGCTAAAGTGTACAATTCTTCAGGAAATAGAGGGCATTTACTTCTGAAACTTCTGAAGTATTTACTAAATTAGCACCTTTCAAGTTCTTTGTAGATTTTTCCTTTCCCTGATTTGCAAGTAAGATAGAAACAAAACGTGTACTAGGCTTTCCAAACATACACTGGACAATGTGTCACGAGGAAGCATTGTCAATAGAAAATGCCCCACAGTCAGTCTCTGTATCATTAAAAACAGTCAATCCAGTTTGAGACAAAGGGAAAAGCCAGACACATAAATAAATGAAGGACGAGGAGAATGGTGGAAGGTGTAAATGTTTCAGAGCAACAGTCTTGAATTTGAGACAATGGAACTGTGACTGGATGACAATGAAAAAGTGAAGAAAGTGTAAAATCTTTCAAGCCAAACAACTCCAATGAATGACTTTTCTTTACAGAAGAGAAATTTTGTCACCAGATTCACTTTCAAAATTCTCGGAATTAAGAGGAACACAACTGTTCAACATGGCGAGAAACCTCTAGTGCTCTCTCCTGGAAGAAATGAATGATATAAAACTTAAGCCAGGGTTATGAAAACAAATTCTGCCTCACTCCTACCTAAAAGAGGTACTGTAGTGTTACTGCTTGAAACAGCAGTGAACAGCATGGAAGGTTGAGGGGCTCAATTCACCCAATGACCAAAAGGGCTGAAACATCAAATTATGGTAGGTCAGGAAGCCCTGATTCTTGACATTCTGATTTCTCTCAGACTGCAACAAAGCGTGCACACTTGGAACGATGTCCTAAAAAATTCATTAGTGCGCTCAAGTGTCTCACGGTTATTCTTCAACAAAACACATAGTCACCAGGAATACTTATTACTTTTACTTCCATTTTTAAAGGACAAAAAAGGGATTTTTATACATTTTTAAATTTATTTTTTGAGAGACAGAGCAAGCAAGCAGGGGAAGGGCAGACAGAGACAGAGGGAGAGAATCCCAAGAAGGATCCCCACCATCAGCATGGAGCCTGATGCAGGGCTCAAACTCATGAACCATGAGATCATGACCAGAGCTGAAACCAAGAGTTGGATGTTTAACCAACTGAGCCACCCAGGCGCCCCAGGACAAAGAAGGGATTTTTATCTTATATCTATGTGCTTCATAAGAGGGAAGATTATTTTTCCATATGGTTTCTTGAGCACATTTCTTTGCTCCATTGATCTACACAAATATGTAATAAAGGATTAAGAATTCAAAAACAATTATGCTGACATAAAAACCTATCTCTTGTGGGTAAGTCATTACAGAAATAAAGGATGTGGTATTTTACATAGGTGATGATTGCTTTCAATTTAGCCTGGTAGAGAATGGGTTGAAATCGGACATTAGGATAAAAGAGGAGATGGCAAAATCAGTGAACCATAAGTGAACGCACTTCAAGATGAAATCATGAAAATGAAAAAACGGGATGGGGGGGGGATGGTTATACGTGCTGTTCACAAATGGATATTTTTTTCTGAACATTTTGCATTTTCCTTCATGTAGTACTTAATGTTCTCAGAAATTTGAGCTAAATTAACCAAAAAGATTAATAAAGCAATTTCTTAAGATTATTACCAAAACCAGTAAAATCAAATTACCCATTGTGTCAACAGAAAGGCACATGATCCGGCACTTTGGTCACATATAACATTTTGGCATTTCTGTGGTCCCTGAAGAAAGCAAGTTTTAGTGACATTTTATTTTTCTTAATCTCTTTCTCTCCTTTCTCTCCTCTCTCTGTCTCTGTCTCTCTCTCTCTCCTCTTTCTTTTTCTTTCAGAGAGAGAGAGAACACATGAGTGGATGAAGGGTAGGGAGAGAGAGAGAAAATCTTAAGCATATTCCAGACTCAGCGGGAGTCCAAGTCAGGGCTCTATCCTATGACCCTGGGATCATTTCCTGAGCCAAAATCGAAAGTCAGATACACAACGGGCTGAGCCACACAGGTGTCCCCTAATATGCCATTATTAAGCAAGATTATTCTCAGAATATATGAACACTTCAAAAATCCCTGATTTCACTGGAGGAGAAATGGAGAAAATAAAGTATCATACATACTTATATTCTGTATTTCATGACCAAATAAACAAATCAGTGCAATTACTTTAAAAACAAAAGTCAAACAGAAAAAATAACCTACCTAATTTCATCCAGGTTTCCCCCCACTTTCACTCACACTTTAAAAATAAAGAGACTCCTGGGTGGCTCAGTCAATTGAGATCCAACTTCAGTACAGGTCATCTTTTTACCACTCACCAGTTTCAGCCCATATCAGGCCCCCTTCTGTCAACACATAGCCTGCTTCAAATCTTCTGTCCTCCTCTCCCACTGCCCCCTCCTCACTTGCACCCTCACTCTCAAAAATAAATCTTTTAAATAAATGGATACATAAATAACTATAACTATAACTATAAAAACAACAAGAGAGTCAGGCTTCTGGGTGCATGATCAGTTGATTTTGGCTCAGGTCATGATCTCACTGTCGGTGAGATTGAGCCCCATGTGAGGCTCTATACTGAAAACATGGAGGCTGCTTGCGATTCTCTATCTCTCCTTCTCTCTCTGCTCCTGCACCACTCGTGCACACAATTTCTTTTTCAAAATAAGTAAATAAGCATTTAAACAAATACTGAGAGAGAAATTATTCTAAATGTCACTTTTTTGGCACTAGAGGCCTCCAATGTTTTTCTGCTGTTCCACAGGGTCCCGTCCTTGGGACCCAGGGTGGGATGTTCAGGTGCATATGGCCTTGGAATCAAACACACTTGGGTAAAAATCTCAGCTTGACTACTTAGTAGCTAGAACCCTGGATAACTCCTCATGTCCCCAAATCACAAGATGATGAAAGCCCAAGATGCAAACCTTACCATCTGCGTTATTGGTAAAAACAGCATGCACGCAGGAAAAACTCACCTTACATGTGGATAGCATATGGAAAGCACCTAGAACAGGGCCCAGTACTCCAGAATCTTCTGACAGCCATTGAATTCTATTGTTTAGTCCTAAGCTGCAAGCTTACCTTCTATTTGTACAATGTGAGAGCTCTGCTGCCCTGAGATCACCCTTGTCTATACCAGCAGTGCTGTATTCTCCATAGCAACACCAGCAGTTGAGGACCCAGTATATGTCAGGTCACTAAGTCAGCACAGTCCATGAAGCCCATACACAATCCATTAGCCCCATTTTGCATCTTGTTCACTTCCACTCACTTTCCACTGGCATTAAAGACTCTCTCCACCTAGCACTCATAACACATGTTTACACCTCGCTAGTGACACACATGTGGCCTGGCAATATCTGACCTCTTCTCTAAGCCTTGAGCCTCTTGACAGGCTCAGATAGTACCTTAATCTGTATATTTCCCCCAGTAGGCAGGTCATGTCAAAATACTCCTGCCACTGGATTCTTAAACATTTCTGACCAGAGTTAAATTCATCCACTTCTTTTTGTCTGATTTTTTCCTCTACTTTGTCACCTGTCTCAGTTGCTGGCAAGTCAATCTGTGTTATCACATAGGATCCAAACAAGGAAAAGTCACTGTAAAGAGTTAAGGGACTAACTAGACCAGATATGTCAATGTCTTTACTTCTAGCTGAATTAGAAACCACAGTGAACAGCTGTATTAAAAAAAAGTTTAAGGGGCACCTGGGTGGCTCAGTCTGTTGAGCATCGAACTCTGTGGCTCAGGTCATGATCTCATGGGTTGTGAGATCGAGCCCCGCGTCAGGCTTTTGAATCTTTTAAAAAGAAATTTAAAAACAATAGATTACAAGGAAAATAGAAGCCTGAAATCTTACCTTCATATACTCGATTCTACCTAGAAGAGAGATAAAGAAAATTAAATTTGATGTAGAAACAATATTTTTTATAAAAGTATAACTCATGACAACAATGTCAAAATCATAATCCAATGTGCATTAAAATAAAGGGTGATTCAGCAAAATAATTTTTGTAACTGTTGCAAATGGTATAGTTAACATACAGTGTTATATTTGATTGGGTGCACATATCGGGATTCAACAATGCTGTACCTTACTCAGGGTTCATCCTGGTAAGTGTACTCTTTAATTCCCATCACCTATTTCTCCCATCCCCCCACCCCCCTCCGCTTTGGTAACCATCACTTTGTTCTCTAAAGTTAGGAATCTGTTTCTTGGCTCGTCTCTCTCTCTTTTTCCCCCTTTGCTCATTTGCTCTGTTTCTTAGATTCCACATATGAGTGAAATCATATGGTATTTATCTTTCCTGAGCATTATATCCTATCAATCTGTGTTGTTGCACATGGCAAGATTTCATTCCTTTTTTTGGCTGAGTAATATTCTAGTGTGTGTGTGTGTGTGTGTGTGTGTGTGTGTTAATGTATATATCACCTCTTCTTCATCCACTTATCTATGGATGGACACTTGGGCTGCTTCCACAATTTGGCTATTGTAAATAACGCTGCAGTAAACATAGGGGTATGTCATAGACTCTAAGTCTATACTTCTCTTTTGGCCAGCAAAAGAGCAGACGCAGGATTCAAACTAGAGATGGCTAATGTCCAGGAAAAGGACAAGAGCCCCGAATAAGGGTGCTTGCCCCACATTTATTCAGATCAGAAGGATTGCAAACGTGATGGGTGTGTACAAAGAGACAAAGAAACTAAGAACATTAACTGGTGGATGTGAGGGGGGAAAGGGGATTTTGAGGATATATAGTGTTTGGGGTTTGGGTCGACATAAAACAAAATCCAGGCACTGGGCAGATGGATAGATGGTTGTTAACAGCAGACAGGAAGTGCTGTGCCTGTTTATCTTTGCCAGGCTAGGGGATGAGACAGATAGGGAGAATAACCTCAGAGTTAATAAGCTGCCTTTTTTTTTATTAACCATCTCCACTCCGGGCTGCTTTGCCTGCATCGCAGTGGTCCAAAGTCCAATTCACCAATGTACCTATCCTGGCCCTATTCTGCTAGGAAAGCAGCTTTCTGCTATAGTAATAAATTTGGGGTGCTTCACCCAGAATATCTAATATTGTTATTTCTGTGTATTGGCCATCTTTGAGCCATTTCTGTTTCAGTCCTCTGCCTCTATATATTTTGGGGGCTCAGCACCCCCTCCCTATTTTAGGATACTTTTGCACCTTCATATTACCGGCACCTTTGTTCCTCCCTATTCTCAGGGTGTCTTTGCACCGCCCTCCCCCCCCCCCCCATTCTTGGAGTGCCAATCTGGTTTAACCAAACTCAGTTGTATTATATTGACTGTATTTCTTTGTGCCTTGTTAACCCATTGGTGTAAGCCCAGGGGATTCCTAAGCTTTTCCCATACAGGGGTACTTATATCCTGTAGAAGTAGTTTTTTTTCTTCTTTTGTATCCTTTGGGTAAATACCCAGTAGTGTAATTACTGCCTTAGATTAGTTCTATTAATTATCAGAGGAAACTCCATACTGTTTCAAAATGGCAACAGCAATTTGCATTCCCAGCAGAAGTGCATGAGTGTTCCTTTTTCTCCACTTCTTCGCCAACACTAGTTTTTTTCTTGTCTTATTGATTTTAGCTGTTCTGACAGGTGTAAGGTGATATCACGTGGTGGTTTTGACTTGCATTTCCCTGACCATGAATGATGTTGAGCATCTTTTCATGTGTTTGTTGGCCTTCTAAATGTCTTCCTTGTGGAAATGTCTGTTGGTGACTTTAGTCCATTTGTAGATTGTATTGTTTTCTGGTTGTTGAGTTGTATAATTTACTCGTATATTTTGGGTACTAGCCCTTTATCACCTATGTCATTTGCAAATCTCATCTCCCATTTAGTGGGTTGTCTTTCAGATTTATGATTGTTTCCATCGCTGAGCAGGAGTGATTTATTTTGATGTAACCCCAATAGTTTAATTTTGTTTTTATTTCCTCTGCCTCAGGAAACACTCTAAAAAAGTGTACCCATGACCTAGCATACTAAAACATTAGATGTAGAATAACCTATAGAAATAATTTCCTTTCTACTTGCTGATATTTCCACAACCATTTCTATGGAAGAGAATTAAGGTAGATATCTTATTTTTGACCACAAGCTCTGTTTCCATTCTATGAAACAGATACAAAACTACTAAACTTCAATAATGGAAATGGCAGACTTATTTTAATAACCAATGCACCATTTACTTCCAATTCTTTTTTGTCAAGTCCAGTAGCCATAATAAAAACAAGAACCACAAATATCTCAGAGATTCAGACAAAACAAAAGTAAAAATGTTTGGACTAAGAGATGCCTCTGACTCACCAGAAACACTGGAGAAGTGTCTGCTGCAGTTGGTTATTTTCTGAATTGACAAGCAATTCTGTCAAATCAGGTCCTATGATTTTCCCACATCACAAACAACAAAGGTTTTCAAATCAGAAAGGAAGTAGGAGATGGCTAGAGAAAACACACAAGCAACAACAGAAATAAAAACAAACGTTTCCAGAAAGTGCAAAAGGTGCTTCCTGGACTGGAGTCATTCCCTGAAGACATTATAAAATTAAACAGGTACTTGAGACGTTATCGAGAGATCTGAACAAAGTAAACAAAATCATAGGAAATATGTTCTCAGACCACAAATCACTCAAGTTAGAGATCAAAAACAAAAAGTTCTTAGTTGGACAATGACAAAAAAATGAGATTAAACAACCTTCTTAAAAAGACATGGATTCTAGGGGAGTTGGGTGGGGGGATGGCAGAAATAGGTGAGGTAGATCAAGAGTACACTTGTGAAGAGCACGAGAAATGCATGAAATCACTGAATCATATGGAACACCTGAAACTAATATTGCACTGTATGTTAATTATAGTTAATTTTTTAAAAAGTCCATATATTTCAAAGAAGACATTTCTGCAGAAATTTTAGCATATTTAGTCTAAATAATAATGAAAATTGAACTTATTAGAGGGAAATTTGTAATACTGAGTGAATATAAAAGGTCCAGCTAGTATAGAATTTTCTGCTTACTTATGATTACAGGTCTATCTGTAAGGCACTTGGGTATACACACAGCAAAACCAGTTCACCAGAGGTAAATTAGACAAGCATTAGTTCCCATGGAGGCAGGAATAATGCTATGTTTCCAGTGAATTTCAAACACATCACAGCCAAGAGGAAAATGGTCAGGCAAAATATGGACAGGCTGAAATAATATTGGAGATGATGAGGAATCTTAAAGACGTTTACAATATATCTCTCATAAATAATCATCCTTATAAACCCTCTACCAGCCTCCAGGAGGTTAATAAGCACACCTCTCAAATGTCTCCTCATGGAAGAGCCAGAGGACAGATGGCTTACAAAGGAACAGGAACAAACTTATGGGGGTGACGACTGCGTTTGCTATCTTACTGTGGTCATGGTTTCATTGCTGCTTACCATTTGTCAAATATCAATGAATTGTATTCTTTAAAAAGGTATTGTTATTCTATACAAAGTATACGACACTGAAGCTGTAGGAAAGATATAATTGGCAACACTGAGACGTTTTATTTTGCTGACAAACATATTGCAACTGTGTTTTAATAGTAAGAATTTGTAACCCAATGTAAAGTAGAATAATTAAGAAAATGCAAGTTTATAGTAGATAAGAAGTCAATGACTTCTATTGTACATTCACGAAATACTTGGGTAAAATCCTTTGGAATATCTCCAAACTATGCCCCAAATTCATGGAATAATGGAAGAAAGTAAAAACAAAAAATGTACTAGTGAGGCAAATGAGATTGTTCTAGAGAAAGATGTTTACAGATACGGATATATCTGAGAGAGATGGGCAACTGCTATTATACTAATATGTGATTATTTTTCCAAGAAGAGAACACATTATGGTTCACTTTTTGATGTTTTCTTTCAATGTTCACTTTGATTCTGAATCACAGCTGAAAATGTCAGATTTCCGAGGTAAAAAAAAATTTGCCTAATCAAGTTGTATATTTTGATAATATATGTGGGAATTTAAGTATCCTGAACACACATCTCCAGATAGCCAGTGAAAGGAATTCATGTTTCTATTTCATGGTATTGTGCTAAAATCAATCAATAGCAACTCTGAAAATTGATCTCTAAAAGAACATAGGGGCACCTGGGTGGCTCAGTTGGTTCAGCAACTGACTTTGGCTCAGGTCATGATCTCACAGTCCGTGAGTTCGAGCCCCACATCAGGCATTGTGTTGACAGCTCAGAGCCTGGAGCCTGCTTCACATTCTGTGTCTCCTTCTCTCTCTGCCCCTCCCCTGCTCACACTCTGTCTCTTTCTCTCAAAAATAAACATTAAAAATTTTTTTTAATAAAAAATAAAGAATACAAAATTCCAGGATATGGTCACCAAAACAACAGAACACTATCATTCTACAAAAACTGGACTTAGAAGAACTTTAGGAGCAAAACACTCACAATGCAATTCACACTAATTCTCAAACCAAGTTAATTTTGTTCAAATGAACATGTCTAGAAAGAAGCCTCTGAAACCTGTAACATTTTCATCTTCAGCTGTCAGAGGTGAGGTCACAAAAATGTGTAATGGTGGGAAATATACACTGTCTTTGTCTAGCCAGTGTCTGAAAGAAAGCAGTAGCTGTCAGCACAATGGTTGGTCATGGGGCTCAAATGCACCAAAGACACAGGCCATCTTGTCACGAAGGTAAATCATCTTCAGCTGTGGGCACTCTTGGCGCATCTGGCCACTGTCTGCCTACTGATATCGGTAGTTGACAGTGAACTAAATTAGATCCATTGGAGCCAATAACACTAGGTTTTCATAGTCAACGGCCATGAGTAGTTGGAGGTGGGAAATGCAAGACAAGTTAGTTGGTGGAAGAGTTCAGAGATGAGGTAAGGAGGGAGAGTTGAACCTATCTGTGAGAGGCAGGTACAGGGGGGAAATTCTAATAAAGACGATCAAGAATTTTCCTGCTTCGCAGTCTCAAAAGAAAGAGAATTGATTCCATTTAGATTGGAGGCATTCATGTGGAATGATTCTGTCTCAGTGCTAGGGTTATTCCTTACTACTGGGACTTTTCAGATCTCTCTCTACGGATCTGGTACATGCCAATCTAAAGAAATCTACTTATCTCTATGGTGTTCCCTGTCTGCCTCTCTCACTCTCCTAGGGGTACGAGTTTTGATTAGTCACACTGGGAACCAGGTATTTCATTTTATTTGGACTATCCCAAGGACATTCAAAATCCTTCTTGTTTTGAGTAAATCAACACTCTGCACATACTTAGCTAAAGAAAAGACAACAATTTATTCACTTCCTGATCATGTTGCTCCTAGCGATTTCCTACTGCAAATGTCCAAGCAAGATGCAGTCACTTAATTTCTGCTGGGCTTATAAGGCTCCCAACACATTTGGACACAGAGTCCCTGGGGGAAGCTTCTAAGACCAGAGGCAAAGGGATGACTCAGAAGTTGCTAAAAGTCAACACACCAGGACGTACAGAGCCCAAAGTCATTACACTTTTTAACACTCTAGTACTAACACCAATCCAATGATCATTGTTCCCAAGCCTACCAAACATCACAAATATGAACAATGTGTTGAAAGGAAAATGAACTACATATAAGATGGACCCTAAGCTTACAAAGCTTGAAGCAGGATCTTAACAGGGTTTTCAGGAGACAGTCCCACACCCTTAGTTCCTATTAAAGAAGAGTTTTGACATTTTTAAAAACAACTTTAATGAAATAATTCACATCATAAAAACTCCTATTTCAGTCAATCAACTCAATAGCTTTTAGTATCTTCACAAATCCTTCCTTTTTGACACTATAAACCTACTATGTTCGGGTTTACATCCTGTCCACACTGCTCTTTTTGGACCAAGAAGCACAGACAGGACCCAGAATTTGATGTGGACAGCTGTGGCCACAACCACTTCAGGCTGGTGGAGAAACCTGCCCTGTGGTCCTCAGTCTTCAGGAAGAAATGAAGTTCTTCTGAAGTTCCCATCAAAAGCCCCATAAAAAAGCTGTTGTTTAACCAAGGTGAAAGAACCCAGTAGGAAGGAAGAATCCACCGATGTCCCATGTTTACTCACATTTGTGTCTGGGGAACCCGGACACCCAGGCACAAGGAGCTAGAAACACAGCCTCTACACCTTCTTGTCCCTGTCCTTTAAGGGGACTCTAGGGTTCCAGGCAGGAGGTGGACATGGGGGATGGGGTGTCTGTGGGAAAGGGAGGAGTGGGGAAGGGTGGGAAACAGGGGAGGGTGGTATTTGGGGATGTGGGAGAAGTGTAAAAACAGGGTGGGGTTAGGGAAGGGGAGTGTCAGGAGAAGAAGGGGGTCAGAGACAGTACCAGGATCAGATCAAGTACAAGAGGGGAGGGAGGAAGGTTCAGACAGGTTAGTAGGTTAGCAGGTCAGTAAATCACTAGGTGAGCAGGACACATACAGCAGGTTAAGTGGACTCTCAAAATCAGGTAGAGCAGAGGAAGATCCTTGTTTTTCCAAGCTCTGACCTTTTTGGGTGTTGCCTTAGCAACCCGGAACCTTTATACTCTCTGGACAACCCAGTAGAGCAATAGAGACACCCCATGTGACCTCATTTTTAAAAAGCGACTTCCCACCTGGTGCATCACCACGTGCCATCCCAACGACAGTTCCTCTCTGGAAACTTGGCTGACCTTCTGGTTACCAGGCCCTCCTAACCCAGTTCCCTCTCACCTCTTCTGAGTGCTCTCTCGGTCCTTTCTGAACTCCCATCTCCCATGGGCAATAGCTGAACCACCGAGGAAGCAAAGGAGGACAGAACTGCGAGAACAATCAAATACGCAGACAGGAAGGTTTAACCCTCTCTCAGTAAGTCAAAGCAGATAGAAAATCCATAAGACAGAGATCTTGATAGCAAACCATCTGAATCCCATAGCTATATCCCTATATGTGTACACATGGACATAACACTGCAGAGGACACATTCACTTTAGGCACAGAGCATACAGTTACATTCACCCTATTTATTATGGCCATAAGGGAAATTTCAAAGGAATATAATGATTTGAGAAGAAGGAAATCACACAAAGCATGGTTTGGTATTAGAATGTGCCAGAAATCACTAAGAGAGGTAACTAGAAATTCCCATATGCTTAGAAATTGAAAAAATTCCTCTAGAAGTAGAATATGAGTCAAGAAATCCCAAAGAAACAGAGCTCTATTTGACCTGAATGATAGAAGCATGATAAAATTGTAATCCAAAATGTCTCCTGGCCTGCAATATTCTGGAATATTGGTGGGAGAAGACTGTCTCGTCCCCAAATCATCTCTGACCTAGACATTTTAACATCACAAACAGTAGATTTGTCACTTATCTGTGTGACCCTCCTACCTATTGGGATGGGCTGTAAATTATGAACTTTACAGGGGTGGAGGGGTCGTCAGAAGGGGTCATCAACTGACTCACAAGGGATCTCCTGCGATCTCCAGGAATGACAGCATTTTAAGAGAAATAGTTCATCTGCTTCTCTCTTGGGGGACCCACAACAACACCCAGATTGTTGGCAGCACCAGGTGTGATGGGCCGGAAGGGCCAAGCAGGTGGGCAGGGGCCAGGGACCCAGATGGCTAGACAAACCTACTCTGGTCATCTCTCCTGGGCTCTGTCCTGAACTCAGCTTCCTAGTTTCTCTACATGATTGACTCAATGATTACCCATCTGAAAATCATTGTTATAATTCCTTCACTTTAAATGAAGTAAATTGTAACAGGAATCACTCTGGCACTGCTAAAAGAGCAAAGCAAGGTCTCCAACCTAAGTATAAAGAAAAGATACAAAACAAGCAAAACCAAAACCAAAACAAAACAGGAGTGAAAAACCAATAGTGTTACATTCCCTTTAGATCCTGCTGTCTGCCTAAAGAGCCCCAGTGTTGGGCTGTCCTGGTTATACAAGGAGAGGCCAGTTCCAGAAGGGGTGGAGTCCGCCTGGCCCAAAAGTGAATGGGAGAGAGGCCTTGACTATAAGGGGACCTAGGGAATTCCAAGAGGGGTGGCCAGGGTCACCCTGATTATAACTAGAGGAGGTAACAGGGAAAGTAGAGGCAGTGAACAGAGTTGTGGCAGCCTTGAACAAGTGAGATCATTCATGGAGGTGTCCCCAAAGCCAATGTCAGCCTCCTATCTGGGGAGCCTCTCATTGCCCCTGGCAGCAGGGCCAGGAGCCTAGAGTTTGAGATCCAGTGTGCAGCTTACCATCTGTGTGAGCCTGGGCTGGTTTCCTTCAGTAAAATGGGAGTGTCCATGTCTATGTCCAGAACTGTGCTGAGGACAAGATGAAGCCACGTGCTGAGCACTAGTGGATATCAACGACATCACCTCCCTGGGGCCTGTGTCTTCCCAGTCTGGTGCCTTAAAAAATTGCACAGCTGTTAAAGGCAACAAAGGTGAAAACCGCAGTTCCCTCCAGTTGCAGGCCTGTGCCAAAACTTTGCCTTTGCAGACATCAGCGCTCAGGGCCCAGCGGCAGTACCATCTCTAACCCCTTGCACAGATGGGGTGTGGGACCCAAGGAATTTAACAAAAATTCCCTATCCCTTGACAAGCAGAGCAAGACTAACTCCATTTTGTGCTACACCCACCATCTTATGTATAACCCCCACATGACCTTATTGCTTAAGACACTCCCCCACCCTAGTCAAACCGCTGAGCACACCCTTACTGGAAACTGGCTCATATAGGAATGCGGAACCCCTAACCGCCAAAGAATGTAAACCCCGCCTCTTGCCTGCCAAACTTGCACGCCAGTTCTTAAACCCCGCCTTTTGCCTGCCAAACTTGCATGCCAATTCTGACCAGAGTGATAGGCTAGTTCAAACAGTTAGTATAGGGTAAATTGTAATTCAATTGGCCACCTGCGTGTGGACTGACATGACTATGCAACTTTCTCTGTGTGTTACAATCTCATTGGCCACAGGCCCCTAAAAAACTGCAACGCCTCTTAATCTAGGGTCCAAATCCCTGCTCCACTGTGTCAGGTATACTTGGGCCCAAGCTCGAGCTTGTAAATAAACCCTCGTGAGTTTGCATCGTATCAGCTCTTTGGTGGTCTCTCGGATTCAAAATCAGGGGCATTACAAGTGCAGCCCACTTTGACACACCCAAGGATTCTGGAGAGGCTTGTCTGTCTCCCTCAGTTGACCTGGCCCCATGCAACACCCCCACTCTAAGTGTACCCTGTCTCTACCCTGTCCCCTGTCCCTGTGTCCACCCTACCCTGGCCAATCTCTGGAATCCAGGCCTGGGCACAACCCTCCATAAAGCACTGACATGGGGCTGATGCCCAGGCAAGGGTTGGAACCAGGAAAACACCCTTTTCCATGACAACTTCGAGAGGACAGGTCATGCCAGGGTCTGGACCCCCTTCTTGTAATGTCCTGTCCTGGAGCGCCAGAGCTGTCCCAGAGAGAGAGAGAGAGCGTGTGTGTAATCTGCATTAAGCACCTGTGAGTCTGAGTTCTGTGTGGGTATATTGACTGTGGACATGAATTTCCTGTTATCTGGTTGTTTCCATGTTTTCTGACGAGGTTTTGGATGACAATGGGGTTCGTAGTGTCTGGAGCTGACGGCCAAGAAAGAATTCTTGGTCCTCTTTGTTGCAAAAAGGTGATTTCATTAAACCTCTGGGACAGGACTCTTGGCCAAAGGGCTGGCCAGACACCATGAGGAAAGACTAGTAATACATGGATCTGGGGGGAAGTCAAGTCCAGGGAAGTTTCCAATGAGACTTTCATATGCTAAAGGAGACTCCCAGGATACTGGAGGCCTATCTATTGTCAAACTAAGGTTGTTTGCCCTCTAGCAAAACATTAGCATCAAGACAAAGGGAGATCCTAGAGAAATGTTTTAGTCTGTAGGCCTCAAGTATCTGTCAATTGGCTGCAGGGTATAAGGAAATTTCATTCTCTCTGCCATTTCCTTTTGCCTTTGTTTCCTACATCACTATGGAGGGATGATGTTGGGGTTCTAGGAAACCAAGTCCATAGATTTCTGGAGATTAGTCTATTAAGATTGTGTTTTTCTCATGATTTATTAAGTTATTTGTAAATAGATGGAGAAAGGCCCTGCAGGACTATGATCTCTATCAGTTAACCATTTGTTTTTTCCTTTTCCTTTGTTCTTGGGCAGCCAGCAGTCCCCAGGGATATCACACATATACCACCTGGGGGTGGGAGCTGTGGTTTGAGGCCCTGCAGCTTGTCTCATGCTCCCTCATAATTTTTCTGTTGTTTGTATGCCTGTGTATCTGTGCCTGTGTCTCTGAATGAGCATATATCCACTATGCAAATCTCTGTATCTGTGACAGTACTGTCTCTTTTGGGTACATGTATCCCTGTGGTAGTATCTGTGTGTATCTGTGTTACATGTCTCTGTGTGTATTGGTTGCATGTGCGAATTTGCTCTCACTTTGGGTGTTTCTGATCAACAACCCTGTGTGTGTGTGTTTTCTGTGTGTCCAGTGTGTGTAGGGTGTGTTTCGTGGGAGAGTTGCCATGTCCTTGAATGTGTGTATCTGTGTGTGTGTGTGAGAGAGAGAGAGAGGGAGAAAGAGAGAGATCCTCTCAGGGTGTCTATGTCTGCAGTGGGGGTCTGTGTGTGAGCCTGTCCACGAGCCCCATACCTGAGTCCTCAGAGAAGGCTGTGCGTGGTTCCATGGCTGTGTGACTCTGTGCTTGTGGTGTCTGTTTCTTTCTCTGTGCATGTGTACTTTTGTGCACCTCAAAAATGAGCAGCTGCAGAGGGGACACCTCAAGAGTGACTCCTGGGGTGGGTGAGCAAGAGGCAATATGTGCTTCCCCAACCTCAGGCTCAGCTCCCTCTCCCCATTTTTCTCTCATCCTCCCATAATCTCAGTCTTCAAGGATAGACGGAGTGAAGGGTCAGCTCAGGATCATAGGCCAGCAGCTGGGAGAGCTGCAGATAGCAGGAGGAGGTTGTAACGTGTGTGTGTGTGTGAGAGAGAGAGAGAGAGAGAGAGAAAGTGTATGTGTGTGTGGTTATTCCCCCTTCCCCATCCACCCCAATAGCTCTGGCCCTGGCTTTACCCTCTGTTACTGTCAGGAGTTGTGCGGGGTGAAGGTAGGAGTTGGAGTACAAAAGAATTTTTGCAGTTTAAGGCTTTATTGGGAACTAAGGTTCTGGGCGAGGTTCCGTGACTCAAGGAGGGAGTCAGGGAAGTCGCGCTCGGGTATTTAGGGGTAGGGTTTTTAAGCTGTAGCAGTTCCTGGTTTAGGCTCGGGTGGGTCTTTCGTGCCATGTGCTGTTGCTCGGTAATTGGTTGACCTTCAGTTCGTTCTGGAGAGACGCTGGGGGCTTTCTGTTGGATTGTGCTGGTGCTCGGTGATTGGTTGACCTTCAGTTTCTTCCAGCACGCTGGCGAGAGGGTCGTCCCCTTCCAGGGGCATCCTAACACCCTCCATCAGGGCATGGGAAAGCCAGGCAGAGCCGGACACAGGAGTGTACCCCCTGACCTCTTTGTCCTAGTTTTTGTAAGGCATAAGGAGTCAGCCAGGGACCTTGGAACCAGGAGGGAGATTCTGGCCCCAGAGTCTTCTCCAATGGGGTTAGGAAGAATTGAGGGACAGCATTTATTGCCAGTTTATTCACAGAATCAAAGCACAAGGTCACCTTGGCTGCTGATGTCAGTGTTTTCTTGCCCAGGCCACATTTGACCACTTACCCAAGGACTTGGAGGACTTAGATGAAAAAGAACTTAAAATTCGAAACTCTCAATAAATTTGATATAAAAGGAATTTACTTCAACATAATAAAGGATATTTATGACAAGCCCACAGCAAATACCACTTTCAGTAGTCAAAGCTGTAAGCTTTTGCTATAAGATCAGGAGCAAGACAAGGGTGTCCACTCTCACCACTTCTACTCAACGTAGTATTGGAAGTCCTACCACAACAATCAGGCAAGAAAAATAAAATCTTCCAAATCAGGAAGGAAGAAGTAAAATCACCCATTTGCAAATAATATGATCTTATTATATAGAGAAATCACAAAGGCTCCAGCAGAAAAGAAAGAAAGAAAGAAAGAAAGAAAGAAAGAAAGAAAGAAAGAAAGAAAGAAACATAGTACACGCTGTTCATACATTTACCAAGTCACTGTATTTTAAGGGCAAATCCTGGCAATATGCCATTCCATCCATCCCAAGGCTCTACAGTAGTTGCACTTAATCTGCTGTATGTACTGCAGAGTCAGTTGCTAGGGCTTATACCCAGGCTAGGGATCAGCCTCCTGATTACCAGAGGGTGTCAGTGCGTTATGGCCTTGAAGGAGAGGGACACCAGCAGCTTTAGGAACTTAACCTGGTTTTGCATTCCATACATGTCGGCAGAGGGAAGCAGCACTGTTAGGCATGAGAAGATAGACTGGGGCAGAATATGCCAGACGAGGACCCCCATATTCTCCCCTCTTTCAATGTGGTATGCTCCATTACAGGTATAGTGAATTTCCATAGGTCTGCCTTTCAGCAGAACAACAGGATCCCATTAGAGATTGAGTAGATTCCCCTCACCCAGGGGTACAAAGTAACTCACCTATTATATGGGACATCCCATGGCAATTTCCAGTAGACAACACATTTTGGTGTTCTCAGCAGCATAGCATATTAATCCACAGTGAGAGTGGAGGCCATAACTATCTCCCTAGACTTCTATACCTTTAAAATATTGGGTGCCTCAGCAGGGGTTCCTAGTCTGGCATATGGGGGCACGGACCTTACTGTTTGATCATTCAAATGCATTAAAGTCTATGACAGAACATTAGTACACTGGGCCAACGTCGTTTTACCCGTTAATAATTTAATCTTCTCCTTTAATATTCTGTTTTTCCTTTCTACCAACCAGGGTTTTATGAGCCAGGACTTGGAAAACAGTGAGGATCATGTCAGACTCTTGCAGGTGAGCCCAAATGTCCTGATACCATATCCTGATACCACTGGGCTTAGTTAGAACCCAGTGTTCTAGATGTTTAGAACATCTACCTATCAGTGTAAAGGGTTAATTACTATAGCTCATGAGTGATCACCAGTGAAACCCTTCTGAGTTCAGCCCAGTGACTGCTTAGCTTGTTCCTGTTTCCATCTAGATGCTGTCAGTATTGGCTTGAATAACAACTTGAGTTCCTCTGTGTAGGTTTCCCCAACTATACCTGTCTGTGTATTAGGCATCAGAGGAAATGTCCCCCATTTCTTCTTTGGCCACAGGGGCCACTACACGAATAAGAGTGGGACACTTGAAGGATCTACATATTCTATAGGACCCAGTAGCACCCACATTTCTGGAGACAGTGGGCTGTACACAGAAACTTATAAAACTTTGATGAAAAATTATTGAAGACAGAAACAAATGAAAAGATATCTCATGTTCATGGATCAGAAGAATTAATATCATTGAAATGTCCATAGTACCTAAAGCCATCTTTAGGTCAATGCAATCTCTATCAAGGTTCCAAAGGCATTTTCACATAAGTAGAAAAAAAAACTTATAAAATTTGTATTGTTGCACAAGTGAATAAAATATGCCAAAGAAAGCTAATGGGGCTAAAATGGACTCTGTCTGGTCTCTGGCTTGGACACCTTTCCTCTGTGTTCTTCTTCCTTTGTTTGCTGCTCACGGGAAAGCTCCCACAGATGTGGAAGGTGAGAACTATAAATTATTCTCCCCACTTGCATTTGGTGCTCAGATTTTTGGAGAAAATCTCCTCTGAGCCCGCCTGTTTAAATAAATCTCCGATTACCAAGATCTCCAAGTGTTGCTTGGTTTTTCCTCCAGCGTTCCAGCCTGGTTCTTTAAGAGTATGGAACCACAAAAGGTTCCAAAGAGCCAAATCAATTTGAGGAAGTATATAAAGCTAGAGGCATCATGCTTCCTTATTGAAATTGTATCGCAAAGTTACAGCATCAAAACATTATGGTACTGGCATAAAAAAAGACACATAGACCGACAGAATAAAGAGCCCCAAAATAAACCCATGTATATGTGGTCAATTAACTTATAACAAAGAAGGAAAGAATATACATTGGGTAAAGGAAAGCCTCTCCCATAAATGGTGCTGGAAAAACTAGCTACAGGATGAAATGGAAGGATGAAACTAGAAGGATGAAATGGAACTCATATTTTATACTAGTCACAAAAATTAATTCAAAGTACTTCAATTTTGTACATGAAACTGTAAAACTCCTAGAAGAAAACCAACAGGAAAAGGCCCTTAATATTGGTCTTGACAACATTGTTTGGATGTAATACCAAAAGCACAAGCAATTAAAATTAAGTGGAACTACATGAAACTAAGAAGCATCTCACAGCAAAGGAAACTGTCAATAAAATCAAATGTAAACATACAGAATGAGAGAAAACATTTACAAATCATATGTCCAATTAGGGGTTACTATCCAAAATATATAAAGAACCCCTTTCACTCAATAGCAGAACCCACAAATAATCCAATTTAAAAAAAGGGCAACGAACTTTAATAGACATTTTCCCAAAGATATTTCCAAAGATACACAATGGTACATGAAAAGTGCTCAACATCATGAACATCAAGAAAGTGCAAATCAAAATCATAATGAAATATTGTCTCACACCTGTTAGGATTCTTATTACAAAAAAAGACAAGCAATAACAAGTGTCGATGAGAATGTACAGAAAAGGGAACCATTGTGCACTGCTGGTAAGAATATAAATGAGTATGTCCACTATGGCAAACAGTATGGAGGATCCTCCAAATATTAAAAAAAGAACTACCAGGGCACTTAGCTTACTCAGTCATTGGAGCATCCAACTCTTGATCTCAGGGTCATGAGTTTGAGTCCCATGCTGGATGTAGAGATGGCATAAAAAACAAAAAAACAAACAAAAAAACTTAAAACAAATAGAACTACCACATGATCCAGCAAACCCACTCTGGATGTACAACTAAATCTGTTTATTTTCTTAGGAAACAAAATCATTACTTCAAAGAGATATCCACCCCTATATGTTCATTGCAGTATTACTCAAAATAGCCAAGACATGAATGGATAAAGAAGATGTGATGTGTGTATATGTATGTATGTTTATATGTACAAATGTATATGTACACGTATATATGTGTGTGTTTAAATATATGTGTGTGTATGTGTGATTTATATATATATATATATATATATATATATATATACATACATATAATATGTCATATTTTTTTTTAAACATTTATTTATTTTTGAGACAGAGAGAGACAGAGCATGAACAGGGGTGGGTCAGAGAAAGAGGGAGACACAGAATCTGAAACAGGCTCCAGGCTCTGAGCTGTCAGCCCAGAGCCCGACCCGGGGCTCAAACTCACGGACCGTGAGATCATGACCTGAGCCGAAGTCGGACACTTAACCGACTGAGCCACCCAAGCGCCCCTAATATGTCATATTATATACATGATATATCATATGGATATATGATATGTAATATGAGTATCATATATAAAATGAAATATTCTTCAGCCATAACAAAGGAAATCCTCCTATATGTGACAACATGGATGGACCTTGAGAACATTATGCTGAGTGAAAAGTCAGAAAGACAAGTCTTGTATAATACCACTTATTTATGATTCTCAAAAAGTCATATTCACTCACAGAAAATGAGAGAAAACTGGTGATTGCTAAGGGCTAGGGATGGAAAGATGTTGGTCAAAGTGCACAAACCTTTAAAGTATAAGATTAGTAAGTTCTGGGGATTGTCCCACATGGAGACAACGGTTAACAAAATTGTACTGTGTAAATGAGAGTTGCTAATAAAGTATTTTTACCACCCCTACATACACAAACAGGTAATGATGTGAGGTGTTGGATGTGTTGACCAACCTTACTATGGTAATATATGTTTCACAATATATATGTGTACCAAATCATCACATTGTACATCTTGAACCTACCTGTTATTTGTCAATTTTATCTCAATAAGGCAAGAAAAAAAATCAGGTCAATCATCTAAGGTCAAAGACTAGCAAGGATGGGGGCAGATACTATAAGATCTCATAGGCCACAGGGTAATGACTTTGGGTTTTACTCTGAGAGAGCTGGAAGACAATGTAGAAATTATGAGTGGAAGAGTCACATAGTCATACTTCAGTTTTTAAAGGACCATTTTGGCTTCTGGGTTAAAATTATGATCAAATTATGAGTCAAAAAGGATAAAGCAGGATCACAGTGAGAAAGCAGCTACAATGCTCTAGATGAAGAATCTAGCTTGGACCAGGGTGGTCATTTCAGAGAGGATGAAAAGAAGTCTGATTTAGATATATTTTAAAGGTATGGCAAACAGTACCTGCTGACAGACTGGATATGAGGGTAGGGTATAAAACAAAGTGGGGAGTCAAAAAAAAACACTACAAGATATTAAAACCCTACACATGGAAAAATAGAATTTGTATGTTTTTAAAATTTTTGTAATGCTTCTTTATTTTTGAGAAAGAGAATGACAGAGTGCAAGTGGGGGAGATGCAGAAAGATGGAGACACAGACTCCAAAGCTGGTTCCAGGCTCTGAGCTCTCAGCACAGAGCCCAACATGGGGCTTGAACTGATGACCAAGAGATCATGACCTGAGCTGAAGTCGGATGCCTAACTGAGTGAGCCACCCAGCTGTCCCAGAATTTATATTTACTATGGGAAGAGGAATTTGGAATGAGAAGGTTGTAAGAGGATCACGATTTTGGTTTCGAATATAATGTGTTTGAGAGGTTTGTTAGTCATACAAGCAAGGGCATCAAGTGGAGAAATAGGAGATGGCAGTTTATGGGGAGGTCTGAGCTGGTGATTTAAATTTGAGGACCATCAGGGGAAAAAGTATTTAAGAGAGTGATAACAGTGAAAAGAAGAGCTGTAAGGTTTGAGATGGGGTTCTTCCAATATTTAGGGTTTGGGGAGACAACAGGAACCAGTAAACCCTGAGGTAAAAGGGACTTGATCAATGTGGTATATTGCAAGCTAAGTGATGAAGCTGATTCAAGGAGAGTGTCTTAGTCAGTTCTGATTAATATAACAGAATACCACACATGGGTGGCTTATAAACAATACCAACTTATTTCTCAAAGTTCTCAATTCTAGAGGACCAAGATCAAGGAGCATTGTGGTCAGGTTCTGGTGAGAGCTCTCTTCTAGGGTACATATTTCTCTTGTATCCTCATGTGGCAGAAGCAGAGGAAGGAGGCAGGCTCTCTCCTTACTCATTACAAGGGCACTAATCCCATCCCTAAAAACATCATCCTCATGACCGCATCTAATCCTAATTACTTCCTAAACGTCCCATCTCCTAATACCATCTTATTGGAGAGTAGAGTTTTAACATATAAATTTAGGGTAGGACATAAACATTCAGTCCCTAACAGTGAACATTTGCATTGATCTAAATATTATTGATAGGTCAAGTAAAATGAAGACTGGGAATAAAGAAAGAAGTCTAGTATTGCCCAAGGGACTTAGCAATATGGAGGTCTTTGGTGATGTTGAAAAAAAGAAACCTAATTTGACTAGCTTCTAGAGGTCATGGATGAGAGAAACTGGAAAAAAATGAATGTATCTCTGGTTTTGGGCAGAGAAAAGGGAATAGAAACATGGAATGGGATCTAAGAATGACCAATGGGATCAGGAGAGGAATATTTTTCTTAGGGGAAAAGCAATAACATGTTTATATGCTTTGGGGGATGATGCAGTCAAGAGGGGAAAATTGACCATGCCAAGGAGGTGAGAGTTGCCAACATCCTAAGGGGAAGGAATTGAAGGTCGTGAATCTAATGGGATCTAATGTAAGGCTGGAGGAGTTGGCATCGGGCAGGAGCATGGACAATTCCTCTCTAGGAGCAGCAAGATATACATACTAACTAATCTGCTTTTTCAGTGGAATAGAGAACAAAAGAATCAGCTGAGACGAATGATCAAGACTGATGTATTAGAGGGACACCTGGGTGGTTCAGTGGGTTAAGCAACCGACTTTGGCTCAGGTCATGGATCTCACGGTCCATGAGTTCAAGCCCTGTGTTGGGCTCTGTGCTGAAAGCCCACAGCATGGAGCCTGCTTCAAATTCTGTGTCTTCCTCTCTCTTTGCCTCTTTTCTGCTTGATCTCTCTCTCACTATCTCTCAAAAATAATAAACATTAAAAAATAAAGACTGATGTATTAGAGATTGGAGGAGTGAAGGAAGGCTATGGATCAGTCATGTAGGTGAGTGGAACAGAGAAATGCAGTAGGATAGCAGGGCGGCACCACCCCCTATTTAATATTAGCACGTAGGAATTTCAATGAGACCAAGCAGCTTGAAAAGACGGGGAAGGAACAGGCAAGAGTAAAGAGTTGGAAGATTTGTTGAACAGTATAAAACCCTATTAAGTATTTTATCCTCCAACCTACGAGATAAAGGGAAGCTAATCCTGCTTGTCAAGCAGAGCAATGGTATAATTTAATTGGGCTTACAAGAGAGAAAACTCTGCTGGGTAAGAACATCATGGGCTAAAAGTTTTTAGTAAAGATATGGGCTTTGTGGTATCTAAACCTTATGCTTATGACCAAAAAATTACAAACTTTGCTCTTTAAACCTAGCCAACTAGGGGAGGAGCTTAGATGGTGGAACAGCATGGAAGTTTTTTTGTGTGTCTTGCATCCATGAAATACAGCTAGATCAACACTGAAACATCCTGCACACCTAGGAAACTTATTTGAAGATTAACACAATGATCTGTATAACCTAAACAACAGAACTCAGCAGGTACACAGTGCAAATAGGTGAACGGGGGAGGGGGAAGTTGCAGAGTGCTGGGAAATGTTTTGGCTTCTGGAGAGAGGACAGAGATGGGGTGAGCTTACGGGAAAAGCAGCCCCTTCAAAGCAGCCAGAGAGATAGAGGAAAAGTGGAAAGCATCACAGGGACTGAACTACAAAGGGAGAAATGAGGGGGCTAAAATCCATTAACACTCTATAAACAGGGGGAGTACACAGTCTAAACTCCACAGCAAAATACCTGGCAGTGTTATGGTGGGAAAGGCAAATCCCCAGGAGCAGAGTGGGGTCTGGGAAGTCCTCGGGCCACCCATGGAGAAGCGGTTCCACTGCTGGAAGGACATTTGGTAGAGGCTGTGTGGCCACTTGGTCCCAGCAGACCCCAGTGAACAACCACATTCGCTCTTGCTGGAACAAGGTCATTGAGGGTGAAGTCTGGTGCCAGATGTGTGGTGATTTGCCATGATCCCTGAAATGTCACTGCTACAGGATTGGGTGAATGTTTTCTGGGGCGGGTTGGCACCCAGCCACAGATCTGGGCATTGGCAGCAACACGGTCCTGGGTGTGGCTGGAAACAAGCCATTGCTCGGTGAGACCATCCCCCAAAGGATCTGAGCAGATCAAAACTGCAGTGCCTCAGAGTGAGGGGTTGGGAAACAAAACTGTATCTGAGATGAAACTCAGGAGGGAGGTGGCGCCTGGAAACTTAAAGGCTTCGTCATGAATAATGTTAAATGGGGAGTAGACAGAAAATAGAGAGAAAGGATGGGTGTGCAATTGCCGGTCGGGAAGAGCACAGAGTTCCAATACTAGAGACTGGGTAGCTGGGTGAGAGCATTTTCAAATTTCACATGCATGTGCATACACACCAATAAGCACCACAATATTCCACCTCAGTAAGCTAAGCAGCACCATCTAGTGGAGAACAGATCCGTTACACTAAGCCCTGCCTGACTGGGCCAAACTCACTTTTCAGGAACAACACAAATCTCTCCACCTGCTTAGTTTATGGACTACAAAGTACTTCTTCGTTTGACTTTTAAGGGAAAACAATGTAATATCAATTGTATTTCAGTCTATTCGCTGGTCCATCTATTCAATTTTCTCTTTTTTAGAATCTTTTTTTTTCTTCATACAGAAAAAGAAAAATTTATTTTTGTTGTCATTTTTATTAAAAATATTTTTCGCTAATTTTCTGCTATATTTTTTAATTTTTGTAACTTTTTTTCAAATTCTATTTTACATCCCTCATTTCATTTTATTTCAATATATTCATTTTCTCAAATTTTCCAAAGATTTCCTTTTTCTCCTCATGTTTAATCTAATCTATCAAGTTCAATAGCCAGAAAAAAACACATCTAGGATCTAGCATTTTTTTGATTTGTGTGTGTGTGTGTGTGTGTGTAGTTTTTAATTTTTTTAATTTTAATTTTTTACCTTATTAATTCCTTTTCTTCCTTCAAAACAACAAAACGGGAATTCACCCCCAAAGAAACAGCAGAAACAAAAGACAGCCATGGACAAAATCAACACAGGAACAAGCAAGATGTTTGACCCAGAATTTAGTATCACGATAATAAGAATACCAGTTGAGGCCGAAAATAGGTTATAATCCCTCTCTGTGGAGACAAAAGAAGTAAAAGCTAGTCAGGATGAAATAAAAAAATGCTTTAACTGAGGTGCAATCTCCAATGGATGCCACGGCGGCAAGGATGGATAAGGCAGAACAGGAAATCAGCGATAGAGAGGACAAACTTATGGAGAATCCTGAAACAGAATAAAAAAGGGACACTAAGGCAAAAAAAACATTAACAATTAGAGAAATCAGTGACTCATTAAAAAGAAACAACATCAGAATCATAGGAGTTCCAGAAGATGAAGGGAGAGAAAAAGTGGTAGAAGGGTTATGTCAGCAAATCATAGTGGCTAACTTTCCTTACCTGTGGAAAGGCACAGACATCAAAATCCAGGAAGAACAGAGGACTCCCATAAGATTCAACAAAAACCAACCATCAAAAGGCATATCATATTCAAATTTACAAAATACTCAGGCAAGGAAAGAATCATGAATGAAGCAAGGGAAACTACAAGCAAAGTCCTTAAACTACAAGGAAAGACAGACCAGGTTTGCAGCAGTCCTATCCACAGAAACTTGGCAGGCCAGAAAGGAGTGGCAAGAAATATTCAATGTGCTGAATCAGAAAAATATGCAGCCAAAATTCCTAATCCAGCAAGGCTGTCTTTCAAAATAAAAGGAGAGATTAAAATTTTCCCAGACAAAAAAAATTTAAAGGAGTTCGTGACCACTTAACAAGCCCTCAAGAAATTTCAGGGGGACTCTCTGGGGGGTGAAAAAATGAAAAGAAGAAAAAAAAAATGACCAAGAACACCAAAGACTGGAAAGCACAAGAAAACACCACCACAAACTCCAAGTCTACAAGAAACATAATGGCAATAAGCTCATATCTTTGAGTACTCACTCTAAAAGTCAATGGGCTAAATATTCCAATAAAAATACACAGGTAACAGAGTGGGGGAAAAAAAACCAAGATCCATCTATATGCTGTTTACAAGAGACCCACATTAAACCTATAGACACCTTCAGGTTGAAAATAAGGGGATGGAGAACCATCCATCATGCTAATGGTCGCCAAAGAAAGCCAGAGTAGCCTTATTCATATTAGACAATCTAGACTTTAAAATAAAGACTGTAACAAGAGATGAAGAAAGATGTTGTATCGTACTTAAGGATGTTTGTCCACCAAGAAGACTTAAAATCTGTAAACATTTATGCTCCAAATGTGAAAGCACCCAAATATATAAATGAACTAATCACAAATATAAAGAAGCTCACGTATAATACCATAATACTATGGGACTGCAATACCCCACTTATAGCAATGGAAAGATCATCTAAACAGAAATTCAACAAATGAACAATGGCTTTGAGTGAGACACTGGACCAGATGGACTTAACAGATATATTCAGAACATTTCCTCCTAAAGCAGCAGAATATATATTCTTCTCCAGGATACATGGAACATTCTGCAGAATAGATCACATACTGGGACACGGATCAGCCTTCTACAAGTACAAAAAGATAATGATCATACTGTGCATATTTTCAGACTACAAGGCTATGAACCTTGAAATCAACCACAAGAAAATATTTGGAAAGAGAAATACTTGGAGACTGAAGAACATCCTACTAAAGAATGAATGGTTGAAAGCAAGCTGATGCAGCCACTCTGGAAAAGAATGTGGAGGTTCCTCAAAAACTACAAAGAGAACTACCCTATGACCCAGCAATTGCACTGCTAAGCATTTATCAGGGATACTGGTGTGCTGCTTCAAAGGGACACAAGCACCGCCATGTTTATAGCAGCACTATCAACAATAGCCAAAGGATGGAAAGGACCCAAATGTCCATTGATGGATGAATGGATAAAGAAGATACGATTATATGTATATAATCTTCTTTATATATCTATATCTATATCTATATCTATATGAGAGAGAGATAATTACTCGGCAATCAAAAAGAATGAAATCTTGCATTTTGCAAGTACATGGATAGACCTGAAGGGTATTATGCTAGGTGAAATTAGTCAGTCAGTGCAAGACAAAAATCTTGCAGGCGAGCTAAGCCTGCCCTTCTGCCCTGTGCACCTTGCGGATCTGCTTCGGCAAATACGCCAGATCCTGCAGTAGCATCACCACAAGCCTGGCAGTGTGCAATCAGCACAGGCTGAGGCCACACCACTCCACAGTGAGTCCTGCCCCTGGGAGAGGGAAAGATAAGGTACACACCAGTCTGACTGTGGCCCCAGTGGTGGGCTGGGGGCAGATATCAGGTCTGACTGTGGCTCCACTCACCAACACAAGTTACTCCAGACAGCACAGGGGAAGTGCCCTGCAGTTCTGCGCCACTCCAGAGACTATCCAAAATTATGAAACGGAAGAATCCTCCTCAAAAGAAACTCCAGGAAGTAGTGACAGCTAACGAATTGATCAAAAACGATTTAAGCAATAAAACAAAACATAAATTTAAAATAATAGTCATAAAATTAATCGCTGGGCTTAAAAAAGCATAGAGGACAGCAGAGAAACTATTGTTACAGAGATCAAGAAACTAAGAAACAGAAGAAGCCAAAAATTGCTATAAATGAGGTGCAAAATAAAATGGAGGTGACCACAGCTCAGATTGAAGAGGCATAGGAGAGAATAGGTGAATCAGAAGATAAAATTATGAAAAAAGGAAGCTTAGAAAAAGAGAGATAAAAATCCAGGAGTATGAGAGGAGAATTACCGAACTAAGGGACACAATTAAATGTAATAGCATATGCATAATTGAGATTCCAGAGGTGGAAGAGAGAAGGAAAGGTGCTGAAGTTATACTTGAAGAAACCATAGCTGAGAACTTCCCTGATCTGGGGAAGGAAAAAGGCATTGAAATCCAAGAGGCACAGAGAACTCCCTTCAGACGTAACTTGAATCGATCTGCATCACATATAGTCAAACTGGCAAAATACAAGGATAAAGAGAAAATTCTGAAAGCAGCTAGGGATAAACATGCTCTAATATATGAAGAGAGACTGATAAGACTAGTGACAGATTTATCTACTGAAACTTGGCAGGCCAGAAAGGAATGGCAGAATATCTTCAATGTGATGAAGAGAAAAACTATGCAGCCAAGAATTTTAATCCAGCAAGTGTCATTTAGAATAGAATGAGAGAAAAAGGTATTCCCCCCCCCCAAAAAAAAAACCAAAAAAAGAAGGAATTCATCACAACTAAACCAGCCCTACAAGTGATCCTAAGGGGTATTCTGTGAGTGAAATGTTACAAGGAAAACAAAGTACTAGAGACATCACTACAAGTATGAAACCTACAGAGATCATGACTCTAAACCCATATCTTTCTATAATAACACTGAATGTAAATAGACTAAATGCTCCAACCAAAAGACATAGGGTATCAGAATGGATAAAAAAACAAGACCCATCTATTTGCTGTCTACAAGAGACTCATTTTAGACCTGAGGACACCTTCAAATTGAAAGAGAAGGGAAGGAAAACTATCATGCTACTGGAACTCAAAAGAAAACTGGAGTAGCCATACTGATATCAGACAAACTAGACTATAAATTTAAAGGCTGAAGATTAATTTAATAAATTTAATTTAAGTTAATAAATTAAAGACTATTAATTTAATAAATTAATAAATTAAAGACTATAAATTAAAGGATGAAGAATGGCATTATATAATAATTACAGGGTCTATCGATCAGGAAAGCTAACAATTTATCTTTATCCCCAAAAGATAAAACAATTCATCACAATCATAAGCAGCCTTCTTGATAAGAATGTGTTAATTTCAGGGGACTTTAATACCCCAGTGACAACAATGGATAGATCATCTAGACACAGGATCAATAAAGAAACAAGGGCACTGAATGATACATCAGAACAGATGGACTTGACAGATATATTTAGAACTCTGCAAACCAAAGCAACAGAATATACTTTCTTCTCGAATGCACATGGAACATTCTCCAAGATAGATCACATACTGGACACAAAACAGCCCTTTATAACTATACAAGAATTGAGATCATACCATGCATAATTTCAGACCACAATGCTATGAGCTTGAAATCAACCACAGGACGAAGTCTAGAAAACCTCCAAAAGCATGGAGGTTAAAGAACACCCTACTAAAGAATGAATGAGTCAACCAGCCTTTCCTTAGAGAGGAAATTAAGAAATATATGGAAAAATATACATTTATATATATATAAATTTTACCTCAGTTCTTTCTTAGCACACATAATTATGACTTTTACTTATTATGTATTAGTTAAACAACTCAGAATTTCACCAAATTAAAAGCAACAATTATATCAGATATATGAAACCCAAAGTGAAACAGATAATATAAATAACCTTCCACAAGGAAGTCTCCCTGTAGTCATATGACGGCTGTGGGTTTATGGTAGGAATCACTAAGTTTCCTCTTGGAATAAGGTTTCCACTGAGCACTAAATTATTTTCAAAATGTCCATAATAAGGTGGTTCCAGGCCTGGACTCATAATAAGAGTCCTGAGTAAAGTTCGGTGCTGCTGTCTCTACACAAGAAGTTTTGTATTGCTCTCTGGCAGTCTCTCATTAGTCTGAAGATTAAAAACCACAAATACATTTTCTTTTTCCCAAAATATTTCCTAAATGCCTTATATTTTTTAAGTTTCTGTAATAGTAAATAGCATTTGCCATTGAACAGTGTTTTAACACTTAACATGTGACAGAGCACACCTACTATCTAAAATTATACTTTGAAAATTGTTCTAAAAAAATACTTATGTTTCCAGGGGGATTCCTAACTAACAATTCAAATCAGGGAAGGGAGAGAAGTGGCTATCAGTGATGTACATGGCTTAACAAATAATACTTGCTGTCTTCTGGAATGGCTGTACTGACAGGATCCTTCAGGATGCCATTATATATACATATATTTATAAACCTGTTTACAGATGTAAAACTAAACCATCCCTCAAAGACATTTTCAAGCGTTTGCTTTCACCACTCTTGTACTGAGCATTTGACACTGAGGAATCATTGAGACCAACATCTCTAGGGGAGATAGTAGATGGCAGAGGTGTGATCAGAAAGAACTAAAACAGCCACAGAGGCAATTAGCTTATAACAGTTACCGAGGCACTGGAGGCACTGGAGGCACTGGAGGCCCTTTCTGTCTTCAGTCTTCCAAATACCTCCCTCCCACCATGGTGCTCTTTTTAGCCACTTTGGGAATTATACTACCTTTCAGCCCTGTGTGAGTCTTTCTGTATTTCACCTGGATGCCTTCATGTAAAGTAGAAAAAGCATAAAGGATGGTTTGTCTCAAGGCGCACTCTAGTAATCATACCAAAGATCACAATCAAGAGAATAAATGTACCAAGCTGCCAGGATGAGTAGTAGTAGTACTTGACCTTTTAGGTTAAAGATGTAATCTTCCAAAAAGAAACTCATCGACATTTCTATTTAGGGTAATTCTGACAAGCAATTTTATAATAATATGCTTCTAAATGAGAAAGCTTCAAACAATGCACTTAAAGACTAGCAGATCTGATCGATGGAAAATATACAGGGCGGGGGGTGAGGTGGGGTGGGGGAAGAGTCCCTGTAAAACCGAAAAAAAGAGGAGGGATGCAAACTGTCCTGGACTAACATTTCAAAGGTGAGTTCACTTAGAAACATCATTTTCCAAAATTACACGATCTAGTTGGCTTTCACTTCCTACTCATCTCATGATCTTGGCTCCACAGAAATTATGCTTTAGAGGCAAATTAATAAGCTAAATTTCTTGTCTATGATTCTGTTTTGACTTACGTGTTCAGCTTATTTCTCAAGGACTTTCTAATTCTTCTAGGTAGAGCTGCCTGTAGGTTTCCAACTCTGTTTTACTTTTTTTTTTTTTAAACATTTATTTATTTTTGAGACAGAGAGAGAGACAGAGTATGAACGGGGGAAGGTCAGAGAGAGAGGGAGACACAGAATCTGAAACAGGCTCCAGGCTCTGAGCTGTCAGCACAGAGCCCGACGCGGGGCTCAAACTCACAGACCGTGAGATCATGACCTGAGCTGAAGTCAGACACTTAACCGACTGAGCCACCCAGGCGCCCCTCCAACTCTGTTTTAGTAGAATCTTCTTGAGAAGTCTTCATTGTAGAGATCTGAGATTCCGGATCTTTAATTCTAAGTTCCATTTGACTTCTCGTTGAAGCATGACATTTTCCCTTAACTTGTCCAAGTTTTCTTGAGCTGCTGCTTGTGCCTAAAGCAAATTAACAGGATGGTTTTAAAATAGCTATAATCTGAATAATTAATTATACATGTTTCCTTTAGTTCTGAGTCAATGATTTAGAGAGCAATTTTATTTAAAAAAATTTTTTTTTCAATGTTTATTTATTTTTGGGACAGAGAGAGACAGGGCATGAACGGGGGAGGGGCAGAGAGAGAGGGAGACACAGAATCGGAAACTGGCTCCAGGCTCTGAGCCATCAGCCCAGAGCCTGATGCGGGGCTCAAATTCACGGACCGCGAGATCGTGAGATCGTGACCTGGCTGAAGTCGGACGCTTAACCGACTGCGCCACCCAGGTGCCCCTCAGAGAGCAATTTTAAATGAAAAAAAGCTCAAGCGTAAAATATTTATCATCAATGTCAACTGAATTAAATATGATTTATAAAACTAAAGTTCAATCATTCTTGTATTAGTATTCACACAATCTGATAATTCAAATAATAGAATAAATGACAAAATTTTAAAAGTCAACAATAAACTTAAGAATAATCCAAGTACAGTGCAATTTTTAAATCACAATTTTTCTTTTCCTCTTAATAGTGAGACTAGTTGTTTAAATTATCATTTTTTCTTATCCTCTCGATTTAGTAGGAATAAAGATGAAAACAAATCTTTAAAGGCAGGAACAAATGCCTCCAGAAATCTACAAATTACCATAAAGCAAGTAGAGGAAACACATACAATACATATATCCAAAATGTAATTTTCAGTGAAATGAATTAAAGCACATTACAGATCAATAAATTAACCTGTAAAAACAGGTTGACTTCGTGTAATTTTTCTATGTAATTTTTCTGGACTATGTCAAGTCATGCTCTTTCTTCAATATCCCGTTTATACTGTTCCACTTGACTGCATTCTACCATATTCATTTCCATAAATTGTTTCCATTTGACTACTTCTTGCTGTAACTTCTTGTTATTGCTCACTTCTTGTTATTGCTCTCTAGTTTTTCACGTTCTTAGAAAGATTTCATTGGTAATAACTCTTGTTGAAGAACTTGATTTTTTGCATCGAGGTGCAAAACTCATTTTTATGATGTAGTTTCCAGTTCTGTTGTAAAGACATCAGCCTGCATGAATAAAACACTATAGTTTGGAATTGGAATGAAACCAGTCTCTAACTCAAAACTACTATCAAAATTTTTTTTCAGATTTTAAGTAATCTCTATGCCCACTGTGAGGCATGAACTCACAATCTCAAGATCAAGAGTAACTGAGCCAGCCAGGGACTCAAAATTTAAATAAACTCATTTGCAACAAAATTTTACCTGTGTTAGAATGTGGAACCTTAAACAACTCAGAAAATCAAGAGACATGTTAAAGCCATCAGGTGTTACTGAAATAGATCTTTGCTATCATTGTCTTTACTACACAATATTTGCACTTCATTCTATACTTTTATTTTTCTATGATTTTTTCATATCTTTCTTTCATAAAATAAGTCCCCTCTTAGGAGAAAATCTCTTAGCCCTTCCCCCATCTTAACACTCCATAATTTTTAAAGAAGTTTTAGCAATATCATATTGACTTATGTATGCCCAAGTCAAAAAATACGTCCCAAGATAAGACTCTGGAAATAAGACTAATTCATGAATCTATAAGTAATGATTCTAATGCCACGACTTGTTTCTGAACTGCAAATGTTTATGCTAATTTGAACTGCATTCCCAGGAGAAATGATTCTCCAGGATGTGTTAAGAAATCACATCTCCCAGTATAAAACTTTAATTGGATGATCCACATATGTTTTTGAGGCAAAAAAAATTTTTAATTCAATACTGTTATCTTGTAATCCTTTGTTACTTTCTAGAAAATAAGAGATCATACTAAACAAAAACAACAACAACAAAACTGGCTAGAGTTTCAGTGATGCTGAGTTGGGAAGGACTTCCGTCCATTCTACATGATTGGTAAGACAAGGTGAGTGGATGTGGTGGTTTTATAAATTTGTTGATACTTCTGTGAAAATCCCTCCCCTTAAATATATGCTGGCTTCAGTAACTCATTTCTAGTGAACAGAATATGCAGAACTGCTGTGATTTTTAAGGCCAGGTGAGAAAATGTGATACAGCTTCCATCTGACTTTCTTTCTCTAGGGACCTCACACTTAGAACGCAGCCACCATGTTGTGAGGAATCCCAGGCTACCTAGTGAGTCTTCATGTAGATACTCCAGCTGAGACTAGCCAACGTCCTAGCCAAAGGCCAGCCTCAACAGCCAAACACGTGCATTAACAAGCCTTTAGATGATTCTAGTCTTCAGCTTCCAGTTATGCCAGCTGATGCCAAATGAAGAAGAAATGAGTTGCCCTACTCTGCTTTGCCTAAAGATTGGTGAACAAGATAAATGCTGTTTTGAACTACTAGGTTTTGAGGTGGCCTATAATGCAGCAGTAAATTGCTACCACAGATACTGATACTAAAAATGGTGTGCTGCTATTCAAAAAAACCTAAAACTAAACTTCCTTTGAACCAGGAGGTAGGTGGAACCTGGAAAGATGTAGAAAAGCATAAGAATGAGACCCAAAAAGGGCCTCCACAAGACTCTTAGTGGAAACCTGATGGCCTGTGAAGAGGCTGACAGCAAGGGTTTCTAAGCAAGTGAAGAAAATGACACTGGAGGAAAGGGAAGTCATGCTACAAAATACCTGAAAGTTAAACGGATAGGAAAGAGAAACAAAAGAAAGACTATGCAACTGAAAGGAACCAGGACTTACTGGGTTCAAGTATCTGTTTCTCATTTACAGCCTCTCTACATGTTGAACTGTCAAATAATGCTAAAATAAAGAAATGGCTTTTGGGTTAAGAGAAAATCCAGGGTGCTACCAGGAAAACAGAAAGATTTAAGGTATGCCTCCAATTTCTTTAAGGATCTTAAGAGTATAAGATTTTTTTTAAAGTGGGTTCCATACCCAACATGGGGCTTAAACTCAGCACCCAGATATCAAGTGTCACATGCTCTACTAACTGAGCCAGCCAGGAGCCCCAAGAGTAGACAAAGTTTAAAGGCATTGTCCTGTAAGAGCTTCACAGGAAACCTGAAGCGAAAAACTTATCTCAAAAGGACTTGGGAGGGTCGCTTTGCTAAAACACGGCATGAAATCCAGTAATATTTACAAAAAACTAAAAAAAAGGTAAGAGATTTATAGTAGCAAACATACTATTTGCTACCTTGGACTAAAAGAGACCAAATAGTGCAAAATGAAAAGAGGCCTTTGGGTCTTAGAAGTCCCACAGAGAGAAAACAGGATGAAAAAACAGCTGCAAATACAGGTCATTCCTTATGAAAAGGAAGGAACCAAGAGCTCAAAGAGTAAAGAAAGGGAAGAGACATGGAGAAAGTATTCCCGTGGTTAGGACTAAGTCCTAACTTAAGAACTGACAGCATGCATCAGGCTGTATTTCAAAACTCCTATGGACTAGGGTGCTTCCCATCTTCTTTTTCTGAATGGGAGAGTCTTCAGCAGTTGACTAGAACGTTGCATTTGTGAGTGGTAAATAACTGTCTCTTTCGTTCTCAAGTCCTCATATTGAGAACCCTTGCACTCAAGGAGCTATACTTGAGATACCATAACCCAGGCAGCTTATCCCCACTGCACCTGATTAAGATGGTAAGATCTTGGACTCAAGCCTGAACTTGATGCCATGATAACTGAGACCTGCAGGAGGTATTGCAGGGGGAGGGGATTGAATGTATTTTTCAGGTGGGAGGAATACAAACAATTGTGGCCAGTGGGTAAATTATACTGCTTTTTAAAGGTGTCCATAGGTTTTAAATATTAATTCCATTAAAAAAAAAAAGGTCATGGAACAACCTTAGTGACTTGCTCCTAATGAACAGAATATGTGACTATGATCCTGTGTGTATTCCAAGCCTAGGTGACAAAAGGCGATACAGCTTCTGCCTTGCTCTGTATCTCAGGCTGCTTACTTGGAATCTAGCTCCCCATCTAGTGAGGAAGTCTAGGTCACAAAGAGGGTCTAGGTGTGTCAGTTTAAGTGTTTCTGCTGCCTCCTGAACTGAAGTCCCAGGCAACAGCCAGCATCAACCACCAGACATTAGTGAACAAATCTTCAAATGGATCCAGCCCCAAACCTTTCAGTTGCCCCACCTGAAGCTGAGCGGGGCAGAGACTAGCTGTCCTGGCCACACTTTTCCTAACAGATTTGTGGACAAAAAAAAAATCTAACCTTTGGGGAGTTTGTTAAGAAAAAACCAAAAATGATAAATTGAAATGTGTATGAAAAAAAAAAAAAGAGATAAGACACATAAACTTGTATAGGAGAAATTGGTCTCCATTAAAGTAGGATGTAATAAATGTTAAGATTAATTTATTAACAACCAATGGTGCTAATGAGAAGAAGCAGATAACTAGAAGCAAGATCTAAGAAGTTTTTCTCTCAGTTTTCCCCCAGTTAGGATCATATTAGCTGCTCATTTTCCATATATGGCCTTTATTATGTTGAGGTATGGTTCCTCTAAGCCTACTTTGTTGAGGTTTGTATCATGAATGGATGTTATAGCTTGTCAAATTCTTTTTCTGCATCTATTGCAATGATATGATTTTATGCTTTTTTGAAAATTAATATGAGGTATCACATTCATTGATTTGCAAATATTGAACCACCCCTGCAAACCAGGGATAAATCCTATTTGGTTATAGTGAATGATTTTTTTAATGTTTGTTTATTTTTGAGAAAGAGCACAAGCAGGGGAGGGACAGAGAGGGAGGGAAACACAGAATCTGAAATAGGCTCCAGGGTCCAAGCTGTCAACAGAGCCTGACACTGGGCTCAAACTGACGGACCATGAGATTGTAACCTGAGCTGAAGGTGGATGCTTACCTGACTAAGCCACCCAGCTGCCCCTGCCCCCGGTGAATGATTTTTTAATGTATTGTTGGACTCAGTTTACTTATTTTGTTGAAGATTTTTGCATGTTCATCAGAGATGCTGGCCTGTAATTCTCTTTGTGGTGTCTTTATCTGGTTTTGGTAGCAGGGTAAAGCTGGAATAGAATGAATTTGGAAGTTTCCCTTTTATGTTTTTCTGGAACAATTTGAAAAGGACAGGTTAAACTTTCTTTTTTCTTTTTTCTTAATTTTTTTTTTAACGTTTATTTATTTTTGGGACAGAGAGAGACAGAGCATGAACGGGGGAGGGGCAGAGAGAGAGGGAGACACAGAATCGGAAACAGGCTCCAGGCTCCGAGCCATCAGCCCAGAGCCTGACGCGGGGCTCGAACTCACGGACCGCGAGATCGTGACCTGGCTGAAGTCGGACGCTTAACCGACTGCGCCACCCAGGCGCCCCTAAACTTTCTTTTTTCTTTTCTTTTCTTTTCTTTTTTTTTGTATTAGCTGTTCTTTACATGTTAAAATTTACATCTGAAGTCATCTGGTCCTAGACTTGTGTTTGTTGAGAGTTTTTTGATTCCTGATTCAGTTTCCTTGCTGGTTATTGACTTTTTTGAAATTTCCTATTTCTTCTTGTTTTAGTTTGGTAAGTTATATATTTCTAGGAATTTATTCATTTCTTCTAAGTTGTCCAACTTGCTGGCATACATTTTTTCACAATATTCTCTCATAAATGTTTGTATTTCTGTGGTGTTGGTTCTTATTTCTACTCTCACATTTGTGGTTTTATTTATTTTGGTCTTTTCTATTTTCTTGTTGATTACTCTGGCTAACGCCTTATCAGTTTAATTAATTTTTACAAAGAACCAGCTCTAAGTTTCATTGATCTGTTCTAGTTTTATCTGTTTTTTGTTTGTCTATCATTCATTTCTGCTTTAATCTCTTTTTTTAATTTTATTTTGAGAGACACCACACATGAGTGGGGGATGGGCAGAAAGAGAGAGAGAGAGAGGGAGAGAGAGGGAAGGAGGGAGAGAGAGAATCCCAGACAGGTTCCATGCTGCCAGCAGAGAGCCTAACACGGGGCTTGATCTCACAACTGTGAGATCATGACCTGAGCCAAAATCGAGAGTCAGACACTTAACCAGTTAAGCCACCCAAGGGCCCCCTGCTCTGATCATTATTACTTGCTTTCTTCTGCTGGCTTCAGGCTTCATTTCTTGTTCTTTTTCTAGCTCCTTTAGGTGTAAGGTTAGGTTGTTTGAAATTTTTCTTGCTTCTTGAAGTAGGCTTATATTGCTATGTACTTCCCTCTTAGGACCACTTTTGCAGCATCTCAAAGGTTTCAGACCATTGTTTTTCATTTCCATTTGTATACACGTATTTTTTTTTTTAAATTTCTTCTTGTATTTCCTGCTTAACCCATTCCAGTGTAGTAGCATGTTCTTTAACCTGTAGGTATTGTTTTTAATAATTAAGGCCTATTTTTTGTTTGTGATCCATTCTTGAGAATATTCCATGTACTCTTGAAAACAACATGTATTCTGTTTTAGGATGGAACGTTCTGAAAAAATCTCTTAAGTCCAATCTGGTCTGCTCTGTCATTCAAAGCCATTGTTTCTTTTTTTTTTTTTTTTAATATATGAAATTTATTGTCAAATTGGTTTTCATACAACACCCAGTGCTCATCCCAAAAGGTGCCCTCCTCAATACCCATCACCCACCCTCCACTCCCTCCCACCCCCCATCAGCCCTCAGGTTGTTCTCAGTTTTTAAGAGTGTCTTATGCTTTGGCTCTCTCCCACTCTGACCTCTTTTTTTTTTTCCTTCCCCTCCCCCGTGGGTTCCTGTTAAGTTTCTCAGGATCCACATAAGAGGGAACACATATGGTATGAGTCTTTCTCTGTATGGCTCAAAGCCACTGTTTCTTTGGTGATTTTCTGTTAAAATGTATTTTTTGGTGATTTTTTTTGTTAAGATCTATTGATGTAAATGGGGTGTTAAAGTACCCTATTACTGTCTTATTATCAATTAGTTCCTTTATGTTGGTTATTGTTTTATGTACTTGAGTGTTCTCATGGTGGGTGCATAAATATTTACAATTGTTAGATCTTCCTATTGGATTGCACCCTTTATTATGATATAGTAGCATTCTTTGGCTCTTGCTACAGTCTTTGTTTTTGGTTGTTTATTTATTTTGAGAGAGACAGAGTTGGGAAGGGACATAGAAAGGGGGAGAGAAAATTTCAAGCAGCCTCCATGCTGTCAGCATGGAGCACAACATGGGGCACAAAGCCACCAGCCATAAGATCATGACCTGAGCCAAGACCTAGTCGGTCGCTCAAATGACTGAGGCACCCAGGTGCCCCACAGTCTTTGTTTTAAGGACTCTTGTCTAACAAAAGTATCGCTATTTTTTCTTTTAACGTGATAAATTTTTCTCCATCCCCTCACTTTCATTTTTTTTAATAGAATTTATTGTCAACTTGGCTAACATACAGTGTATACAGTGTGCTCTTGGGTTTTGGGGTAGATTCCCGTGGTTCATCACTTATAGACAACACCCAGGGCTCATCCCAACAAGTGCCCTCCTCAATGCCCACCACCCACTTTCCTTTCTCACCCACCGCCCCCCCCATCAACCCTCTATTTGTTCTCTGCATTCAAGAGTCTCCTATGGTTTCCCCTCTCCTTCTCTGTAACTATTTTTCCCCTTCCCTTCCCCCACGGTCTTCTGTTAAGTTTCTCAAGTTCCACATATGAGCAAAAACATATGATATATGTCTTTCTGTGACTTATTTCATGTAGCATAATACCTTCCAGTTCCAACCACATTGCAAGAGATAGCACGATTTCACTCTTTCTCCTTGCCAGGTAGTATTCCAGTATATATATATAAACCACATCTCTTTATCCATTCATCAGTTGATGGGCATTTAGGCTCTTTCCACAATTTGGCTATTGTTGAAAGCACTGCTATAGACATTGGAGTACATATGCCCCTATGAATCAGCACTCCTGTATCCTTTGCATAAATTCCCAGTAGTGCTATTGAGGGGTTGTAGGGTAGTTCTATTTTCAGTTGTTTTGAGGAACCTACGCACTATTTTCCAGAGTGGCTGCACCAGTTTGCATTACCACCAACAGTGCAAGCATCCCCTCACTTTCAATCTGCCGGTGTCTTTATGTCTAAAATGAGGTTTTTATAGGCAGCATACAGATGGGTCTTGTTTTTTAATCCATCCTGTCACCCTAGGTCTTTTGCTTGGAGTGTTTATTCCATTTATATCCAAAGCAATTATTTATTGTCATTTTACTACTTGTTTTGTGGTTGTTTCTGGAGATTTTCTCAAATCCTTTATTGTTTTCCTCTCATTGATGTCTTTCTAATTTGCTTTAAGGATATATTTGGATTTCTTTCTCTTTATTCTTTGCATGTTTATTAGTGGGTTTTGGTATATGATAAGCATTAATTTGTAAATCACCTCTTCTGCGTGTAGCAGTCTATATTAAGTTGATGGTCACTTAAGTTAGAGCTCATTTTTTTTCTCCTCCCCGTGTTTTGATAAGCTATTATATTGTATATCCTTTTTTGGGGCATTCCTTGACGATTTTTTTTACAGAAATATACATTTTTACTGCTTTTACATTTCCTGCCTTTATACTGTCACTTTTGATCTCTCCTTTCCACTCAGAGTCCCCGATAATATTTCTTACAGGCTGATTTAGTGGTCACAAACTCCTTCCGTTTTTGTTTGTATGAGAAATTCTTTATCTCTCCTTCTATTATGAATGATAGCCTTACTGGATAGAGTATATTTGGCTGCAGATTTTTCTCATTCAGCACTTTGAATATATCATGCCATTTCCTTCTGCCTTGCAAAGTTTCTGTTGAAAAATCTCCTGCTAGCCTTGTGGGTTTTCCCTTGGAAGTTAATGACTTGTTTTGCTGCTTTTAAGATTTGTAGCAGTGGGGTGCCTGTGTGGCTCAGTCGGTTAAGCATGACTTGATCTTAGCTCAAGTCGTGACCTTGAAGTTCATGGGTTTAAGCCCTCCAGTGGGCTCTGCACTGACAGCACAGAGAGTGCTTGGGATTCTCTCTCTCTCTCTCTCTCTCTCTCTCTCTCTCTGCGCCCCTCCCCTGCTTGTGTCTGCGTTCTGTCACAGAAAAAAAACAAATAAACAAAACACTAAAAAAAAAAAAGATGTTAGCAGTATATTTTGCAAATTTAATTACAACATATCTTGGGTGTTGATTTTGATGGAAGTTCTCTGTGCCTCCTGGATCTGGATGTCTGTTTTCTTCTCCACATTAGGGAATTTTTCAGTTATTGTGTCTTCAAATCAATTATCCATCCCCTTCTCTCTGTCTTCTTCTTCTGGGACTCTTATCATATGAATGTTTTTACATTTGATGGAGTCACCGAGTGCCTCAAGTCTATTCTTGCATTGGATAATTCTTCTTTGTCTTCTTCAGCTTCACTGCTTTCCATTACTTTGTCTTCTAGGTCATTAATTTGTTCATCTGCTTCTTCCAGCTTGCTTTTCATTTTTACTTCACTCTTCATCTCTGATTCTTCAACTCTTTTATGTCTGTGGTAAGGGTCTCTCGGATGTCTTCCATTATTTTCTCAAGTCCAGTGAATATCCTTATGATCATGGTTTTAAATTTTCCATTAGGCGTGTTATTTACATCTGTCCCATTTAGGTCTTTGGCCATGGCCTTATCTTGTCCTTTCATTTGGGATAAATGCCTCTGTCTTTTCATTTTGTCTAAGTCTCTGCCAGCTTCTGTGTGTTAGAGAAGCCAGTTATGTCACCTGCTACCGAAAGTAATGGACTTAGGAAAAAGACGTCATGTAATGCCCAGGGTCTAGCACTTCAGGGAGTGCCACCAGTGTGTGCTGCATGTATTCTGCTGTTGTGTTCTGGCTATGCTATCCTTCAGGCCAGTCATCTGCAGAGGCTCTCCTTGCCTGGTCTGGTGAGTGTTTGGTCCCTGGCCTGAATGTAGCGAGTTTTCACTAGATGTACTCTGGTCTGCTTATGAAATGAGACCTGTCACCACCTCTACTGGAACTGAGGCCAAGGGAAACTCTCTGGTTGGGAGATGTGGTGTGGACAGGCATTTGTCTTGGTCTGGGGGACGGGTCTGCTGTGCTGGAACTCAAGCAAGAGTGATTGAGAAAGGTAGTTCCACCAGAGTGCAAGGGGGTGGTGTTTGGTGTAAGCAAGTTAGGTAACCAGAGCTGGCAATGCACTGCTTCCTGCAGGTGGCTTTATGTTTGTGGTTAGGGGCAGGAGAAGGAGATGGTGCCACCCAGCGGCTTTGTTCCTACAGACAGGTCTCTCTGAACTTTGCCTCTGAGGGATGTGCTCTGAGAAGAGCAAATAATCTTCCCACTGTGTGCCCCAGGCACACTTCAGACCACTGTATCCATGCTGTATGCTCCCACGTTGTTTGCCTGCCCTCTGTCCAAGAGCAGTGCAGTACCTCAGGGCTCTAACCCAGCTAAACCGGATGCCCTTTAAAACTCCAGACTTTAAGCACTACTGGTTGCAAGAACTCAAGAAATGCAGCCCCTCTTGTTTTCCAAGCCAGTGGGTATGGGGATATGTTCTCTTTGTGCATTCCCCTGTGCGTTCCTCTCTCTCATCCTTACCCACAACCTCGACTCCCTCCCCTCTGCAGCAGCCAGGATATGTTTCTCTTCTAGGCGACACTTCTGCATCAAGGACCTTCTTTGATGTGGCCTCTTTTCTCCCTTTTGTTGTGGAGTATGTTCTGTCAGTCTTCAGGTCGATTTCTGGGGTATTTAGGGTGAGCTGACTGTTATCTAGTTGTATTCGTGGGATGAGGCAAGCCTAGAGTCCTCCTACTCCTCTGCCATCTTCCTGTCTCCAAGATCTTTTGCTAAGATTCCCTTCAATTTCAACAATTCTTACAAGTAGGCAGGAATGCCTCTTTAGAATTTCCCCTCAAGTTAAGGTAGAAGCACAGAGACATACGATTTGAAGCACAATAGTTGAAAAACTGAAAGAGTCAATTTGATAACCAAAACTGGGCCTTTGATCTGATTTCAATTAAAGGAAATAGGCAGCTTTGAGTATTTTTTAATCCATTGAATACTCAATCTTCATTCTCCTTTCCTCAGTGAGGAAATAAAGAGACTGTTATGGAATCATTTTTCATCTTTTCAGTAGCAAAACAAATGTACTGTCCTTTAGCACTACTTAAATTAACTGCACATTCTCCTTTACCTTACTCCAACCTTGTTTGTGTGGGGAGGTAAGACAATTTCATCTTTGTGTTGTCCCGCAATGCTTCTCCATATCATACAAGTTGGCTTCAAAAATTTTTTTGTCATTCAAATTACCAATCTACTATTTGTTTCTGATAAATCAACTTAATACTACCTCACTTTGTACAGCTGTATTATTTGAATGATGTAATGTTTATTCCGTTAGTTATACGCTGAGCTATAACGTCTATCTTATCTTATCTTATCTTATCTTATCTATCTTATCTTATCTTGCATATCTTTCTATTTAAGTGAAAGAAGGGGATACAGGCTACTGTGTTTTCCAAGAATGTAGGATCTGTGCCAAGAACAGGATTAACACCAGTGTTACACACAAGAACCAGGTCAGAAGAGGATCTCATTGTGAGTTGCAAGATGATGGATTAGCAAGATTGCTTAACAGGAAAGAGGAATAGCCCAGAGTTAATCTTTTCCTTCCTAGATGGTGAAAACTATGGATGCCTCTATGCATTATAATGAGATAATAAAATATAATGAAGTAAACGGTAGACTGAGTCAAGAGATCCTATGGCCAAGATTTGATGGAAATGAAAGTGGGCAGCACTGACTGAGACACTAAAAGTTTGCACAGGCAGGGAACCTGGGTGGCTCAGTCAGTTGAGCCTCAACCTCTCAGGTCATGATCCCAGGGTCATGGGATCAAGACCCCTGTCAGCCTCCACACTAAGTGTGAAGCCTGCTAAAAATTCTCTCTCCTCTCTCTCTCTCCCCACACACCCCCTCGTCCTGCTTGTGCATGCTCTAAAAAGATATATAAATAAATAAATAAATAAATAAATAAATAAATAAATAAAAGTCTAAACACACTAAAGAAAGAGCATTTTATCTTTTTGAGCCTGACTTCACATCGAGTCATGGGGTCAGCAAGGCATAGGCTGGTGAAAGGGTCCTTCAAGAAGCAAAAATCTCTATAGGAGCAAAGTTAAGTTCTACCACATTGACTTTTCATTATTACACAAGTGACTGGTAATTTGCAAGATAACTAGGAAACAGTTTTCATAAAATTTGATATGGTAGTGGCATAAGGACAGACATATAGATCAATGTATTAACATTGAGAATATAAAAATAAACTCTCACATTATAGTGAACTGATTTTCCACAAGGGTGACAGACAATTAAATGGAATAAGAATAGTCTTTGTAGCAAATGGTACTGGGACAAATGGATAGCCACATGCAAAGTAATAAAATCAGACCTCTACCCCATAGCATATATACAAAATTAACTTAAAATCTAAGAGCTAAAATGATAAAACTCTTAGAAAAAAGCTTACGTGTATATGTTTGTGACTGGATTTGGCAATGATTTCTTGGACATGACACCAAAAGACAAAAGCAGATTAAGTTTACTTCATCAAAATTAAAAACTACTATGCCTCAAATATCACCATCAAGAAAGTGAAAAGGCAAGTGACTAAATAGGAGAAAATACCTGAAAATCCCATATCTGCTAAGGGATTTGTATGTAGGATATTTAAATAACTCTTCCAATAATGAAAAGACAATCCAATACAAAACGGGCAAAAGAATGGATTAGTTCTTTAAAGATGATACAGAAATGGATAATAATCACGTTCAAAGGGAGATGTTCGAGGTGCCTGGGTGGTTCAGTCAGTTAAGCTTCTGACGGGCTCAGGTCATGATCTCACGGTTCGTGGGTTCGAGCCCCGATCAGGCTCTGTGCTGACAGCTGGGAGCCTGGAGCCTGTTTCAGATTCTGTGTCTCCCTCTCTCTCTGCCCCTCCCCTGCTCACAATGTCTCTCTCAAAAATAAAAGAGACATGTTCAACATCATTAGTTCTAAGAAAATGCAAACCAAAAACCACAAGATGCCATTTCATACCCACTAGAATTGCTATCATAAAAGCAACAGATAATGACAAACATTGGCAAGAATCAGGAAAATGGGAACTCTCAAAAACTGCTGATGAAAATGTAATGTTGCTGCCACTTTGGAAACAGTCTGGCGGTTCCTCAAAAGGTTAAACTAGAAAAACAATTGTTCTAAACTTATTTGAGAGTGCACAAGTGGGGTAGAGGGACAGAGGAGAGGGAGGGAGGGAATCCCAAGCAGGCTCCATGCTCAGAGCAGAGCCCAATGTAGGGCTCGATTCCACAACCCTGAGATCATGATCTGAGCTGAAATCAAGAGCCGGCCACGCACCCGGCTGAGCCACCCAGGTGCCTGCCCCTCCTCAAAAGGTTGAAAAACCAAAACAAAAACAAACAAAAAAGGTTTATTTAGCAGAGTTACCATATGAACCAGCAACTGTATTTACAGGTATATACCCAAGAGAAATCAAAACATGTTCACATAAAAAGTTGTTCATTACACAAAAAATAACCTCACAATGGATGAAAGACCTCAATGGAAGACAGGAAGCTATCAAAATCCTCAAGGAGAAAGCAGGCAAAACCCTCTTTGATCTTGCCTCTAGCAGCATCTTATTCAAAACATCTCCGGAGGCAAGGGAAACAAAGGCAAAAATGAACTAGGGGGACCTCATCAAAATAAAAAGCTTGTGCACAGCGAAGGAAACAATCAACAAAACTAAAAGGCAACTGACAGAATGGGAGAAGGTATTTGCAAATGACACATCAGATAAAGGGTTAGTATCCAAAATCTACAAAGAACTTCTCAAACTCAACACCCGGAACACAAGTAATCCAGTGAAGTAATGGGCAAAAACCATGAATAGACACTGCTCCAAAGAAGACATCCAGATGGCCATACAAATCAAAACCACACTGAGATACCACTTTGCGCCTGTCAGAATGGCTCACATTAACAACTCAGGCAACAACAGACATTGGTGAGGATGCAGAGAAGAGGATCTCTTTTCCATTGCTGGTGGCAATGCAAGCTGGTGCAGCCACTCTGGAAAACAGTATGGAGTTTCCTCAAAAAACTAAAAATAGACCTACCCTATGACCCAGCAATTGCACTACTAGGCATTTATGCAAGGGATACAGGTGTGCTGTTTTGAAGGGACACATGCACTGCCATGTTTAAATTTTTTTTTTCAACGTTTTTAATTTATTTTTGGGACAGAGAGAGACAGAGCATGAACGGGGGAGGGGCAGAGAGAGAGGGAGACACAGAATCGGAAACAGGCTCCAGGCTCCGAGCCATCAGCCCAGAGCCTGACACGGGGCTCGAACTCACGGACCGCGAGATCGTGACCTGGCTGAAGTCGGACGCTTAACCGACTGCGCCACCCAGGCGCCCCTGCACAGCCATGTTTATAGCAGCACTCTCAACATCAGCCACAGTGTGCAAAGAGCCCACTCTCCACCGATGGATGAATGGAAAAGAAGATGTGGTATGGGGCGCCTGGGTGGCTCAGTCGGTTAAGCGGCCGACTTCGGCTCACGTCATGATCTCGCGGTCCGTGAGTTCCAGCCCCACATTGGGCTGTGTGCTAACAGCTCAGAGCCTGGACCTGTTTCAGATTCTGTGTCTCCCTCTCTCTGACCCTCCCCTGTTCACGCTCTGTCTCTTCCTGTCTCAAAAATGAGTAAAACGTTAAAAAAAATAAAAAAAAATAGATGTGGTATGTATGTATGTATGTATATATATATATATATATATATATATATATTCATTCCATGGAGTATTACTTGGCAATCAAAAAGAATGAAATCTTGCCATTTGCAACTACGTGGATGGAACTGGAGCGTATTATGCTAAGTGAAATTAGTCGGAGAAAGACAAAAATCATATGACTTCCCTCGTATGAGGACTTTAAGAGACAAAACAGATGAACAAAAGGGAAGGGAAACAAAAATAATATAAAAACAGGGAGGAGGACAAACACAGGAGACTCATAAATATGGAGAACAAACTGAGGGTTGCTGGAGGGGTTGTGGGAGGGGGGATGTGCTAAATGGGTAAGGGGCCTTAAGGAATCTACTCCTGAAATCATTGCTTCACTAAATGCTAACTAATTTGGATGCAAATTTTAAAAAATAAAAACTAAAGATACAACAAAAAGAATAACGCCCTGCGCACCACCAAAAAATTTCTCAATCCAGGAAGCCTCTGGTTTGGGGATTCAGGAGATAAGGACCTTCTAGAGAAGTCAGAGCTATGGACTGAGTTGGCTGAAAGATAAGCTTTTCACAGGGAAGACCTTAAAGTGGCAGATAATTTCATGCCATAACCTTAATTCCTTTCTATAGGGATCTACAGAAAATCCCTCGTTATTCTTTAATAAGCTTCATCAGTTTTACATATTCTTACAAATTTTAGTTTTTGAGACCTTAATGATTTCTTTAGGACACAGTAGCAGGACAACGCCTAGCACTCTCCTTCATAGAAGACTGATCAACAGAGTGTCATGTTACTCGCATGAAAATTCCCTAATACAATGTGACTCATTTATAAGAGGTCTAGAAAAGAAAATAATTTTCAGTGTCTCTTCAGCCACAAAAAGGACCAGAATGTTCTAGTTCCCCTGACGGGTATAGCTGTCTAATGAAACTTGCATGTATATTATATAGCTTGTGTGACTGACAGAAACTAGTTGGTCAGTGTATCTACCTCATTGCTCCCACTTAGGATTTACAATGTGAATCCTACAAAGGAGGGTGAGAGTGGGATGACATTAACTGTTCCGCTTAGAAAACAGTTGGGGTTTCACTACATATCAATAAATTAGAATCCTGAATGACACATTAGTCTTTTCTGAGATTGAATTGTGAAATCTCTGAAAGGCTAATTAACTCAAGTGAATGGGAAAAAAATGAGTTTCTGAACTTGCAGTGGTAGGAGCACTATGTTACTAGGTAAGGCCCTGAGGGAGCAGACATTTCTACTTTTTCACTGGCATTTCTTTTCCTTTACAAAATCCAACAAAGAGAAAAGTCCATTCCTTTGAGAAGGACATTTGCATAATGACCTGCTGGTCATTGTTGATGAAGAGAATAAATTGCAAACTTGTAATTACAAATTACAACAAATCATTATTAAAATAACCCATTCTCAAACTCTCACTGAAGGGATGAGATTACAAGAGAATGTCAGAATTCAAGATCAAATGATCACTCAAAGATTGGGGACATTTGAAACACGCTGAAAAATATTAGCAGGGACTCACACATCTGTATGCCAACGTTCACAGCAGCATTATTAACAGTAGCCAAAGGTGGACTAAAACTGAGTCTCAGTGGCATATAAAAATGTTGCTTTTTTAGACTGTCACAATGTTTTTATGAAAATCTCACTATAAACATCATTACTTTATGAGTTTAATCAACTTCGTCTATATAGAAGAATTACATCACTAGTAGCAAGTAGGAACAATATCAACCAAACGTTTGGAGCAGTGAAATTTTCCATAGGATCCAAAACATTCTTATGTACTACTACTAGTCAAATAAGGATTCCTTTTCAGTAGGACAGACATTAAGAGACCGACTTACCAAACTTGTCTTTATCACATTGCTCTCAAGATCTTGAATTTGGGCCGTTTGATGTTTGATGGTTTCTTCTTGCCTGGCATTTTTAACCTGTAGCCTAAAATTCAGACCTTAAGATAATTATTCTCACACATAAATTAAAAAAAAACACCATACACTTTCTGAAAAAATGAGCGTATTACAGAAATTCTTAAAATTTTGTCAAGAGGAAGATTTGGGAATTGTGCCATTTTTCTCATTGTGTTTTGTGGATAAGGTGCAAAATTGAGAGATAATATGCCACAATTCTGCATTTAAAAATAGCTCTATGCTGGAATTTGTATCCGGCTTAACAATGATATACTGGCATAACTAATACATTTCTCATACTACACTGTTTATTTGCTTTATAAATAAACAAGTTATTTTCTGTGAGGTTTAAATTATACTTTTGCATATGATCTTTCATCTCCTTAGCATATCTTACTGCCTTTGCATGTCATTCCTGTTCTTGCAACTAAAATAAAGAAAAAAATAACTTTAACTACTGAAAATCTAGTAGAACACCATCACCTGTTTCTGTAACTGGTTTTTTTTTATTTGAGAGAGAGTCAGAGAGAGAGAGCATGCAGAAGTGGGGAAGAGAGACAGAGGGAGAGACACAGAAAATGGTAAACAGGCTGCAAGCTCAGGGCGAAGCCTGATGTGGGGCTCGATCTCATGACCGGTCTCATGATGTGGGGTTTGGGATCATGACCCGAGTGGAAATTAAGAGTCAGGACGCTCAACCAACTAAGCCGCCCAAGCGCTCCTGTAAGTAAAATCTTTTTGGAGCCAGCCACACTCTCCTCTACATGCTGATTGATGGCTACTTTGAGGTCATAAGAAAAGAGTTCAGCTTCTACAACAGAGACTATGGCCTATAAAGACTAAATGTTTCAATACTCTTACAGAATAGTTTACCAACCTTACTCTCCTACAAAAACATTACACTGTTAATGTTTTTAAATTATATATGATCAGATAAATGTACAAATGTATCTACAGGTCAAATGGAGGAAACAGGAATTTACCTTATGGTAAACATTTCTATTTTCATATTCCAAGCACCACATCAACTATGATTTTACATATTCACATAGGTGAATGATGTTGCTATTCTCATGATTAGAAAACTGAACATGCTGTTTTCAGTGACAACAAGATATTTCATGGAAGAATTTGAGAAGCAATATCCGAGTAGGGGCCAGAATGCCTGGGTCTGAATTCCCAGTTCTGCTCATTATGAGCTGGATGACCTTGAGCACACTACCTAAAACTTCTGTGTCTCAGTCTCTGCATCTGTAAAATGAAGGTAATAACAGCACCTACTGGGGTACCTGAGTGGCTCAGTCGGGTCAGTGTCTGGCTCTTGATTTCTGCTCAGGACATGATCTCAGGGTCATGTGATTGAGCCCCACATTGAGCTCTGCATGGACAGTGAGGAGTCTGCTTGGGATTCTCTCTCCCTCCCTCTCTCTCTCTCTCTCTCTTTTTCTCTCTCTTCCTACATGCCCTTCCCAACAATCTCTCTCTCTCTCTCTCTCTCTCTCTCTCTCTCTCTCTCTCTCAAAACAAAGGACCTGTGGACAGGTCCACATTGTCTGTGGGCAATGCTCACAGACTACGGTACAAATAGCACCTCCTTGACTGAGTAGTAGATCCTTTACATGACCATCAGAGGCAAGGGAAAGCCACTGACATGGAAATAAACGAGTCTTGCTAAAGTTCCTCAATCATTTCATGTCCATACTCTTTACGTTAGGCTGCTTTAGCATGTACTCTGATGAAGAGATTAAGGCTTTGTGGTAACAGCATAGCAGAAAAGCTGTCCCCAGATATTTGCAGTTGGTAAAGTGCTATAAATGTGTAAATCCCAGTCCTGGCTGTGTAATGAAGGAAGACAAATTTAGCGTGCTTTATCATAGTGAGAGGGAAAAAAAACTAAACATTTGATTGAACATTTCTCCTCTATTTGATTAAGTGCTTTCGTTAATAGTTTTACTTATATAAGCGTGTGTGTGTGTATAGAGATATACACACATCTTTTTAACGTTTATTTTTTGATACAGAGCATGAGTCTGAGTGGCGCAGAACGTGAGGGACCCAACGGATCCAACGCAGGCTCTGCTGACAGCAGAAAGCTCGATGCAGAGCTCAATCTCAAGAACGTGGAGATCATGACCTGAGCCAAAGGCAGACTCTGATCGGACTGGAGCCAGCCAGGCACCCCTCAATTTAGTATTTCATTTCTTAGCATACATTCAGAATAAAAGCTTTGTTATACCAATGTTTCCAAGAAGAATTTATTGATACAGTATAAATTACTTAATTTTATCGGAAAAAGTGTCAAGTTAAAATATTTTCAATTTATACAAGGATAAGTACCACATGTATCAAATATTATTATCCCTTAAATTTATACTTAGGAAGACGAAATTACCTGTCATGAAAAAAATAAAAACAATGTCAAATAAAGGACTAAATTGTTCTGCACAGGCTAGATGACAAGTGTCAAGAGAGTTAAAACTAATGGGAGTTAGGGGCGCCTGGGTGGCGCAGTCGGTTAAGCGTCTGACTTCAGCCAGGTCACGATCTCGTGGTCCGTGAGTTCGAGCCCTGCATTGGGCTCTGGGCTGATGGCTCAGAGCCTGGAGCCTGTTTCCGATTCTGTGTCTCCCTCTCTCTCTGCCCCTCCCCCATTCATGCTCTGTCTCTCTCTGTCCCCAAAAAAATAAATAAACGTTGAAAAAAATTAAAAAAAAAAAGCTAATGGGAGTTAGGTCAGAGAAAGTTCATTGGAAAGGAGACTGTGAGCCAAGTCTGAATAACATAGGTTTACTCAAGAGGAACAGAAACTAAAAAGACAGTAAGGACAGCATGAGTAACGGCTGAGAGATGGTGACATCAACCCAATTAACTCCGAGGATAAAATCTGATGGCAGAGACATTAAAAATGGATGTCCACACAGGAACTACATGAATGTTCATAAGCAGCAGTATTAATAGGCAAGAAGTGGACACAACCCAAAGGTCCATCAACTGATGAATGAACAAGGGCCTTAGCCCACAATGGAGTACTGGTTGACAATAAAAAGAAATGAAGCACTGATATAAGCTGTAACCAACACAGATGAACCCAGAAAACATTAAGTGAAGCTAGCTAGTCCCAAGGGACCACACGTTGTGTGACTCCATTTATATGAAATATTCACAAGAGGCAACGCCATTGAGAGACCAAGTAGTAGACTGGTGGTTGCCTGAGGCTGTGGGCAACGGGTAAGGGTTTCCTTTCAGGGTGAGGAAAACATTCTACTTGATGGCAGTGATGGTTGCACGAGTGTACACAGAGACAGTGAACTGTGCGTGGCAAATGGGTGACTTTCATGGTATGTGTATTGTACCTCAAAAAAGCTTTTAAAAAACCCAATGGCAGGACACAGAGAGTGTTCTTAATTCTCGCTTTTGGGCATCCATACTATACATGATCTGAATATTTCCGTGCTTTGACAATATGTCTAAAAGGCAAAGAAAATGAAGGAAATGCTTAAGTTCAAGTGGTTTGTTAAGTGATCTTTCTGTACAAGTCATCCTGAAATCAATACACATTCTTCCCAAAAGGGAAGATGAGAACTAAGACAATTATCTGAAACATTCCATTAAACATTATCTTCTGATCTGATCCAGCTCGCCTCATCATGGTAATAGAGATATCGTTAAAAAACATTGTTTAGTAGGGGACAAAAGTCTCTTGGGGCACCTGGGTGGCTACATCAGTTAAGCATCCATTTCTGGCTTTCAGCTCAGGTCATGATCTCACGGTTTATGAGACTGAGCCTCACATTGGCTCTACACTGACAGCATGGAGCCTGCCTGGGATTCTCTCTCTCTCCTCTCTCTGCCCCTCCCCTGTTAACATGCATGCACACACTCTCTCTCACTCTTTCTCTCTCAAAAAAAAAAAAAAACTGTGAAAAAAATTTTAAAGAACGAAAGAAGTCTCTCAATTTCTGTGAGGAAGGATACAAAAGCCTCAACTTTCCTAAGAGTATTATAAGAAAACAACGTATAACACAAATAGTAGAAGGGAAGGCAGAATTTATGAAATAAATGCATTGTAAAGATACTAAAATCATAATAAATTAATTATAATGAAAATACCAAAGAAAGCGGTCCATGGACATTAGTATCCTAAAACACTTTATATTATTTAACCAGCTGTAAGTTAGCTGTTGACAAGTTATATTTATTACATACCTGACTTCTGATTTGACCTAATTTCTTCTTGAGAGCCCGTGTTTCATCTTCCAGACGAAGATGGGATGTAACCTCTGGGGAAGCCTCTGACATAGACTGTTTCTTCAGAGTATCAGCCAGTTCTTGTTGAAGTTGTCTCGCAACTACCTAATAAGACATTTCTGTTACTGATTTTCTAAATCATCTTATTATTAAATGTTAATAACAGACAACTCTCACATACGTACTTTGAGAAATATCAACACATACATCAATTCACCATCTTTTTGTAACACACACATTCCTGTTCACTGAATTCAGTTAAAGACACAAAAGGTGTTATCTCCCTGCCTAGTTCTGATTTTTTATGGTGTCTCTTTCTAGTCTTAGCACGACAATTTCATCCTGCAACATGTGGTTTTTATGCAACCGATCTTGTGTTTTCTCATGATTATCAGAATGCTAAGTAAAATAAAGCACATTTTCAGATAGCACTCAATAAAATGGCATTATCATGATTTTCTTTGAAATGAGAGTATAATCTATGTTTAAACAATGAAAAGGTTGCAGGGGGTGCCAGGGTGGTTCAGTTGGGTAAGTGTCTGACTCTTGATTTTGGCTCAGGGAATGATCTCACATTCTGTGAGTTAAAGCCCCGCATCAGACTCTGTGCTGACAGTCAGGAGCCTGCTCAGGATTCTCAATCTCCCTCTACCTGCCCCTCCCCTGCTTGCATTCTCTCTCTCTCTCTCTCTCTCTCTCTCTCTCTAATGAGTGAAGAAACATAAAAAGAAGGAAAGGTAGGAAGGAAGGTTACAGTAAGTGAATATCCAACTGGAAAAAAATAAAGTTGGCTCCAAATCTCACATTTTATACAAGCATAAGTTCCCAAAAGTTCAGAACTTTAACTGAAGATAATGAAGGCATGAAAGTAAAAAAGAATTTGTGGGAAAAGTGTTCAGAATCTCAGAATTGGAAAAGCCTTTCTCTGATTTACAACAAACCCGAAGGCCTGAAATAAAAGATTAATAAATCTGACTACACTTAAAAATTGAGTTTATAGTAGATATCGAATACAGCTACCTCACAGTAAAATCCTTAGCTCTGCATATACTAGGACAGATCAAATTTCCTAAAATTCTTCTTTCCTGAGAATATTTCATAGATATCTACTTTGCTACCATTTCTATAGTCAGTTATAAGAATTATATCTATTGATAACTGACAAATCTAGGCACTGTACTATAATAGAGACACTTCTACATACATCAATGAACTCATTTGGTTATCACAATTCTAGAATGGAGAGATTAAAATGGTGAGCTGCAGGACTCTCCCCAGGTCTTCTCACTCCACAATTAGTGCTCTTGCACCAACCACTGCCACTTCTCTAGTGTAAATACACAAGTACGAAAGAAGTCTTGTATTTCAAAACACTGATAGGAAATAAGGTGACATTTATACATCTCTTAGAAAATCATGAGATTATTTACCACTGCAATAACTTGTATTTCCTCTTCATGTTGAAAACAGTAATAAATATAAAAGAGGGGAAGTACACTCAACTATTTTATTAGGAATAAAATACCTAGCAATAAATTATCATTAAGTATATACCACAGCATACCATTGTTATCAAATGTTCCTTGTAATGAAATAGGATGCTACTTGAAGCAAAATTACTTTTCTCAAAAGTAGGAGACTTGATACCGAAAATATGATCAGTGAACTGGCTACACTCGTCCTCCTGTCCATTAGCGGAAGTGTTCAACTAACCTATTAATATATCAAGGCAGTGAAGTAACTGTTCAAAACCAAAACACATGTTGCTAGTAGCAATAGTTTTGAGATTAGGGAAAGCTCATCGATTCCTACAGAAAGTAATACAAGCCTCTCCCTTGGATGAGGACATTATGAATGTCACTAGTTGTTGCAGACAAATGCATTTAATCAAGAATATTATTTTATCCAGTGAAGCAAAAATGCCACCGTCCCCCATGCCCCTCCGCAAAATATATGTGCTTTTAAAATCCTCTATAGTTTCCGTGATGAACAGAGTTCAGTTTCATATGTACATATATATATATATATGTATATATATATATATATAGACACACATACACGGAGATAAAAATAATAACTAAAAAATAGAATGCATACAAATACATACACACAGGTACTTCAAAATAACTAAAGAAGACATTTTAGAATTAGTTTTCTTATGAGCCATTTCTAGCTCCTTTTGCTTGCAAAGGTGATTGTTTAGACTTCTATCTTGTAAGACTCTGGCCTTCTGTTCTGGAGAAAGTTGCCACTCAGTGTCACTGCACTCTTCTACAACCTGGAGACACATTTCATTATGATTCTGGTCTCATACCGTTAAAAAAAAAAAAAAGGTCAAAAGCTGAGGAGGAGAACTTTAAAAAAATGTTCAAAGGAACATGATCCCATGTTTTAATTTATTTTAAACCTAAATAATATATATTGAGTCATAGGGATACTATAAAATATATATGTATAATATACCAAACTATGTAATATTGATGGAAATACAGTTTTTATCAAAAACTGATCTACCTGATTTTTTGCGGCCTTCAATTCCATGTTTAGCGTTCTCAGAGCGAGTTCAACTTGTTGTTTTGTTTCAACTTCTTTCTTATATTCATCTTCTTTTCTTCTTAACTTTTCCCTAATTTTTTCATATAACATATCAGCATTTCTTCTTTCTTCTTCTTCTTCTTGTTTTAAGGTACATCTGCAATTACATGTGCTTCTTTTAAAATTTGCTTTGTTAGACATAAAAAGTTCATTTTATGATCTGGTTCCACATAAGTTGGCTTATTATCCAAATGAAAAATTTCTATGTTCTCCAACTGTTTTCCTTGTAGGGCTCATGTTTTTAATTTCTCAGTTCAATCTCTTCCACACCATATATACAGTTGAAAAGAAGCCAGGAGAAAGCATTATGCAACTTAGTTTCAGTCAGTAATAACTCTGATAGATGTTGTAGGAAAGGAAGTTTGAAATTATTCAGGAAAGTTAGAGTTGAAATTTACCCCTTTTCCCACAGGTATAACTATTCCTCCATAGGATAGATAATTCAGTTACTCATTAAAAAGAGAAGTTGCTGTCTATAAGCAAGTTTATCAATTCACTGGAAATAAAATTTCCACTTGACAAAACCTTACAGATACCTCTAAAAATGATGTGCAGTGAAAGACAGCATCTGTGGATGTTGTTTCCACAACATACACGTGTAGATTACTGTCATCCAAGACTAGGCTGACGAGTCTAATATCTGTTGCCTATACTTTTTGTTTCTTCTTCCACAACACTTGCAACTTACCTTGTTGATGATTACCTACTTTAGGAATCACTTAAACATCCCTTCTAGAACAACACAGGATACGTATTAATTAAGTAAACAATAAAGAGTAATATGACCTTTCAGCATACCCTTTTGAAATAATTTTATCTACCTATGACAGAGATGTTGAAAAACTTCTCAGTAATCACTTTCTTTATTACTTTTTTTTAATGTTTATTCATTTTTGAGAGAGAAAGGGAAAGCCCACGCAAACAAAGGAGGGGGAGAGAGAGAGAGAGGGAGGCAGAAAATCTGAAGTGGGCTCTGCACTGACAATACACAGCTCGATGTGGGGCTCGAACTCATGAACCCTAAGATCATGACCTGAGCCAAAGTCGGACGCTTGACTGACTGAGCCACCCAGGCGCCCCCATTTTACTTTGTTTAAATTTTTTATTGAGACAGAGATGATGCAAGTGAGCGAGGGTGGAGAGAGAGCAAGAGAGACAGAATCCCACGAGGGGCAGACAGAGAGGGAGAGACAGAGTGTGAGAAGAGGAGCTCACCCGAAGCGGGGCTTGTGCTCACCCAAAGCAGGGCTCGAGCCCACCCAAAGCGAGGCTCAAACTCACGAGATCATCACCTGAGCGGAAGCCAGATGCTTAACCAGGTGAGCCATCCAGGCACCCCCACTTTACCTTTTAACCCCTGCATGTTAAGAAGCAAATGGAATCAATTTTGGGGAATTTTACTGTCTTGAGAAAAATGACCATTGTATACTCTGTTGGTAGGTACAGAAAGTAATATAAACTTTCCTGAGAACAATTTAAAAATATGGATCAAAGACCTTTTGTAAAATTTTTATACTTTAACCAGATTATATTATATTGAAGAATTGATTCCAAGTAAGTAACCAGACATGTAGAAACAGATTTATATAAAAGACATTCCTGACAGCATTAATTAAAATACAGAAAGATGAAAAACAAGCAGAATTCAATCTCTTAAATAATGATGTTTCTTGGACTATGGTGGACTTTTATATGGCCATTAAAATTGTGATTTGGAATACACATTAAATTATTATAAGTATTCACTGTTAAGAACTTGCTGTGTTATTGCCAAGAATCGCACACCTCATAACACTAAACAAGAATTCTTTCCAGGAAAATCCCATAAGGTAAGTCAGCAATTACAAAACTGCCCCTACACATCTGTAGTATAAAAGGAAAGAGCTGAAATATTTCCTTAAGGCCAAGATGCTATACCTCAAACTGCAGAATTCACATTCCCATTCCACTTTTTGATGCTCTAACCGTGATATCATGTCTTTGGCTTCTCATAGCTCATTTTATAGTGCACTAACCATTTTTTCCATTTTTGTCATTTTTCCTGTAAGAAGTTTACAGTGATTTTGTTAAGTTTCCGTAATTTCTCATAGGAAACAAGTATATCTTGGATTTTCAAGAAGCCAGCAGAATCTGCATCAGAGAAGAAACAGAAATAAAATATATGAGTACTTTTTGCATATACAGGACTGTGCATCTTCAATTCACTCATTCACACATTGAATAAATATATACCTTCAATGGAAGATGTTATACTCAGCTCTACAGATACAATAGAGAAGAGCCTTGGCTCTCAATTAGCCTAAAGTCTAGTGAAGGAGAAAGACAACTCAAATGGTAATTCTAAATTCAGATAGTTCCCATTAGAAGACAGAGTTCTGTGATCATAACTTGATCTAGATTGGGCCCAAGGAAGATAGATTTCCCTGAGAAAGAGATAACTATACTGAGGAATGAAGGATGAGCAGGAGGCAATTAAGCAAAGGAGGAAGACAAGAACTCTCGACAGTCTAGAGCATGTGCCGAAGTTCCACTGTAATCTGCTTCTGGCCAAGGTGGGGTAACATGTACTGGTTGATCTTCCTACCTGAAGCAAGCAAAAACAAAACAGACAAAATACAATTTTAACATGATTTTCAAGACACGGAACTTCAGACAGTGAAGGACAATGATCCCTGAAAACAAAACACGTTAGCCTAACACGTATGCCCAAGCTCACTGCCTTGAGAGAGTTTTCAGGCTATGACACAGGAGACATAAATTATTTAAATAGATTTCACCAGACTCCTTGAGTCGAGGTGGCAAAACTGAGAGTCTGGTGAAGTCAAGGCAGATAGAGATGACAGGTCAGCATCCAGGAGAGGAGAAAGCAGGACACAGAAAGAACCCTGGGCATCTGCACAGGGTCCCCTTTGGCTATTCAGCAGAGTAACAACCAGTGCATACATGGAAGGAAGTCATCAAGGGAAAAAGATCTGAAAAGAGTAGAGGAAACACTGCCTGGTGCTCCCACAGCACAAGGGACAGTATCTATTCACATTAGCTAAGATCGAAAAACTCATAATTTGCCTTAGGCTGATCACCACTCTGGATTCATCCAATAATTCGTAAGAGCAAGACTAAAGGATCCAACTGTTTGTAAGTAACTTAGCTATATCTCCAAACAAAGCATGAAAAGATAACTAGAGGCATAGAAGCTATTGTTTTCAAAACCAAATAGCACTTACAGAGACGTAAATTATGTTAGCCATGAACAATACGATGGATAGGAACAAACACATATTAGACCTCACCAAAAAAAGACTGAAGTTTAACATTGGAAACCTGGGAGAAAACTTCAAGTGGGAAATACACAATTGCCCAAAGAGGCAGGGGAAAGGGACAGGAAAAAAAACGGCCCAAATCTTCCTAAACTTCATGAAAATTATAATCCCACTGACCCAGGAAGGATATGTCTAGGAAAGAAGAAATGGAAGTCAACTCTTGTGATTTGCCTAAACTCTATACGATGTGGTATAACATTACTGGAAGGGAGACTGTGATGCTGAAGCCATAGACTATAAACCCTAAACCAACCACTAAAGCAGCAAAACTGAAAAGTTCTAGCTAGGAAGCCTAAATAAATAAGTGAATAAATGAATACATGAATAAATGAATACATGAATAAATAAATAAATGGATAAAACTGAATCATAAAAATTACTCGATTAAAAGAAAGCGGGGGGCGCCTGGGTGGCCCAGTCGGTTGAGCGTCCGACTTCAGCTCAGGTCACGATCTCACGGTCCGTGAGTTCGAGCCCTGCGTCGGGCTCTGAGCTGAAGGCTCAGAGCCTGGAGCCTGCTTCCGATTCTGTGTCTCCCTCTCTCTCTGCCCCTCCCCCATTCATGCTCTGGCTCTCTCTGTCTCAAAAATAAACATTTAAAAAAAAAGAAAAAAAAAGAAAGCGGAAAAAGAAGAGAATGGTAACAAGGAGCAGATAGGACAAAAGTAAGTCAAACAGCGTGACGACAGATTCAAATCAACTATCTCAAAAATCACAGTAAATGAAAACTGTCTAAAAGCCTCAACTAAAATTCAGACTGTCAGAATGGATAAAAAAGGAAGACTCAACTATATGCCACCTATACAAAATGCACTTTAAATGTCAAGACAGAAATTTGTTCGAAAGACAGAAATATGATACACCACACTAACACTTGACCAAAGAAGGCTGAGCTAGAGTGGCTCTATGAATACCAGACAAAACAGTTTCAAGCAAAAAATTATTACCAGCAATAAACAACAGGTCATTGTATAATCATAAAAGGGTCAATTAAGAGCAATCTTAAATGTTCATGTATCTGTTAATAGCTTCAAAGTACATGAAGCAAAAATTGATAGAACTGAAAAGAGAAATAGGCAAATTCACAATTATAGTCTGATATTTCAACACGCTCAACATCAGCAAGGGCATAGTAGACTTGGCCGCCACTATTCTTCTCAAGGATCTATGGAGCACTTACCAAAAAAGACTATGTTCTGGGTCAAAAATAAATCTTAATAAAAGGAAGAAGTCAAGAGGCCTGAAGTCATAATAGTGTGTTCCCTGACCACAAAGCAATCAAATCAGAAATCAAGCACAAAAATATCTCTGGAAAATACTCAACTATTTGTGAAGTACAGAACACATCGAAATATCCCCTGGGTCAAAGAAGTAATGAAAAAAGAAAAAAAAATTAGAAAGGATTCTGAACTGAATGAAAATGAAAACATAGTAGAATTTGTAGAGTCCTGCTTTAGTAGCACTCACATGAAGACTGATAGCACTGAATGTATACATTAAAAAAGAAGAGGGAAGTGCGATGCTCCTTGCTGCCTTTGTGGCTCCTCCCCCAGCTTCCCGAGAGCCCCGCCCTGCCCCGCCCCACCCTGGCAGTGGCTGGAGAGCAGGTGCTTTGTTCACAGGCCCACAGCAGGCACTTGGCAGGGTGGGGGCGGGGTCCGCCACCTGCCGGGAATTGAAGGTCGGGGAGTAGCTGTAGGAGGCGACCCCCCTAGACTGAGGTGGGCATGGGCCGGGCCGGGGCTCTGCTGGAGCGGGAGGCGGCGGCGGTGGCAGAGGCAATGCCCTCTGGAAGGGAGACCCCAATGCCTGTGCACCTGTCTCCCTTCCCTTCCTCTCCGCTCCTGCCATGAGTTGTGTGTTCTAGCTCCCCATCTTTTTCTCACTACCTACATCATCACCCTTCTTCCGACTTCGCTTCCCAGCTTCTTGCTACCCTTTCTCTCACTTAAGCTTCAGTTACTCAGGCTCTTTTCACCCTAGTCCTGCCGGAGACTTCATATGCCAGCAGTCTCTTTCATGGGATGTCCCCATCCTTCCCCTCTCCCCACATCCTATTCTGGGCTGATGGCAGCCAGAAATCCTTCCTACTGCGTTTACCGGCAGTTTCCACCTGGCCCTGAAGCTTGGCGCAGATCAAGTCCACCACACACATGCTGAGAACGACCCCTAAGAGAACCACTTGTCCCATAGTGGTATCGAACAATATGTTCTCGATTTTCCTCTGGTTGCTCATTTTAGTCTGAATATTTGTTACTCTCTACCGCTATACTTTACAAACGTATGTTTTGGTTGCATGACAAGGAGTTAGAAATGAGCCAGAGACCATTCGCAGGTAAGGAGAAGATTTAGACATTTAGGATTAAAGGAAGAAAGGAGAAACAGAATGTTAAGGTTAGATTCCTCAAAGTATTTTGATATCTTTTGTGATCTGAGGAAGTGGAGATTACTGAGCCTACACAGATTGACATTTTGGGAGAAAATTTCATGATGCTTGATTCGCTCTTGGAGTAATGTAAACACAAGTTATCAAACCTGCATATTCTCTCAGTTGGAACCAGCTGTATATCTGAATGTTCACTTCCATCAGAACTTGTATCAGAGAAAGAATGGGAGTCTGGTTCAACAAAAATGACTACGTCCGGGACCTGAAAAGGGTCATTCTGTTTCCTAATAGTGTATATGGCCATTTTAGTGGGCACAGATCAGGATTTTTACAGTTTACTTGGAGTATCCAGGACTGCAAGCAGTAGAGAGAGAAGACAAGCTTTCACGAAGTTGACATTGAAGCTACATCCTGATAAAAAACAAAAAACAAACAACAAAAATGAATAACCCGGGGCGCCTGGGTGGCTCAGTCAGTTGAGCGTCCAACTTCCGGTCACTGGGGTCATGATCTCACAGGTCGTGGGTTAGAGCCCCGCGTCGGGCTCTGTGCTGATGGCTCAGAGCCAGGGGCCTGCTTTGGATTCTGTGTCTTCCTTTCTCTCTGCCCCTAACCCACTTGCATTCCATCTCTGTCTCTCTCAATAGTAAATAAACACTAAATAAATAAATAAATAAATAAATAAATAAATAACCAACCAACCAACCAACCAACCTACCAACCAAATGAATAATCCTAACGTACAAAGTGATTTTCAAAAACAAATAGAGCATATGAAGTGCTCAAAGATGAAGATCTGTGGGAAAAGTATGACAAATATGGAGAAAAGGGACTTGCAGATGATCCAGAAGGTGGTCTGTATGAAAGCTGGGATTATGATCATTATGATTTTGGGTATTTATGATGATGATCTTGAAAGCATGACATTGAATAGAAGAGAATTGGATGCTGCTGTTCATTCTGGAGAACTGTGGTTTGTGAACTTTTACTCCCCAGGATGTTCACACTGCCATGAATTAGCTCCCACATGGAGAGACTGTGCTAAAGAAGTAGATGGATTACTTCGAATTGGTGCTGTTAACTGTGGTGATGATAGAATGCTTTGCCGAATGAAAGGAGTCAATGGATCTCCCAGCCTCTTCCTTTTTAGGTCTGGAACGGCCACAGTGAAATATCACAGGCACAGATCAAAGGAAAGTTTGGTGAGTTTCGCCATGCAGCATGTTAGAAACACAGTGATGGAATTATGGACGGGAAATTTTGTTCACTCCATAGAAACTGCTTTTGCTGCTGGTATTGGCCAGCTGATTACTTTCTGTTGCAAAGGAGGAGATTGTTTAACTTCATAGACACGACTCAGGCTCAGGGGCATGTTGGATGGTCTTGTTAATGTAAGATGGATGGTCTGTGCCGCCCAGGACAAACTTTGTGAAAGTCTGGATATTATAAGTACTACTGCCTATTTTCCTCTGGCGCCACATTAAATACCAGAGAGAAAAGCAGCGTTTTGTTCCTTAACTCATTGGATGCTCGAGAAATATATTTGGAAATCATGCACAGTCTTCCAGATTTTGAGCTACTTTTGGCAAATACACTAACGGATCGATTGGCTCATCATCGGTGGCTCTTATCGTTTAGTTTCAGAAAACATGAAAATCCAAATGATCCTGAGTTGAGGGAACTAAAAACTCTACTCAAAAGTGAACATATTCAAGTTGGCAAGGCTGACTGTCCCTCTGCACCAGACATCTGTAGTAATCTCTCTGTATTTCAGCCATGTCTAGCAGTATTTAAAGGACAAGGAACCAAAGAATATGAAATTCATCATGGAAAGAAGATTCTATATGATATACTAGCCTTTGCCAAAGAAAGTGGTAATTCTCATGTTGCCACACTTGGACCTCAAAATTTTCCTGCCGATGACAGGAACCATGGCTTGTTGATTTGTTTGTGCCATGGTGTCCACCATGTCAAGCTTTATTGCCAGAGTTACCAAAAGCATCAAAGCATCCGTGTGGTCAGATTAAGTTTGGTACACTAGATGGTACGGTTCACGAGGGACCCTGTGACACGTATAAGATTCAGGCGGATCCAACAACAGTGGTATTCAACCAATCCGAGGTTCATGAATAAGAAGGACATCACTCTGCTGAACAACAGATCTTGGAATTCATAGAGGATCCTAGGAACCTTCAGTGACCTCCCTGACACCCACCACTTTCAATGAACTAGCTAAACAAAGAAACCATGATGAAGTCTGGATGGTTGACTTCTACTCCCATGGTGTCATCCATGTCAAGTCCTAATGCCAGAATGGAAAAGAATGGCCCGGACACTAACTGGACAGTTACCGTGGGCAGTATAGACTGCCAACAGTATCATTCTTTTTGTGCCCAAGAAAATGTTCAGAGATACCCTGAGATAAGATTTCCCCCCCAAAACCAAATAAGGTTTTTCAGTATCACAGTTACAATGGCTAGAAGAGAGATTTGGGGTCCGGGATTTCTACCTCAAGCATCCACAAATCTAATGACTCAGACTTTTGATGAAAAAGTTATACACAGGAAAAATCACCGGGTGATTGAATTCTATGCTCCTTGGTGTGGACCTTGCCAAAATTTTGCTCCAGAGTTTAAGCTCTTGGCTAAGACGATGAAAGGAAAAGTGAAAGCTGGAAAAACAGACTGTCAGGCTTAGGCTCAAACATGCCAGAAAGCTAGCATCAGAGCCTATCCGACTGTTAAGTGTTATCCCTATGAAAAAGCAAAGAGAAACATTTGGGGAGAGCAAATAGATGCCAGAGATGCAAAAGCAATCGCTGCCTTACTAAATGAAAAATTGAAAAATCTCCACACTCATGGAGAGAGAGATAAGGATGAACTTTAATGATGATGAGAAAAAAGAGAAAAGGAATTCTAACCCATGACATCAGAGGATCATCTTTGTAGGATGTCGCTACATTCTGGGTCAGAATGAAGGAACATTATCTCGGAATTGTAATTGCACCGTCTGAATTCTGTACAACATTGGTATAAATGAAGGGTCTGCAAGATTTTTCTGTACAATGCCAAAATGTAAATATTTTAACCTTTGTAGACCATGTACTTTTGTCACATAGTACTTTGTTTTTGCTTTGTTTACAACCCTTTAAAAAATATAAAACTTTTCTTAGCTCAGGGCCATACACAAACAAGCCAAGCCACATTCAGTCCATGGGCCATAGATTGGAAATGATACTAAAACTGCCTGGCTCAAACAGGAGCCTGCTTTGTCATGTACATACATGTCTAGGGTCTATTCCTTAAAGTTTTGTGGCTGGCCTGAAACGAAATAACTTGGTATTTAGTTACCTGTCTTAAAAATTGTGTGAAATGGATTGTGGCCATAGTTTCATTAAAAAAAAACCACAAACACACACACACACACACACACACACACACACACACACAGAATGTGGCAAGCAGATACCTTATTTTCATGGTGTATTATAGTGAAGAGATTTTCTTCTTTTTTCTTTCTAAAGGTTGAAGAACTGATTTTAATTTTTCACAATTGAGAAAAATTTTGGTAAAATAATGCCAATAGATTTCTATAGCATCTAGAAGGAGAAGAAGAAGCAGCAGCAGCAGGAGAGGAGGAGGAGGAGGAAGAGGAGGAAAGAGGAGAGGAAGAGGAGGGAAGGAGGAGACGGAGAGGGAAAGGGAGAAGAAGAAGAAGAAGAAGAAGAAGAAGAAGAAGAAGAAGAAGAAGAAGAAGAAGAAGAAGAAGAAGGAGGAGGAGGGGAGGGGGGAAAGAGGAGGAGCAGCAGAAGACGAGGAGGAGAAAAGAGGAGGAGGAAGAGGACAGAGGAGGAGGAGGAGGAAGAAGAGGAAGAGGAGAGAAGGAGGAGAGGGAGATGGAGAGGGAAAGGGAGAAGATGATGAAGAAGAAGAAGAAGAAGAGAAGAAGAGGAGGAGGAGGAGGAAAGAGGAAGGGGAAGAGGAGAGAAGGAGGAGAGGGAGAGGGAGACAGAGCGGGAAAGGGAGAAGAAGAAGAAGAAGAAGAAGAAGAAGAAGAAGAAGAAGAAGAGGAGGAGGAGGAGGAGAAGGGGGGAGAACGAAGAAGGAGAGGAGGAAGATGAGAGGAAAAAGAGGAAGAAGAGGAAGAAGGGGATGAGTAAGAAGAAAGGTCTGAAATCTATGCCATCGGGTTTCATCTTTTGAAACTAGAAAACGAAAACAAATTAAACCCAAACCAAGCAGAAGAAAGGAACTCAAAGACAAAAATCACATGAAAGAAAGCAGAAAAATGATAGAGAATAATCAGTGAGACCAAATGCTTTCCGGAGGTGAAAAAAAGGGATCAATTTCTACCAAGACTGATCCCAAAATGAAGAGAAACAAGGGAAGTATTAACAATATATCAGAAATTAGTAAATGTAGCATTACTGGAGATTCACAGATACTAAAAAAGGAACAAAGTAATATTATGAACTTTATATAATTAATTTGACAACTCAGATGCAGTGGGTAAATCCCATGAAAGACAGAAATTATCAAAGCTCAATCAAGAATAAGGGGTGCCTGGCTGGCTCAGTGGGTAAAGCTTGTGACTCTTGATCTCTGGATTGTGAGTTCAACCCCCACTTCGGGCTCTGTACTGACAGCTTGGAGCCTGGAGCCTGCTTCAGATTCTGTCTCCCTCTCTCTCCGCCCCTCCCCAACTCATGCTCTGTCTCTCTCTCAAGGGTAAACATTACCAAAAAAATTTAAATTTAAGATATATTATTTACAACTGCACTGAAAATAAAAAATAATCACAGTTAATATCATAAAAGACAGAAAGACCTATACATTAAAAACTACAAAAACTACTGAGAAAATTTTAAAAGACCTATATCAAGGGAGAGATATATACTCTGTTCAGGGGTTAAAAAATTCAATACTGTCAAGAAGTCATTTATGTGTGGGACATAAACCCACACATATGTGGCCAACTGATTATGACAAAGGAGCAATGGCATAAAGTGGAGAAAACACAGCCTTTTCAATAAATGGTGCTGGAACAACTGGATATCCATATGCAAAAGAATGAACTTGTATCCATACTTTTTTTATCATAAATAAAAAAGAATATAAAATGGGTCACAGATCTAAATGTAAGACCTAAAACTATAAAACTTCTAAAAGAAAGCATGAGAGAAAAGCTTTGTGAGCTTGTGCTATGCAAATATTTCTTAGATATGAAAACCAAAAGCAACAATCATACAAGAACAAATGAATGTGTAAATGACTTCACCAAAAAGAAAAACTGCTCTTCAAAAACATGGTTGAGAGAAGGAAAAGTCACAGACTGGGAGAAGAAAAACCTTGCAAAAAAAGAGAGGTGAGAAAGGAACTGTATCTAGCCCTTTCCACCATCTTTCTGTGCCACCATCATGATGCATGTGAATGTCGTGGCACATGCTCCCCAAAGCATCACAATACTGAAGAGAGAAGCAAACGCCAGGTCCTTACTAGGCAATGCTCCAAAGACATTGTCCACTTTCTAACTGTGATGATGAAACATGGTTACACTGGTGAACTTAGATTCATTGATGACCACAAACTTGGGAAAATTGTTGTGAACCTCACAGGCAGGTTAAGCAAGCATGGAGTGACTGGCCCCAGAATTGATGGACAATGCAAAGATCTAGAAAAATGGCAGAATAATCTGCTCAGTTTGGTTTCATTATACTGACCTCCTCAGCTACAGTCATGGACCATGAAGAAGCAAGATGAAAACACACAGAAGGGGAAATCCTGGGATTCTTTTTCTAGGGATGTAATACATATGTGCAAATAAAATGCCTCAGTGGAAAAAACAACAACAACAACCACAAAAAAAAAAAAACAAAAAGAAAACAAAATAAGGAACTGTGTCTAGAATATACAAAGAATTCTGAAAACTCAACAACTAAGAAAACAAACAAACAAATTTTTAAAACAACCAAAGATTTGGACAATTCAAAGAAGATACACAGATGGCAAACAAGCACATGAAAATATTCTCACCATCATCTGTTATTAGGGAAATGTATATTGAAACCATAATGAGGTACATACTAAATGTCCATCCAAATGGCTAGGATTTAAAAAGCTGACAATACTAAGTGTTCATGAATATGTATGCAGGAATTGGTGCTCTCACAGACTGCTGGTGGGAATGGAAAACCATACAACTCCTTTAAAAAACAATTTGGCAGCTTCATAATAAGGGACTATAAAGGGACATGAGATTTTTAAGGGCGACGAATATGTTAACTGTCTGGATTATGGTTATCGTTTCATACATGTAAACATATGTCAAAACTATCAAATGACACACTTCATACATGTGCAGTTTACCTAACTAAAGCTGTTGGAAACAAAAAGCTCTTTCACAGGAAGAAACATCTAAAACAGTGGATAAGACACAGATGGAAAGAAGGATGTAAAACCATACAAGATGAAGCCAGAGGACTGTGGCCTTTAACCTAATAGCAATGAGAAGTAATAGCTAAGCTTTAAGCAAGGGGGTACCATGATGAAAGACACTTTTTAAAACATATACTAATTATGGTTGCAGTGTAGACCAAGGTCCTGAGAGGTAGAATGGCAGGGAAAACAGTCCTGAGGTTATTTCAGTCATCTAGGAGAAAAATAATGACCTGACCTGGGTGAAGGCACAGAAGAGAAGCAGAGTTAAACATATTAGATGTGCCATTCCCACTAAGAAAGGTACAGTAGAAATGATGACTCTCTGGCTGGGAGGATACAATAGTTCTCCTTTTATTTTAATATAAAACATATTTCTGAGATGAGCAGCTCTATAATACAGCAGTGCTCTATGGGGCAGTAGTAGGCAGGTGTGCATGTATTACTACAGCAATATACGTAAAAAGGCTTCCTACCTTTACAATCCATGCCAAGTTGTTCAATCAGCAACATGAAATTCTTAGAGTAAGACAACTCACAATGCTCTGAAGCTGTTTCAGATGACTGAATGAAGCCGACAAGGTCATCCATAGAAGTAATTTGCTTTTTGACCTACCAATGAATAATACCATTTCAAAATGTCCCCCAAATATTTATAAAATATACTAGGTGTAGAGAAGTGATAAATACCCGTCTTTTTATAAAAGCAAAAACAGGGGCATCTGAGTGGCTCAGTCGGTTGAGCATCCGACTCCATTTTGGCTCAGGTCATGACCTCAGGGTTCCTGAGTTTGAGTCCCACGTTGACCTCCACAATGACAGCATGGAGCCTGCTTGAGATTCTCTCTCCTTCTCTCCCTTGGCCCCTCCCCCACTTGTGCGTGCTCTCTCTCAAAATACATTTTAAAAATAAGTGAATAAACATTTAAAAGCAAAACCACAGAGACTTTAAAAGAACAGATTTTTATCAAAAAGACACTGTTATCCATAGCTAGTATTTTTTTTTTAATTTTTTTTCAACGTTTATTTATTTATTTATTTTTTGGGGGACAGAGAGAGACAGAGCATGAACGGGGGAGGGGCAGAGAGAGGGAGACACAGAATCGGAAACAGGCTCCAGGCTCTGGGCCGTCAGCCCAAAGCCCGACGCGGGGCTCGAACTCACGGACCGCGAGATCATGACCTGGCTGAAGTCGGACGCTTAACCAACTGTGCCACCCAGGCGCCCCAGTATAGCTAGTATTTCTAAGCAACTTTTTCACAGCAAATGTCTCTACAACAAAGGAAGATTTTCTATTTTTTCACTACATCTTTCATAAAGTATTTTTTTGCCACTGAACAATATTCCTAACAAATATGTATCAAAATAATATAATAAAATAAAAATAAAATAAATAATAAATAAAATAAAATTACAATGTCTATTTTGCTTAACTTGTTCTTTTTCTTAGAAATTTTCTTCACAGGTCTGAAAAAAACCAACAATTCTTTTCAGGCAAATAGTAAAGACTTAAAATACAAAGCATATCTAAACCTATTGTTTCTGATATAAAATCTCTGCACTTGAAACTAATTTTCTACAAAGGGGATTAAACAACAGAGTAACATTAAACAACATAAAAAATACACTACTGCTAATATTAACAAAGGATTAGGTGTATCCAGTTGTAGTATATGTGCTGCTGAAGCGAGCACAACAAAGTACTAAAGTTAGATAAAAACTAACAAAAGCAAAGGAAAATCCTAATGCTACTTGCATTATTTGATAGGAATGATACCATTGTTTCTCTTGTTGTCATTTTACTAAAAATAAGCTTTTATTGGCACTAAAACCTACTTGGAAAGTGCAAGTTAAGTCCCTATGTGAAAGAACCCCTTTTTAACAGTCATGATATTAACATGTTGAAGACTCACTATGCAACTACTCTCTAGGCATTACTATGAGCACTTTACATGTCTTCAAGGTATTTGAAGGCCCACAACAATCCTATGAAGTAGGTTATTATATTAGGTATTTTACACAGGAAGAAAATGAGGCACAGAAAGTCGAAGTGACTTGCCCAAGAAGCCCTAATCTCTGGCTAAGAACAGAACCTGAATTCAAACCCAGGAATGTGCCTTCAAAGCATATGTTTTATACTATGTGGTTAAAGTAATACTCCAGTGTTTCTAACTAATATGACAGCAAATGAATCTATATTATGATTCGATTTCTAGCTATGGTGATACATAACAATTTCTGAATCTTACACATTTTTTTTTAATTTTTTTTCAACGTTTATTTATTTTTGGGACAGAGAGAGACAGAGCATGAATGGGGGAGGGGCAGAGAGAGAGGGAGACACAGAATCGGAAACAGGCTCCAGGCTCTGAGCCATCAGCCTAGAGCCCGACGCGGGGCTCGAACTCACGGACCGCGAGATCGTGACGTGGCTGAAGTCGGACGCTTAACCGACTGCGCCACCCAGGCGCCCCGAATCTTACACATTTTTTAAGAGACTTTATACTTGGCAAGATGGGAAATCTACTTTCAATAAACTAAAGATTTGCTTCTTCTAGAGAAGTTCCTCAACAGGCATTCATTCGTTCATTCATTCATTCATTCATTCATCCATTCATTCCACTGTTTATACCCACATTCAACACATACTTATTGAGCATACAATCTGTGTCAATGGCACTGTTGGTACAGGAAGCATGGTTTTGGTAATTTAGAGCTCTCTAGTCCAAAAGGAATAATCTGTTATGGATTACTAGTTTCTTTTCCAATTGTAAATAAACAAAATCTTCCCCTTTCCCCAGAACCTAAATAATATTAACTTAATAGAACCAGAAACTTTAAAGTCCCTAACAAAATCATAGCTATTTGTGATATTATCAAAGGCACTGGATATCTAAAATCATCAAGGAAGGATTAGCTTTATTCAGAATGGCCTCAGTGTTTGCATACATTTATGATAAGTGTGTGTGTGTGTGTGTATGTATGTATATATATATATATATATATATATATATATATATATATATATACATACACTTATATATACATATAGAACTCATACACATATACTTATATATACATAGAGAACTTACACAGCCATATATATACATGTATATGTATATATATATGTATATATACTTGCATACATACATATATATTTTTAAATCTGCACATTCAATTGTATGAGAATACCCCATTGTGGAACCAATTCAGAATAAACCAACTTCTTCCACAAAATTACATGAATAAGAGTACTAAAGACAATTACTATAATCTTTAAAAGAGAATGTAATACAATCAACAAACTTCCTAATGTTTGGAAACGCAAACAAAATTAAATTAACTAACCATGTCTATCTCTATTGATCATTTCCAACACTACACATACTCTAAAAGCTCCCATCTTAAAATAAAAAGAGAAAGAAAATGCCTTTGTAATTCACATTCTTTTTCAGTTATCATCCATTTCTCTATTACTTTTCCCAATTAAAATGCTCTAAGGAGTTGTTTACACTTGCTCATCTTCCATGCTTCCATGGTGACTACTGAAACTGCTCCTTGACAAAGTCACTTACCCTCATCACAACTTTTCAAGCAGTGTGTTTGATATGTTGAGTATTTCTTGCTTTAGCTTGGACCTACCTACACTACAGCATTTTATTTCCACAAAAGGTAATCACTGCTAAAATTCCTTCACAGGCACATAAAGAATTTATAGATTTTACCTGCTTTCATGCTGATCCTTTTCACTGAAATGGCTGCCATCATTCTTTTGTAGTGGACTACCAGTTAGGGAATCTGCCTTCTGCAACACTGGTGTGATCACAGATCCTTTTGATGTCCCTTTTTCATTTTCACCTTTATTTATCTTCTTCATATGTAAACCAGGTTCCCTCCTTAAAAAAAAAAAGCCATTAAAAAGCCATAAAAAAGCCAATGTTTTCTAATAATTTTACTGATAAAGAATAAAAAGACAATTTTCATCAAGTTCTGAATTTTACCCATCTGACTTAAGTTGATTACTTCAGAGAACAATGCTGAAGTACCAACCATACACAAGGAAATACTCATCTGTTGCTTCAAACACAGATAAATATACAATTAGAATACAATGTGATTTGTAAGAATGGACATGTGAAAAGCTGCAAGTGAGGACAAGAAAGGCTTTACTGAAGAGGGAAAATAAACAGCAGAGGTCACCAGGGAAAGAAACGGGAGAAAACCGTTTTCTTAGAGATTAGAATGTGAGCACAAAGATTACACAGATGGCATCTAGGTGCCTTGAAAGGAAAAAGTATAAGCTTTTAGGAACTTGGAAAAAAGCATAAAATACATGGAAGCAAGTAGTAAGAGATCAGTCAGGAAAGAAACTCTGAAGAACCTTGAAGGTTACACTAAAAAGTTAGAGTTCATTTCCTAAAGGCAGTGACTCTTAGACATGGGAGTAATAACTAGATTTATGCTATATTTTCGGCTTTGCTTTTAAATATAAGAATGCTTAATTTCAACAAAGTTTTAAAGCAGCATGAGGTCCATATAACATGAAAGAAGAAATCAAGGAAATATCTTAGGGGAAAACTACTTTTAAAATACCCATATGTCAGAGCGATATCAGTATCATAGCTGAATAAGATGTACCTTGTTGCGTCTCCCCACCTACAACTGGCATCTTATCCACCCACAGGCAAAACTGCCTTTGCAGGAGCTGTGGGAATCTAGCACCATTTTCCAAGGGACCGAGGAAAAGTCTTGCCTACCCGTGCATCAGGTAACAGGCATACGTACTACAGTCTAATCTGTGGACCTAGCAATAGCCCATAAAGTGCCTCCAGCTCCTCCCTCTCAGCCACATCTGGGAGTCCCTCCCTAGAAAACACTGTCTAGGATAATAGCCCGTGGATGAGAGAGCCTTTTTGGAAAACCAGGTGTCCTGCAGAGAATTTCCAGCATACCACTGGAGCAAAAAAATCAGGTTTGGACACACTGAAGAGGTAGTCGTTAAAGACTGGAGGAGGTAACTGCTACTTCAAATGCAAAGACAGCAATGCAAAATTGCAAAGAATATAAAATATCAAGGAAATATGATACCATCAAAGGATCACAATAATCTTCCAGTAATCAATCGGAAACACATGGAGATCTGTAATTTATTCAAAAGAGAATAGCAATTTTAAGGAAACTCAGTGAGTTACAAGAAAAACACAAAAAGCCAATTCAGTAAAATCAGAAGAACACTCTATGAATAAAATGAGAAGCTTAACAAAGAGCTGGAAATAGTAAAAACTAACTAAACAAAAATCCTGGAGCTGAAGAGTATAATGAAGGAGATGAAAAAAGCAAGAGTGATCACTGACAGGAAATGGATCAACCAAAAAAAAATGTGAATTGAAAGACAGGAACTATCAAATTAGCCAGTCAGCAGAGAACAAAGTAAAAATAATGAAAAAGAGTGAGGAAAGACTATGTGACTACAAGCGAACCCTCATAAGGCTATTCGCAACTTCTCAGCAGAAACCTTCCATGCCAGGAGGCAGTGGGATTACATATTCAAAGTGCTAAGAGAAAAAAGACTACCAATCAAGAATACTTTACTCAGCAAAATTATCCTTCAGAAATCAAATCGAATAAATACATTTGATACACCGCATTAACAGGATAAAAAAAAATTATATCATCATCCCAGCATGTGAGGAAAAAGCATTTGACCTAATTCATCTTTTCAGGATAAAAACTCTCAACAAAGTGGGTACTGAATTGTCACACCTGGACATAATGAAGTCCAATATGATAAGCCCATAGCCAACATCATATGCAGTGGTAAAAAACTGAAAACTTTTACTCTAAGTTCAAGAACAAGGCAAAATTTCCCACTTGACCACTCCTATTCAACAGGATAGAGGAAGTCCTAGTCAAAGCAGTCAGGCAAGAAAAGGAAATAAAAGGCATCCAAGTCAGAAAAGAAGAAATAAAACTGTCTTTGTTTGCAGATGATATGTTCTTATATATACAAAATCCTGAAGATACCACCAAAAAGCTCTTCCAAGGATGAAGCATAAAAAATCAACATAAAGATGCAGGGGTGCCTGGGTGGCTCAGTCAGTTAATCTTCTGACTTCGGCTAAGCTCATGATCTCGTGGTTTGTGGTTCAAGCCCCCTATTGGGCTCTGTGCTGACAGTTCAGAGCCTGGAGCCTGCTTTGGATTCTCTCTCTCTCTCTCTCTCTCTCTCTGCCCCTCCCCTGTTCACACTCTGTCTCTTCAGCCTCTACTACAAAGCTGTGATCATCAAGACAGTATGGTATTGGCACAAAAACAGACACACAGACCAATGGAATAGAATAGAAACCCCAGAGGTGAACCCACAAATGTATGGCCAACTAAACATTGACAAAGCAGGAAACAGTATCCCATGGAAAAAAAAGACAGTCTCTTTCTTCTGGGAGAACTGGACAGCAACATGCAGAAGAATGAAACTAGATGACTTTTCTTACACCATACACACAAATAAACTCAAAATGGATGAAGGACCTGAATGTGAGACAGGAAACCATCAAAACCCTAGAGGAGAAAGCAGGAAAAAAAACCTTTTTGACCTCTGCCACAGCAATTTCTTACTTGACACATCTCCAAAGGCAAGGGAATTAAAAGCAAAAGTGAACTATTGGGACTTCATCAAGATAAAATCTTCTGCACTGCAAAGGAATCAATCAACAAAACCAAAAGGCAACCGACAGAATGGGAGAAGATATTTGCAAATGACATATTGGATAAAGGAAGGGCTAATATCCAGAACCTGTAAAGAACTCACCAAAATCCACACCCACAAAACAAATAATCCAGGGAAGAAATGGGCAGAAGACATGAATAAACACTTTTCCAAAGAAGACATCCAAATGGACAACAGACACATGGAAAGATGTTCAACGTCACTCCTCATCAGCGAAATACAAATCAAAACCACACTGAGATACCACCTCATGCTGGTAAGAGTGGCTAAAATGAACAAATCAGGAGACTACAGATGCGGGCGAGGATGTGGAGAAACGGGAACCCTCTTGCACTGTTGGTGGGAATGCAAACTGGTGCAGCCACTCTGGAAAACAGCGTGGAGGTTCCTCAAATAATTAAAAATAGAACAACCCTATGACCCAGCAATAGCACTGCTGGGAATTTACCCAAGGGATACAGGAGTGCTGATGCATAGGGGCACATGTACCCCAATGTATACAGTAGCACTTTCAACAATCGCCAAATTATGGAAAGAGCCTAAATGTCCATCACCCGACGAATGGAGAAAGAAGATGTAGTTTATATATACAGTAGAATACTACTTGGCAATGAGAAAGAGTGAAATCTGGTCATTTGCAACAACGTGGATAGAACTGGAGGGTATTATGCGAAGTGAAAATAAGTCAGGCAGAGAAAGACAGATACCATATGTTTTCACTTATATGTGGATCCTGAGAAACTTGACAGGAGACCATGGGTGGGGGGGGGGGACGGGGGAAAATAAGTTACAGAGAGGGAGGGAGGCAAAAAATAAGAGACTCATAAACACTGAGAATAAACTAAGGGTTGATAGGAGGTGGGGGAGAGGGGAAAGTGGGTGATGGGCATTGAGAAGGGCACCTGTTGGGATGAGCACTGGGTGTTGTATGGAAACCAATTTGACAATAGATATTTAGTTAAAAAAATTACAAAATCAGCATCAAGAGATCAGTTGCATTTCTAAACAATGCATTTCTAAACAATGCATTTCTAACAATGAAATAGCTGGAAAAGAAATATAAGGAAAAAATCCCCTTCCCCAAAACACCAAAAAGAACAAAATACTTTGGAAAAAATTTAATCAAGGACTTTCTGAAAGATAGGTACAGTAAAAACTACGAGGCATTGGTAAAAGAAACAGCAGAGACACAAACAAATGGGAAGATAGCCCATTGTTCATGGATTTGAAAAATTAGTATCATTAAATATCCACATTACCTGAAACCACCTACAAAGTCAATGCAATCCTTGTCAAAATTGCAATGACCATTTTCACAGAAATAGGAAAAGCATTCCTCAAATGTGTAAGGAACAAAAAAGACCCCAAATAGCCAAAGCAATCCTAAGAAAGAAGAAAAAATCTGGAAGCATCACACTTGCTGGTGTCAAACTATTACAAAGTTATGGTAATAAAAACCATACGAAGTTGCACAAAAACAAACACAAAGATGAATGAAACAGAATAAAGAACCCAGAAATAAACCAATGCATAAAGTCAACTAAAAACCCATGCATAAAGTCTTTTTGTTAAGAGACCCAAGAATACTCAAAAGAGAAAAGGTAATCTCTTCAATACATGATGCTGAGAAAACTGGATATTAACATGCAAAAGAAGAAAACTGTGCCTCTACCTTATACCACTCACAAAAGTCAACCCAAACTCAAATAAAGACTTCTATATAAAATCTTAAATCAAAAAAGTCCTAGAAGAAAACATAGGATAAAAGCTCCATATTTCAGACAGACCCAGTCCTGGCAATGAAACCACTGGAATAAAGGGATGACCTACCTGACATATTTTTCTCATGTTATATTATTTATTTTTGACAGTGATAGAGACAGAGCACAAGCAGGGGAGAGGCAAAGAGAGAGGGAGACACAGAATCTGAAGCAGGCTCCAGGCTCTGAGCTGTTAGCACAGAGGCTGACGCAAGGCTCAAGCTCGTGAAGTGCAAGATCATGACCTGAGCCGAAGTTGGACGCTTAACCAACTGAGGCACCCAGGTGCCCCGACATATTTGAAATTTGGAAATACACTGCTAAATCACCTTTCAGAAAGGAGTTACCAATTTCATCCAGCCACAGTGTCTAAGAATGTCATTTTCCTCACATTTCCTAACTTTGGTTATTTTTTTTAATAAAATATTTATCACTATGACTGCAAAAAATGGTATCTCATTGGTATTTACATTTTTCTCATTAGCACGTAGGATGAAATATCTCCACGAAAAATACGAAAATTGTTCATTATGAACATTAGCTCAAACTAGAAAAGTTTGTTGCATAGGAAAATAACAATTACCTACTATTTAAATATTGCTATATAGGCTTACCTATCAGAATCTTTATTTTCTGTAATAGGCAATTGATGGTTATCAGTTTTTCCATTCTGTCTTTGTGGAATTAATCCAGCAGCCGCAGCATCATGTATGTTTCTGATACTTCCATGTCACTTCTTCTGTGCTTCTTTTTTTCTTCAACCTTTAATGGAACTTGATACTAAAGGTAATTGTTACTTTAGTCAATAAAAAGTTTTTTCATTCATTTTATCAGTTGACAGTTTGTCATAGATTCAATGGAGGAAAATATTCTGTGTTTACTTTATCATTACAAGTAATTGTAATTTTTATAAACTCGGCTTCATTTCTGTTGGAATTTTAAAAAAAGCAGAAGTTAACAAAATTTCTAAAAGGGCTTTCTTAATTTTGTACTCTTATTCATATCCACACTTTGCTACCGAGAATTCCCCACCCACTCCCACCCCATCTGACCAAGAGATACAAAGAAATAAAAAGACGAGACAAAATTTATCCTTTTCTATCCTTACCACCTGGGTTTTACACAACAGCCAGATTTAAAACATGGGACATGGAGGTGCTCCAGTAACAAAAACAGGAAGCTTTCCTTTTTCTGCACGGAGCTATTCTTTCCCTGACTGCCTTTTACAGTTCTTTTTCTTTTGGATCCTAAGGTTCTCAAAAAAAAGTGACAGTGTCCCCTAAATTTATGAACCAAAGTTTGCCACAACACAAAAGGAACAAAGTGAAATGGACGTTAGGGTGGAATTCTGAGAAATTAGTAACGCTCTCCGAATCTCACATTCAATAACCCTAAAACTTTATAGGGAGAGGGTATAAAAGTAATGATCACCTTTAATCCCATTTGCTACTGATAACATGAGTAAAACTCAAAAAGGTTAAATGATTTGTCCCAAGTTCCTAAAGTGGCATTCCCTAGCATTTTATGGCACCAAAAGAGATGATACGATTCTTGAATGCTGAATCAGAGAAATGACCACAAATTCATTAAATTAATCAGATGCATGAAAAGTGTGACTTTGGCACAGTAAATTAATACCTTGATAGGGGACGAGGAGATTAGCTACTTATTCTTTCAAAGGAGGGTATCTCTAGATTTTGTCTATTTCTAAAGTCCACACATCTCAAAAGTCAGTTTTCTCCCTTGGAGTTAAATACTGAAGGTTTGCTGAAGGTTTATGCTACCTACATGGTAAAAATCATACAGGCCAGGGGCGCCTGGGTGGCTCTGTCGGTTGAGCGTCCGACTTCAGCTCAGGTCATGATCTCGCGGTTCGTGAGTTCAAGCCCCGCGTCTGGCTCTGTGCTGACAGCTTGGAGCCTGGAGCCTGTTTCCGATTCTGTGTCTCCCTCTCTCTCTCTCTCTGACCCTCCCCCATTCATGCTCTGTCTCTCTCTGTCTCAAAAATAAATAAACGTTTAAAAAAAATCATACAGGCCAAAAGGTATCATATTTTATTGAACATAAAGTGAAGGTTTGACTCAACAGAAACATCTGAGAATGATGATTAAAAAATGTGGAAAAAAGGGGTTGACAATACAAATAGCTGTTATTAAGCCTATCTCAAAGGGGTCATGTAGAAATTCTAAGTTCCAAGATTGTGAGTAAAGCAGACAAGACTGCATATATTTGTGGGGAATAAGCTTAGGAATTCCCTGAGACTGCACTGATGGGTTAACCAGGTGTAAAAAATTACAAAGCCATAGGATGCTCACACCCAAGTTTGGGTAAACAAGATTAGGTATCTAGGTATAGAGAGGGCGGGGCAAAGGCTCTAAGACCAAGGTGTGTGAGGTAAACAAGATTAGATATTCAGGAGGACACACTCCCCAATTTAGTACTATGGCAGAAAGCTGCTTTCACAGGAAGGAAGGACCAAATTAGGTAAACAGGTAAATAGGGCTATAGGCTGTAGGCTGCAGGGTGAAGATGCCCAGAGGGGAGCTAATTAGCAAAAGAAAGGTGCCTTGTGGATCCTGAGGCAGCATCTGTCTTCTCCCCTAGACTAGTTAAGATCAACAGAGAAGGTGCCTCAGGTCGGCTGTTAACAACCATCTGCCAGGGGCCAGGCTTTTGTTTTATATTGACCCAAACCCCTAACACCCTATATCTTCAAACCCCCTTTCCCTCATGCCCATGAGTTCATGTTCACAGATTGTCTCTTTGTGCACATCCATCACCATGTTTCGAAGCCTTCTGATCCTAATAAAAACAGAGCAAGGACCCTTAATCGGGGCTCCTGTGTTCTCTGGGACATTAGCTGTCTCTCCCATTGTAATCCTGCATCTCGCTGCTGTCTTGCTAGACAAGCAAGAACCCTAGACCCAGAGTCTACAGACACATACTGAAGCAATAAATAGATTGCTTTAGCTAGGAACATTTGTTTATATTCCTTCTCTTAGTTATTGCTTCTTTCCCATTTTATTGTTTATGGAAATGCAATTTATATTTAAGTCAATGTATTTTTTAAAAACCTGGAGATTATTATGTTTTTTAAGCAGTTTCCTTATGGTTATTCTGGTTCATGAGGTCACATGGTACTTATATAGCTAAGTTAGTTTCCCAGTTCATATACTACTTGGAAGACTGACACAGAAACTTTAAGGAAAACAAATCATACGAATGTTTTCCTGAACTCCTATTTGTTAGATAGCAGAAATAATCTATTTCCAGACACAATTACTTATTTAGACAATTCCATTTTATGCAACTCTTGTTCTCTTAAGTGGAAAATCAGAATGGATTAGATAATTGCTAAAGAGAAAAAAACAAGAGTAACAGCAAGGCAGACCTCCTTCTCTTTTGGAGGTTGAACTTTCTCTCTTTCCAAAGACAGGAACTCTGAGACATGCTTATCTCATTCTTAAACCTTTGCATATCTTGATGTAATTCTTCACTTAGATATACTTCAGATGCTGGAAAACTAGATGCTGAAGAAGAACTCACAATTTCTAATTCAGAATCAATACTTTTATAGTTAGGAGTACTGTCATTATATGCATATAAAGCCTTCTGGAAAAAAGTCTTGTACTGGTTTTGTTTTCTCGTGTTTGTGACAGCAGAAATATCATGCCTTTTTGTTTGAACCATGTGTTTCATCACATCGCAGCAGACAATCCACAAATGAAAAAGGCTCTCTGAATCACTAGACTGAGGTCTAGTTTACAATTGGTGGTATTTTGGTCCATATTTTTTGCCATTTGCATGTCAAACTCTTGGTCTTCCTTCACTTTAAATGTAACTAGTGGTTTCCTTGCTTTTTTATTTTCTATATCATTTTAAAAATCCTCATTGTTGTTAAAAAGATGCTCAATGTCTGGTTTGTTCTCATTTTCATAGTCTGATTTACTTTCTTTCTTTCTGTAATATGAAATTTATTGTCAAATTGGTTTCCATACAACACCCAGTGTTCATCCCAACAGGTGCCCTCCTCAATGCCCATCACCCAGCCTCCCCTCCCTCCCATCCCCCATCAATCCTCAATTTATTCTCAGTTTGTAAGAGTCTCTTATGGTTTGGCTCTCTCCCTCTCTAAGGTTTTTTTTGTTTTGTTTTGTTTTCACTTCCCCTCCCCCATGGTCTTCTGTTAAGTTTCTCAGGATCCACAAAAGAGTGAAAACATAAGGTATCTGTCTTTCTCTGTATGGCTTATTTCACTTAGCATCACACTCTCCAGTTCCATCCACATTGCTACAAAAGGCCATATTTCATTCTTTCTCATGGCCAAGTAGTATTCCATTGTGTATATAAAGCACAATTTCTTTATCCATTTGTCAGGTGATGGACATTTAGACTCTTTCCATAAATTTGGTGATTGTTGAAAGTGCTGCTATAAACATTGGGGTACAAGTGCCCCTACACATCAGCACTCTTGTATCCCTTGGGTAAATTCCTAGCAGTGCTATTGCTGGGTCATAGGGTAGATCTATTTTTCATTTTTTGAGGAACCGCCACACTGTTTTTCAGAGTGGCTGCACCAGTTTGCATTCCCACCAACAGTGCAAGAGGGTTCTTGTTTCTCCACATCCTCGCCAGGATCCATAGTCTCCCGATTTGTTCATTTACCCACTCTTGACTGGTGTGAGGTGATATCTCAGTGTGGTTTTGATTTATATGTCCCTGATGATTTGCTTTCTTTTAAAGAAAGCTTAGAAGATGACTGGCGAGCATATTCTGGGGACCCAGAGTATGAATAAGAGAGAATGACATTTTCAAGACTAGGCTCATTTTGTTCAGGAAATGCCTGAAATACTACCGAGACAGACACTCCAAATGCATCTTCTTCCTCACAATCAACTACAGTATCTGTCCAATTCAAAGGTATCTCCTTTCAGTTGGTTCCTTCTTAGAGTGACCCCGTGGTGGTTCTTCAAGATGAGTAGGAATGCTGTATTATTAACAAATTTCAACAACTTCAGCTTTCATTCACTGGTGATGAGTTTTAAGCTATTTTTCCAGTCTAATTTGTCTTATTTGATCCACATTTCCTCAAAGTTTTGCATAGAAGCATGTCTTAAATATACAGATATATCATGCTCCCTATCACATTCCTTATTCATTGCTGGTTCTTGAGTCATTTTTTGCAGTTGCAAAAACGGATGGTTAATTTCCTTGTTTTGATTTTCACATGTCTTTTCTGCCAGGATACATGTTTGTAAAAACACCTTATCCTTAAGTAATCAAGTATGGACAAAGAAAAATGAGAAAATAATTACAATTTAACTGTTAACTTTCTTAACCTATGTTTAGCTGTTCCCAAGTCACTGGATTGTAACTTCCTGTAAGAAGTGAAAACTAACTTGCCTTAGCCTAAGGCAGAAGAAAAATATGACTCATAAACTTAACCTTGTCAGTTTTTGGAACTAAAAAATCCATTACGTGTTAAATCGACCAAAAAATAAGTTAGATAATTTTTAATGTCACAAACCTTAAAAACTATTTAGCTTACCATCCCTTATAACGAGCACTAAAGTACATTTGAGTACTTTTTAAAGATTAATAACTAGAGAATTGGAAAACTTTAAAGTATTAGCAGCCAAATCAATTAATATCAAAGAGAAAGAAATGCGCTGGCAGTGTGAATCGGCTTAAGATTCTCTCTCTCCCCTGCCCTCACCGACCCACATGCTCTGTCCTCTCTCTGTCAAAAGAAATAATTAAAAGAGAAAGAAATCATAAGGAACAGAAAATACATTTACAGGATAGTACTCTATTTATTGAAAAATATCTGTGTGTAAGTGGACTCCCACGGTACAAACCCACCTGGTTCAAGGGTCAACTGCATACCTGTATGATGTCTCCACTAAGAGATTACCAGAACTTAACATTAGAGCCAAATTAGAAAATCAAAACCCCGATCCTACTTTCCCATTCTTTTCTGGACACTATGGCCATTTTATTGGCCTTCAGACATCTACACATTTCAAACAAGTATTTTCTTGGGGGGCCTGGGTGACTTAGTCGATTAGGCGCCCAACTTTGGCTCAGGTCATGTTCTCAATTTCATGAGTTCGAGTCCTGCATTGGGCTCCTTGCTCTCAGTGCAGAGCCTGCTTCGGATCTTCTGTCCCCCCACCCCGCTCTCAACAATAAACAAACATTCACCAAACAAAGTATCCTCAATATATAGTAAGTCACTAAAAGCCACTGTGATCATTTTGTCTTCTATTTCTATAACACGCTTTATAGTTTACAAAACGTTGCCACATTTGTTCATTCCACATAACCAAGAGGTGGGTATTGGTGCCATTTTTAGGAACAAGGTCATTGACATTCAAGCAAGTTTTTCCAAGATCCCACAGCTAGGAAGTGACGGAACCAAGATGCTAGCATGTCTTTTGATTTCAAATACAGTGCTTGTAGCATTATGCAGCAGCTGCCTGAGCCTAAGAGATCAGGACCTTTGCACCTCCTTCCCTAGTTGTCACCTTAGAATAGGTCATCATTACTTTACTTACATTACCACAAGTAGGACTGCGAAGTTATTTTAATTATCCAAAATGGGTTTTACTTATTGAAGCACCACTAAACCAAACTGTGGTCATCATAATCCCAATGCTCCTTGTAGATCTACTTGACAATCCAAATACATTATCATCAAGTCCCAGGCCTTATCTTTGGAAGGTTCAAGTTGTAAACACCATAATCCAAACTCTTTCTGGATGTCAGTAGGAGTCTGACACATGATCCCGTATACACCACAGGATCATACACTTGGCCATAGGTTGATCTAGAGTAATTCTTTAGTGTTTCAGATAACTTAACTTCAAAACCCAAACTCATTCCCTCCAAGCCTTCGTTTTCTGCACTAATACTACACAACTTTCATTACATCTGCAAATTAGCAGAACTCTACTATGCTGTATGCTCATAATTAACACATAATTATTTTATCACATATAGGAAAACATAGAAGGAAATCATTTCTGTGGGCAAATGCAGAGATGAGAGAGTGAAGTCAAAGCATCTCTTGGACGTTTTAACATCACTCCATGCTTATACTTAAAAATAAGAAGAAGACAGTACCTCAGGAAGAGAAGGTGATTCTACATCTTCCTCTTCTCCTAATTCTAATGCTGACATCATATCTAGAGAATACGGTCACAGATAAATTAATGAAAACATGTGTTACTATGAACTTTAAACACATACACAAGTCTATCTCCATTCATGAATATTTCAATAAAATAAAAGCAATAGCAGAAAAGATGTTCAGGGGGTTCAAGATTTTCCAGAAGTAAAAGGGGGTTGTACTTGGGATACTTATAAAGAAAGATAGCAACAGAAAAATATCTTCATGAAAAAAGGATAATATATTTGGATCTACATACTTTTAGATTTTTCTCATACTAGCATTGAATCATAGGAAAACAACTCACAGAGATTCACTAGCTTACCACTTCTGTAATTTTTATGCACTCCACCAGCAGAAGTCACACTGTCATTAACTGTTTGCTCTGGTGGCACATTTTCAATAATACCAACACCATCTTCCTTTGCTTCCATCGCTGACTTTGCTGTTCCTTCCCAGAAAAACAGCACAAAACAAAAACCCAACTTCAGAAAAACATCACATTAATTCATTTGGTCATGCACTCACCCACTCAGAAAGACAAGCACATACTGTATCTGTCAAGTCACAGCCACGATCCGGGGAGGAGCTGGAAATAGAAATAAAAGACAGAGTCTGTTCTATATGCTAGTAGCGGTAGAGATGCATGAAAACAGGTAAGGACAGAAAAATACCATCCTCTAGTTCTACAAGGGAAGTGAATAACATACAGTGAATGCACAAAGGAGGAAACACGTACATTTGGGAAGCTCAGCACACGTTGGTAAGATAGGGCTGTATCTTAAAAGACAAAGTGCACGGGGAGGGTGTGAAGGGCATTCTAGAAGGAGCAAAAGGATCAAGTATGAAATAACATAGTAAGTGACAACACCTATGCAATATGGCAAACCTGGAACAGAGTTATTGGGAATGAGATAGACAGATATTACTGGAACATCAGGATGAAACAAAACAAAACAAAAAAAAAGAGCAGTGTTATGCTAGAACATGAATTTTCTCCTTCAGGTACTGGGGATCCATTGAATAAGCAGAGGAGTGACATTGTCCCAAGTATATTTTAGAAAGGTCACTCTGGCAGCAATGGAGGATGAACGTAAAGACAGCAAAACCAGAAGAGTACTGCAAAATTATAGGTGAGAGAGTGAATTACAGGAATAACATATGAAAAATGGTATGCAGGTACAGACTATCGAATGTGGTGAGTGACAGCATGCGGTCATTTCAGGGAAGTTTGGAGTCCAGGACTTTTCCTGTTTCAGGAATGCTATTTATTAGACTAGGGAACACAAATGACAGAGCAGATTACAAAGAGTCAGGAAAGAGGAAAGGGAAAGCATCAGAAACAATGTCTTTAAACGAGGGCATATTAAATTTAAAGTACCCAGTGGACGTAGGAAGAAAATGTTAGGGCCGCCTGGATGCCTCAGTCAGTTAGCACCTGACTCTTGATTTTGGCTCCGGGCATGATCTCACAGTTCATGGGTTCAAGCCCCCCATCTGGTTCTGCACTGACAGTGCAGGGTCTGCTTGGGATCTTCTCTCTCTCCCTCTGTCTCTCTGCCCCTCCCCATTTGTGCTCTCTCTGTCTCTCTCTCCAATTAATAAATGAATAAACTTAAAAAAAACAAAAAGACAGAAAATTCAGATCAATACAGTTCAAGTAAGAAAAAAGCCCATCATAAATATCTATAAAACATATTAAACTGATATAATAATGCAAACCTACACAGAACTCTGAAGTTGTGAAAAGGAAAGTAAAAGGAGGCAGGAGGAGTTAAGATGGCAGGGGAGGGGGATCAGAATTTCCCTTGTCCCTCAAACACAGCAGTATTGAGGTCACAGCACTTGGAATGCCAGAAATACAGGCTGCAGAAGGACAGAAAAATCTCCACAAGTGCAAACAGACAGCTTGGCGGGACAGAAGTGTGTGTATGTGAATTGGAAGAAATAAAATGGGCAGCACAGGCATAGAGTGGGGGAAGCCCTTTGGTGGAGAAATGAAAGGAAGATAGAGAGAGAGGCTGTGGGAAGTGTATTTGGATAAGAGAAAACCTGTCCGGACCACAGACCAAGGAGAGGTTCAGAGAGCCAGTTTCTACTTTGCAAAACATCCTTAGAAGCCAAAAAACAGAATTTTCAAGGTTGCCAGACTTTCTCTAGACCAGAGCTACCACCTCCCATGCCTGGTGGGGAGGGAGCTGCCCCTAGACTTGGTAGCAATCCCAGGGCTACACTGGGGGAGAACACCTTGAGTATGGTGGAAAGAGGAGGTATTGCAGCCAGGTTGCTCTCACACCCCGGTTTACAACTTTAATTACCTTTCCCCATACAAGACAACATTGGGCAGATTCCAAGGATTAGAACATGAGTATCTTGGGGGGTGGGCATTATTCCGACACAGATAACATTGCCCAGGAGTGTCTGGGAGCAAGTACTATTTGAATGTAGAAACCCCTCCCTCCATAGGTACCCAGGGAGAGAATAAGAGACACTTGGCCGTTGGGGGGGGGGGCACTGGAGTCTCAGGGGGGCAGAACCATTGAGTATCTGCACCATGTCCTGTGTTCCTTTTGCCCTTGTCCTCCTCAGTCTGCACAGGTGACAGCCGACCTGCCCTGGGTGGAAGATTTGTGGGGGACCTCTCAGCCCTGTTCCACCCCATCACTCCCCTGGCTTTCTGTTCCACCTGTTCCTTCCCATGCCAGGGTGTGTGTGGCCCAGGCAGGGCTGACTCAGCCACCCTCTGTATCCAAGAGCCCAGGACAGATGGCTACCATCACCTACACTGGAAACAGCAACAGTGTTGGCAACCAGGGAGCAGCTTGGTTGTAGAAACACCTGGGCCATGTTCCCAAACTCCTGATCCACAGAATTATAACAGATTTTAAGGGATCTCAGAGAGATTCTTAGGCTCCAGGTTAGGCAGCCCAGCATCTCTCTCTCTGCGGCTTGAGCCTGGAGATGAGGTTGAGTATTACTGCCCAGCACAAGGCAGTGGCTTGGGGCCTGCATTGTGCTCAGGGCTCACAGGGAAGTGAGATTAAAACCCATGGGCTGCCTGCACCTATTCACTGCCCAGAGCCTTCCTTGTCACTGTGCTTAGTGGGGTAATTGGCTGCTGAGTTCCAGGGATGTGTACGTGGGGTGGGGTAGTGGAGGGTGGTCACGCATGGCCATCCTTTCTCTTATGGTCTCCTGGAACTGGGTGTGTTGCTGCACCTCCATTTCTAAAGTCCTGAGTGTGGCCTGCTGACTCAGCCGTCCTCACTGTCTGGGGCTCTTGGTCAGAAGATCACTCTGTCCTGCACTGGAAGCATGTTAGTTCCTAGGACCAGCTTGCCTAGGGAAAAAGCTCTCCCCTCAAAACTCTTGCTCACTCCCAGTCTCCTGCTTCTATATGTACACCCCCAAAGAGTAGACCCAGTTGATCCCTGGGTCCGATCTTAGGCTGAGGGTAACTGGCTTGTTACAAGGAGGGCTCAAGTCTGCCAGAGTGGAACACCCATGAAATATGCTGAGAGCTGTCTCTCTGTCCCTGAGGACACATCCTTGCATTGTCCTCTCCCCCTAGTCAGGGATGACAGCATGGGAGGAACTGCAGGGTGAGGTGAAGATTGTCCACCCCTCATGACTGCCATAGTGGGAAGCTGGTTGGTCTTGGCCAGTCCATCACTGTCCTTTGTCCTTCTGATGTCCTCAATCTGGAACAAGTGTTGTCTGAGCACGGCTTCCCTCTGGCCCCCCTCTACAGGGATCTCCACCATGGAGGCCATTTCGCTGAGGTCAGGGCTTCACCACGGAAAAGAGGCTGCAGCCTGAAGAGGAAGCTCGTGGGCAGTAAGGAGACCCCTGACTGTGAAGAGGGGGCAGTGGACAGAGCATGGGGTGCAGTTCTGTCTCTCCAGGGTCCCCTTTGTGTAGGTGCCTCTGGCCCTCAGGCAGCAGGGGGTGCGGTGGGCCTGCCCTGCTAGAGCCCCTGGGGCACAGTCCTGGCTCAGAGCTCGGATGGGGCTCCCTCCAAGGGTAGGAGAAGGATCTGCATGTCCCATTGAATAGGGCAAGTGGGTTCCTCAGGAAGCAGAGCTCCAGGGGCATGTCCATCAAAGCCTACGAGCTCCCCTCCCCTCCTCCTCCCTCTCTGTCCAGGTGATCTGCTGTCCATGAATCAGGGGAGGCTCAGTCATTTCCTTCTTATCTGAGGGCACAACAGGACAATGACTTCAGCCTCACCATCCCCGTGTCTCTCTGCCTTTATTGCAGGGCCCTGGGCACAATCTGCACTGTCCCAGGAATCTCAGTGGTGGGGTATCCTGGCCAGAGAGGTCCCTATCTTGCACTGGGCAGGGCAGCATCTTTAGACTGTGCTGTGCAGGCTGGTATCAACCGCTCCCTGGTGCTGCCCCCAAAGCTGTGATGCCCAGAAGTCCTTGGTGCTCACTTCCTTCTGGGATTATGGTTAGGCTTGCCCACTTCAATTAGCTGTGGAGTGAACCATCTTGCATTCGATGGAAAACTCTGAGTCTGTTTAGAATGATATATGTTCATTGAAGGAACGACGTAGGAAGTGACCACTAAGGATTCAAGTGTGAGTTCTGTTCCTTAGGAAGTTGTCTTGGTGACTTATCCCATGTCTTCAGTGACTGTGGGGCTAAACAGGCTTTTCTGCCTGGTTTTGGACGAGAAATTTACTAACCTCTCTTCAGACAGGCTGCGGGCATAGGTGACTAAACTCACTTTACAAGTTTGGATTAAATGGACAATTGCCAGTTAAGTGCTGGGACACGTGGGCGAGCATGGGGGGGGGGGTTGTGTTCTTTGGAAGAACCTGAGAGACTGTACAATGAACGTGCCAGGAGGGCAGGGACACCACAGCACTACTGTGTATCCCATGTCCCCAGTAGACATCCAGCCCCTAGACATCTGTGCTTTAAGGAAAACAAAAGGCAGGCACACAACGTAGAACTGAGAAAAGAATGCCCATGATAGAGGCTGACTGGTACTGGCACGAAAACACTCAGATCAATGGAACAGAATAGAGAACCCAGAAATGGACCCACAAACGTATGGCCAACTAATCTGTGACAAAGCAGGAAAGAATACCCAATGGAATAAAGACAGTCTCTTCAGCAAGTGGTGCTGGGAAAACCGACAGCAACATGCAGAAGAATGAACCTGGACCACTTTCTTACACCATACACAAAAGACAGAGTTTGGGATTGGCTGTGGCAATGGCGGGGGGGGGGGGGGGGGTGACAGCTGTGGTGACAGTGGTCCTAGCATGGACCTCAGAGCTGCATGGAGGCTCAGGCCTGCTGAGTGAGGTCGTGACCCAGTAATGCGGGGCCAGGCCTCCACACGTTTAGTGATAACAGGACAAGCACCTTGCGAGGACATTAGGCAAATACTACTTCTGTCTTCACAAGCACCCCTTGAGGATGGTACTGGAATGACTGTCACTCCTATTTTAGACATGAGGCAAGGGACTCCTAGAGAGGTTTGTTGAGCCTGCCCTGGGTCATGCGGTGTGAAGGACAGAGCTGGGCATGGAGCAGGCTGCGCAGATACAGATCCTGCACCCTCCCCCATGTACACCCATTGTCCTGTCTCTGGGGAATCTCTGTCCTGTTCACCAGGTGCAAGGGGGTGTGTGCAGCATGCCTGTGTGAGTAAGAACTTTGCAGTCTCTGCCTCCATCGATCCTAATTATTCTCTGGAAGATACATATGAAATAAACACACAATAAAAAGTCACCTAGGAGGAGATCCCTGAAACAGATCACCTGAGCACAGCTCTAGTCAGGGAGCACTTGGGTGGCTCTCTTGGAGGGGCTGACTAAGCCCCCAGCTGAGGAATGTATTCAGCGTAACTGGGGTGCAGCATGGGTCACGGCTGGGGTGAGCAGTGGTGGAAGCAATGTCTCCTGCAGAGGAAAAAGCATATGGATGGAATCAGAAGGTGACAAGGAAAATTTGAGAAGGAAGTGATGGGAGGCCTATGTGACAGGAGCTTTACCTCAATCAACAAGACAACTTGTAACCAACCCAGCAAACTGCAGGGTGTGCTTAGACACAGCTCAGGGCACAGAGTCAGCTTGAAGCCACAATAACAGTGTCCTGAGGCTCAGACTTCCGTGATAGGAGATACAGTGAGAATCTGAGTCCTCCCCAACCTCTGTGCCATACACACATCTGTGTGATACAGGTTTGGAATGGTCTCTAGGAAAACAGGATACAAAAATCAGCTGCATCCTCTTGGCTGCTATAGACAGCTTTGAGCAGTTTGGAGCAATTCTGCATGTATTTTAAAGATGCAACATGGAGGGGCACCTGGGTGGCTCAGTCAGTTGAGAATCCGACTTTGGCTCAGGTCATGAGCTCATGGTCTGTGAGTTCGAGCCTCGAGTCAGGCTCTTTGCTGACAGCTCAGAGCCTGAAGCCTGCTTTGGATTCTGTCTGTCTGTCTCTCTCTCTCTCTGCCCCCCCCCCCCACTCATGCTCTCTCTCGCGCACGCACATGTGCACTGTAAAAAATAAAAACATTAAGAAAAAATTTTTTAAAGGATGCAGTGTGGATCTCCAATGCCTGGAAGCTTTACGTTGTATCTTGGAATCCCTGGATATGTTCACATTTCTTTTCCATATATCACAAGTCTCATCAAGATAGTTTTTGATAAAACATTCCTGGCCAAAAGTAATTATTTTATTTTATTCCAAAATATCCATCTCTGTGACTGTGAGGATGAGTGAAATTTATAAGTGAAAGAAATCATAAATATCCAAATTTGACCACTACAAAATAATATATATAATAAGCTTTGAACAATTGTTTACTTTTTCCAACCTAAAAACAACACAACAAAACCACATCTAATAACCTAAATTCAACTGGAGGATACTGTCAATATTAGCCACAGGTGCTGGGTTACACTATTCAGTATACCGTATTAAGAAAATTCCTTTTATTCATTTATTTATTTTTAACACTTACTTAATTTTTGAGAGAGAGGGTGAGCATGAGTTGGGAAGGGGCAAGAAAGAGAGGGAGACAGACCATCTGAAGCAGGCTCTGCACCGAGAGCACAGAGCCTGACAAAGGGCTCAAACTTATGAACCGTGAGATCATGACCTGAGCTGAAGTGGGATGCTTAACCAACTGAGCCACCCAGGTGTCCTTAAGAAAGTTCCTTTTAAGCCGGGGTGGAGGGGCAGCCTGCTGGCAAAGCAGAGCCCCCGAGTCTGGCTTGCAAAAACGGAGGGGCCGGACGGAGTGTGTTCTGACAGCAAGCAGGATTTAACATCTGGAAGGTTATAAGTTAACAGATCTGCTCGGAGAACGAGGCGGGGGGGGGGGGGGGGGGCTGGAGGACAACGGGAGGGAGAGTTGTTGAGCCCCGGACAACAGAGCGCAGCTTGGCTGGGAACAAAGGTGCTTGCCAGCGCCATCTCCCTCACCCATCCCCCAGCCAAAATGCCAAAGGGAACCGGTTCCTGCCAGGGAACTTGCTGGCACCCCACAAACACCCAATGCTGTGCTTCTGTGGATCCATCCCTCCGAAGGTCTGACTCCTTCCCGGTGCCGCAGGGCCCCTCACGAAGCGGATCTCCAAAGGAAAAGCGAGCTGAGCCTGCCCCTCCCGCCCCTGTGCACCTTGCCGATCCACCCCAGCTAATATGCCAGATCCCCAGCACCACGAGCCTGGCAGTGTGCAAGTAGCCCAGACGGGCCACGCCACCCCACAGTGAATCCCGCCCCTAGGAGAGGGGAAGAGAAGGCACACACCGGTCTGACTGTGGCCCCAGCGGTGGGCTGGGGGCAGACATCAGGTCTGACTGCGGCCCCGCCCACCAACTCCAGTTATACACCACAGCACAAGGGAAGTGCCCTGCAGTTCTGCACCACTCCAGGGACTACCCAAAATGACGAAACAGGAGAATTCCCCTCAAAAAAAATCTCCAGGAAATAACGACAGCTAACGAACTGATCAAAAACTATTTAAACAATACAACAGAAAGTGAACTTAGAATAATAGTCATAAAATTAACCGCTGGGCTTAAAAACAGTATAAAGGACAGCAGAGAAGCTATTGCTACAGAGATCAAGGAACTAAGGAACAGCCAGGAGGAGCTAAAAAATGCTATTAATGAGCTGCAAAATAAAATGGAGACAACCACAGCTCGGATTGAAGAGGCAGAGGAGAGAATAGGTGAACTAGAAGATAAAATTATGGAAAAAGAAGAAGCTGAGAAAAAGAGAGATGAAAAAATCCAGGAGTAGGAGGGGAAAATTAGAGAACTAAGTGATGCACTAAAGGGAAACAAGTACTAGAAGAAATAATAGCTGAGAACTTCCCTGATCTGGGGAAGGAAAAAGGCATTGAAATCCAAGAGGCACAGAGAACTCCCTTCAGACATAACGAATCGATCTTCTGCACTACATATCATAGTGAAACTGGCAAAATACAAGGATAAAGAGAAAATTCTGAAAGCAGCTTGGGATAAATGTGCTCTAACATATAAAGGGAGACCTATAAGACTCGTGACCGATCTCTCTACTGAAACTTGGCAGGCCAGAAAGGAATGGCAGGAAATCTTCAATGTGATGAACAGAAAAAATATGCAGCCGAGAATCCTCTATCCAGCAAATCTGTCATTTAGAATAGAAGGAGAAATAAAGGTCTTCCCAAAAAAAAAAAAAACTGAAGGGATTCATCACCACTAAACCAGCCCTACAAGAGATCCTAAGGGGGATCCTGTGAGACAAAGTAACAGAGATATCGCTACAAGCATGAAACCTACAGACATCACAATGACTCTAAACCCGTATCTTTCTATAATAGCACTGAATGTAAATGGACTAAATGCGCCAACCAAAAGACATAGGGTATCAGAATGGATAAAAAAACAAGACCCATCTATTTGGTGTCTACAAGAGACTCATTTTAGTCCTGAGGACACGTTCAGATTGAAAGTGAGGGGATGGAGAACTATTTATCATGCCACTGGAAGTCAAAAGAAAGCTGGAGTAGCCATACTTATATCAGACAAACTAGACTTTCAATTAAAGGCTGTAACAAGAGATAAAGAAGGGCATTATACAATAATTACAGGGTCTATCCATCAAGAAGAACTAACAATTATAAATGTCTATGCGCCGAATATGGGAGCCCCCAAATATATAAAACAATTACTCACAAACATAAGCAACCTTATTGACAAGAATGTGGTAATTGCAGGGGACTTTAATACCCCACTTACAACAATGGATAGATCATCTAGACACACAGTCAATAAAGAAACAAGGGCCCGGAATGATACATTGGATCAGATGGACTTGACAGATATATTTAGAACTCTGCATCCCAAAGCAACAGAATATACTTCTTGTCGAGTGCACATGGAACATTCTCCAAGATAGATCATATACTGGGTCACAAAACAGCCCTTCATAAGTATACAAGAATTGAGATCATACCATGAAAACTTTCAGACCACAATGCGATGAAGCTTGAAATCAACCACAGGAAAAAGTCTGGAAAACCTCCAAAAGCATGGAGGTTAAAGAACACCCTACTAAAGAATGAATGGGTCAACCAGGCAATTAGAGAAGAAATTTAAAAATATATGGAAACAAACGAAAATGAAAATACAACAATCCAAACACTTCGGGATGCAGCGAAGGCAGTCCTGAGAGGAAAATACATGGCAATCCAGGCCTATCTCCAGAAACAAGAAAAATCCCAAATACAAAATCTAACAGCACACCTAAAGGAAATAGAAGCAGAGCAGCAAAGACACCCCAAACCCAGCAGAAGAAGAGAAATAATAAAGATCAGAGCAGAAATAAGCAATATAGAATCTAAAAAAAAACTGTAGAGCAGATCAATGAAACCAAGAGTTGGTTTTTTGAAAAAATAAACAAAATTGATAAACCTCTAGCCATGCTTCTCAAAAAGAAAAGGGAGATGACCCAAATAGATAAAATCATGAATGAAAATGGTATTATTACAACCAATCCCTCAGAAATACATGCAATTATCAGGGAATACTATGAACAATTATATGCCAACAAACAGGACAACCTGGAAGAAATGGACAAATTCCTAACACCCACACACTTCCAAAACTCAAACAGGAGGAAATAGAAAGCTTGAACAGACCCATAACCAGCGAATAACTGGATCACTTACCAAAAATCTCCCAAGAAATAAGAGTCCAGGACCAGATGGCTTCCCTGGGGAATTGTACCAGACATTTAAAGCAGAGATAATATCTATCCTTCTCAAGCTATTCCAAAAAATAGAAGGGGAAGGAAAACTTCCAGACTCATTCTATGGAGCCAGCATTACTTTGATTCCAAAACCAGACAGAGACCCAGTAAAAAAAGAGAACTACAGGCCAATATCCCTGATGAATATGGATGCAAAAATTCTCAATAAGATACTACCAAATCGAATTCAACAGCATATAAAAAGAATTATTCACCATGATCAAGTGGGATTCATTCCTGGGATGCAGGGCTGGTTCAACATTCGCAAATCAATCAATGTGATACATCACATTAATAAAAGAAAAGAGAAGAACCATATGATCCTGTCAATCGATGCAGAAAAAGCATTTGACAAAATTCAGCAACACTTCTTAATAAAAACGCTTGAGAAAGTCGGGATAGAAGGAACATACTTAAACATCATAAAAGCCATTTATGAAAAGCCCACAGCTAACATCATCTTCAATGGGGAAAAACTGAGAGCTTTCCCCCTGAGATCAGGAACACGACAGGGATGTCCACTCTCACCGCTGTTGTTTAACATAGTGTTGGAAGTGCTAGCATCAGCAATCAGACAACAAAAGGAAATCAAAGGCATCAAAATTGGCAAAGATGAAGTCAAGCTTTCACTTTTTGCAGATGACATGATATTCTACATGGAAAACCCAACAGACTCCACCATATATCAGTTCTGCTAGAACTGATACATGAATTCAGCAAAGTTGCAGGATACAAAATCAATGTACAGAAATCAGTTGCATTCTTATACACTAATAATGAAGCAACAGAAAGACAAATAAAGAAACTGATCCCATTCACAACTGCACCAAGAAGCATAAAATACCTAGGAATAAATCTAACCAAAGATGTAAAAGATCTGTATGCTGAAAACTATAGAAAGCTTATGAAGGAAATTGAAGACGATATAAAGAAATGGAAAAACATTCTGTGCTCATGGGTTGGAAGAATAAATATTGTTAAAATGTCAATACTACCTAAAACTATCTACACATTCAATGCAATCCCAATCAAAATTGCACCAGCATTCTTCTCAAAGCTAGAACAAGCAATCCTAAAATTCATATGGAACCACAAAAGGCCCTGAATAGCCAAAGTAATTTTGAAGAAGACCAAAGCAGGAGGCATCACAATCCCAGACTTTAGCCTCTACTACAAAGCTGTAATCATCAAGACAGCATGGTATTGGCACGAAAACAGACACATAGACCAATGGAATAGAATAGAGACTCCAGAATTGGACCCACAAATGTATGGCCAACTCATCTTTGATAAAGCAGGAAAGAATATCCAATGGAAAAAAGACAGTCTCTTTAACAAATGGTACTGGGAGAACTGGACAGCAACATGCAGAAGTCTGAACTCAAGCTGTAGGCTGGGAAAGAGGTGGGGAATTATCCCTCTTCACCACTATCTTGCTTTCGCTATTTTTCTGGAAACCCATGGCTTTCCTTGGCTCATATCAGCAGTTCTTCTATCTCTGCCTCAGCCAGCACATGACATGGCCTTTGCCCCTCTGTCTGTGTGTCCAAACCTCCCTGCTCTGGTAAGGACAACAGCCTTTGCATTAGGACCAGCCCCAATTCAGGGTTGATGATATCTGGGAAGACCTTACTTCTACTTTCACAAGTACTGGGGGTTAGAGCTCTGATACATACTTTGGGATGGGATACAGTTAAATGCGCACCAGAGCTGAACAGCAGATTTGAACAAGAGGAAGACAGAACCAGCAAATTTGAAGGTAGGAAAATTGAGATCCAGTCTGATTGACAGCAAGTTAAGAAAAATAAAAATGGGGGGTGGATGAACAGAGCCCCAAAGACCTGTGTAATACTATCAAGCATACTAACACACTAACTGAGAGAGAGAGTCCCAGAAAGACATAAAAGAGAGAAAGGACAGGGAGAATATGCAAAGTAATAAGAGCAAAAGTCGCACTGAATTTGATGAAAACATTAATCAAAATATTCAAGAAGTTCAATGAACACCAAATGGGATAAACTCACATCCCACTAAAATGGTTCAAGGCCACAGACAAAGGATTGTGAAAACAATACAAGAAAAGTGATTATGTATAGAGTGTCCTCAGTAAGTTTAATGGCAAATTTTCATCAGAAACCATGGAGGCCAGAAGGCAGTGGGATGATCTACTGAAAGTGCTAAAAGACAAAACCTGTGCACGAGAATTCTGTATCTAGCCAGGATGTCCTTCAGCAATGGAAGAAGACATGAAGACATTCCCAGGTAAACAAAATATGAGAGAATCCATTGCTATCACCAGCCTTACAAGAAACCCTAAGTCCTGGGGCACCTGGGTGGATCATTCCATTTCATATCTGACTCTTGATTTTGGCTTAGGTCATGATCTCATGGTTTGTGAGTTCAAGCCCTGCATTGGGCTCCACATTGATAGTGTGGAGCCTGCTTAGGATTCTTTCTCTCTCTTTGCCCCTCCCCTGCTAATGCATTATCTCTTTCTCAAAATAAATAATAAACCTACAAAAAAAAAAAAAAAAGAAGTCCTGAGTCCTTCCATCTAAAATGCAAAGACATTTATTTCTACATGAATAGTTACATAGGTAAATATAAAAGAGTACAAATGTGTAAGTGCATAAGCACAAGTGTATTAGCACATAAACTATATACAGCCTAAATATATAAACAATAGATTTTCTTCTAATTTAAAACTGTGAAGTTAAAATTACACATATATATAAATTGCATATATTATAAATACATAAAACGTAAATATATATGTTAATGAGCACAGGCTGTATAAAGAGGTAATTTGAGTGAAAATAATGGCAAAAAGAGAGAACATCAATTAGATATATTAAGAGTCAAGTCTCTAGGGGCACCTGGGTGTTCAGACAGTTGAGCATCTGGCTCTTGATTTCAGCTCAAGTCATGATCTCAGCATCAGGGGGTCAAGCCCAGAGTCCACAATCAGTGCAGAACCTGCGTGAGACTCCCTCTCTCTCTCTCTCTCTCTCTCTCTCTCTCTCTCTCTCCTCCACTCCCCCACTCATGCTCTCTCTTCCTCTAAGATAAGTAAATGAAAAAAATTTTTAAAGGGGTCAAATCTCTGTATGCCATTGAAATTAATCTGGTATGAATCCAATTAGAATGTTGGAAATTTAAGACATTAGTTGTAATCTCCAGTGAAACTACTAAGTATTCCCTGAATATATAGTAAAAGAAACAACATGGGAATTTAGTTGGTACACTAGAAAATAACACAAAAGAAAGCAGCAATGGAGGAATATTAGAACAATAAGATATAACATATACAGAAATAATGAAAAAACAATAGATTTTGATGCTGATGAGTAATTAAGGGTACATGGATTTTACATCCAATTAAGAGGCAGATATTGACAGAATGGGTAGAAAACAACAATCTCTCTCTATGCCATCTACAGGAGAGTCATGCTTTAAACCTAAGACACAAAGGCATTGAAGGTAAAAAGGATGGAAAAATATATAGCAAGCAAATAGTAATCAAGAGAGCTAGACTGGCTTTGTGAAGACAAACTTTATGACAGTTTTTTCTAGAGACAAAGAAGGACATGGTATAGTGACAAAGTGTGCATCCTTCAAGAGATCATTGTAAACACTTTGCACTCAACAGGAGAGCGCCAAAATACATGGTGAAAGGGCAGGCCTATGCTGGCGGACTCCATCTTGTTCTGTGTCCTTCACCTTGACCACACCTCCTCCCCTTGAGCCACCCCCTCCCCCACCTGCCTAACAGAACTCGGACCCTTCCCCAGCCAATCGGCTGAGGCCATAGCCATTACCTCACCAACTGCCCCTAGGCCCCAATAAAACCTTTGTCCTTTTGAAACTCACTCTCTCTCCCCGGTATCTCACCGCTGCCTCGGTGCAGGTAGGGGATTGAGCTCGAGCTAACTCGAATAAAGGCTCTTTTGCTTTTACATCGGACTCGGCTCCCTGGCGGTATTTGGGGATCACGAATTCTGGGCATAACAATGGAACTGACAATTAAAAGGAGAAACTGCTCTCTCAACAATAAAACTAGGAGACTTCAATATTACACTTCTAATAGTGAAGAAAACCTGTTAATTCTGGTGATGCTCATGAAAGGACTGTGGGGTGGGCAGAGAAGGGGCTGGGACCTATATTTTATGGTTCAGGGCATTGACATTTAGAGAGGTTAAGTGGCTCACTCGAATCACAGCACTGGTGACTTATGGTTCAGAGGCGGGGGATACAGAGAATTCCCTGAGGACAGAGATCTCTGATCACCTGGATAGGAGATCATGCCCTGCACACTGAAACCAAGCCCTTTCCTCACTCCCTGGCCCATATCCTTTGGCCCCAAGGTTGCTGAAGGGAGACAGCTGTCTCCCTAAGGAGGTACTGGCCCAAGAGAATGGCCCAAAACCCAACCCAACTCCCGCCTATTTCAATCCCTGACCCAGAAAACAATGCCTTATCCCCCTGATGGATGGGGTGTGAGAACAAAAAAACACATCCCCATCTCCCCATCCCATGCCCCCCAGTGCTTGATGCTACTAGCTGCCTTGCTGGTGGCCAGGTGACCACCCTGAATGACCACTTGTCTGTTTGACTCCCAACTGTCTCAGAACCCAGAACATTCCAAACCAACTGCCCACAGGACAGTTGCCCAGTGATTAGCGTCATCTTCAACTGACCAAACCTGGGTGATGAGCAGTTGATAGTAGCTAGGAGAGGGGTCTGCTAGGTTGGTGCTCTGGCAGATGAAGTCTAGAGGCCCCAGTGTCTCCCTGACGAACGATCTGACCCACCATTTGAGCAGCCTGGACAAAGCCATGGCTAGGAGCGGGCAGGGGCTCCCTGCCTCTGCGTGTACACCTTCCCTGCTCCTTCCATCCTCACCAACATCCAGTCTCCACTGTACAAACTACCCTTACTCCTCTTGAATCTACTTGCTGATTTTATACACACACTAACGTCTTCAATGGAGTAGTCATTCATTGGAGTGGTATTTGTGGCTCGACCCTGTTGTTTGGAAAGATGTCCATCTTGATGCTGCTGAAGCACTGCTGGGGAAAGCCAGTAGATTGTCTTGAGCACAGATGCCTTTCTTGTGAGTTCTGTGTTTGAATCCCTTAGGATCCTCTTTTTGTAATCTGAGCCATGATCCTAGAAAATACACTAAAAAGGGAGAGAGCTGTTAATATGCACCTGGAATATTCATGCATCCCTAGGTCACACTCCCATTCTCCTTGTTCACCAGTGACTGGGGAGCCAGCTGAGTCTGAGCTGGGCTTAGAAGAGGGGTACTGCGATGTGGTATGCACTTACCACCCCCAGCAGACTTGTGCCTAGGGACCTGACATTAGATGAGACCATGCAGAAAGGACAATACAGAGGACAGTGACGGAGAGCCTGGGAGCTGGTGCCTGATAACCTGTATCAGATCATACTAGAAACCACACATACCTGGGAAAGTTACCTAACCCCTCTGACCTCAGTTCCCTGTTCTGTGATATGGGACCTACTTACTAGTATTATACAGCTTACTATAAGAAAATCCAAATAATGCCTAAGGAAAATGATAGGGACCGCCTAAGGGCTCCATATGTGACCCGATATTACATGTCTGGAAGAACAAGCAAGAAATGTAGGAGTGGTTGCCTGCAGAGAGGAAACCTGGATGGCCACAGGGCAAGGGTGGGTGGAAGGTAACCCTTCCGCCTTAAGGTGGGCATGAGGCTTTCCTGCTCGTGGAGAGTATCTGCCATCATCTCCTGTGATCCCCATCAGACTCCATGGAATGCACAGGGCAGGGTAGTAACCCATATTTGGTAGTTCATGACACTGAAATTCAGAGATTTTAAGCAACTAGAGTGAAGAAGCTGATGACAGGACAATCTGGGACAGGAATGTAGTTGGTTTCTAGGGACAGAGATCCTGGATACCCCAGAGTTCTCTAGCTCCTGTTTTCCCTCTGATCCCCAAACTCTCCTGCCGTGAAACTGCAAAGGGAGCACATGCCTGCCTCGGCCTCCACCCGTAGGTTTCGATCCCTGACCCAAAAGCGATGTCGCTTTCCGCAAAGGAAGTCCCTTGAAGGGTCAGGGTGTCCAATCTAGGTCTCTCCGCCTGCAGCATCTTCACACATCAGCTGTCCAATGTGAGCTCCTGGGCATCTGACCAGTGGTCTACATGCCCCCATGCAGCTCAGAATGTGGGCATTTCCAAGCCCACTACTCACATGACAGCTCTCTAGTGATGAGCTTGGTCTTCAACGGCCAACCCTGGATGAACAGCACTGATTCATGAGGGCATGACTTGCTGGGCTGGTGTTTGGTGCTTTAATGGATGAAGCTGGCATGTCCCCCACTACCTACTGACCACTGATGTGAGCAACTGTCAGAGCAGCCTAGCTGAGGGAGGGCAGGGGCTGCACTGACTCTGAGTGCACACCTTTCCTACTTCCCTATGTGACAAACTCTCTCCAGACTCCTTGTCCTTCTCTGGCCCTGGCAGTGGAAGGGGACAGAGTCCCCTGTCCTCTTAGAGGGTCCCCTCCATAGCCACAGCCTGTGAAACCCACCCCAGGGCTCTCCCTGAGAGTCACTCAGATTCTCCTTCCCTCTGTCATCAAATATTTATTCCGCCAACCCGATGGCACTGTCCCTTCTCACCACCCCTGGGGCAACACGCAAAGTGCCACTGACTCTGTCCACATCCCCCCATTGGAACCCCACTGTGAGATCTCAGTTGGCTTCCCAAATCTCCAGATTTATGCTGTATGGTTTTGGATTTTGACATCTACATCCAGGAGAGTTGACCTGTGTGTCCCCCTTTCCTGTCATGCCTACTGCTGGGGTGGCATCAATTTTCTTCTGATCCAATGAAAGCAATGTGGGCATATTCCCTCTGTATCTGTTCTCTGGAAGAGTGTGTATTTCCGTGTCTGGATGGAAGTTTCTCTCGAAGAGACAGGCATATTTCCATCTTCGTTTGTTTGAAATTAAAGGAAGCCACCTGGGCTTGAAGTGCGCTTCATGTGAAAATTTCTTATATTGCCTTTTTTTTTAAATGGCTGCTTTATCTATTGTATGTATAGTGCACACATCTTAACTACAGCTTTATGGTTTCTTATAAACATATCTGCTGCGAATCCTAGTTCCACATACAGGATGGCTCTAGCACCCTGGCAGCCTCCTGGAGAAGGAGATACAAAATAACTGCTAACTTATTAGGGTAAGGAATGAAATCGGTTACCATGTATTTCCCAAGCATGATGATTATACATAATTAGGGCACAAAAGAGTGTGGTGGCACCCTGGGAAGGTAGTGGAACAAACTGGGGAGCTGGGAGGATCCCATTTCCACTGTGCAGCACGGGGGCAGGGCAAAGAAGCTGGAAGACGCTTCTCAGAAGCATTTGTCTGAATCTCCCTACTTCGCAATGAGAAAGAATGAAATCTGGCCATTTGTAGCAACGTGGATGGAACTGGAGGGTATTATGCTAAGTGAAATAAGTCAGGCAGAGAAAGACAGATACCATATGTTTTCACTCATATGTGGATCCTGAGAAACTTAACAGAGAACAATGGGGGAGTGGAGGGGGGGGGGAATTACAGAGAGGGAGGAAGGCAAACCATAAGAGACCTTAAATATACTGAGAACAAACTGAGGGTGGATTGGGGTGGGTGGGGAAGAGGGAAAGTGGGTGATGGGCAGGGAGGAGGGCACCTGTTGGGATGAGCACTGGGTGTTGTATGGAAAGCATTTTGACAATAAATTATATTTAATATAAAAGAAAAAATAAAAAAAAAACTAAAAATCTATTAAAAAAAAAAAAGAGAGAAGCATTTGTCTTTCACAGAGGAAAAATCACCACTACAAAGTGTGGTGCCCACGGTAATTCAGCTTCTGCTACCTATGCATCATGTGCTTTTGTCGGTTTTATTTTACATAAAAACGAGTTCAAGATAAAGCAGGCAAAAGATAAATTTTGCTTGATGTAAAATCCTCCAGAATTAACTATAAAATATATCTCTGCAACTAAGACAGAATCTATACAATTCACATGCTCAGAGGCTGGCACTGAGTTAGTGGGTAGCCCTTTGTCCATGACCTCCTGTCTTCTTCTTAAGGTTCTAGACACTTAGGTGCTCTGAGACCCCAGCCGACACTTGCTTGGTGCTTCCTTCACAGGTGTCAAAGCAGCAGCAAACACAGGTGCCCTATTCCCTGCAGAGGCACAGAGGTGGAGGGAGGAGGGGTGCCTGGGGTGGGTGTGTGGGACCCCAAAGACTCCTCCAGTCTTGGAAGGTAACCTTGGGCCCAGACACCCCCAGGGGCCTGTTTGGGGCTCTTGGCTAAGGGCATTGCTGTTGGCTGACAGTGTTAAGTGTCCTCCAGGTGAGATTTAACCTGGGCATGTGGCCGTGCAGCCCTCAAGCGTCTGGTCCCTTGAACAGGGTATTGGAGCAGAAGAAAGGGGAGGCTCCGGACTGCAGGAGGAAAAGCCCAAGTCCCACCCCTGGCATGTGAGGAGCAGGAGGTCTGATGACACAGGGCTGGAGGGGGGAGGTGATGATCCCCTCATCCACCTGTGATAGGGCCTAGCATGACACCTGCACCATCGAAGTGACACTTAGAGGGCTTCCCTTTTCTTCCTCAGTATCTTTTCTCCCCATTACATCCAAATGCCTGACATGTGCCTTTCCTTTTAAAGAAGCTTATGATGAGGTAGTAAAAAAATAATAATCTTTATGGCTTAACGTGTTTCAATGCGAAAAGGCTACAGAAGACACTACTGTCTAAGATGTAATGAAACCTAAAAAAAAATAAAAATAAAAATAACACAAATGGAATTAAACCAGTTATATTTGAATTAATTTAAAAAATTGAAAAATAAAAGAAACATAAGCAATTTGCAATTCTACCTCCTTACAAATTCCCTAATGGACACTGCACTGAATTTCCCTTCATTTCCATGTGTGTTTTGATTTTTACATATATATATATAAACAAAATTTATATATATATATATTAAAACAAGAAATTATAGAACCCCAGTTTGAAGTGATCCAGGCTGTCCACAGGGCTCCGCAGAAGCTGACTACCCCAAGGGCTTGGGCTACTCCCAGCCCGGGCTGGAGGCTGCGGTGGCCCCTACTTGATGCCCAGGCTGCTGTGTGGTCACGGGTCTGCAGATCTGGACCTGGGGAGCCGCCGTGCTTGCATGCCAGGGAGCGCAGGGCCTCTGTCTTCACTTTTCCCAGGAGGCCCGACTTGGGCAGAGTCAGGGCCATGCACCCCTGGAAGTATGGAGCAGGTATCCGTTTCCAGGAGAGATGTGCTCAGGGCATCCCTCCCCTTCCCTGTGCTGGTTCTTACCACCCTTCCATCTCTCCCTTGCACGATCACGTGCAATATGGCCGCCACAGGGCTCCCTTCCCTTTGGTTGCCTTTCCCAAAGGGCCCAAGACAAAGTCAGGGAAGCCACGGAGATGTGGGCCCTTATTTGCCTTCTGCTTTTCCTCCCGTCCTCTCCACATTCCACATTTCCTCTTACTCTTCCATTTTATCGCCTCTCACCTTCTTCACCCACCCCCCTCTTGAGCCTGGGGGAAGAGACTTTCTGACCCCTGCCAGCTGGTGGGAAGAGAAGGATCGAGTCTGTCCAGAGCACCACACCCGTCCCTGGGGCAGGAGAGCACCAATTGCGAGGTTCCTGGAACCCCCAGTCTTCTGGGGGAGCCTCTCAGGCAGGTGGGCTCATCCATCCTCTGCCCCCACCCTGCTCCCAGTCCACCACTCAGGGTGGCTGAGCAGGATCCAGGAGTGCAGACTCAGGTCTGGGCCCAAGGCTCTGCTCGGAAAGCAGGTGAGGGGGTGGCGGGAGATCTTACAGACACTGGAGATGTGAGGATGTCCTGTGCCTGGACAGGACCAGGTTCTTCAGGATGAGAATTGTTCAAAGAGGGAGTGGTGAAGAGCCACAGAAGAAGGAGCTTAAGGATGGGAATGCAAGAAAGTGAAGGACATGACAGAGGAAAGAAATTAGGTGCAGAATTCTGCTCTCTTTTTCTGAGTCTTCATAATCTGCAATTAATCTTTGGCATGGACCATGGCAGCTATGGCCCGGAAGGAGTGGCCTTGGGAAAGGACAGGGGACAGTGAGAACTCATACTCACTGCTCCTGGCAGGATAAGGGCTGATCTCAGGCCCCATTCTGACCTCAGCTCTGCACTCCTCCCTGGGACCACAATGAGGGACTGGGTCTCTGATCTCCAGTGTACCTTTCCAGCCCTCACATTCCATAACTGTGGCCTGGAATGAACACTGGTGTCATCTTGTCCTTCTTAGGAGGCAGCCGCTGTCTCCATGCATTTCTGTGCGTGATGTTGCCTTCCTCAGTACTCACAACCTACTGCTTCCCTTCTATCTCCCGTGATCAGTGTCCTTTCCCTTTTCCTGTCACCTCCACCGACCAGACTGTTGTGTCATACGGGTGGAGAAGGGGGAATGATCACGGGTATACTGCCAGCCTCCCTAACCAATCAGTTGATCAAGTAACCAATGCAGCCACCACCCCCCACCCCGGGATACCTGCCACAGGTCTGGGGTTGCGCTGGGCCCTGTCAGAGAGAAAGGCAACCCTTGCCACACACACAGAGTGTCTGTCCTGTGCCTGGGGCGACCTTAGGTACTTGGAGATACTTAATCCTCAGAACCCTGTACCTTTCCTAGCCCTAAGAGGATAAACATGAAATTAAAAGTACTTGGTCCAGGGGCGTCTGGGTGGCGCAGTCGGTTAAGCGTCCAACTTCAGCCAGGTCACGATCTCGCGGTCCGTGAGTTCGAGCCCCGCATCAGGCTCTGGGCTGATGGCTCGGAGCCTGGAGCCTGTTTCCGATTCTGTGTCTCCCTCTCTCTCTGCCCCTCCCCAGTTCATGCTCTGTCTCTCTCTGTCCCCCCCCCCAAAAAAAACAAAAAAAAGTTGGAAAAAAAGTACTTGGTCCAAATTCCCCTAATCCACAAGCAGCGTGACAGGGGTTCTATAGTAGGTGAAGCCACATGAACACTGTCCCTGCCAGCCTTTGCCTGAGCCCTGGAAAGACTGGGGGGAGACCCCGGGCAGGCCTGAACGAAGGTCACAGGATGGGCCAGGACTGTGTGGCTGGAGCAGCAGGTTGTGACAGGGGCAGGGACTCCTGTCTGCTGCTCGGAGTCTCTGGGCCTGGTCAGTCCCAGGAGAGAGCTCAGTGGGGGCCATGAGAGCCAGGGTGTGTGGCCAGCCCAGCAGCCTTCACACAGGCTTCGAGAATTCCCGCCAACCAGGGAGGGTCTCAGGGCAGCTGCACACAGGCCTCTCTCACATGGACTTACATGTGCAGGATTTATTCTGATCCTGAGAGAAATGTGCTCCAGGGTGCACCTCCCACCTCACTTCTGCAGGAGGCTGAGAGGGTACATTTTCTGTGATGCCCACTCCGGGAGCATCCTTTCACCCAGGGGCAAGGCTGAGGGTGTCCCAGGCAGGTGCTGGTCTGAGACCTGAAGGTGCAGAGAGAGGGTCCCCACACCCCAGCCTCTGGCTCACATGGTAGCACTTGGTCTCCAGTTCAAGTATGTGTGACAGTGTATCTCCCCAGACTTCTTCTGTCACAGGTCATACCAAACCCAATGTAGTAACTTCCCTGTTCAATTCACAAAACGTGCAAACCAAATGTAATTGAGGCTTTGATGCTCAGTGGAGGAGAAGCAGAAAAGAGCTGGTCTTGGGGGAAAGATAATCTTGAAGAGCAAAACACACTTGAAGCCCACACCCAGTATCTCCTACTGTTATGACGCTGACATATGAAAACCAGAACAAAACAATGCTTCACACATATTTCCTCCTTCTCTTGATTTCATACCCCATTCCTCAGTCTCCAAAGCAGCAGGGATATTCAACTGCTTGAATGTTTAACTTCATTTACGTTAATTAACTTAAGCATAAGCAGGCACATCTGATCAGTGGTTGCTCCCCTGGATGGCGCAGTTAGGGACACTGGTGTATGGATTTCTGTAGAACATGGTCACGGTGATGCACGACATTATGCATTTGTCAAAATTCATAGAATGTCAAAGCACAAAGAGTGAATTTCAATGGAAGCTGCGACTTTAATGAAAATGTATCATTATGATTTTGCTAATTATACCAAAGGTACTACACTTGTGTTAGATGTTATCAATTGGGGAAACTGGAGGGGTAGAATATGGGAACTTTCTACGTTATCTGTTCAACTCTTACATTCATCTAAACCTCCTGTTCTAAATAATGCCCATTGAGGTTTTTAAAAATCTGTAAACACTGTTTCAGGAAGAGATCTATTAGAGCCAATGTTCACAAGTCAGCTAAAGGTCTATACAACAGCGAGAGATGTTGTTTAGTGTAAAACGTGTGCCCAATCTTGAGTTAGAAATGTATCTTGACTTCTATACAGTTACAGCACAATTGATTGCCTTGATCATTCCCCTTTGCATACAGAAGAATATGGTTTAGATTTTATGGTTTTCTATTAAATATGGGACACTGACTAAAGTAGAATCCTTCTTCTTGAATGAGCTTAATGAGTGAATTTTCACATACCTCAATGGGGTCATTTATAGAGTACCCCCTGTTGTTTGCCAGATGTGGAGTTTTCTGAAGCACTGCCTGGTGCCAATTGATATTCTTGACCTCAGGGGAACATTTCTTCTTCTTCATCCTTGAAACAAGATCCTGGGAAATGCATTGCAATAGAGAGAACTGTTGACACCTTGCTGTAGAAGTCCATAGGGAAATCAGCGATAATGTATTCACAATCAATCTTTTGATTCCATTATTTGCCAGCTGACCAGCAGAGCCTCGTGAAGCCAAGTTGGACGTCTGGAGATTGTGCAGATGGGTGTACGCTTAGAACACCCAACAGACAGATCTTGTGAGCAAATAGCTTTATTTCCCTGAGGCATTGTAGAAGCACAGCAAGTACACAGTCCATGACTGACGGCCTGGGTCAAAACTCTGCTTAGAAGCTCCACGTACCTGAGAAGGTTGTATAGACCCCTCTGTGACTCGTTTCCCTGTTCTGAGATACTGAAATGTTAATAGGGCCTAATTTTTAGTATTAAGTTGTGAGCTCAAAATGACTAAACACAAGTAAAATCTTCAGAACAAGAAGTGGTGTTTCATAACTTCCCTAGGTGTTCAATCACTGAGCAAGGTAGACCCTTGGTAGTGGTTGAATCCAGAGAGGGGATGTGGCTGGTTCCACAGCAGGGGGGGATATAAGCTGCCTGATAGCCTTTATATGGAGAGATGCTCTACACCTCAAAGAGAGTATCTGTGATCTCCTGTGGTTTCTGTGTCAGCCCTGTTGAGGTGGGAGGCGGCAGAGCAGGGCCTGTCCTCTGTATTTTACAGTGGGGGCGTTCAAATTTAGAGAGAAAAAGTGATTCGCCAAAAGTCACTACACTGTTGAGTTGGGTGTTCAAGACAGAAATTTAGCTAGTTCCCTGGAGAGAGAGATCTCTGAACACCTGAAATCATGCCCTGTACCCCTAACCAGGGACCCCTAAGTCTCTTCCTCAAATCCTCCCGCCCCATTTTCTGTGAAGGAGACAGTTGATGCCTTGCAGGAGGTGCCTGAGCCAAGAGAAAAACCCAGATCCTAACTCAGTCTCCCATCTCTAGGTTTCAATCCTCGACCCAAAACACAATACAGTTGCCCCCAAGTGAAGCCCCTCTGAAGGATGAGGGGAAGCCCAACGTGGGCCATCCTTCTCCGGCATCTTCACACCATCAGCCATCTCACGTGGTGCCTTCCAGGTGACCAGTTGAACACCCTCAGTGACCAGGGTTGTTTGGCTCCCAAGCTGACTCAGAAGCCAGGACATTCCAAACCAATGGTCACATGATGGCTCTGCTAAGAATTAGCTTCCCTTCAACTGACCAGCTCTGGCTGAGCAGGTATTGTGAAGAAATTGGGAAACTGGCCACCTGGGCTGGTGCTTTGGTGGCTTCATAAATTGTCTGTGGCCTTCCATGTCTCACTGGCTATTGACTGAAGTGTCTAAGCTGCATGGACTAAGCCTAGACTTGGCTGAGAATGAACACAGGGCTGTTCTGGCTCTGAGTATCCACCTTCCCTGCTCCTTCCTTCATCCCTCAGATCCAGTTTCTACGGACTCATCATCCTTTTGATGAGTCTAGACCCTTTTGTGGCAGGGGACAGAGCCTTATCTCCTCTGGGAGGGCCCTCCCCATAACCACATCCTAGATACCCCCTGAATACCCCCAAATAGCACACAGTGCTCGAGTCAAAGGTCCCCAAAAGCAAATGAATAGGATGCCTATCAGGAGTTGTTTTTTCCTGGGGATGTGTCTCTCAAGACCACTTAGGGTGCAGACTACAAAATTCCTCACCCAAGCAAGAAAAATTGCTACTCAGGAAAAGATCCTATGACACTGTTTATTAGCAGGATTGGCAATGCCAGCAGTTAATGTCCTCTTTATCAAGTTACGGTTGGCAAGAGACAACCACTCACCAATCTCCCTACCAGGGAATGTAATGCTATCATGTAAAATGTACATTGTCCTATGTCACCGAATATGACTGGAGATACTCTAAGTAATCAACTTGTCTTCCATAGGCAAAGACAGGCAAGTTCACCTCAGCAACACCTTGGTGTCTTCTTACACGAACGGCCCACACTTTTTCCTCCTTAGGGACACCTAGAAGGAAACAGAATATACGTCAGTACATTGTTGGCACTGCTCAAGAATAGCTCTGGACTGTTCTTTAACATGAACATGGGCCAGAGCATATGGAGGCTTTGCCTCCATGGAATAAATGTTACTGCTGAGCCACGCTCAGCAATAATCCTTATAGTGTGCAGTATGAGGAGTTTTTTTGAGAATGTAAACATGAGTCTTGTCAAGTGTCCATGGCACATATCTACTGGGGAAAACACATGTCTCTGTCACCTCACTCTCTCACGAGTGTGTCTCATACTCTGTGTGTGTTTCCCTTTACCTCATTTTCTGTCTCTCTCAAACACACACGTGCATGCACACACACACACACACACACACACACACATACAAAACACACAGTGAATACATGGTCTTCCTCACACTGTAAATAAACATGCACACAGGTTTTCCCCTGGGAAATCTGTCTTTTCTCCACACCCTCAAGCCTCTGTCCTACAGGGAACCTGGAGTCAGGGTAGCTCTCTAGACTGATGCCAGCAGGAATATCCCAACTTCCTGACTATTTAGATTATTTCATCGGCAGGGGACTGAACCCAAAAAACATACCATATTCCATTGCTCCCGTGGCGACCTGAATATAGAGAAAAGAAACCCCATCAGGGTCAGATCATGATGAACACGCATTGCACTGGTCTTTGGTTCTCCTCTTGACTTTCGGGAACCAGATGCACACGGTGCTCGAGTCAAAGGTCTCCAAAAGCAAATGAATAGGATGCCTATCAGGAGTTGTTTTCTCCTGGGGATGTGTCTCTCAAGACCACTTAGGATGCTGACGACAAAATTCTTCACCCAAGCAGGACAGATTGCTGCTGACGAAAAAGTCCTAGGACACTGTTTATTACCAGGTTTGGCACAGCCAAGTGGTTAATGTCCCCCTGACCAAGGTGACAGCTGGCAAGAGGCAACCACTCACCACTGTCCCCATCAGGGAAAGTAACAGGATCCTCGAAAATGTAGACTGTCCTATTCACAGCAGAAGTTGATTGGAAAGACCCTAAGAAAGCACTTGTGTTCCTCAAGGAAAGACAGGAAGCTCACCTCAGCAACAGCCTGGCGACTCAGGACAGGAAGGGACCGCTGCTTTTTCACCTTAGCGACACCTAGAAGGACACAGAATACGTGTCAGTACCTTGTTGGTGCTGCTCAAGAATAACTCAGGGACTGTTCCGTGCTATGAACATGGGCCAGAACATATGGAGGCTTTGGTTACCTGCATGGACTGACTGTTACTGCTGAGCCACACTCAGCAGTATTCCTTGAAATATGCAGTAGTATGAGGAAATTTTTGAGAATATAGACATTGGTTATTCGGCAGTGTCACTGGCGCATATCTCCTGGGGAAGGACACATCTCTTGCTGTCTCTCCTCTCTCCCTGTCTCTCTAATGAATGTGTGTGTCCCTTTCTCTTAGTGTGTTTCCCTGTCTCCTTCCCTGTCCCTCAGTTTCTGTCTCTCTCAAACACACACACACACACACACACACACACACACACACACACACACACAAAAGCACAGTGAATACATTGTCTTCCTCACACTGTAAACATGGACATAGGTTTTCCCCGGGAAATCTGTTTTTTCTCCATACCCTCAAGCCTCTTTCCTACAAGGAACCTGGAGTCAGGGTAGCTCTCTAGACTGATGCCAGCAGGAATGCCCCATCTTCCTGAATATATGCAGTCTTTCATCAGGAGAGACAGATTCCAAAACACATACCATTTTCCATTGCTCTTACGATGACCTGAATGCAGAGGAAAGAAACCCCATCAGGGTCAGATCATGATGAACACGCACTGCACTGGTCTTTGGTTCTCCTCTTGACTTTAGGAAACCAGATGGCACACAGTGCTTGCGTCAAAGGTCTCCAAAAGCTAATGAAATAGGTGCCTGTCAGAAGTTCTTTTTCCTGGGGATGTGTCTCTCAAGACCACTTAGGATGCTGACGACAAAATTCTTCACCCAAGCAGGACAAATCGCTGCTGACGAAAAAGTCCTAGGACACTGTTTGTTACCAGGTTTGGCACTGCCAGTGGTCAATGTCCCCCTGACCAAGGTGACAGTTGGCAAGAGGCAACCAGTCACCACTGTCCCCATCCGGGAAAGTAACAGTATCCTCGAAAATGTAGACTGTCCTATTTACAACAGAAGTTGATTGGAAAGACCCTAAGAAAGCACTTGTGTTCCTCAAGGAAAGACAGGAAGCTCACCTCAGCAACAGCCTGGCGACTCAGGACAGGAAGGGACCGCTGCTTTTTCACCTTAGCGACACCTAGAAGGACACAGAATACGTGTCAGTACCTTGTTGGTGCTGCTCAAGAATAACTCAGGGACTGTTCCGTGCTATGAACATGGGCCAGAACATATGGAGGCTTTGGTTACCTGCATGGACTGACTGTTACTGCTGAGCCACACTCAGCAGTATTCCTTGAAATATGCAGTAGTATGAGGAAATTTTTGAGAATATAGACATTGGTTATTCGGCAGTGTCACTGGCGCATATCTCCTGGGGAAGGACACATCTCTTGCTGTCTCTCCTCTCTCCCTGTCTCTCTAATGAATGTGTGTGTCCCTTTCTCTTAGTGTGTTTCCCTGTCTCCTTCCCTGTCCCTCAGTTTCTGTCTCTCTCAAACACACACACACACACACACACACACACACACACACACACACACACACACACACAAAAGCACAGTGAATACATTGTCTTCCTCACACTGTAAACATGGACATAGGTTTTCCCCTGGGAAATCTGTTTTTTCTCCATACCCTCAAGCCTCTTTCCTACAAGGAACCTGGAGTCAGGGTAGCTCTCTAGACTGATGCCAGCAGGAATGCCCCATCTTCCTGAATATATGCAGTCTTTCATCAGGAGAGACAGATTCCAAAACACATACCATTTTCCATTGCTCTTACGATGACCTGAATGCAGAGGAAAGAAACCCCATCAGGGTCAGATCATGATGAACACGCACTGCACTGGTCTTTGGTTCTCCTCTTGACTTTAGGAAACCAGATGGCACACAGTGCTTGCGTCAAAGGTCTCCAAAAGCTAATGAAATAGGTGCCTGTCAGAAGTTCTTTTTCCTGGGGATGTGTCTCTCAAGACCACTTAGGATGCTGACGACAAAATTCTTCACCCAAGCAGGACAAATCGCTGCTGACGAAAAAGTCCTAGGACACTGTTTGTTACCAGGTTTGGCACTGCCAGTGGTCAATGTCCCCCTGACCAAGGTGACAGTTGGCAAGAGGCAACCAGTCACCACTGTCCCCATCCGGGAAAGTAACAGTATCCTCGAAAATGTAGACTGTCCTATTTACAACAGAAGTTGATTGGAAAGACCCTAAGAAAGCACTTGTGTTCCTCAAGGGAAGACAAGAAGCTCAACTCAGCAACAGCCTGGCGACTCAGGACAGGAAGGGACCGCTGCTTTTCCTACTTAGGGACACCTAGAAGGACACAGAATACGTGTCAGTACCATGTTGGTGCTGCTCAAGAATAACTCAGGGACTGTTCCTTGCTATGAACATGGGCCAGAGCATATGGAGGCTCTCTCTGCCCCTGCCCCCGCTTGCACTCTGCCTCTCAAGATAAAATAACGACATAAAAAATTAAAATAGATAAACGTCTTATTTATTTATTGTGTGTGTGTGTGAGAGAGAGAGAGAGAGAGGGTAGAAGGGTAGAAGGAGAGGGGGAGAGAGAATCCCCGGCAGGCTCCATGCTGCCAGCGCAGAGCCCAACACAGGGCGTGAGCTCACAAACCATGAGATCATGACCTGAGCTGGAATCAAGTCGGACGCTTACCTGACTCAGCCACCCAGGTGCCCCAACACCACCCTCTCCTTAACAGGAGTCATTTATCTGGCATCATTTTGGCCAGTCTTAAGGGAGAACAAGAGGGCAGCCGAGTTCTATGCCCCATCCACAGACGTTATCCTGAATCTCCTCCTCCAAACACCCACACCATACTCGCTGCCTGGCAGCCTGACCCTCTGTGTTCCCCATGAGCCTGTAGAACTTCTCACCGGCTCCCTCTGCTTTATCCCAAGTGGGGTGTGGCGGAGGGGGGGGGTCCTCTCCAAGCCTCACAAATACAGGACGCAAATTCACCTCAATGACATGTGGAGATGGACAGCCAACATTTACTGAGCACCCAGTGTATACCAAGCCTGTCTCAGCTTTACCCACACTGTCTCAAGTTAGCCACTCATGCCTGCAGCCCCATGATGGAGCACTGCTGCCCTGGGTCATGAACGTTTTCCATGTTTTCCTGTACCTGAAGTGTGGATGTATCTTACAGCAGGTGGCATCTCACCATCGTGACACAGTGGTCATTGCCTGACCTCCTGCAAACTCGGTCCTAGCTGTTCCTATGTTGTTACTTCACATGCGGAGAACAGGTGCTATTTTAAGTGTCTTCAGAAAGATTAGACTGTGAGTCATCTTCGACTTAAAAGGTTTTTGTGTATGCAGAAACACGGGCAGCAGAGAAGTAGAGCACTGATTTGATATTGGCAAAGGAGACACATTATTCACCACTACAGCCATGCCCACAATTCCAGATGGCCTTGCAGAGCAACAACCAAGGACATGCACTTGTGAGAAACGCTGGGCCTCCTACACTCCTGATCAGAGGTCAGCAAGCTTTTTGTATAAAGGGTCAGACGGGGAGTAATTTTGGTTCTGTGAGACATACAGACTCAGGTGCGACCACTCAACTCTGTCATTACAGTGTGAAAGCAGCCATACACGATAGGTAATGGGCATGGCTCTGTTACAATAAAACTTTATTTGCAAAAACAGGTGGAGCGCTGCATTGGGCCCATGGGTTATAGTGTATTGACCCCTTCTTTGGATGAACAGTAAACAGTATTTGGGGGTCCTTGGGTGGCTCAGTTCAGTTAAGTGTCTGACGCTTGATTTTGGTGCAGGTCACGATCCCAGGATCATGGGATCAAGCCGCACATCGGGCTCTGTGCTGGGCACGGAGCCTCCTTGGGATTCTCTCTCTCTCTCTCTCTCTCTCTCTCTCTCTCTCTCACTCTCTCCCTCCCTCCCTCCCTCCCTCCCTCTCTCTCTCTGTGCAAGTGCACATGCTCTCTCTCACAAAGAAAAAAAAAACAGTATTTACTAGAAAAATACAAGCAGTGATGACTCTAAGTCAAAAGTGATATAGAAAATTAAACCCTGAAATGTGAAGAAATTCTAGGACTGTCTTAACTAATGAATGTCAGTTATAAGTTCCCTTATGCATAGTTAAAAAAGCAACGTATGATTTAAAAAAAACCCTTTTACTTTTTTTTTTTAAGTTTATTTATTTACTTCGAGAGAGAGAGAGAGTGAGCTGGGAGGGGGCAGAGAGAGAGAGGGAGAGATAGAATCCAAAGCAGGCTCCACACTGCCAGCCTAGAGCCTGATGCAGGGCTCGATCCCACAGACCACAAGATCATGACCTGAGCCGAAATCCAGAGTCGGACACTCAACCGAGTCACCCAGGCACCTGTAAAAAAAAAAAAAAACTCCTTTTATCCAAATCAAAGAGCTCAAAGAGTTCTTTCAAAAAGTTTCAAATAAAATTTCCAAGTAATGAGAAAACATTTTCTAGAACTTAGTATCGTTTTTTTACTTCCTGATGGTTATGTTTAAAAATGGAGCATCTTAAATCCATAGCTTCTTAGATCTGAGGAGATAGGATCTTGTACCCATTGTGATGTGGACATTAAGGCTCACAGGGAGAAGTGACTCGCTCGGGGTCACCTCGTGATCACAACTGCGACCACAGAGCTAGAGCGACTGGCAGCTTCCTCTGCCTCCTCCCAGCTGAGCCCAAACACCACACTGATCCACACAGTCTCAGGAAGGGAAAGGCAGAGGGGTATCTACTCCATGAGGGTAGGGGTTTCGTGTGCCTGGCTCACCACCCATCTCTGGGGCTTGCACCAGCCAGGCCTAGAGGTGATTGATAAATGATTCAACTCCCACATCAGGCAGCCTGAATTCAAAGCATGACTCTGCCACTTACTACCCCCTGTGCACATCTCAGCGTTATCATCTTGGATGATACTACTTGCATCAAATAGTTGCTGGGAGGTTAAATGAGTTAATATAGTTAAAAGCACTTATCATGGTGCTTGACACAAAGAAAGCACTCCATAAATATCAACTGTGAAGGGGGCGCTGGGGTGGTTCAGTTGGTTGAGCATCTGACTTCAGCTCAGGTTGAGATCTCACAACTCGTGAGTTCGACTCCGCATTGGGCTCTCTGTCAGGGTGAAGCTCACTTTGGATCCTTTGTCCCCCTCTTTATGCCCCTCCCCATGAATGTTCTCTCAGAAAAATAAACATTTAAAAAATATATCAACCATGAAGATACTTATCCTGATATCCCAAACATCCAGCACAAGGAAAGTTCAGTATAAGTACTTGCTGAATGAGTGAGTGATAACAAAAGAGAATGGATGGATGGACAGCTAGGTGGACAGGTGGGTGGAGAGATGGACTGGAAAATAAATGGATAATTAAATAGATGGATGGACAAATGGATGGATGCAGGTAAAGATGGGTGGATGGATGGATGGGTAGATGGAAGTAAACATGGGTAGGAAGATGGATTATGGGTGGATGGATGGATGGATGGACGGACGGATGAGTAGATGGATGGGTAGGTGGATGGACGGAAGTAAACATGGGTAGGAAGATGGATGGATGGGTGGATGGATGGGTGGATAGATGTAAAGATGAGTGGATGAATGGATGGATGGATGGATGATGTAAAAAAGGATGGATGAATGGATGGGTGGGTGGATGGAAGTAACATGGGTAGGAAGATGGATGGATGGATGGGTGGGTGGATGGATGGATGGATCGGTGGATGGATAAATGGATGGATAGGTAGATGGATGGATGGAAGTAAACATGGGTAGGAAGATGGATGGATGGGTAGACGGATGGATGGGTGGGTGGATGGATATAAAGATGGATGGATGGATGAAAACCTGGGTAGGAAGATGGATGGATGGGTAGATGGATGGGTGAATGGATAGATGGATGGATGGGTGGATGGATGGATGGATGGATGGATAGATAGATGGATGGATGGAAGTAAACATGGGTAGGAAGATGGATGGGTGGGTGGGTGGATGGATGGGTGGACAGATGGATGGATGGGTAGTTGGATGGATGGAAGTAAACATGGGTAGGAAGATGGATGGATGGGTGGGTAGATGGATAGATGGATGGATGGATGGATGGATGGATGGATGGGTGGATGGATGGATGGGTGGGTAGAAGTAAAGATAGGTAGGTGGGTGAATGGATGGACTGATGGATGGATGGATGGACTGATGGATGGATGGATGGATGGAAGTAAACATGGGTAGGAAGACGGATGGATGGATGGGTGGGTGGGTGGGTGGATGGATGGATGGGTGGATGGATAAATTGATGGATAGGTAGATGGATGGATGGAAGTAAACGGGTAGGAAGATGGATGGATGGGTAGATGGATGGATGGATGGGTGGGTGGATGGATATAAAGATGGATGGATGGATGGATGGATGGATGGATGGATGGATGGATGGATGGCTAGATGGATGGAAGTAAACATGGGTAGGAAGATGGATGGATGGGTGGATGGATGAGTGGATGGATAGATGGATGGATAGGTAGAAGTAAAGATAGGTAGGTGGGTGAATGGATGGGCAGATGGATAGAAGTAATGCTGTCACATGGAGGAATGGATGGAGAGATGGAGATGTGGACAGATGCATGGATGAATGGATGAACAACCTGGAACCAGAGGGAACTCCTCCTGTATAACTGGAAGCCAGACCCCCTGTGGAAGATCTGGGTCCCAGATATCTCTCACCGGCTGAACCAGAACATTGTTCTTGCCATAGAGGAGCGTGGCCCGGGAGTTCTGGTGCAGGGACTCAACACAGTCACGGGCAGAAAGGGATGGTCGGTCGTCCATGCTGCCACTTTAATGTCTCTTCTGGATCTGGAAGGGTGACGGGAGGTGGAGGGTGAGGCCTGCGGTGACCCTCAATGTCCCATTCCATTCTCCACCTCCACACCAAGTGTGGCACTCAGCCCAACTCTCTCCCAGGGCCCCAGAGTCCACCCCTACTCGCACAGAGGGCTGGACGCTTGGTGGGTGAGTCCTGCCACAGGTGCGAGCTGTGGATGCGGTGCCTCTGGACAAGCTCGTCGGCCGAGGAGTCAGTCCAGAAGTGATCTGCAGTCTTCATCTTGTGGTACTCCAGGGCACGGGGCCCCACCGTGGAGCATACAGGGGCTGGGAATCCATAGCCCTGCAAGTCCACCCTCCTGTCTACCCCCAGATGGGCCACCAACTTCACTGCCTCTCCCCTCCAGCCAGTGAGTATGCCCCAGGGTCCTGCTAAGGAGAGTCCAGCACAAGAGCCTGAGAGCAAGAGCCAGGGAACAGGTAAGTTTTGATGGAGAAGGCTAGAGGAAAACGAGAGAGGCCCTTAGGAGGTACACCAGTGAGCCAAGATCAGAGATCCAGATGAAGCTCAGAGCCCTGGACCACTTACCCAACAAAGACGCAAGGATGGGGCCATCCACCGGGTCCATCAGGAGGGCTTCCTTCTCATAGTATTTACTAGCAAGAGAAAAGGACAGGCAGGTCTGGATGGGAACCAGCAGAGGGCGCACAATTGACACTGACCTGATGCTTAAGAGCAGACTGAGTTCAGCCTCCCTCTTGTTACCCAGTTAACGCTGTAAGCCTCAAATGTCCCATCTGTAAAATGGGGGTAATAAAAACGTATATCCTAGGGCCGTCAGAAGGACTTTAGAGGGGCACCTGTGTGGTTCAGTTAAGTGTCTGACTCTTGATCTCAGCTCAGGTCTTGATCTCAGGGTCGTGAGTTCACGTCTCACGTAGAGCTCCATGCTGGGTGTGAAGCTTACTTAAATTAAAAAGAAAAAAGGGAATTTTGAAAGACAACAGACGTGGGCACTTAGTACCATGCTTGGCACGTAACTGCTTAATACATGGCTGTGATACAGCCTTAATGAGAGTAACGGGAATAGTAATTAGAAGGCTGCTTCTGGCTGCTTCTATCAGCTTCTATCACATCTTCCATTTCAGGAGCCAAGTGGCTTGGGAGCTCAGATGATGTCAGCTCTTCTAATATTATTGAGGCAATAAAAGGCTTTCTAGCTGTGGTGTGCACGGAAAAGCTATATTAACAGGACATCCTGCGCGGATAACTATGTGGATGACGCTGGCCTGACGTGCTCGCAAGCGCCCCCTGGCTTCTGGCTCTTCAAAATAACTTGTCATATGGGCAAGACAATGTTTGTGCTGAGTGTTTTCGGGTTTTGCTTCTTTGTTTGAGTTGTTGTGTAGTGCCTTCTAATTCTCTGCCAGCTCCTACAAGCCTGGAACCGAATTTTAGAGTTGGAAAGGACCTTGTTCTACCTTCCCAAGGGATGTCAGGCTCAGAGAGGGTAAGTGACCTCTTGGAGGCCACACAGCAGGTGGATGCAAGCTATACCCAGCCGGCATGGGTGTTCCCATCCTACAGTAGGGGTCGAAGAACACAGGATCTGCAGCGAGGCAGACTGAGTGGGAGCCCAGGTCGGCCAATCCCACTCTCACTGTGTGTCCCTGGGCATGTGACAACTACCCTCTCTGAGCTTTAGTGTCCTCAGCTATAAAATGACAAGAATGACAGAACCCACCTGCCCAGGTTGTTGGGAGGATTAAATATTGACCTGCTTTTACAGCAACAGCACAGACTCTGACACCAGTTCTTGCTAAGGGGTGGCAACATCACTGTAATTTGACCCCAGAGGAATCGTCTATCCACCAGGATACTGGCTGAAGCCGAATGGACATGCTCTGTGTGTTCTCAGCAGCAAGTTTATCCATTCTGGTGTCAGATCTGAAGGCAAAACTTCAAGACACTTTCCACTCTGCCACTCAGTCTCTGTGCTGAAAACCAGCACTGTTGCATGATCATAAACCCTGGAAATAGTACCTTAAAAACTAGCAGGTGGGACTGGGGGCAAGATGTGACCATCGAGGGTAGCTCGAGGGAACTTCTTTGGGGTGGTAGGTTTCATTGGAACAGTTCTGTGTCGTGACTGTGGTGTTGGTTATACAGAAATATAGACTGTATTTATACTAGGAGTATAATACATATACATATGTAATTTTTATTAAATAGTTGAATACATATTTAATTAAATAATACATATATGTATTTATACTGAATTTAACTATGCTAAAATTCCATAGAACTAGACAGAAAAAAATGAGTGTACGTAAAAACTAGTGAAATCCAAATAAAGCATGTAGTTTAGTTAACAGTATTGTACCAATGTCAATTTCCTGTTTTGGTATTTGTGCTATGGTTATGTAGGATGTTATCACTGAGGGCAGGCGAGAACTCTTTGTGCTAATGCTACAACTTCTATGCGAATCAAAAAAATAAAAAGTTTAGACACAAAAAATAAAGAGATAGTTTGGCATTGCTGCTCAAATAAATTACTCATTCCTTCTACCGACTCATTCAGCAGAAAACACAAGGTCATATGCCAAAGGCAATAGCTACAGAGGCCCGCACCCATGCGAGGGCACGGGGCAGAGACGTATCACATTTTACTAGAAGGTGAAGAGATTAATTGGACTCCAGAGCCTGGATTTCTTCCAATTTGTCTCCTGCCTCCTGGCTTTGCACCTGCTATTCCCTTGGCTGGGAACACTCTTTTCCCTACCCACTTCACCTGGTTAATGCCTACATGCCCTTCGAACTCATGATTAACTGCCATGTCTTCCAGGATTCTTTTCCGGACCACCCAGAGGAAATTAAACACCACCCACCTGACTTGGAATACTCACCACATATTACCACAATTACTATTTTCCTGTTTTCCCTGCAACGATGTGAGGTTCGTGAGAGGAAGGACTCTGCTCTCTCCTTTCATATATATTTTCCTAGCAAACAGGCAAAGAATAAAAGGTAATCATAATACCCACTGCATGTGAAGATGTGGTTAAACAGGCACTTTCATATACCGAGAGATGAGGAGATTCTCAGATATTTCCCTCATCGTCTTTTCTCTTTCCCACTCCCCCTGTCTATCTCTGTCTCCCCATCTGTCTATGGCTGGAAGGAGTGTTAGTCATGAAGAGTCTCAGGTTATACAAAAGCCCACATTCTTCACTGGCTCCTCTGTGCTCTTAGTACAATATCCAAGCTCTTAACATGACACTTAAGACCAATGTATCTCCAACATCTCGGTTAGTGCCTGGCACATGGTAGGTGCCCAGCAAATAGTTACTGGATGAATGAATGCATGGATAAATGCTTGCCAAGAGTACTCATAGTCTAAAACCTTTACACCAGGTTAATCTGAGCTAGAAGAGAAAATGTAAAAAAAAAGTATCATACATTTCCAAAACACTGTGTAAAAAAAAAGTATCATACATTTCCAAAACACTGTGTACTCACTAACTCCCCTTCTCACCTCTTCTCCCGAATGGCAACAATCCCTGTCCCATTTATTAAAAGAGCAGCAAAGACACAGAGAAGCTACATGACTCTTCTAGGACCACAGTTAGCAAGCAGACTGTAGGCTTCATTCATGGGAGGAAAAAGATCCCTAAGATTGCAAGATCCTTGTTCCTCATTCCAAATTTGAAGATCCTATATTAGCAGGAAGCACCTGAATAGTCCCAGGTTCTAAGCTGGGCTCATTTAGAGGCAAACATCCAGAAGGCCTTTATCTAATTGCTTTCAAATCAAGTGCACATCAACAGGAGAGAAAAGAAGGTTGCTTTGTGCCATAGGGTGCAGTTCCCAAAATGGGAAGAAGGTGGCACCAGAGCACGCCACGGCAGCTGCTCTCTCTCACTCACCTGCTGTTTTCCACCAGGTAATGCACAATTTTGTCCAGGACCTTCTCAAACAAAGCAGTGCGGATCCACAGGTGCTTGATGGCAAGTGGGGATGGGCTGGGCAGCTTCGGCAGCTTCCGCACATTCTCCTGGAGGCCCTGAATCTGGTTTCGCCTTCAAGACCAGGACAGAAGGAGGAGGAATATTCGCAAAAAAGGAGATCCAACAGGACCAATGTGCAAACAGCAAAATGCCCAACCTCTCGAGGGAATGAAGGAACGGCGACTAAAACAACAAAAGCCCACATCGCTCCTGGCAAGTGGGTGACGTGTTGAAAAAATAACACCCAGTGAGTGTGAAGATGCGATAAAACACCTTCATATACTGTTGATGGGCAAGCCAGATTCTCATAGCGATACTTCTCTTCCTCTCTCTCTCTCTCTCTCATTCCCTCTCTCCCCTTCCCTCTCTCATGAATGAGCGACTGCATGAATGAAATGAATGGCTCTCCCTTACCACCTGGCATGGGTATCTCTAATTCCTCCATGAGAAAGTCATTCCCGATATTATGGAAGGCCCATGGAAATCGCTCCCTTTCGGAAGTTATCAGCAAACACTTGGGAATTTAGCATACGGACTGGAAGGCACTTTGAAGGCCAAGTGGCTGAGGAGTCTGATTCCGAAAGGGAGGCGGTGACGCTAAGTCCACAGCCTTGTCCGTCCCACAGTTCTGGCCAGCAGCTCTGGGCTGGCACAGCCTGCAAGGGAGGGAAAGGACCATCTCCCACCTGCTGAGGAGGAGTGATCACCCACGGCACACACAGCACGTGCGCCTCTCTCTCCCTTCTCTTGCCCGTCACACACACGGCGAATCAATCCACACATTCTTTCCCGTGAAGCCCAATCACGGCTCCGGAATCTTTCACAACAAGGTCCTGTGGGCGGCTGCTAGCACCAACGGGAGCTGAAACCTCTTTGCCAGCCCTGACCAGGCTCCAGACCGCGGCTCTGGCGTAGAGTCAAACTGTGCGGTCGGGACTCTGGTGGGAGGTTCTCACGTACATGCTCTCAGGCCCTGAGCCCCCACCCCCCCGCCCCCCAGGAAATCAGCCCTCCAGACCTGTGAGTGAAGTCACCGTTCCCCTTGTTGCCTCAATGTCAGCATCTGGTCCATGCAGATGAAGACCACAGTAGTTTCATTAAACCTGGTCTTCCTGCATGCGGAATGGGTTTGGCTAACAGCAGACACTTACTCATTCAACATTTCTTGAGCATTTTACCAGGTGCTGGGCACTGTCCAGACACTGGGGACAAAATGGGGAATAACAGATTTTAGTGGCCTGTTCTCATGGAGTTCAGAGCCAAGGAGGAGAGATAGACAACAATCAAGTGAAAAGTACACAAAGGAATGAATAATTAGAGGTGGTGATAACCACAGAAGAGAAAATAAGCAGTGATATGTAAGAGAAATGGGGTGAGGGTTGGAGTTTACCCTTAACTGGGGAAAGGCCTGAATGATGACCAGGCACCAGCCCTGGAAGGTGAGGCGTGTGAACCGGGTGGTAGGTAGAGCATGTGAAAAGGCCCCGGGGTAGGAAAGAGTCTGGCGGGTTTGAGGAGCGAAAGCAGAGTGCAGACAGTGCCAGGAGGTGCGGGTTCTGGCAGAGCTCAGGGAGGAGCCTGGACTGTCCCCTGCGGAAACGCTCCAGCCCATGCCCCAGGCTTCGCACTCACACGCTCTCGATCAGCTGTTCCAGGTCCTGCACCTTGCAGCTCAGCTCTTCGGCCGGTGGGAAGTTCTTGCCCACTTTCATGAAGAGAGCTGCAATCTTGTTGCTGTGCAGAAAGCCAGCCGCCCGCCGCCGCAGCCCATGCAGGACGCAGGCCTCTACAGCTGCTGCAGGGACACAATGGTCAGCAGGCCCTGCCCTACCCGTGCTCCCCAGCACCCAGCCCAGCTCAGGTCTTCAGCCACACAGAGGCGCCTTGGAGAGCGGGGCGCCCCAGAATCGCAAAATCCACGAAAGCATCAAAGGAAAATCACGTACGTCTGTCTGCCTTCCACTCCCTCAAAAGGGAACAGGAGAGCTTAGCAGTGAACCTGTGTTTGCTGCCCAAGGTCAGACTGTCTGTGTTCATATCCTCTCCCAGACACTAACCGGCTGCGTGACCTTGGGCAATGACTTCCTCTCTCTGTGTCTCAGTATCCTCATCTGTGAAATGGGAAAGTACGAACAGGCATCTGACATGGTTGCAGCAAGCGAGGTGGGGAAAATGCATGGCAAGCGCTTCACATGGTTCGGCACATAGTGAGCGCTTCAGGGACGTTAGCTACTACTCCTGTCAGTGGGGGAGGGGAGGCTGACCACACGACTGGTGGGCTTTATCTGGGCTGAAGAATCACATGATCGGCACCACCATTGTGACTCCAGGAACAGCTAACATTATGGATCCCGTTCCATCTCTGCCACAGCCAAGGAAGAAAAGGAACGCCATCTCCAGTTCTCAGATGTGGAAACTGAGGCCCTAAGAGGGGAACTGAATTGCCCAGGGCCACCCAGACGAGCTGGGATCCAAAGCCAGGTCTGAGCCCAAGGTGTGCTCACAGCACTTGTGCCGCCACAAAGGATCTGAAGAGAGGACTGTCATCATCTTCCCATGTCTGTGTTTCCCCTGGACACCCCGCCCAGCCCTGCTCAGAGCAGGAGACCTGGGCAGTAGCCTGGGCTCTATCACTAACTTGCTGTGTGACCTCAGGCAAATCGCTTTCCCTCTCTGGGCCTTAGTGTCCCCCCCACCCCCCTCCCCCTGGGAAACAGTCCCTGTGCAGGCCATTCGGATGGCCCCAGTCTTATTTCTGGTACTTTCAGCAGCACTTTATTGAGTATTTTCTTATCTTCTGTCTTACACAGCAGACTGGGAGGGAGCTCACTCTGGTGTATCATATGCGCATAATCGATGTTGATGGAAAAACTGAGCATCTTATAAGGGCTACTCTTTATTGGGTATCCGCTGGGTGTGAGACCAGTGTTAAGGTTTACCTTACCTAATCCTTGTGGAAAAAACCCAAGAAGTGAGAGTTCTAGTTACTGTGACTCCACAGAAGGAATACTCCAGCAGCCTGAGGGTTAAGAGCCTGGCCCAGGTTATGCTGCACACAAGAAGAAATACCGAGAGGTTTGGTGCAATTGCTTGTCTTGGTTTGTTTTTGTTGGCAATTATTTGACTTTTTTCAAAACCTTATGATTATACTTTTTCTTTTAAGGAGGCTCCACGCCCAACGTGGGGCTGGAACTCACAACGTTGAGCTCCAGAGTCACGTGCTCTACTGAATGAGCCAGCCAGGTGCCCTGATTACGTGGCTTTGAACGGATGCCCACCCTACTGCCTAATCTGCCCATAGGTTTAATATATTCTGGGTGAGCATCTCGGAAATATCTTCATTTTTGCTTGCACACACTACACTTTGGTTTAGACTGCAATAAGTTAATTAACTGTTCAAGCACTGGAGACAGGCCTCGCGTCTTTCTGACAATGGCTCATGAGGCGCAATGGAGCAGAGACACCACAGGGAGCCCCTGCAGGCCTCACCCTGCAGTGACATCACCCTTCCTCCCTCATCCAAACACTGGGGTTGGAGGTAGAGAATCATGATTTTTATCCTGTTCTGTTCCTCTAAATCTTCAACGGGTGAGCATGGTCACACACTCTGAAGTATGCCTATTATTTTCTTTGCAAATAGAGATGTCCAGGATAAAAAAAAAATTAGGCATATGTACATTCTCACATTAACATTTATGCATATATACACATGTACATATGCAGACATATATATATATATATATATATATATATATATATATACACCTATATATACACATACAAGTATATAAACACACACACACACATATATATGTAATTTAAATAAACACATCTCACTTTAAAAAGAAATTTGGGGGCGCCTGGGTGGCTCAGTCGGTTAAGCGTCACCTGAGGTGACTCAGGTCACCATCTCATGGTTCATGGGTTCGGGGCCCGCATCAGGCTCTGCGCTGACAGCGTAGAGCCTGCTTGAGATTCTCTCTCTGTGTCTCTCTTCCTCTCTCTCTCTGCCCTCCCTCTGCCCACACACTCTCTCTCCAAATAAACTTAATTTTTTTTTTTTTTTTTTTTTTTTTTTTTTTTGCCAAGGTCACCCAACAAACAAACGGCAGAGGAGGGATTCGAACCCAGGTCTGCCTGGCTGCAAAGGGGCTAACCTGACAGCAGTGGGCTCCCAGGTCACGGCATGTGCTCCCATGGGTAGTGCCTCCAGCCATCTGGATGAAGCTGAGGGCCGACCAGGTCTCCTCGCTCTGGCCTCTCCTCGGGGCCAAGAGCGCGAGATGGGAGACGCAGCACGTCCTCCATTGCCAGACACTCCAGTCATGGAATGAAAAGGTTTTCAGGCAGAAAGAAACATCCCTGCTTATACATACACATGGATTAGAAGCTGAACCCTGACTGTGGGGACACGTAAAACATGTGTCTGCAGCCATTGTGGAAGGACAGTTAAGAACCTGGCAGCACGGTTATTTATTTCTGGAATCTCGTGAGCACAGCTGGTTCAAGAATACAAGTCAAGGGGCGCCTGGGTGGCGCAGTCGGTTAAGCGTCCGACTTCAGCCAGGTCACGATCTCACGGTCTGTGGGTTCGAGCCCCACGTCGAGCTCTGGGCTGATGGCTCAGAGCCTGGAGCCTGTTTCCGATTCTGTGTCTCCCTCTCTCTCTGCCCCTCCCCCGTTCATGCTCTGTCTCTCTCTGTCCCAAAAATAAATAAAAAACGTTGAAAAAAAAATTAAAAAAAAAAGAATACAAGTCAAGCTCTGAGCCCTGGGCCCACCTCCTCTGCTGAGCCAGCTGGACATGATCCCTTAGCATGGATCAATGGCTCCCGATTCCCTATGTCTTTAAAGCCCATCCATCCTCCCCCTTCATTTGGCAACAGCCACAGGCAGGGTGAGGAAAGGGTGCAGAGTCTGTCGTCAGATGCACGACCAACGTCACTAGGGGGATGGGTAGCCGTGAACTGAGCCCACAGGAGGGGAAGACAGTCCCTCCAGCGTCAGCAGTGACTAGCTCTTGCTGGGTACACAGGCCATTCTTCCTTTCTTCTCTCGGCTTCTCCGTGGTTCCAAATTCCCTCACAGAGCCCCCCGGGAATCCAAAAATAACTTCAGAGTCACAAAGTCAAAACACGGTGTGAGAATCCTGGCACAAAGACGCCACTCCCCCAAGGCAGCCCACAGAGAAAGAAGCCCCTTTCCAGGTCAGGGTCCACGGACTCCCCACAGAAGGAGATGATGTGGCTGCCGTCCTCATGGACGAACTTCCGTGTGGCTGCCTCCTCCGTGATCTGCTTCACCTAGAAGGGCAGAGGCAGTTGGACGGGGAGACCCATACGCGACCCAGGGTGCGGTCATCCCCAAGGGCCGTGTCGCCCTTCCTGGCCCTCTGAGGCCATCTGGGGTGCTTTGATAACTTCTCTCCTTCCATGCCCTCCTCATGGCGCCTTCTGTAAGTCTGAGGCCTGGGGCCTGTGAGAGCATCATGTTTTACTGAATTATTTCTTCGGGCTCTCTGCCTGGCTGGTTCTTCTCAGGTGTCACACGAAATGTCATCTTCCTTGAGCCCCTTATCTGACACAGCCCTCCCCTGACACCACTCACACACCGTTACAGTCCCTTCTGGGTACATATGCTATTCCTGTCCTGTTTACTTGCTTACTATTACCTTCTTCTAAGATATAAATTCCCTGAGGCCAGGGCCTCACCTATCTTGTTCACTTCTGTATCCATGGAGACTAGAACAGTGCCTGGCACAGAGAAGGTACTCAATAAATATTTTTGGAAGGAAGGAGAGAAGGAGAGAAGGAGAGAAGGAAGGAAGGAAGGAAGGAAGGAAGGAAGGAAGGAAGGAAGGAAGGAAGGAAGGAAGGAAGGAAGGGGAAACAAGTATATAAAAGAATCAGGAAGGTATAGTGATAAATCAGGCCTGGAATCTAGCAGCTCTGGGTTCCAATCCCTGCTCAGGCACCTCCCAGTTGGGTCTGTGACCTCAATTTGGGAAACCAAGGCTCAGCAAAGTGAAGCAAACTTGCCCAGAGAAGTAAAGCTGGCCCAGAGCAGACACCGAATTCCAGGCTGTCTGACTCCCTGGGGGTGTGTTTTCCTACTATCCTCACACGCTCAACAAATCTTTTTTGAGCGCCCCTGATGCACCAGGAGTGAAGGACACAGTGCTGAAAGGGCAGCCGTGCCTCTGCTCACAGAGATGACTCTCCAGTGGCCTGAACACCCTTCTGCTTTGCTGGATTCTGGCCCCTGGTCTGCCCAGCCCCCAGTCACCATGGGGCTTTAGCCATGCATTTCTTCTCTCTAGAGGCTCAGTTTCCCCACCTTGAGGTTGAGGAGACCAAGAGAGATGACCTCAAAGGCCGGTCCCAGCTCTACATCGCCAGGGCTGCGACATGGGGTAACAGGAGCAGTTCTGAATCCAACCCATCCATGAGCAGCGGCTCCCTTCCTGGCTGCCCCGTGACCTACTCGGCCTCAGCCAGGCCAGCTCAGCAGTGCACCCACTGGAGAGCGATCGCAGGCTCTCCCATGCCCCTCTCCCCTTCCTTGCGGGTGCCTCCTGGAGGGGAAAACAGAACTCAGAACATCCCTGGCCATGCCCTGCAGTGTCTGCCCCACACAACCGAGTCAGCACTCGCCCCGTGAACAAAGCTGACCTCTGAGCTCAGTGAGCTCTAAGCTGGGCTTCACCAGCAGCATTTCCAAGTCTGAAAACTATCTAGCCAAAGCCCTGGAACCGGCCCTGTTTACAGGTGTGGAAACTTGAGGGTCGGGAGGCAAACTGGCCTACTGAAGGCCACAAAGCTAGGAAGCCATGGCTGGACTTTTGGCTTAGGACTTTTTTTTCCCCCATCTCAGCTCCAGCTGCCATATCCTGGCCACTGTGGCTACTGATTGTGTTTCCACAGTCAAATCACATCACCTCTCTGAACCTTAGTTTTCTCGCTGGGTGAAGGGCGTACAGGAACAGCACCTGCCTCATGGGGCTATGGGAAGACTGAACAAGGTAACGCACACCATGTGCTGAGCACAGAGCCTGGTGCACAGGGTGCCTGCAGTGTTACTTGCCTAAAACCTCACCTGGTCTCTCTATTCTGGCTGAAACAGTAACCTGTTCAGAAGAATAAAATTCCCCTGCTTCAAAGGTCCCCACAGTGGCTGCTCTCGAACACCCATCAGATTGATAAGCACAGAGCGGGGCTTGAACCCATGACTGTGAGATCATGACCTGAGCCTTAAGACACTCTTTTTTTATTTTTATTTTTTTAATTTTTTTTTCAATGTTTATTTATTTGTGGGACAGAGAGAGACAGAGCATGAACGGGGGAGGGGCAGAGAGAGAGGGAGACACAGAATCGGAAACAGGCTCCAGGCTCTGAGCCATCAGCCCAGAGCCCGACGCGGGGCTCGAACTCACGGACCGCGAGATCGTGACCTGGTTGAAGTCGGACGCTTAACCGACTGTGCCACCCAGGCGCCCCAAGACACTCTTTTTTTAAAAAACGCTTATATATTTTTGGAGAAACAGAGCACAAGTGGGGGAGGGACAGGGAGAGAGGGAGGCACAGAATCTGAAGCAGGTTCCAGGCTCTAAGCTGTCAGCACAAAGCCCAACGTGGGGCTCGAACTCACGAACCATGAGATCATGACGTGAGCCAAAGTCAGTCCCTCGACTGACTGAGCCACCCAGGTGCCCCCATGACAGACTCTTAAATTCAGAGAACTGAAGGTTGCTGGAGGGGAAGTGGGTGGGGGGATGGGCTAAATGGGTGATGGGCATTAAGGAGGGCGCTTGTTGGGATGAACACTGGGTGTTGTATGGAAGCCACTTTGGCAATAAATTATATTCAAAAAAAAAAGAGAGAGAGACACTCAACTGACTGAGCCACCCAGGTGCCCCAAACCATACACAGTCTCCAACAACCAACGGGTCAAAGAAGAAATCACAACAGAAATCAGCAAGTATCTTGAGACAAATGGAAAGGAAAAGGCAACGTATGAAAATCCAGGGGATGTAAAGAAAACAGGGTACAAGGGGCATCTACAGCTGGAAGTGCTTATGTTCAAACAACAAGGAAGGTCTCCAATCAACAGTCTAACTTGACACCTCGAGGAACTACAGAGGAACAAACAAAACCCAAAGCTAGCAGAAGGAAGGTCATCACAATGTCACAGCAGAGATAAACAAAAGAAAGAAAAGAAATACAAGGGTAGGTTTTAACAAAACCAAGAGTTGAGTCTTCCAAAAGATCAGCAGAATTGACAAACCTTTAAGCCAGACTGACTAAGAGCAAAAAATGAGAGAGACAGAGAGAGAGAGAGAGAGAGAGAGAGAAAGACTTGACAAAAATCAGAATTAACACCAATCCTCAAATTCTTCTAAAATAATAATAATAATGGAAGAGGAGGGAATACTTGCGTTGCATGAGGCCGACTTACCTTGGAAAGCAAAGCCAAGCAAGTCATGACACAAACACTGGAGACCAATGTCTCCAATGAGTGACTCCATCAGAAGGCTCAACAAAACACTGGCAAACAGAACTCGGCAGGATCCGGAGAGCTCCACATGCGCCATGACCAAGTAGGACTTTCTGCTAAGATGCAGCGAGGGTTCAAGGCACAAAAACCGACCAACGCAAGACACCAGCATTAACATAACGAAGAGAAAAGTACCACATGGGCATCGCGGCTGATACAGAAAAAGAATGTGGCAAAATGCAACACCCGTTCACCATAAAAACTCTCACCAAACTAAGAACAGGAAGAAACTACCGGTCACGTATGAAAGTCATGTAGGAAAAACCCAGAGTTACCATCCCATGTGATGGTGGAAGACAGAAAGTTTTTCCTTCGAAGTCAAGAGCAAGTCAAAGACACCTCTGCTCGCCTCTTTTACTTCACGTAGCATTGGAAGCTCTAGCCAGATGAATTAGGACAAGGAAAAGAAACCAAAGGAATGCAAATCGGAAAGAAAGAAGTGAAATGATCTCGGTTGATCTTATGTCCGGAAAACCCTAGAAACGCCACAAGAAAACTGTTAGCAGTCATAAATAAATTCAGCAATGTTGCAGGATACAAAATCCATACGTGAAAATTAGTTGTATTTCTAAACACTACCGATAAACAATCCCAAAACAAAATGTTAAATATTCTGTTTACAATAGCATCAGAAACAGGGGTGCCTGGGTGGCTCAGTCAGTTAAGCGTCCAACTTCAGCAGAGGTCGTGAGCTCGCGGTTTCTGAGTTCGAGCCCCGTGTCGGGCTCTGTGCTGATAGTACGGAGCCTGCTTCGGATTCTCTGTCTCTTCCTCTCTCTCTGCCCCTCCCCTGCTCATGCTCTCTCTCTCTCTCTCTCTCAAAAATAAAGAAACACTAAAAAAAAAGTAGCATCAAAAAGAATAAAATACTTAGGGATAGGATAAACTTAACCAAGGGGGTGAAAGACCTGTATATTGAAAGCTACAGTAAACCTGCTGAGACCTTTATTATTATTATTATTATTATTATTGTTGTTGTTGTTGTTGTTTTTAATGTTTATTCATTTTTGAAGGAGAAAAAGACAAAGCATGAGCAGGGGAGGGGCACAGAGAGAGAGGCAGGCTCCAGGATCTGGACTGTCAGTACAGAGGCCGATGCAGGGCTCGAACCCACAAGCTGTGAGATCACGACCTGAGCTGAAGTTGGATGCACAACCGACTGAGCCACCCAGGCACCCCGACAGAACTTTTTAAAGATGCAAATAAATGGAAAGGTTTCCCATGTGTTCAGAGATTGAAAGACTTAATATTGTTGTCAATAAAACCCAAAGCAATCTATGTGTAATCGCCATCAAAATCCCAATGGCATTTTGTTGATGTTGTTTTGGTGTGGTGTTTTTGTTTTTTGTTATTGGTTTTGTTTTTTTTTTTGCAGAAAAAGGAAAATCTATCCTAAAAGTCATAAGGACTCCCATGAATAGGCAAAGCAATCTTGAAAAGGAAGAACAAAGCTAGAAGTTTGGTATTTCCTGACTTCAAACCTCATTATAAAACTATGGTAATAAAAATACTAGCACATTTTGAGGTACCAGCATAAACACAAGTGGTGAAGAACAGAGAGCCCAGAAATAAACCTTCACGTTGGAACGATTTTGACAAAGATGCCAAGACCATTCAGTGGGCGGGGGGGGGGGGGGGGGGGCAGTCTCCTACAAATGCTCTTGAGAAAACTGTATGTCCACATGGAAAAGAATGAAGTGAGACCCTCACCTGTACCACACACAAAAATCAACTCGAAATGGATCAAAGGCCTAAATGCCAGAGCGAACACTACAGAATTCCTCAAAGAAAACATAGCAGAGAAGTGCCAGATTTGGCAACGATTTCTTGGCTGTGACACCAAGAGGAGAGAAGGCAAAAGTAACATGAAATAAACTGGACCACGTCAAAGTAAACAAACTTCCGTACATCAAAGGACACAATAAACAAAGTGAAAAGGTAACACCCATGGAATGGGTGAAAATACCTGCAAATCGTGTACCTGATAAGGACCTAATGTCTAGACTGTATGATGCGTTCCTACAACTCCACAACAAAAAACAACCTGATTCCCAAATGAGCAAAGGACCTGGACAGACACGTCTCCAGAGAAGATAAACAGATGGCCAACAAGCACATGCGACGATGCTCAACATCATTCATCATCAGGGAAGTGCAAAATCAAAACCATGATGAGATACTGACCGCCTCACACCTATTAGGATGGCTCCTATCGAAAAAATGGAAAATAACAAGTGTGGGTGCACATACGGAGAAATCGGAACTCTCGTGCATTGCTGATGGGGACGTAGACTTGTGCGGTTCCTAAGGAAAATAAGATGGCAGGTCCTCAAAAAATTAAACAGAAAATTACCATCTGATCCAGCAGTTCTCTTCTGGGTATATACCCCAAAGGACTGAAAGCAGAGTGTTGAAGAGAGATTTGCACACCCATGTTCACGGCAGCACTATCCACAACAGCCAAGGGCAGAAACAACCCAAGCGTCCATTGATGGACAAATGGATAAACAAAATGTAGCAGACACATTCAAGGGAATATAACTCAGCCTTAAAAGGGAGGAAGTTCTGGGGCACCTGTGTGGCTCAGTTGGTTGAGTGTCCGACTCTGGATCTTGGCTTGGGGCGTGGTCTCATGGTTTGTGGGATAGAGCCCTGTGTCGGGCTCTGCACTGATGGTGTGGAGCCTGCTTAGGATTCTCTCTCTCTCTCTCTCTCTCTCTCTCTCTCTCTCTCTCTCTCTCTCTCTCTTCCTCCCTCCCTCCCTCCCTCTCTGCCTGTCCCACCCTCTCTCTCTCTCAAAATATACACATAAAGTTAAAAAAAAAAAAAAAGGAAGGGAATTCTGACACCTGCCACTACATGCGTGAACCTTGAACATGTCACGCTAAGTGAAACAAGCCAGTCACAAAGACACAAAATACTTATAAGCGGTGCCTAGAGGAGGCAAGTTCATAGAGACAGAAAACAGAATGGTGGTTGCCAGGGGCTGGGGGGAGGAGAGAAAGGGAAATTATTACTTAATGGGTACAGAGCTGTAGTTTTGTGAGACGAAGAGACACTGACCACACAACAATGTGAATTACTCAGCACTACGGAACTTAAAAATCATGAAGGCAAAATTTTATGTTGTGTATTTTACCACAATTTCTACAAGTGTGGATACTATGTGTTAATATAGTGTAAATAAATATTTTGCAGTTGATTTTTAAAAAAAAATTTTGATGTTTATTTTTGAGAGAGAGAGAGAGAGAGAGAGAGAGAGAGAGAGAGAGGGAGGAAGGGTCAGAGAGGGGGAAGCAGGCTCCAGGCTCCATGCTGCCAGCACAGCAAGGTGGAGGCTATCAGCAGGTAGAATGGAGAGAATAAGTCCCGAGAGTGTGGCACTTTGTGAAGTTCTCTCCTGCCTGCCCTGCCTCATGGGATCATCCCAACAGTTCAGGGTAATACTCTCCCCATGTACAGAGGAGGAAAACTGAGGCTCTGGGGAGGAGGACACTCCTTGCAATGGACTGAATGTTTCAGTTCCCCCCAAATTCCTATGTTGAGATTCTAATCCCCAGTGTGATGGGGGTATTACGAGGCGGGGCCTGTGGGAGGTGATGAGGTCATGGGTAGGATTGGTGACCTCAGGAAAGAGACCCTGGAGAGCTCCCTTCCCTCTTCTGTCATGTGAGGACATAGAGAGAAGACAGCTGTCTGTGAACCAGGAAGCGGGTTCTCAGCAGACACTGCTGTTCTCAGCACAACAAGGAAGTTCCAGGGGTGAACGTGGTACCTAGAACTATAGACAGAGAAGCACAAAAACAAGGGTCTGCAAACCGTTTCTGTAGAGATCTATGGAGTAAGCGTTCTTGGCTTTGCTGGCCATCTGGTCTCTGTCTCAAGTATTTAACTTCACCCTCGGATCCGGAGAGCAGCCATATGCCAATGAATGAGCGTGGCTGTGTTCCAATAAAACTTTATTTACAAAACCAAGTGGAGAGCCGGGTTTGTCCTTTGGGCAACAGTTTGCTGACCGTGAAATAATGAAAAAACATATACCTGTTGGTCTTGGCCCCCAGTTCCCCGCACAGAGCTCCTAAAACCCTGGTAATTTCCTAAGTGATCACAGCACTAGGGGCATCTTCTATTCTACCATTTGATCTTTGACCTCAGTTCCTGACACAGAATTTCTAAATCCCTTGGACTCTCCTGGGTGAGAGGAATGTCCTTTGTTCTAATGAAGTGATGCCTGGCGGGCTCTTGGATCGCTTCGGGATGGGGACTGGGCACCAGAAAGACCAAGCTATGATGAGAAGCTTGGAACTTTCAGCCCCATCTCTCATTCTCCCAGAAGGGGACAGGGAGGCAGACTGAGTTCACTCTCCATCATGTCTGTGTTAATGAAGCCTCCATAAAAATCCCCAAGTATGAGGCTTGGACAGCAGGCTGCCGAACATGGAGGTGATGGAAGGGTGTCACAAGATGACACGGAGGCTCTGTGTCCTTCCCCCAGACCTTGCCCTACACACCTCTTCCATCTGGATGTTCATCTGCGTCCTGTATCGTACCTTTTTGTCACAAACTGGTGAACCTGTTTCCCTGACTCCTATGAGCAAATGATCAAACCGAAACCGAAGGAGGGGGCTAGGGGAACCCCAGTATGTGGCCATCAAGAAGTACAGGGATGGGGCACCTGGGTGGCACAGTCGGTTAAGTGTCCGACTTTAGCTCAGGTCATGATCTTGCAGTTCGTGAGCCACATTGGGTTCTGTGCTGACAGCTCAGAGCCTGGAGCCTGCTCCGGATTCTGGGTCTCCCTCTCTCTCTGCCCCTCCCCATATTTGTGCGCACGCGCTCTCTGTCTCTCTCATAAATAAATAAATAAACGAAACCAACAAAGAAGTACAGGTGACAATCTGAGACTTGCACCTGAAGTGGGGGACAGTCTTGCAGGACGGGGGCCCCTCACCTGTGGGACCTGACACTGACTCCAGGCAGCTAGCATCAGACTCGGTTAAGGGGCGGCCACCCGGCTGGCGTCGGAGAACTGCCTGAGGTGTAGCAAACCCACACACCTCTGGTGTCTGTGGTATCGTCCAGGAAGAGTGTGGGATCAAGGAGAAACACACAGGAGTGTGTTTCTCCAACTCACTGATCCTGCGTGAGAATGTCTGGCACCACTGGGCTGGCCCAGGCTGCCCGCCCCGGTGTCACAGAAGGGGACATCACGGGGGGGAGGGCTAACGCAGCTGACCACCCCACACACAGGGCCAGCCCCAGCTCTTCCCAGTGGCCAGCCCTCTCTCAGGCAGCTTGCAGCCCTCCTGCCAACGTCCGCCTGCCCCTCGGAGGTGGCCATCTGCCCATCACCCGCCAGAGTGACTGTGACGCAGGGGCCCTGCCATCTGCCCGCGTCCTCCCCCGTGGCTAGTGCAGTGACGGCCAGGACCCACGTGCTCCATCCACAAAAGGTTGCCGGGATGGAAAATCCCTAAGCTCTAAGTCCTGGCTGTGGCTGCGAGCACTGCCCCGAGGGGCCTCAGTTTACCCCTCTGGCCTCAAAGACCTACCCAACTCCCACTTTCCAGGATGCCTTCACCTCCCCAACTGTGATGGGCTCAACTGCGTCCCTGCCCCCCAATCACATGCTGAAACCTTAACCCCTAGGACCTCAGGACGTGATCTATTTGGAGCCAAGATCTTTACAGAGGTAATTATGTTACAATGAGGTCATGAGGTGGGGCCTCATCTGGTGTGACTGGTATCCTTATAAGAGGAAATTGGGACACAGACCACCACAGAGGGAAGGCCACATGAAGACACGGGGAGAAGAGGCCCATCCACGAGGAACGCCGGGAACAGAGCCTTCCCTCGTGGCCCGCAGAAGCCAACCCTGCTGACATCATGACCTTGGACCTCCAGCCTCCAGCACTGTGACAAAATACATTTCTGTTGTTTAAGCCACTCAGTGTGTGGTACCTTGTTATGGCGGCCAGGGCAGACTGATACTCCCACCATCCGTATCCTCAGCATCCTTATCCCTCTGAATGAGCTCTTCTGTGCCAGCGAATGAATGAATGAATGAATGATGAATTAGTTCTAGGGTTACCTATGTTATTAACTCGCTATACCCTCTCCACAGCTCTGTGAGGCTTGGTTCTATTTTTATTTAAAAACAATTTTTTTTAAGTTTGTTTATTTTTGAGAGAGATACAGAGAGAAAACACAAGCAGGGGAGGGGCAGAGACAGAGGGGGACAGAGGATCTGAAACGGGCTCCATGCTGAGAGGAGTGGAGAGCCCGACGCAGTGCTTGAACCCACAAACCATGAGATCACGACCTGAACCAAGGTTGGACGCTTAACCCAATGAGCCACCCAGGCACCCCATGGTTCTACTTTTATACCGATTTCTCACACCATGAGAATTAAGATCAGAGAGATTAAGCAACAAACCCGAGGTCACACAGTGAACAGGAGGCCGAAACAGAGTGTCAACCCAGGCTCTTGATGCTATTCTAGAAGCTTCAGCCAATGGCTTGTCTTTGAAAATAATAATAATGCTCCAACTTACTAAACGCACAGCACTGGGCTAAGCATACATGGCGTCATGGACTGGATGCTTGTGTCCCCAAAGATTCACATGCTGAAGCCCTACCCCAGCCCCCGTGTGATGGTATTTGCAGGTGGGACCTTTGGGGGGAAATTAGGGTTGGATGAGCTCATGAAGGTGAGGCCCTCAGGATGGGATTGGGGTCCTTAAAAAAAGAGGAAGAGGAGAAGAGCACAGGGAAAAGGTCATCTACAAGGCAGGAAGACAGCCCTCGCCAGGAACTGAATGGGCTAGCACCTCGGCCTTGGACTTCTCAGCCTCCAAACTGCAAGAAATCAATGTCTGTTTAGGCCACTCCATCTGTGGTGTTCTGCTTCAGCTGCCTGAGCTGAGACACGGGGCCGGCCCCCCATAATCCTCACAACACAGTTCCCAGGTGGCCACCACCACCCCACTTGACAGACAAGTGCAGAGGTATTGGTTACTACCTAGCCAAGGGCATCAGAAAATCCAGGGTCACCTTGCTGAGGTTTGTATGCTGGTCAATCTGACTCCAAGGGGAGCCTCTACCCACCACACTCTGCCCCAGAAACAGGAGTCAGATGTACTCCCTGGGACTGCCGGCCTCAGGGACATGACAGAAGACACAATCCCTTCCTTTTCCTCTCCCTCTCTCCAGAAGGCCTGGAGGACCCCGTAATCACTGCAAGTGGTGGGTAACAGCACTGATGCGTTTATTCCACATCTCAGCACGAGCCAGGGTGGGGTCTGGGGGACTTCTGCTTCTCTGTGTCACAGGATGGCTGGGCCCAGCAAAACTAAGATTCGGAACTCAGCTGTAGGCAAAACCACGGGCAGGGGTCTTTGCTGGGGGTTCTGTGTACTTGAGGGATCCAAGAGGGTTTCTTGGCCGGGGGTTGAGGGGCCACAGGACTCAGGGATAGGGAAGGGAGGGCAGTGGCGGCCACAAGAAAGCCTCTGTCCCCTCCCTGGCTCCGTGGGCAGGTTCTGATGATGTGGCAGGTGCCACAATGTGCCACACAGACCGCTTCGGGACCGGAGGCTGCTAGGAGGGCTCCTGGAGAGCCCTCAGCTGCCAGTCCCATAGAGGACAGGGATCCCTTCGGCCCCAGGGAGAGCCTCCCCCAAGGTCTCACTGCTTCCCCGGAGGCCACCATCCGGTGACGGGAATGTGTAGGCTGTGAAGGTCTGGCATCCTTGCCCCCAACTTGGGACAGTGTGAAAGGCCATCCCAGCAAGCTGGCAACTCCCCACGGGGCTTACATGAAAGCCTCGTGACCCATCTTCTCCCTTGGCCCACCGCCGCTCGCTTCACTTGGCTCCGCTGGGTGTTAATCCCAAAGGCACACCCTAATAAACCTGCATGCTGACCTCCATCTCGGCGACAGCTGCCACTTAGGGACCGCCAAGATACAGCATGGGTGCATCTGGGCAACAGTCAACAGGGACAAGTTGCAAACCATTCAAACACCGGTGAATTCAGCGGGGCAAAGGCCCAGATACACTGGGTGCACAGAGCAGCACGGATGGAGTCTGACAGTCCTGCCCTGGAAGACCTTTCGGTCCAAAGAGCCAAAAGGTAGGACAAGCCAGGACAGGTACAGGGCAAGCGTGGTGCTGACGCAGGGCCCAGCAGCACCAGCACCAGCACCAGCTGAGAACCAGCTGGAGATACAGATGCTCGGAAGCCACCGAGGCAGCAACTCTGGGGTGTTAATCAAGCTTTCCAAGCTACTCTCAGGCATGCTCACATTGCAGTGGGGGATTTCAGAGGAGACAGAAAACTAGCAGCCAAACTCCTTAGGAAGAGACTCAGCAGTCACGGCTCCTGTCTGGGGACCTTCCTCACCCAGCCAGTCCCTTCTGGCCACCTCTCCTTGCTTCCCATATCAGACTGGGGCAGGCAACAGTTCCCGGCTCTCCACTATTCCAACCGCGGGGTGCTGCACCCTTCTCCCCACCCACCCCATCCTGCCTTGGTCAATAGCACCCTTATTAAATTCATCTTCATGTGCTCCGTTTGGAGGAATCATCTGTTTCCTATTGTTACCCGGACTGTATACACACGTTGTCTCAAGTCCAAACCCCACAGAATGAAGGTTGTCTGTTTGTAGCTATGGACCCTGAAACTCAGACAGGGTAATCCCCAGGGAAGGCAGGCTCCTGGGGATGGATCTGGGGAGGGGTGGGTAGTGGAGGTGGGGACACAGCACCAAGGGCGTAGTTCTGAGCCTGAGGGAGGGGTTCTGACGAGAGAGGTGCCTCCCCTACTCTGCTGGCTCCCGACTTCCCCAGAAGTTAGTAACGCGCTGACAGCCTGAGGCCAGAAGAGGAAATTAAAAAGGCGGGGGGGGGAAGCCTCCCCCGGAAGGTCGGTCCCTGCAGCCTCACGGGAGAGGGCACTGTCTCACTGCAGGAAGAGGCTATGGCCCAAACTGGCCAGGGGCGGACCCATCCCCGGGGGAACCGACCGACCGCCCCTGTGGGCACGGGGCAGAGGGCCACAGAAGGCCTCTGAAATGCAGCTCAACCACCTTTCCCCTCTCAGGCTCCCAGGCATGAGCCTGGAACTGATCTGCTGTGGAGGTCGACAGCTGTGAGGAACCTCGGGGTGGTCTGGGGGTGGCGGTGGCAGTGTGGCATCCTGGCTCCCTGAACAAGCCCATGTGATTTGCTGAGCTTTGGCCCCGGAATCATGCCTGACTGAGGCAGCACAGAGGCAGTGGCTATGGGTGGTGCGACTGCAGCCACAGAGACCTGTGTTTGCATCCAGCTCAGCCCTTCCTGTCCACGGGTGAGGATTCAATGGGGTGTTATTTGCAAAAGAGGAGGCCTGGCTAGCACATAGCAGGAGTTTTATGATGCTAAAAACTCACTGGTTTTCTTTTCTTTTCTTTCTTTTTTTTTTTTTTTTGAGCACTCATGGTGTTCCTGGGACTGTTTATGGCATGACAACCCAAGATAGATTACCGATATAGTCCCATTTTACAGATGGAAGAAACTGAGGCAGAGAGCTATTAGATAACCCACCCAAGGTCATGCAGAGGAGGCAGGATTCAGACCCAGGTCTTTATTCTAACAAAGGCCTCAAAGCAGAAGCTGGAGAGCTTTTGAAATAGTTTTGTTACTCCAGCTGAAGAGTAAGAGAGTATGTTTACTGACCACATACTATGTGCCACGTACTTTGTACAGAATACCTTATTCAATCCTCACAAAAATATTATCATCCCCATTTTAAGGTTTTTTTTTCCCAGAGAGAGAGAGAGAGAGAGAGCACACATGTGTGCATGTGAGTGGGGGAGGGGCAGAAAGGCAGGAGAGAGAGAGAGAGAGAGAATCCCAAGCAGGCTCTGTGCTGTCAGCACGGAGCCCGATGCAAGGCTTGAACTCACAAACCACGAGACCATGACCTGAGGTGAAATCAGGAGTTAGATACCTAACTGGCTGAGCCATCCAGGTGCCCCTCTCCTCCCTGTTTTAAATATGGGTAAACTGAATTGATGCGATTTGCCCTAAGGCACACAACCAGGAAAGGCCGCAGCCAGGACTTGAACTCAAGGTCTGACAGTCAGCTCTGAGTCAGACTCAGGGCGTACCCCACCCCAGCTGGGGTCTCAGGTGGTCGGCGCCTGGCAGTGCAGGTGGGTGAGTAACGCTGAGCCAGCAGGAGCTAAAGAGACGGAGGCCCCTTGACTCGCGGCTGCCAGAAACTCGCAGCGGAGAGGCTGGTTAACGCAGGATATCTGGAGGGTGTCAGGGTGGCTTTAAAAATCGTTCTTGGCATTTGGGCAAAGTGAAGAGGAGAGGGGAAGAGCAGAGCGCAGGTTTTGCTGCTCTGCCTCCCCTGCGAGCGCCCTGGGCGCTGAGGACCTAGCAGGCAGCGTCTCCGGCTGTGCCTTGGACCACGGACCCTCAGACGCTGCTCCCCAAAGGCGGCGCCATGAGCTCCGCTCTGTGCCCTCGCTCACCTGTGCCTCCGGCCAGGTGCCCCTCCCTACATGCTCCAGCGGGCTAAGTGCAACTCAGGCTTCAGCCCAGATGTCCCCTCCTCCCGGGAGCCTTCCTGGACTCTCCCTACCCGAGCAGGGATCAGTGTACCTCTTCCATGTTCTGTGAACAAAATCTCCTCCTACATCTTCCCCCAAAACCAAGGGGGAGGGGAAGCTCTCTGTCTGCTGATGACAAGCTTGCAGGCCGTACCCCAAGAGCGGCCGGGCAACACTCCCCCTCCCCGCAGAGACAGGCGAAGCATAAAGCCAACGCACAGAAAATCAGCACAGAGACAGGAAAACAGAGAAGGTCCTCATGACATCATCGGGACCCCTGGACAGAACTGCACCTGAAGCCGGCAGTCTGCACCCCAACTTCCCATACCCTTGAACCAATAAAATCAGTTTTTTGAGCCTCTTTCTCTTTTGGCTTTGTGTTTCTAGACTTCTTTATTGTTCTAGCTAGCTTTGCAAGGGATTCCTCACAGTGAAATGGGTGAGGCTGGCTACAGCACCCTGCTGTGCTGCTTCTCAAGTTGTGTGACCTCAGTCCAGCCTCTTAACCTCTCTGAGCTTCGGTTTCCCTCATCAGTAAAGAGGAGTTGCTACTTGTACCTACTCGACAGGAAGCTTGCTTTGTGGATTGGTGATTTAGAGCAGTGGCTAATACGTGGGGGGTGTAAAGATGTCTTTATTTCTCAAAAAAGGGAGAAAAAAACAAAAGAAGGAAAAAATCTACGATAGTTGCTATAATCTGAATTTACTAATGAAACATAACTTACTAAATAATACAAACTAAAGGACCATTCATTCAAGGTCCCAGGCATCACTCAAATCTCTTGAACTCTTGGGGCTTCAGCTATCTGGCTATTTTTAATTTAAGGTTGTATTTATTTTGAGGGAGGGGGAGGGAGGGAGGGAGAGAGGGAGAGAGGGAGAGAGAGAACAAGCCAGGAAGGGGCAGAGAGAGACAGAGTGAGAAAGAGAATCCCAAGCAGGCTCCCTGCTGTCAGCACAGAGCCTGACCCCAGGACTGAGAAATCATGACCCAAACTGAAATCAAGAGCCAGATGCTTAACTGACTGAACCACCAGGCACCTCTCAGCTACCTGATTTTTAAAGGGAGGCTCACTGCAAAGGGAGCTGTTCCCATCCTTTATAAACCCGAGTTCCTTCGAGATTCTGTGAGAAAAAAAAGTCTAAGAACCTATTCACTTGTCTTCCTGTACCTACTAGAAGAAAAACACACCGCCTCCCACTGGAGTTCAGCACTCTTAGCTGCTGACCCCCGGAGGCACAGAGTGCTTAAGTGGCAGGGCCAGGAGGCTCACGAGGGTGTTGGACCTTCTTTGGCTGAGGGATTTACTTCCATGGGGCCAGTGACCCACCAGACTCAGAGGGGAGATCCAGCTGCCCACCTCAGGATGGCGAGGCAGTCAGGAGAGACTCAGCCTTCCTGACCTCCATTTGAGGGCTCATTCCTTTGGACCCAAAGAAATACCCCCTTCCAGGTCTACAACACCCTGCCCCCAGCCCAGGGCTTACCAGGGAGAGCAAGATCCTGTGCTAAAACATCTACAAGTTCGGATGTGACCAGACAGGGCAGCAAAACATCCTTCTGCAACTGAGTTCTTTTTATTTAATTTATTTTAGAGAGCAAGAGAGAGCGTGCAAGTGGGGGAGAGGGGTGGGCGGGGGGGGGGGGAGAAAGGAGGAGAGGGAGAGAGAGAGAGAGAGAGAGAGAGAGAGAATCGTAAGCAGCCTCCATGCTCAGTGTGGAGCCCAATACAGGGCTCGATCTCATGACTGTGAGATCATGACCTGAGCTGAAATTAGGAGTTGGACACTTAACCGACTGAGCCACCCAGGTGCCCCTCAACTCTCAAAGGGTAAGCCAAACACAGTGTCTGGTCCCTTCATAAATACTGGTGAATCTTCGGCAGCGATAGCACAATGTAGTGCCGTGTTGTTACGTGACCCCCTGCCATCCCATACATGAGGAAACGGAAGCCAGAAAGGTTCGTGAATCTGCCAAATGGCAGGGCTGGAACTTGAACTCAAGGCTGTCCAGCTGCAAAGCTGGGACCTTTCCCCAACTCCACATTCTCAGAGTAGCTCATAACCATATGCAGGTCATTGGCTTTGGCTCCAGGGTGATGCAGCGCAGGGTTCTAGAGCCAGAACCCCAAGCCATACCACTGACAAAGTCCATGGTAAAAAAAAAAAAAGCTAATTATGTATATATATACATATATATATATATATACACATATATATATATTTTTCCTTTGTTCCTCTGTTCTGATTGTTTGTTTGTTTGATCACGCATTTTCTCTATACTTTTCCAGATCCCCTTCTTCATTTTCCTCCCTCTCTTTCTGGATTAAGCCCTATAGCTCCTTTGAGTCACTGCCTGGTCTTTTTTCCCACTCCTGTCATTTCCCTCTTTGTTTGGGCTAAGGATTCCTCACCACCCTCTTCTCCTCTTTTCCAGGATTACTTCAACAAACAAATCAAAGCACACCTGGTGGAAGGCCCAAACCACCACTCCAAGTAGCGAGAAAAGCAGCCAAAGACGCACCGAAAGAGTGCACACAACACACTCCAAAAACATTTGTTCAACTGCCAGGCCCTGGACCGTGTAGGACCCCTTTTTAATACAGTAGAACTCGCAGGTGTGGGACACAGAACAAGCTATTAAAACACAAAAAGGGCAGGAATCAGGCCAAAACGACGAAATTGAAGAATTCTCCTCAGCTCTCTCCCTGGTATCTCACCGCTGCGTCAGTGCAGTTAGGCATCAGCAAATTAATGAGAGGAGAGAGGAGGCCCCTGCTCTTGGGCACCTACAGGAACTTACTCCAGCTCCAGACACACCATAAACACTTTCATCTAATGGAAGATAAGCTGTGAAATCGGATTTCTGAACCACAAGACAAGAAATCACAGAATTTTCCGGCTGAAAGGGAATAACACACTTCTTAATTGAAGAGTGGTCAGGAAAGAAAGCACATGGAGAGCAGTGCCCGGTGGCAGCTTGTGTAAAAACTGCATTCCATGCCAGGCCTGAAATGTCCCAAAGCTCAGTTCGCTATCATCATCCCAGGTGGTGCAATTAATAAAGAGCTAGCGTGGGGCCACTGGCACAAACAAGGCAGCTCCTTAGAACCTGAACTTCCTATTTGTTCCATTCCTTGGGTAGATAACGCCTGTTAATTACTCTGGAGTATTTTCTTTTAGAAATTATTTTGGCGAGGAGAGAGGGAAGATGGCGGCGGATGAGGACACTGCTGATCACTTAGATTCCACCTACACCTGCCTAAATCACCCAGAAAACCGCCAGAGGATTAGCAGAACGGAGTCTCTGGAGCCAAGCGCAGACGAGAGGCCCACGGAAGAGGGGCCCCTCCTGAAGTGGATCACCTAAGGAGAAGCGAGCTAAGCCTGCCCCTCCTGCCCCCGTGCACCTTGCCTACCCACCCCAGCTAAGACGCCAGATCCCCAGCACCACAAGCCTGGCAGTGTGCAAGTAGCCCAGATGGGCCACGCCACCCCACAGTGAATCCCGCCCCTAGGAGAGGGGAAGAGAAGGCACACACCAGTCTGACTGTGGCCCCAGCGGTGGGCTGGGGGCAGACATCAGGTAGGACTGCGGCCCTGCCCACCAACTCCAGTTATACACCACAGCACAGGGGAAGTGCCCTGCAGGTCCTCACCACGCCAGGGACTATCCAAAATGACCAAGCGGAAGAATTCCCCTCAGAAGAATCTCCAGGAAATAACAACAGCTAATGAATTGATCAAAAAGGATTTAAATAATATAACAGAAAGTGAATTTAGAATAATAGTCATAAAATTAATCGCTGGGCTTGAAAACAGTATAGAGGACAGCAGAGAATCTCTTGCTACAGAGATCAAGGGACTAAGGAACAGTCACGAGGAGCTGAAAAACGCTTTAAACGAAATGCATAACAAAATGGAAACCACCACAGCTCGGCTTGAAGAGGCAGAGGAGAGAATAGGTGAACTAGAAGATAAAGTTATGGAAAAAGAGGAAGCTGAGAGAAAGAGAGATAAACAAATCCAGGAGTATGAGGGGAAAATTAGAGAACTAAGTGATACACTAAAAAGAAATAATATACGCATAATTGGTATCCCAGAGGAGGAAGAGAGAGGGAAAGGTGCTGAAGGGGTACTTGAAGAAATTATAGCTGAGAACTTCCCTGAACTGGGGAAAGACAAAGGCATTGAAATCCAAGAGGCACAGAGAACTCCCTTCAGACGTAACTTGAATCGATCTTCTGCACGACATATCATAGTGAAACTGGCAAAATACAAGGATAAAGAGAAAATTCTGAAAGCAGCAAGGGATAAACGTGCCCTCACATATAAAGGGAGACCTATAAGACTCGTGACTGATCTCTCTTTTGAAACTTGGCAGGCCACAAAGAATTGGCACGAGATCTTCAGTGTGCTAAACAGAAAAAATATGCAGCCGGGAATCCTTTATCCAGCAAGTCTGTCATTTAGAATAGAAGGAGAGATAAAGGTGTTCCCAAACAAACAAAAACTGAAGGAATTTGTCACCACTAAACCAGCCCTACAAGAGATCCTAAGGGGGATCCTGTGAGACAAAGTACCAGAGACATCACTACAAGCATAAAACATACAGACATCACAATGACTCTAAACCCATATCTTTCTATAATAGCACTGAACGTAAATGGATTAAATGCGCCAACCAAAAGACATAGGGTATCAGAATGGATAAAAAAACAAGACCCATCTATTTGCTGTCTACAAGAGACTCATTTTAGACCTGAGGACACCTTTAGATTGAGAGTGAGGGGATGGAGAACTATTTATCATGCTACTGGAAGCCAAAAGAAAGCTGGAGTAGCCATACTTACATCAGACAAACTAGACTTTAAATTAAAGGCTGTAACAAGAGATGAAGAAGAGCATTATATAATAATTACAGGGTCTATCCATTGGGAAGAGCTAACAATTATAAATGTCTATGCGCCAAATACCGGAGCCCCCATGTATATAAAACAATTACTCATAAACATAAGCAACCTTATTGATAAGAATGTGGTAATTGCAGGGGACTTTAACACCCCACTTACAGAAATGGATAGATCATCTAGACACATGGTCAATAAAGAAACAAGGGCCCTGAATGATACATTGGATCAGATGGACTTGACAGATATATTTAGAACTCTGCATCCCAAAGCAACAGAATATACTTTCTTCTCGAGTGCACATGGAACATTCTCCAAGATAGATCATATACTGGGTCACAAAACCGCCCTTCATAAGTTTACAAGAATGGAAATTATACCATGCATACTTTCAGACCACAATGCTATGAAGCTTGAAATCAACCACAGGAAAAAGTCTGGAAAACCTCCAAAAGCATGGAGGTTAAAGAACACCCTACTAAAGAATGAGTGGGTCAACCAGGCAATTAGAGAAGAAATTAAAAAATATATGGACACAAACGAAAATGAAAATACAACAATCCAAATGATTTGGGATGCAGCGAAGGCAGTCCTGAGAGGAAAATACATTGCAATCCAGGCCTATCTCCAGAAACAAGAAAAATCCCAAATACAAAATCTAACAGCACACCTAAAGGAAATAGAAGCAGAACAGCAAAGGCAGCCTAAACCCAGCAGAAGAAGAGAAATAATAAAGATCAGAGCAGAAATAAACAATATAGAATCTAAAAAAACGGTAGAGCAGATCAACGAAACCAAGAGTTGGTTTTTTGAAAAAATAAACAAAATTGACAAACCTCTAGCCAGGTTTCTCAAAAAGAAAAGGGAGAAGACCCAAATAGATAAAATCATGAATGAAAATGGGATTATTACAACCAATCCCTCAGAAATACATGCAATTATCAGGGAATACTATGAACAATTATATGCCAACAAATTGGACAACCTGGAAGAAATGGACAAATTCCTGAACACCCACACTCTTCCAAAACTCAATCAGGAGGAAATAGAAAGCTTGAACAGACCCATAACCAGCGAAGAAATTGAATCGGTTATCAAAAATCTCCCAACAAATAAGAGTCCAGCACCAGATGGCTTCCCAGGGGAATTGTACCAGACATTTAAAGCAGAGAGAATATCTATCCTTCTCAAGCTATTCCAAGAAATAGAAGGGGAAGGAAAACTTCCAGACTCATTCTATGAAGCCAGTATTACTTTGATTCCTAAACCAGACAGAGACCCAGTCAAAAAAGAGAACTACAGGCCAATATCCCTGATGAATATGGATGCAAAAATTCTCAATAAGATACTGGCAAATCGAATTCAACAGCATATAAAAAGAATTATTCACCATGACCAAGTGGGATTCATTCCTGGGATGCAGGGCTGGTTCAACATTCGCAAATCAATCAACGTGATACATCACATTAACAAAAAAAAAGAGAAGAACCATATGATCCTGTCAATCGATGCAGAAAAGGCCTTTGACAATATCCAGCACCCTTTCTTAAAACCCTTGAGAAAGTCGGGATAGAAGGAACATACTTAAAGATCATAAAAGCCATTTATGAAAAGCCCACAGCTAACATCATCCTCAACGGGGAAAAACTGAGAGCTTTTTCCCTGAGATCAGGAACACGACAGGGATGCCCACTCTCACCGCTGTTGTTTAACATAGTGCTGGAAGTTCTAGCATCAGCAATCAGACAACAAAAGGAAATCAAAGGCATCAAAATTGGCAAAGATGAAGTCAAGCTCTCGCTTTTTGCAGATGACATGATATTATACATGGAAAATCCGATAGACTCCACAAAAAGTTTGCTAGAACTGATACATGAATTCAGCAAAGTTGAAGGATACAAAATCAATGTACAGAAATCAGTTGCATTCTTATACACTAACAACGAAGCAACAGAAAGACAGGGAAACTGATCCCATTCACAATTGCACCAAGAAGCATAAAATACCTAGGAATAAATCTAACCAAAGATGTAAAAGATCTGTATGCTGAAAACTATAGAAAGCTTATGAAGGAAATTGAAGACGATATAAAGAAATGGAAAAACATTCTGTGCTCATGGGTTGGAAGAATAAATATTGTCAAAATGTCAATACTACCCAAAGCTATCTACCCATTCAATGCAATCCCAATCAAAATTGCACCAGCATTCTTCTCAAAACTAGAACAAGCAATCCTAAAATTCATATGGAACCACAAAAGGCCCCGAATAGCCAAAGTAATTTTGAAGAAGAAGACCAAAGCAGGAGGCATCACAATCTCAGACTTTAGCCTCTACTACAAAGCTGTCATCATCAAGACAGCATGGTATTGGCACAAAAACAGACACATAGACCAATGGAATAGAATAGAAACCCCAGAACTAGACCCACAAACGTATGGCCAACTCATCTTTGACAAAGCAGGAAAGAACATCCAATGGAAAAAAGACAGCCTCTTTAACAAATGGTGCTGGGAGAGCTGGACAGCAACATGCAGAAGGTTGAAACTAGACCACTTTCTCACACCATTCACAAAAATAAACTCAAAATGGATAAAGGACCTGAATGTGAGACAGGAAACCCTCAAAACCTTAGAGTAGAAAGCAGGAAAAGACCTCTCTGACCTCAGCCGTAGCAATCTCTTACTTGACACATCCCCAAAGGCAAGGGAATTAAAAGCAAAAGTGAATTACTGGGACCTTATGAAGATAAAAAGCTTCTGCACAGCAAAGGAAACAACCAACAAAACTAAAAGGCAACCAACGGAATGGGAAAAGATATTTGCAAATATATCGGACAAAGGGCTAGTATCCAAAATCTATAAAGAGCTCACCAAACTCCACACCCGAAAAACAAATAACCCAGTGAAGAAATGGACAGAAAACCTGAATAGACACTTCTCTAAAGAAGACATCCGGATGGCCAACAGGCACATGAAAAGATGTTCAACGTCGCTCCTTATCAGGGAAATACAAATCAAAACCGTACTCAGATATCACCTCACGCCAGTCAGAGTGGCCAAAAGGAACAAATCAGGAGACTATAGATGCTGGAGAGGATGTGGAGAAACGGGAACCCTCTTGCACTGTTGGTGGGAATGCAAATTGGTGCGGCCACTCTGGAAAGCAGTGTGGAGGTTCCTCAGAAAATTAAAAATAGACCTACCCTATGACCCAGCAATAGCACTGCTAGGAATTTATCCAAGGGATACAGGAGTACTGATGCATAGGGACACTTGTACCCCAATGTTTATAGCAGCACTCTCAACAATAGCCAAATTATGGAAAGAGCCTAAATGTCCATCAATTGATGAATGGATAAACAAATTGTGGTTTATATACACAATGGAATACTACGTGGCAATGAGAAAAAATGAGATATGGCCTTTTGTAGCAACGTGGATGGAACTGGAGAGTGTGGTGCTAAGTGAAATAAGCCATACAAAGAAAGAGAGATACCATATGGTTTCACTCTTATGTGGATCCTGAGAAACTTAACAGAAACCCATGAGGGAGGGGAAGGAAAAAAAAAAGAGGTTAGAGTGGGAGAGAGCCAAAGAATAAGAGACTGTTAAAAACTGAGAACAAACTGAGGATTGATGGGGGGTGGGAGGGAGGGGAGGGTGGGGATGGGTATTGAGGAGGGCACCTTTTGGGATGAGCACTGGGTGTTGTATGGAAACCAATTTAACAATAAATTTCATATATTAAAAAAAAAAAGAATTCTCCTCAAAAAAATTCCAGGAAGAAAGGACAGCCAGAGAAGTGCTCAAAAGAGACAGAAACAATATATCTGAGCACGTTTTTGGAATAACACTCCTAAGACGCATAGCCGGGCTTGAAACCAAGCATACAAGACAGCAATCTACTGCTTCAGAGATCAAGGACCTAAGGAATGGTCACCATGAATGCTGAAAATGAAATGTTGTAAACGAGTTACAAAATAAACTGGATGCAGTGACAGCAAAGATGGGAGAAGCAGAAGAGAGAATCGGTGAAATAGAAGATATAATTGTGGACAAAGATGAAGCAGAGAAAGGAAAGAAAGGAAATTACTAGACCACGAGGCGGGTACTAGAGATCTAATTGACTCGGTGAGATGAAATATTAGCCACATAATAGGAGTCCCAGAAGAAGAAGAGTGAGAGAAAGGGGCAGAAGGTTTATCTGAACAACTTATAGCTGAGAACTTCCCTCTTCTGGGGAAGGAAACAGGTTTCCAAGTCCTGGCGGCACAGAGAATTCCCTTCCAAATCAACAAAACCAGGTCAACACCACGACATGTCAAAGCGAAACCGGAAAAATACAAAGATCAAGAGAGAATTCTGAAAGCAGCTTGGGACAAACGGGGCTTAATCTGCAAGGGAAGACACATAAGGGTAGCAGGAGACCTGTCCAATGAAACTTGGCAGGGCAGAAGGGAGGGGTAGGAAACAGTCAATGTGCTGAATGGGAATATATGCAGCAAAGAATCCTTTCCCCAGCAAGGCTGTCATATGAATACAAAGAGAGAGAAAGGCTTTCCCAAACAAAACCTCATGGAGTTCATGACCACTAAACCAGCCCTGCAGGAGATCCTAAGGGGCGACTCTGTGAGTGGAAAGCAGCAGAGACTACAAAGGACCAGAGGCCTCACCAAAACCATGAAACCTTCAGATAACACAATGACACTGAATCCATATCTTTAACTAATCACTCTGAATGTCAATGGACTCAATGCCCCAATCAAAAGACACAGGGAATCAGAATGGATAAAACACAAAGCAAAACCAAAGAACAAGATCCATCTATATGCTGTCAACAAGACACTGATTTTAGACCCCAGGACACCTCCAGATTCAAAGTGAAGGTATGGGGAACCACCTGTCATGCTACTAGAAGTCAAAAGAAAGCTGGAGTCGCCATACTTCCACCAGACAGACTAGATTTTAAACCAAAGATGGTAGTAACAGATTCAGAAGGGCATTATATCGTAATTAAGGGGTCTATCCATCAAGAGGAGCTAACAATTGTAAATGTTTATGTCCCCAAAGTGAAAGGCCCACATATATGGATCGATTAATCACAAACATGAATAAATGTATACATACAAATACCATGATTGTAGACGACTTTAAGACTCCACGCATGGCAATAGGCAGAGCGTCAAGGCAGAAAATCAGTAAGGAAAACACAGATCCAATGTGTCATTGGACCAGATGTATTCAGATATACATACATATATATTGGCCTTCATATATACATTTATATACCTGGATATCAACACCAATATATTGAGATATTTTCATCCAACAGCAGTAGAATGCACATTCTTCTTAAGTGCACATAGAACATTCTCCAATATAAGTGACATCCTGGGTCACAAAACAGCCCTCCACAAATATAAAAGGACTGAGATCGTACCTTGCCTATTTTCAGATCACAACAATGAGCACTTGCTCATTCTCTCTCTCTCCCACTCTTTCCAAGAGAAATACAAACATTACAAAAACATTTAGCTCAGCTCCTTCCAAGAAAGAGAAAAAAAGAATAATAAACCCTGTGGGGCAATGAGTCCTGGATGGAAACCACACACAGACAGTAGAATTCCATAACCAATATGTTGACAATGGAGTTGACAGAAAGTGATGTACTAAAATAACAGACACTAAAGAAATGTTTTCTGCAAGGAAAATTAGGGTAGGGTAAACCATTAAAAAAGAGCATGGTGGGGGGAACACGTAGGTGGCTCAGTCAGTTCAGTGTCCAACTTCAGCTCATGAGTCATGATCTCACGGTTTGTGGGTTTGAGCCCCACATTGAGCTCTGTGTTGACAGCTCGGAGCCTGGAGCCTGCTTTGGATTCTGTGTCTCCCTCTGTCTATACCCCTACCCCGTTTGCACTCTCTCTCTCTCGCTCCAAAATAAATAAACTTTAAAAAAATAAAAAAATACCTTAAAAAGCATGGGGGGAGAAGAGGAAAAAAGGAAAAAAAAAAAATAAGACATGACCAATCAATCAAGCATGAGCTTAAGACAAGGAAGAAAAGGAGAAATGTGAGCCAAGTAAGGTAAGTGGAAACAACATACATTTTTCAACAGGTACATAAGTAGGACTGGGAATAAACTATGAACAATAGTCTCTTTTAAACCTTTTAAAGATATACATATATGTATATATATACACACATACATAATGTATACGTAAAACAGAGGCTTTGATTCACAGTATATCCCTAATAATACTGACTTTTATCACTCTACAGTTATCTGGTTATAAATACTGTAATAAAGAATTTAAGTTTTTTCACTATAAAATAAATTGTTCAATTACTGGCATCTATCGCTTCCTAAAAGCTATCAACTCTTACTAGACTAACAAAAGAACAGAAAAAGAGAGGTTCCTAACACATCAACTTTCACTATGGAGAAAGAACTGGGAATGAGAATTCTAGGAAGAAATGTGAACCTTCAAAGGACGTATGTAATGGGACACAGATGGGGTTGAAAAAACAAAGGCTGAGGACTTTTTCTCTGCAATTCTAAGCTCACAATGGGAGGATACTAAAAATATACGGTAACCTTCTTTCGTATGTAACTCCTGATTTTCTCAATAGAATCCCTTTGCGTTTATACGTATTAAACACTAAACGGAATATAAACTGAAGCCTTACTTTTTAAATTCACATATTTAATTGTGATATATCATGCCTATTTCATTACTTTTCAAATTCCATTCTATGGAATTCCATTTCCTTACTCATTTATTCACATTCAACAAATATGACATTGCTTCTTCCAAGCAAGACTTTATTCTAGGAGCTCCAGGAGTCAAACAAGTATGTTTCCTAACCTCCAGTAGCTTATAATGATTTAGGGGCTTTGAAATGAATATTTAAATAAATATCAGATGTCTGAAACTTTAAATTTTAGAATCTGACACAAGGACTAGGAGGGGATATTTTTAAAAGCTAGAATATGAAAGATTTCTGAAATTAGAAAGTTGACAACTTGGCTATGAAGAGCCTCTGCTCATAGAGCTACTCTTTTCAACAAAATACGTATTCTTCAGGGAGATGCACAATCTTAACTTACTCTTCATGGAATTATTTAAAAATACAGGGGAACACCTTTGTAAGGTAAATGTTGAGAAATAATGCAAACATCTAAATTTCTACATTTTCTAATATTAATTTAGTCTAAATATAGAACAAAGGATAGAGACCAAGGAAAATCCTGTATCTCACCAAAATAAAACTTGCCCGGGGCGGGGGCCACGTACAATAGATACTTGGATCCAATAAGATTTCATTTAGGCATGAGTATTATCAGTCATGTTACTATCACGGTAAGAATCCTTATCCTTGACCAAATGTTGTATTTCCTCCATTATGGGAAAGATTTTCCCAATATAATTTTACTGTCATTATATATTTTCCAGCCCATTCTTTTCTCAGCCTCCACCTCTAGGATTTACCAAAATAAAACAAAACAAAACAAAAAATTCAACACGTCATGTATCTGTAAAGGGGTTTGTTCTTGCTAACTTTCCATTACACACATAAAATGATGATACACAGGCTACTGTTAAATTTTAAGGGTAAATAATGGAGAAAACTAAATTCAGAGCAGGAAGTGAGTTTCACAGGTGGGTACTTTACCTTGGTACCAAAATCTAAGCCTTGACTAGGTGATGCAGGCCATGAATCATCAGGACCAGGTTTGTCGGAAAGACTTTAGAGCAAAAATATACAACAAAAACATGTTCATTTATTTAAAAACAAAATTTCAAAAATTAAGGGAAAGCTCAGCTATCTGTTTATTCAACGAAATTTCTTGGTATAATTAAAAGTTGGCCTCTGGTTTTTTCATTAAGTTTTATTTGCATTCCAGTAATAGGAACATCCAGTGTTATATTAGTTTATTAATACAGTGATTCACCAACTCCATACTCACCCCATGCTCATCATGACAAGGGCACTGCTTTATCCCCATCACCTCCTTCACCCCTCCCACCACTCACCTCCTCTCTGGAAACCATCTGTTTGGTCTCGGCAGTTAAGAGCCTGTTTCTTGGTTTGTCTCTCCCCTTTTTTTCCTCCCTTTGCTCACTCCTTGTTTCTTAAGTGCTACGTGAGTAAAATCATATGGTATTTGTCTTTCCCTGACTTTCCTTACCATACTACTCTCAGACTCCATCCAGGTGAGCAAATGGCAAGATTTCATTGTTTTATGGTTGAGTAATATTCCAGAGTGTGTGTGTTGTGTATGCATATACATATACACACACAAACATAAATACAGGACTTCTTCTTCGTTCGCTCATTTGTCAATGGACGCTTGTGCTGGGTATTGGAAATAATGCTGCAATAAACACAGGGGTGCGTGTGTCCCATGGAATTCATGTTTTTGTATTCTGTTGGGTAGTATCCGGTAGTGCAATTACTGGATCATAGGATCCTTCTGTTTTTAAGTTTTTGAGGAACCTCCATACTGTTTTCCACAGGGGCCGCACCCATTTGCATTTCCACCAACAGTGCAAAAGGTTTCCTTTGTCTCCACATCCTCGCAGACACTTGCTTCTTGTGTCCTGGAGTTTAGCCATTCTGACAGGTGTGATGTGGTATCTCGTGGTAGTTTTGGGGAGCATCTTTTCACGTGTCTGTTGACCATCTGTATGTTGTCTTTGGAAAAATGTCTGGTCATGTCTTCTGCTCATTTGTAAACTGGGCTTTTTTGGAGTGGGGGGTGTTGACTTGTATCAATGTTTTATACATTGTGGATACTACCCCTTTACTGGATTTGCAAAATATTTGCAAACATGTTCTCCCATCCCAGAGGTTGCCTTTTAGTTTTGACGGTTTCCTTCACTGTGCAAAAGCTTTGTAGGTTGATGTAGTCCCCACAGTTTGTTCTTGCTTTATTTCCCTTGGCTCAGGAGACATAACTAGTAAAATGTTGCTACAGCCAAAGTCAGAGAAATGACGGCCTGTGCTCTCTTCAAGGATTTTTTTTTTTTATGGTTTCAAGTCTCATACTTAGATCTTTAATACATTTTATTTGTGTGTATGGTAAAGAAATTGGTCCAGGTTCATTCTTTGGCATGTGGCTTGTCCACTCTTCCCAACACCATTTGGTGAAGAGACTGCCTTTTCCCCAGTGCATAGTCTTTCCTGTTTGTGGAAGATCAACTGACCATACAGTGGTGGATTTATTTCTGGGTTTTCAGTTCTAGTCCATTGAGCTATATGGCTACTTTTCATGCCAGTACCCACCATACTGTTTGGATTACTACAGCTTTGGAATAAAATTGAAATCTGAGATTGCGATACCTCCAGGTTTCCTCTTTTGCAATATTGCTTTGGCCATTCAAGGTCTTTTGTGGTTCTATACAATGTTTAGGATTGATTGTCTAGCTCTGTGACAAATGCTGTCGGTATGTTGACAGGGATTGCATTACATCTGTAGATTGCTTTGGGTAGTGTAGACACTTTCAAAATAAGTATTCATCCCATCTATGAGCATCGGATGTCTTTCTCTTTCCGTCACCTTCAATTTCTTTCATCAGTGTTTTACGGTTTCCAGAGTACAGGTCTTTCAAAATTTGGACCCCGTTTTAAAAAAGCTTTCAGTTCTCTATTTTGCCTCCACCTCTCCTAACCTGTGAAATCTCCAGGAAAGACCCAGCCTGAGTTTCCATGACCAAGGGTGACAGGCAGGGAATTCTCTGAAATGGTTGAAAATTAAATCTATAAATGTTACCACAATGACTTCTCACCTCACATCTGTCAGAATGGCTCCGTTTCAACACACAGGAAACAACAAGGGTTGCTCAGGGTGTGGAGAAAAAACAACCCTTGTGCACCGGTCATGCAATGTAAATTGGTATCGCCACAGTGAAAGCCAGAGTGGACGGGCCTCAACAAATTAAAAATACAAATACCATGGGATCCAGTAATTCCACTAGTGGGTATTTATTTACCCAAGGGAAATGGAAATACTAATTTGAAAAGATATATGCACTCCTATCGTTATTGCAGAATTATTTACAATAGACAAGATATGGAAGCAACCCAAGTGTCCACCAGTACATGAACAGACCACACACACACAAACGCATACACACACACACACACACACACACACACACACACAATGGAATATTATGCAGCTATAAAACAGAATGAGATCTTGCCATGTGCAACATCATGGATACACCTTGATGTAGGAGGCTAAGTGAAATAAGTCAGTCAGAGAAAGACAAATCCTATATGATTTCACTTCTGTGTAGAATCTAAAAAGGGGAACAAATGAACAAACAGAGAAAAAGCAGAAACAGGCCCATAAATGCAGAGAATTGACTGTTGCCAGAAGAGAGGGGCCGGTGGGGGGATGGACAAAATGGGTGACGGGGAGAGGGAAGTTCAGGGCTCTGATGATAGAATGAATAAATCACAAGGCTCAAAGGTACAGCATAGGGAATCTAGTCAGTGGTATCGTAATAGCATCATACATTAACAGATGGGAGCTACGCTTATGGCGAGCATCGTGGAACATCCAGAGTTGTTGCATCACATATTACATTGTGTGTCAGGTAGACCTCCGTTTAAGTAAATATACCAACGTTAAGGTTTTTATGTTATGAGTGGAAGTACTAACTAGAGATTAAAAGATTAAAAATTCCAAAGGCCAACTTTGTTCCTACACTGCTCTTGCCTGATTTAGGTCCATAATAAATAGCAAGACCTTCCAAGCCTTCAGGGAGAGACACTGTGATCAAAATGGTCCTGGTAGTTGTGCCTCTATTTCTCTATACGCTGCCTGAATATTTTCTTCCCGATGAGCTCCCACTGCTATATCACTCTTCGGCATGGTTCAGTGGCATTCTCCAACCTTTCAATCTTTAGCCTATGAAGGCACAGACTCGTACAAGAATGGGGTCAAATGACCGAGGGTAGGAGCCATGTCCTGCTCCCGGAGAACATGCTAATTGAGAGTCTCAGTCATCCACACAGTCACCTCAATGTAGGCATGTTATCACCTATCCAGATGAAGCTCCCTAACTGATTTGACAAGTCAGTCCTACCCGTGCCCAGCCCTACAGGTACATGGGAAGGGCATCACAGATTTAGGAAAAGAGGTGGAGTAAGGAGACACCTTGCCTTGGGCCATACATCTCTGATGTTCGGAATCTCCACCCCCTACCCCCAATTCCTTCAGAGGATCTAAGCCATCCTCCCTAAGTTGGGGTGGAAGTGGATGATATCATAGTTCTATTTGCTGTAAACAGACTCTTCCCAGCAGCTCAAATGATTTTTAATCTCTCTCATCAGAAAATCTGAGGTATGCTCGCACCTTCAATGAACCCAACACACACAAAACCAGAAACCTGGTCAGGACCCTCTTGAACACTCTAGTTGAATATGCCTTTCTAAACAACTCCCCAAATCCTGGGTCCTTCATTCCTGTCTTTCACCTTTATCTCACTTGGCATAAACCCCCATATTCTGACGTCTCTTCTAAAACTCTTATTCCTATCCAACTCAGTGTTGTTCTTCTTGAAACCTGCTCTCCTCTGTTAATTCGATTCTTACTCTCCTTCATTGTATTCATTAGACCCACTCTCCAGCTTTCTATTATTAAAACAGTTGCCTGCACAACGAAGACAAAAAACAAAGAAGGAAAGGAAAGAAAGAAACAAAGAAAAGAACCCGAATTGAAATCTCATTTCTGTCACTTATCATATCCAAATAGGTCACTTCAATCTCTTTTGAGCTTCAAATTCTCCATGGAAACAACCATTGGGCGAGGAGGTTAAACAGAGGTTGAAGTACCAGAGGGTATTTTGATGAATTAATCTCTGAGGCTCCCTAAATCGTGAGATTCTAAATGCTTTTGATTTGGCCTCTGGAAAAATGGAGAGTCCTTCGCTAGCAGAAGTGGAAAAATTAAGGGAAAAAAAAATACCAAGAAAACCAGAGAAGAAAGTAAAAAGGCAAAAACACAGTACAGAAAAGTCATGGGGAAACACATCTCCAAACAAAGAAAAAGCTTCCTAGAACTAGTCAAGGATACTAGCCCAAAGGGAAACCAGACTGGGAACTTAGGCAACAGAGAATCATATAGCAAAATCCTCGAAAGAGAGGCTGAATTTAATTAACGTAACATGGTCTACAACTAGATATCCTTCCCTTACAGAAAAATCATTTGTCTCAAGAAGAGGAGATATCACCACATCTAAGGTGCTGCCTGACAAGATCTTGCTTATTATGTAAAAGCCGTGACACCATGGCCATAGCTGACATCCACCCTAAAACCTCTGATGGCAAAAACAAGGGACTAGTTACCACTGCACTAATGACTTTTGTTAGCACTAGTGGTCAAATACATAAGGGCAAATGCTTGAAGTAACCTGGGTTCTAAGAGAAAACCCTAAATTAGAGTTCTGACATCTTACCTTTGACATTCTGAGTTGATCTGCCCTAGGATCCGGATCTTCATCTCAGTGTTGCTGAGGAACCAGAGAATGGATATGGAAACTACACAAGCTGACAGGCAAACCCCTCAGCTACCCATTAACTATGGAATCATGGGGCGAGTAATCCACCTCCCTGAACCACACTTGACAAAGAAATAAAAAGTAGGCTACAATAACACAGTTACTTTGCAAAGCTATGCAATGACTATATAACTGAACAGATGTTATGCATAGGATATAGTGTCTAGTCCAGGGTAGAACACTCAACAACTGCTTTTGTTCTCTGGTTCCCTTAGGAAACACATAATTTTCAGTTCATTCATTTCATTTCTTTCCTTTCATTTTCCATTTCATTTCATTTCATTCCTTTATACTTTGAGAGTGAGTGCACACAGAAAGAGGGAAAGATATCCCAAGGAGCCTGTCAGCGCAAAACCCGACGTGAGGCTTGAACTCACAAACCTGAGTTGAAATCAAGAGTCACACTCTTAACTGACTGAGCCCCCCAGGTGCCCCGACAAATGTCATTTTTAAAATCCATAAAAATCCTACCTGGATATAGAGTCTTCCTCAGCATTCTTATCTGCTCCTAAAGAAGAAAGCAAAATACATGTTAAGTCAAAAATCAAAAAATAGAGGAAATTACAAGTGTACAGCTTATGATTTGTTAAAAAGTATTCCTTTGGGACCACACCTGAAACCACACTACACTGAATGGTAATTATACGATTGGTAGGGTTAAAGCACTAAGAAATCTTACTTTCTCCTCTTGATTAAGACCAAAAGCAAAAATAGGTGTTATCGGAATTTGACACCTACAGGTGAACTGATGTTTACATTGACCATCACTGACTGACTCTATGACACTGGAGGAAAATGGTATCGTTAGGAGAATGATTATCATGAGCTGACAATGTCAATCTGAAACTAGCATGATTTTTCTGGACTTCCACTACTAGAGGAATTAAAAGAGAGTATGTTTATTTTGCTGTAACATGGCAGAACTTCCCCAGCCCTTCAGTAGAGACTGTTCAGTTATAGGATGAAACACCCCCTCACAAAGTGGGCTCTAGGGCTATTGTCCTTTGCAGCATGGCCACACCATAGCAAACAGGCTCTCCCTGACCTTATTTGCAATGCAAGGTAAGTAAGAAGGATTTGGCATTCCACTTTGATCAAGTTCTAACCTCTTGGGACTTGTCTCCTTCCATTGCTAGAGAGTCTATCTACACCCACCGCACATCACAGAGGAGGATGCTCCCAATGTGAGTGCTATGTAGTGGTTCATGATGTCATTTTTCTCAACCCTCCCCCATTAGGTGACACACATCTAGAGAAATCATGCTTTTTTTCATGGAAGGCATAGGTCAGCAGATCCTCTACTGAAGAGCAACAAAACAAAACAAAACAAAACAAAACAAAACAAAGGGCAAAGAATGTCTTGAATGCCGACCTTCAATTACCAGGGAATTTTAACTTTCTAAACATTCAAAGATATCCACTGTATGATTCTAACTATATGACACTCTGGAAAGAGCAAAGCTATGGAGGTAAGGGTTGGGGTGAATGTAGGGATAAAGGGGTACAGCACAGAGGACTTTCAAGGCAGTGAAACTCTTTCACACGATACCACAAAGGTGGATTCACATCATTACACATTTGTGAAAACTCATAGAACGTATAACACCAAGGATGAACACTAATGCAAATTAGAGATTTTGCCTGAAAATGATGAGTTAGTGTTCATATAAAATGCACCACTGTTCTCAGGGTGCCTGGGTGGCTCAGTTGGTTCAGCGTCCAAGTCTGGATCTGAGCTCAGGTCATGATCTCACAGTTCATGGGATCAAGTCCTGCATCAGGCTCTGTGCTGACAGCACAGGATTCTTTCTCCCCTCTCCCTCTGCCCCTTGGCTGCTCACACACACGCATGCTCTCTCGCTCAAAACTAAACCAAGGAACTGAAAAAAATATACTACTAAAAATGGACCACTGTCGTGCAAGAGGTTGACAACAGGGGAGGCTAGGCGTGTACGGGGGTATGGTATATGGAGACTCTCTGTACTTTCTATTATATTTTGCTGTGAACTTAAAACTTCTGTAAAAAATAAGGCTTATTAAATGTATAAAACAACACCAACAACAAAATATGGTATCCATTGAAGCTACTCTTAGCGTATATTAACGCATGATACAGTCACCTTGAAAATTAAGGTAGAGATCAAAGTAACACAGTAGGGGGACTGTCTCCCATATGGAAGTATATGAAAATACACAAAGCAAAATGCAAAAATACAAAAGTTATTTACATACTTAGGCAAGAAAACAACTGGTGAATATGACCAAATATCTTATAACTATAAACAGGGATTCAGCACTATAGGAATCAAACCTGGGTTTTCCATATAATTAAGAGATTTCATTCTAATAAGTTGAAAATCATTATGTTTATCATATCTAAGAATCATAATGAAAGCTTAGCCACAAAAAAAAAGATTATAATGAATATTGCCCTAGTAATTTTTGTGCAAATACCTACTTCATATGGATGATGAAACTGAAACCAGTACGATGGTAACCATCATATTACTTGCTAGTAAGATAAAATCTTAAGACAGCACCAAAAATTAAGTCAGGGCTATAATTCCTATGCAGAACAGGTTTCATCCAGCGGGCCAAAGATGGCTACCCTCAGAACATCCTACTTGAATGACTGGCCCATGGTGGTTCCCTGGGATCTTGGATTTCAGGAGGGTTCCCACCATTCCCTACCTGGTTAAGAGTCGCTCACTCTGCCTAAGTGCTGGTACACTTGATTTCCTTCTGGAAACCTGGCATTTTGGGACATGCTAAGGAGAAGATGGCTATGTGATTAGCATTTGATGAAACCTCAGGCACTGAGTATCCATAAGCCTCGTACTGGCAGACAACACTTCACTTGTGCTGTCCTAATTTCATGCTGGAGGAATTTAGCACATCCTGCTAACTCCACAGAGAAAGGATTCCTGGAAGCCTGCGCTTGGTCTCCTCTGGATTTCACCCCATGCACCACATTGCTCGGTGCTGATTGGCCTTTCTAGCCTGCTCCCATACCAAACCACAGGCACGAGTACAAGTATATGCTGAGGTCTGTGAGCTCTTCTAGTCAATAATCAAATCTGGGTGTCGTTGGGGTGCCTCCAACACAACTGCGTTATATGAAATTTTTATTATTTGGGTTGGTGTCTTACACGTGGTTACAGTCAGAAGGTTATGTCACAGAATACCTTTCCTGGAAACTCTTTTTCTTGGTATTTGCCTTGAAAAGTCCTACATTCCTATATACCCATTTGAAGAAAGGTTTAAAAGGAATAGATGAAATCTTGATGTCAGAAAGCGTGCAACAAGCAATAATCCTATTTTACTCAGAAAAAAAACAAAAGAGAATCCTGGTGGTTGCCACTATGTTCTACCATATACAAGTTCCTCTCAAATATGAAAAATCAGTTAACTTTCTCCCACACACTAGGACTTAGTTCATTTTTTCTGGCAGATAGGAATCAAGAGAAGTAACAGGGATTGTTCTAGAAAAAACAGAACTATCAGACCCAGTATAAAAACATACTACTGATTATAGTTTTTTGTTTGTTTCCTTTCCTTCATTTCTTAGAAAATTAAAAAATAGTTCACCTATTAAAGGCAGTTATTGCCAAGATAATCAAAAGTCATAATTACTGTGTCCTCATTCCTGCTGCTCTCCTCTGTTCATCTGATAAAGTCCTACTCATTCTTCATGTCCAATTTAAATGCCTGCACACAACCTGGAAACCTCTGAATCTTCTGAGAGTTCTCTCTCACCCCCTAACTTTTTATATTCAGGAATCACAAATTCGTATTAACTATACTGTTTCGGTCTCTGCTTTATCTTTCCCCTGCCACTGCCCTAGTCAAACATGAGTTCTTAACTGATGATTTTCGCAGGGAAAAAAAAGGCACCAAATATTATTCTTATTTCTTAAATGATTAAAAAAAAGTTAACCAAAACAAATGAGAAAGACACAAGGCCCGGAAAGAAAAATTAATGGAATAAATTGAACCCCCTGACGTTTTCAATCTACACAGCTGAAAGTTTCATAATGGCCTAATACTAGGCTACGAAAACAGGAGCTTCCTTTGCCTCCCAGTCTCTTTATGTGGTTTCCTATAACCTATCCTCCATATGAGGCTTCAGCAAACTACGGCCACAGGCCAAATCCTACCTGCCATCTGGTTCTGTAAACAGTGCTTTCTTGGGGCATAGTCCCATGTCTTCACTTACATACTGCTATGGCTGCTTTCACACTACAAGGGCAGAGCTGAGAGACCACATCACCTAAAATATTCACTGGCTCTTTAGGAAAAAGGCTTGGTGATCTGTATTTTATGCATCAACCAGAGTGTCCTAACTCAAATCTAATCTTATTAGCCTTCTGCTTCAAATTCTCCAAAATCCCTGCATCAAATACTGCTGGCTCCCTCCCTAAGAGCCATTCCATAGTCTTCATTCTTGCTAGAGAATCACAACTTTATTTGGATATTTATTGTCTCCATACACCGAGAAGGTGGCCTCACCCTGGCTTCAAAAAGAGAAAGGATTATTCTAAGCTAATCACAGTACCTGATTTACCAGGGACCCGTTGCGGAATGAGTGTGTGACCTAACCTAGTCTTTAAGATGTTAGAGGAAGTCTGCTGCAAGCCTCTTCCTCGTGAAAAGAAACACCTACAGAAAAGCAGTCCTTCCCACCCACTGGATGTTGCCATGCGAGAATATGATACCTGGAGCCCTTGCTAATTAGCCACCCTGGAAAGGAGAAATAAAAATACCACCAGCTCCAAAACTGAACAAGAGACGACTGGCATCCTGATGACATCACTGAACCATCAAAACATTTCTGGTTCCTACTGTTTTAGTCACTGATAGACGTCACCTATTCTTTGCCGCTAAAAGCATTCTACCGGAGAAATTTCCCCAAGGCCTATCGGGTAAGATCTACTCCTTTCTATAGCACTAAGAAACTTCCATAAGCTTGTCTTACCTAGGTATTCACCCCATTCCCAACCATTGTCATAGCACACGTTTTCTACCAGCAAAATCCAGTTGCTCATAAATCCTGCTAAGGTCACTCGTACACCTTCGCCTCTGCACTGCTGTGTACTCCGCCAAGCACGTAATCGTGACAGTTTACAAACACTGTCAAACACACAAATGTTGGTCCTTCTGCCTCTCTACCTGGAAAACGAACTACTCACTCTGCACACTTACCGTAGATTCTACCCAGTCTTTGAAAACTCGGATTCCTCACCGGGAACTTACGGTAACTGGAACAAATGCCAATACAAAATAACAATGATCATTATAAGCTCTACGAGACTCTGGCACCTGGTAAGCACTAAATAGAGTAAATAATACAAAGGACAGTGGTAACAACAAACTCCTGGGGTGCAGAGCCTGGTTTTGGAACGTTTGTATTCTACAACAACAGGATAACACTTAGTAGCTAACAGGCACTTAAGAATTACTTGTGAACAAATGGACATGAATAAAAATGAATTTCTTTTTAAAATTATTTTTAAAAACCACAGAAACTTTTGTTTCAAAAACCACAGGGACAGCTCTATTCTGTTATGAGCACCTTAATGATCCAAACGCTGTCTGCTCGATCTTTGGATCGATCTCTGGAAGCCCCCTCCCCCAGGATCGCGCCCCGAGCCCCCGCCCCCGCTTCCGACACCCACCTCCTTCTTGACGGTGCGCAGCAGCCTCTGTCGAGGGTCCGCCTCTGTGGGACAAGACGAGGGGGCACACGGTCAGCCCAGCGCTGGGGACGGGGCCGGGGCCGGGGCTGCGTCCCGCCGCCCGCTCGCCCTGCGCCCGCTTAGCTGCGGCGCCGGAGACCATGGCCGCGCGCGCTGTGTTCCAAGCCCAGGCGGCGGCGGTGCCTGCTCTCTGGCTGCGCAGCGTCAGCCGCGTTCGGCGTGGCCGAGCGCCCGGTTACGTCAGGCCGCCCGCGCCGCGCCCCCGGTGAGTCGTCGTCGTCGCCGCCGCCGCCGCGCTTCCGGTGAGGAGCCACCGCCGCCGCCGCTGCCGCGCTTCCGGTGAGGAGCCGCCGCCGCCGCCGCCGCCGCCGCCGCCGCGCTTCCGGTGAGGAGCCACCGCCGCCGCCGCCGCCGCTGCCGCGCTTCCGGTGAGGAGCCGCCGCCGCCCGCCGCGCAGCCTGGCCCCTGGCGGGAAGGTCCTCGGGGCGACGCACGCTCTGGGCCCCTACTACCAGCAGCCCCGCCTCCGCGGGAAGCCCCGCCTCCCACGCCCGGCGGCCCAGGTCCACTCCCCCTCCTTTGGGCAGGGCGGAAATGTAGCGTTCCTTCCCAGAGCAGCTCCTGGCCGGGCTGCAGGGAAGTGGCCTGAGGCGGTAGAGCCTGTTACTGACACGCTCCAAGCCCCATGGTTCCCATCTTTAAAATGGATGTAATAGGGGCGCCTGGGTGGCTCAGTGGGTTGAGTGTCCCACTTCGGCTCAGGTCATGATCTCGTGGTTGGCGGGTTCGAGCCCCGCGTCGGGTTCTGTGCTGACTGCTGAGAGCCTGGAACCTGTTTCCGATTCTGTCTCCCTCTGTCTGTGCCCCGACTCCGCTTGTGCTTTGTCTGTCTCTAAAATAAACAAACATTAAAATATATGTGTATGTATCAAATGGATGTAATAGGACCACCTCTTCGGAACGATACCAGACGTAAACAAGATAGTGAATATAAAGCACTAAACAGAGACCTAGGAAAAAACACCCGCAACCATAAAAGCTGCCATCATCATCATCATCAGTATTATTATTATTATTGAGTCTTCCAAGACACAGTGGCTCTCCACCCAGATTGGCCAGGCCTTGCGTGGCTCCCTCCCCCGCACGCAGGTCACTGGGAGAGTGGCAGAGAGGGATCCTTCCAGGACCCCAAGAGGGCACTTGTCTGCCAGGACTGAGTCAGCCAAGACCCTTTGCGACCAACGCTCATTCCACCAGGTTCCTGACCGCGGCCACCCAGACGGCAACTCGGGTTTACAAACGTTTATTGACACCTACCACAGGCCAGGTTACTGTACTGAGGATACGGAAGTGAGCAAGTTGGGCAAAAGCCTGCCCTCACAGGGCGTAGGAGTAGACAGAAAAATAAATAGGCAGATGATGTGGTATGTTGGAAGTTTCTGGAGAAAACTGAAGTAGGCAAAGGAGACAGGTGTATTTTTGAGGTAGGGTGCTTGAGGGAGGCCCCATGAGGAGATGCCATTGAGCAAAGAAGAGAAGAGTAGATTGGGGGATTTCTGGAGGAAGAGCATTCCAGGCAAAGGGAACAGCAAGTGCAAAGGCCCTGAGGTAGAAGGGTGCCACTGGGTGGGACAAATAGCTAGGAGGCCAGTGGGGCTGGAGTGGCATGAACAAGAAGGATTGGCAGTCTTCCAAGGTCCTGTTAAGGCTTTGAAGTCCGCTTAAAGGACTTGCATCCTGCCCTCAAGAGCCCCCCAGGTTTCAGCCCTCCGGTCACCAGGACTGGGGACAGCTCAGAGCAGCCCTCTTGCTGAGGAGATTCAGAGTCCCTTGTCTCCATTTGTCAGTGTCATAAGCCAGAGAAGATGATTTTGGCTAGCCTAGGGAAAAGAAAAGCTGGAAGGATAATGGGCATTCCCCGAGTCCAAGGGGGGCCTGGAGGACTGGGCTGAAAGCAAGGTAGCGCCAGAAAGACCCTTGGGAATAGTTGCCTGGCAAGGACAGAGTGGTTAGGGTGCCACCACTCAGGTGGAAGGAGCTCCAGCTGTTGGAGGTTCCCATTCCAAGGAGGCAGCATCCTACTGGCCTGGCCTGAGACCTACGCCTGCCTCTTGCCGGGCAAGGGGAGTCTCAGCCACAATCCTACCACCCCACTATCTCCAGTGAGAGTCCCCGGGGAGCCCAGAGAATGTGAAATGGTTGCTTGGTAACCAACACCCCCCCCCCCATATACTAGAACCATATATTGAGGACCTACTGTGTGCCAGCCACTGCATTAAGGGCTTTAGGGTTTGGGTTGCCTGCTTTCACCACAACACGGACATGAGCCCAAGCTTCACTTTTGGCCTCTTAGTATTATCTTCTTCAATATATTACATTGTGAAAGGTGAAATGAAATAGTCACTTATGTCAACAGGTTTTCAAATGGAGCCAGAGGCCAGTAAGGAGATGGGCCTTATGCACATCCTCACCGGTAGGAGAAGCACAAATGTTGGAACCGGGCCAAACTGCATCTCTTCCAGGGACTCGGCCCAAACACCTGCAGCTTGCTATAGTGAGAGACCCCGCTTAGTGATAGCCTTAGAAACCAGGTACGGTCACCAAGTTTAGTTTCCTGCCACCAACACCAATCTTGGTCATCAGAATTCTTAGTAAATGACATATACAAGCATTCCCTTTTGTCTTCAAAAACCTCTTACTTTTATTCCCTGGATGGGGTGGGGAGGGTAGAGGCACTCTTTTGGTTGCTGCCCACATGTGTCTTTCCCAAACTGCAATTCTGAGACCCCAAATAAATAACTTTGTTTTTATTTCAGCTCTGCCTCTTCTCTCAGTTGACAGATTACATCCTGCATTTGCTAAATAGGAATGCACAAATGCTTTCTTCACAGCTTCTAGGCCTCTTAATTTTGATACAATTTGAAACCTGTGGGGGTGGTGGGCGGAGGAATTCAAGCACAGCACAAAGCATCTTGATATATTGATCAACTGAATTCATCAGTTGTTAACTGCGATTCATCAACTGTTAACATTTGCTGCCTTAACTTTATGTTCTGTCTCCCTCTTTTTACAACAAATTGCACACATTGTATACATCTTGATGAATTTTCTCCTATGCACTCCCCTGTGATACCATCACTATAACGAAGGTACCAAACATATTCATCACCTCCCGAAATGGGTGTGTGTTCTTTCGTGGCTATTTGTTTATTTGGGTAGGAACGTGTAGCATGTGATCTCTCTCCTAGAAGCAGAGGCATGGGAACAAGGTGTGGGAGGGAAACATGAAGGAAGCAGCGAGGGAGCACTTGATGTGATTTTATGCAAGGTGGTGTAGACAGCCATCCCTTTTACCCAGGTTTCTCCATCACTTTGCAGAGGCCTGCTAATTATTCCTCTTGTCATCCTTTCCCTCTCTGTGATCCTTTCTTCATTATCTTTGCACAGATTCTCGGCGCTTTCTTTTTGTCTTAATTAGGCTTCTTGGTGGTTTGGCCGCTTAGCTGCTCTCTTGATTTCTTAAAGAACCACCTTAGTTTTTCACCTTCCATTCTGTCAGCCTCTTCCATTAGGTTTATTTTGGTGTGTGATTGTGTTTTATCATTTCAGGTGTAAATAAATCCATACATACATAAGTTCATGCAAGAATGTGTGTGTAGATCCAGTATATGTACCAACTGTATATCCAAATTGCATTTAGTCGTCTACCGCTTTTTGACTGTGTGTCCCCAGTTTTCCAACTTAAATACCACCTTCTCTCCCACTGCCCTCCACTCCTTTTTCCTTTTTTCTTTTTTTTTTTGCCCAGAAAGAACGCTGGCAGATTCCTGCATGTCATCAGGAAGGTTATGATAATCAGATCAACTCTGTGGCAGTTGGGGTTGTTTATAAGAGTTATAAGTCAGGGGCGCCTGGGTGGCTCAGTCAGTTGAGCGTCCGATCACCAGCTCTTAGATGAACACTGGCAAGCCCATCCTCTGCCCAGTTGAATTGCCCATAATAACTGGGAGCCCGTTGCTTTGCCTGAGCCCACCTATGCAGTAAATGTTCAAGAGTTATGGGGGTGCCTGGGTGGCTCGGTTGAGCGTCCGACTTCAGCTCAGGTCATGATCTCACAGTCTGTGAGTTCTAGCCTTGCATCAGGCTCTGTGCTGACAGCTTAGAGCCTGGAGCCTGTTTCAGATTCTCTGTCTTCCTCTCTCTGACCCTCCCCAACTCAATATCTGTCTGTCTGTCTCTCTCTCTCTGTGTCCAAAATAAGTAAACTTTAAAGAAAACAAAAGACTTATAAGTCAGATTTCCCAGGAATTCATCATTAAATATAATCAATCATTCATACATGCATCGATTCTCTCTCAACATATGAATTGAGTGCCTAGTCCTGGTCAGGTACTGTTATCTCTATTGGAGAAAGAGAAGAGAAAGAATAGATCCTTCTCTTGAGGCCCTTCTATTCTGTTGGTGAAAGGCCAGTCATAAGTAGTGATGTAGACTCTATGGAGCTCAGGACAAATTCAGTGCATGACCCGTCAATTCCAATGGGCAGAAAATGGTACAACTTTTCTGAAAGGCATGAGAGAAGACTTACTGGGAAGTGTCCCCAGTGCCTTGAAGAGGCAGATCCTTACTGAAAGATGCATCTCAGGTGTGCTTACTACTAAGAACCTGTTATACCCAAGGACTGGGCTGGACTCAGGGCAGGACACCAAAGCCTAATTGATGTCTGGGAGTCTCATCCAATTCGCTATTCCAGAGTTTTCTCCTCTTCTTCTCCCTACACCCTCTCACAGGTTACCCTCCACCAGACAAACCAGAATCTGAAACCAGAACACTCAGTACACATGGCCCCCACCCAGAGGGCACCTGGGAGGCAGTTTCCAGGGTGCTCTCTATACAGCAATTGGATACCCCTAAACATCTTCCTTGGAATCACTTATGAGCACAAGGATTTTCCAGGAAAACCTTAGTGAAGACTCTGCAACTCAGAAGAACTAAACCGATGTCTAAATTCAATCCAACCTCAGGTCACCAGGCAATAGTGTTTATTATATTCTGGAACTTAATGCACTGACTCGAAAACTCATTTGAAGGAACAGCCAGGGATTTTCAAGTGCTTAGCCAATTTAGGCTTTTCTAGTGCTCAGAATACTTTCAAGATCAAGGAACAAAACGTCGTGTTACTGGTACACCAGACAAAGCAGAACTGAGTTTGTAGTTAGAGCCAAAGGAACACACAGGTTTCTGCAGAATTACGATGGGACTTCAAAGCAGGGGCAAGGTTAGGATTATTTTAGAAATGGTGTCAGATAACTCTCTGAGTTAAAATGAGTGTCCATTGGAAACTAATGCAATGCTGTTATGCTAACTGGAATTAAACTAAAAAAGGTAAACAATGAAATGGGTATCCAGTGTGTGCATCAAGGATTTAAATGCAAGACAATGCAATTACAACAATTAAAGAATTAGTGAATTAAAAAAACAGTGTTAAGTGTTAAAGTCAAAGAGTGACAGAAACTCGGAAGCAATGGACAAAAAAAGCCTGATTCAACAACAACAACATTTTTTTTTTTAAATTACACCAATGCTTAAAAGCTTACAAATCACTGCAAACCCACTTGTAGGGATCTAGGGCAAGGAGAGGATGATGAAGGAGCCTAGATTTGGATCCAAGGATAGTCCCAGTGGTTACAATGTAGTTTTATTGGGAACCCTGGGGAACTGGTTAAAATATTAAGTGGTAAGGGCCAAAGTTTCTGGAGCTCCATGTGCACTTCGTTGGGTGAAGTCACTGGCAGGTTAATCGGGGGATGGTTGGTGGGGGAGGTTGGGCGGGGCAGGAGAGCAGGCATATCCACCCACGCCCATCCCCCTGAGACTCAGAGCACCTTTGAAACCGCCAGGTGCACTACTAGGTAGGCCTCATTTGGGCCCGGATGGAGGCGGTGCCTGAAGGGGCTGGGCCAGCAGGGTTGAACTAGAAATGAGGGTGGGGGCTGGTCGGGGCCAGCCTTGCTGACTGTGGGAGCGTCCCGCAAGGAGGCCAGGCTAGTCCTACTACCCCTCGGTGACCGCGGTGAGGTACAGGTACAGGGCCAGTCCCGGGAAAGGCTGGCCCTTTCAGAGAGGAGCTTTGCCCCTCTGACCCCGCGGATGTCAGTGCTCTGGTGCTGCGGGGCTGGAAGAGGAACCCTAGGCTACAGGGCATGAAAGAAGGCAACTGAAACCCCACAGATCAGACTAATGCTTCAGGAGGCAGGAACGAAGGTGAGTTGTGTCAGCGGAGTCAGGGGTGGGTGACCCGTTCGGGTGGCGGTAGCCCTGGGTGTGTGTGCCTGTGGGTGTGGGTGTGTGTGTGTGTGTGTGTGCGCGCGCGCACCATGGGGATAGGCGGTAGGTGTGAACTCCGTGCACATCGGACTCCTACAAGCAAGCAGGGTAACCCACAGTGACCTGTCACTTGGTGTGGGGGGAAAGAATCCTAGTCAATAATTTTCTGCACATCTCCAAGAATGTTTTACCAGGTTCCCTGTTACTGCAGGATCCTTCTCTGACAACTTGGCAGTTAGCAGTGTTTGGGGCGTGATTGGAAAACACGTGTAGTTAGCAACCTGATGCCTTCTTCAAAGTCCTGGTTTGTAAAAGGTGACCAGACAACTACCTAGAGAAGTCGAACATAACTGTGCCCCCTTCCAGGGTCTGTCCCCTTCTGGGCAGCAATGTCAGGTCGGGCCAGGACCCAAGCCCGAGGCTGCGGGCGAGGTTGGGCGCCCTCTCAACTCGCCCCGCCGCAGGGAGCCGCCGCACCTCCGCCGCCTGGAGCCTCCACAGCCTGTTCAGTCTCCTTGGTGCAAAAGATGCTTTATCTTCTTCCCCTACTACTTCCTTCTCATGCGTTTTCTCATATGCGAATAGACTTCCCTTCAACCCGAGTGGATGGAAAGGTTTCTAAAGAGCTTGGCCGTAGCCAATGACCCCTCTTTGAAAGTGACTTCAAAACAGGCAACTCACACCCCACAGACCTCTCTGAGCTCCTGATTCTCCCTCCCAGACTTGTCATTTGAAGAAGCTCCATTCTTCCAGGTGCTCAGGCGAAAGTCTTTGCATCCGCCCTAGATTCCTCTCTCGACCCCAAACTCTTCCTGCACACCAACATCCAGGAAACACTGTCGTCTCCCAATTTTCCAAAAGATATCTGGCATCTGACAATGTGTCACCACCTCTGTTCCTACCCTCTGGTCCAAGCCACCAGCATCCCTTGCTGCACGTGGCAAGTGGTCTCCAAACTAGTCGTCTTGCTTCCACCCTGGTCTTTCCTTCTGCCTGTTTCCCAGCACACAGAACCATATAAATCGGTCCATGCAGTTCCTCTGCCCAACATCCTGTAAAGGTTCCCATTTTCTCAGTCAGAGGCGCATTCTTTGAGATGGCTTCCCTCCTGGGGTGCACCGGTGGCTCATTCCATTAAGCCCTGACTTCAGCTCAAGTCACGATCTCACGGTTTGTAGGTTTGAGCCCCAAGTGTGACCGTGCAGAGCCCGCTTTGGATCCTCTGTCTTCCTCTGTCTCTCTCTCTCTCTCACTCTCTCTCTCTCTCTCTCACCCTCTCACCCTCCCCTGCTTGTTCTCTCTCCCTCCCTCCCTCTCTCTCTCAAAAATAAACATTGAAAAAAATGGCCTCTCTCCCACCACCTTTCTGACCTAAGCTTCTCTACCTCGTGCTCACCTTGCAGCAGTCACATCGGCCACCTTGTTCTTTCTTGCACGTTTCTACATTAGAAGATTTGCTCTTTCCTCTACCTATGGCTCGTATAACCTTGTAACTCAGTCTCCTCTTTCCGGTCTTTGATTCAGTGGCAACTTCTCCCCGAGGGTCTGCTTTGTCCCCCATGAATTCAACCAGCCCCCTCACATCCCACCTTCTGGTAATACCCAGTTTTCTGTACTTTGCTTGGTTCTACATTCATATATCTGTTTGCCATTTACATGTCCTCTTTGGAGAGATGCTGATTCAGGTCCTTTCCCCATTAAAAAAAAATGGGTTATTAGGTTTTTTGGCTATTGAGTAGCAGGAAGGAGTTCCTTATATTTTTTAAATTAACCACTTATCAGATACATGGTTTGCAAATACTTTCTCCCATTCCGTAAGTTGCCTTTCATTCTGTTGATTGATTCATTTGCTGTACAGAAAGTTTTTAGGTTGAATTCCCACTTGCCTATTTTGCTCCTGTTTCCTCTGCTTTTGGTATCCTCTGTTGTAGATACTTTTATAATAAACTGAGACAAAATCCAGACCCCGTAAGACGACGTGATAAACATGAATATACAATATTAAGACACCTATTTTTATCATCTATGTCACATCTCAGGGGTTTTTAATATTTTATGTAAGTACACTGTATGTAGCAAGTACTAATGAATGATGCTTGGTGTTTTCTTTCACTGAAGTTTGAATATGATAAATTTGATTGCTGGGTGTGTCAGGAATTAGTTGAGAGTTTGATAACAACCATTTAAAAACTTATGTGTAAAATGAAATGATTTTCTATTATGGAAATTCAGACTGTGTTTGTATAAGAGCATCATAAGCTAGGGATAATAGCTTCCAGAAGTAACATTTTGAAGAAAACCAGTTTGTGCAACCCAAGGCATGGACCCATTTACGGACCCATTACCCATTTACGGAGGTGTCTTTCATAATCTGTGAAAGATTGCCTTGCACTGTGCTCAAATAGTCACCTTGTAAAATAGTTAAATTAGATGAATATTACAGTGTGATAAAAATAACACGAGAGCCTTTCCCAGTTGCTGTTAAAAAAAATCGATCAGTTGTTTTAAAAAAAAATCATGAAACTGGCTTTTGATAATTTTTTTTTTCAGTTTGTTTATGTAGAGAGACCGAGAGAGCAAGAGCAGGGGAGGGGCAGAGAGGGAATCCCAAGCAGACTCCATGCTGTCAGCACAGAGCTCTGATGCAGGGCTCGAATTCAGGAACTGTGAAATAATGACCTGAGCTGCAACCAAGAGTCCTCAGCTTCATCCACTGAGGCCACTCAAACACCTCTCATGCATTTTTTTTTTGAAAGGACTGTTTATTTAGTCAGCATTTTCTGATGCCCACTAGAGGGCACTCTGGTACCAGGTGATTAGCCTATAAAGAAGGTAGAGAAAGGACAAAGTTTCTGATTAGAAGAAGCTTGCACTCTGAACAAATACCGGATGAAAGAAGGCAAAGGCCATAGCAGCAATGAATGTGGTGCTCGGGTAGCCGCTGACACGGAATGGGGTCTTGTTGAGAAAGGCTTCTGGGTAACATTCACCTTCTCTGGTGATCCATTACCGAACTACTGTTGTTTGGATCCTTTGACAACCCTCTTTTCTACCTCCAACCACCTCAACTTAAGTTGTACTTAACATTGTCCTTTGTTTACGTTTCCATTTGTTTTTTATCCTATAAAATTCATGGTTTTTGCATTTGTTTCTGTGCAGAGGAACTTCAGCGGGGGGCTGGATTGCAGGCACTGTCGCTGAAGGGGAAAAGGGGTCTTGGAGCCATTTTTCAAGACCAGGTGGTGAATACCCAACAGTACTTGGAACATGTGAAAGACTCCACAACAGGTGTGGTGGCCTTTAACAACCTAGTGTTATGGAATTGTTCGTGTTGATCTTGTTCTGAGGTTCATTTGTGTTTGAGAATCTTAGAGCTTCACCCCCATCACTGTGAGTGGAGGTACCTTCCCACCCTCTCATGTTGTAATAACCTCCACCTTTGCAGAAATAGAGACCTACTTTAGGGACCTGGATGTACTCGCCAGTTTTCTTTTCCTTTTATAGCAACTAAAATCAAATGACCCAGTTCTTTGGTTGTGCTGAGCCTTTTTTTTTTTTTTAATGCTAAACACTATTACAAACAGTGGCTCCCCACTCGCCCTCCCCTTTTGGAAGCTTTGTGTTACAAGAGGTTTTCTTTTGATTTCTTGTTACTGTTAATTTAATATTTTAATCTCCTGTTTTAACTCTAAATGTATGTTTGTGTGAGGATTCCTCTAAAAGGCCGGTACATATTCTGGGCATCAGGTGTGTATAAGTGTTCATTACTTGTTCATGTCTTGGTTTGACCTAACTTAAGCTCTCAAGATTGTGGTGTCTCCATTGTTTTGGGAGCGATTGGTCAACTTGTTTCATTATTGACACGTGCCTCGGTTTTTGCAGGAATGCAAGGTAGAGTGGTGAAGCTATTCACCAACCATTTCTGAGTGACCTCTCGCCCTGAACTCCTCACGTATAAGTACAACATTGATTACATGCCAGAGGTTGAAGATGGAAAAGTTCATACAGATTTGCTCTGCCAGCATAAACATGTAATTGGAGAGTGTCCCACATTAGATGGGAACTCTTTATTACTGCCTCATAAACTACAAAAGCAGGGTAAGTAATGTGATTGGACATTTTCTTTTTCTTTAAGTTTATTGACTTATTTTGAGAGAGAGAAAGCACATGTAGGGGAGGAGCAGAGAGCAAGGGCGAGAGAATCCCAAGCAGGCTCTGCACTGATTGTGCAGGGCCACAGGGCTTGAACCCACAAACCACAAGATCATGACGTGAGCTGAAGTCAAGAGTTGGGCACTTAACCAACTGAGCCATGCAGGCACTCCTGTTAGTGGACATTTTCTTGACCTTTGTTCTTTCTTTCTCTCACATTCTCCCTGTATTATAGCAAATATACCTTTTTCGTACAATGGTTCATGGACACCTCTTGATCTCTTGCCCATAGGATTTGTAACAAAACCCACATGCCGTGTTTGGCTATCACTGATGTTCCCTCATGCCTCATTTTGGTGGTTAAAATGAATTTAAGAACAAAATATATATATTTTTTACCTTTCCAATGGCAAATAGGGCTCAAATGCTGACGAAGTATTGAAAAAGTTTTTATTTCTTGTTCGAAAACTTCACACACACACACGCATACACACACAGAACTGGAAGGACTTAATATTCCATTTCTTTTCCTTAATTTAATATTTTTGAGAGTGAGCAATTGGGGGAGGGGCAGAGAGAAAGAATCTTAAGCAGGTTTGACACAGCACAGAGCCTGAAGTGGGACTCAAACCCCTGAACCATGAGATCATAACCTGAGCTGAAATCAAGAGTCAGAGGCTTAACTGACTGAGCCACCCAGCTGACCCTCTTCAATAAACTTTAAAAACTATTTTTTTTAAACGTTTATTTTTGAGAGAGAGAGAGAGAGAGAGACAGGCAGAGTGTGAGCAGGGGAGGGGCAGAGAGAGAGGAGACACAGAATCTGAAGCTGGTGCCAGGCTCTGAGCTGTTAGCACAGAGCCCAATATAGGGCTAGAGCCCATAAAATGTGAGATCATGATCTGAGCTGAAGTCAGACATTTCACCGACTGAGCCACCCAGACACCCCACTTCGATAAACTTCTGTATTTATTTAGCAAGTGCATAATTTACAGGAGCTTGTTTAAGTTAAAAAAAAAATCATTGTAAATATTCAATTCAGACCCTCATTTGGGTCTCCTAAATCGTATATTCTACCTGCCTGTGTCTCTGGGGGTTAAGATTGCTCATGCCAGACACCCAAGTGACCTGTTGATTTGTGGTCCAGTAATGAGCGTCCTCTCCTTGGAAGGAGCACTAGACCTTTTTGTTGTTTCTTTACCTCAGAAAACAGAACTGGTCAGCCGGTGGGGCAACAAGATTGTGAAGGTCATCACTGAATTCTTCAGTGACTCAAACCCACCTCACTGGACTGCTTACGTTATTACAACACTCTCTCTAGCAAGTGTGTTTGTGAGATTTCATTTGCTTGAGATTTGGTTGTATGTTAGTGTGTCAGTGGCACTGTACATAGCTGTTTGGTCCTAGAATTTGTGTTCTCGAGGTCTCCTCATGTTCTGGGAGGGCAAGCGATCTTTGAGATGCTTGAACCTCACCTAGATGTGCTTGAGTTCTGTGGCTTATTGTTGACATTATTCTTCCTGCCTACCCCCACATCCCATGCCTGCTCCCTGTCTAGGGAGGGGCAGATGTCAACTGTGCACAGCGATGCCTCTTTCTCCTGGAGTAAATGTGCATTTGTTTTCTTTTCTTAATGTTTTTTTATTTTTGTAAGAGAGAGAGAAAGAGCACAAGCAGGGGAGGGGCAGAGAGAGGGAGACACAAAATCTGAAGCAGGATCCAGGCTCCGAGCTGTCAGCACAGAGCCCGGTGCGGGGCTTGAGCCCTCAGTGCAAGATCATGCCCTGAGCCAAAGTCTGGTGCTTAACCGACTCAGCCAGGCAGGCACCCCTACATTTGTTTGCTGGTCTACACTTATGGTGATGCACGGATAGTGAAAACGAAAATTAGAGGCACGTAGTCTGCAAAAGAGGTTTCAGTTCATTTCTGGGGATGAAGGACCTTCTGATGACCTTCCCATGACCCTTTGTTGTAGATTATGTAAAGGAGGGAAAAATGGAGGTTCAAGGGGCCTTAATATCTACCTTACAATGTCATTTCCTTGTATCAGGCACTTCCTGTTAATCGTTTGTAAAACAAAGTCACTGATCGATTTCTTTCCCCCAGTGTATCTCCGTGTTTGTTAGTAAATCTTAATAATATTCACTGTGGTTGCCACGAAATCCATTCTTCCAATTTCTAGAATTTTGAAGATGATGGATTTGAAGCAAGTTGGTCGCAACTATTACAACGAGAATGAGGCCATGAAGTTCCTCAATCGTAAGTACACAGTGGAAAGTTTCACATTCTACAGACCTGACGATAGAAGCATTTGGGAAAGTGACTCTCATTTGAAGCAGTAGGATTTATAAGTGATGGTCTTTTCACTGGTACCCACTGGCCATGAACGGTTCAGTTAGAATTTCATGTAAATTTGAAACGAAGTGAAAAGATTCACTCTTGCAGTCCTAGAATGATAAGCATAAACCTTGAGGTATTCGGTAGTTATATAAACCTCATAAGAAGTATATATCTTCTAAAATTTAGATAATAAATTTCTCTTAAATACTTTCAATCATAGTAATTATAGCTATATGTATGTATGTGTAATATTGTGTATATGTTTATAATTTATACACCTATATCCTATATATTCTCACATACATACATACATACGCATGTGTGTGGCTATAGGTGTGTGAGCCTGTGGGTGGTAACAATATGGTTTAACAAAGAGTGTAAGAGTTATAACTAGCCCATCAGGTAAATCTCTATTGGAAAGGTCCTTCAAAAGATCAGTTCTTACTAAAAATAAGAAATTGAAACTGCTTGACTCCTAAGCACCAATTTTAGACCCCAAGTTCCAACCCTGGGACGCTTGCTTCCTTGTTCAGAGCTTGGACTTTGACCCTTACATCTAATGTCTTCTGTTTGCAGGCTGGTAATCTGGTCTGGATATAGTGCTTCTATTCTTGAGTATGAAACCAGCATTACCCTCTGTGCTGATGTGAACCACAAACTGCTCCGAATGCAAACTGCTTATGATCTAATAATGCATGTTGATAACAAATCCCAAAGGAAAGATGCTATGGAAATTTTAAAGAATTAGTTGGATCAATTGTTTTTACATCTGTGTTCATTAACTTTTTTAATGTTTATTATTTTTTTTTGAGAGAAGCAGAGAGAGTGTGGGGGAGGGGCAGAGAGAGACAGAGACAGAGAGGGAGACACCGAATCCGAAGCAGGTTCTAGGCTCTGCACTGTCAGCACAGAGTCTGATGTGGGGCTCGAACCCACGAACCATGAGATCATGACCTGAGCTGAAGTTGGACACTTAGCCAACCGCGCCACCCAGGTGTCCTGTGAGTCTGCTTTTTAAAAACCTATCCAATCACTTTGAGAACCTTTTCCCCCCATAAGAGATGGTCCTATAGTTTTCAAATCAATAAACGTTAAAGGTCAGAGGCAGAAATAGCATGGAAATGGTGAGAATCCATCCACGCTTTACTCATCTGGCTATACAGCATGAGAGAAAGATAAGATTCAGTTGTAGATTTTGCTGTTCTTGTGATTCCTGATGTTGATCCAGTCACCTGCTCTGAACCCTCTCTCACATGTAACAGAATATGCTCCTTCCAAATTTCTTTTCTCTTGCTTTGTGTCTAACTATTTTTAAAAATCAGGGCTTATCATCCATTAGCAAATGTCCACTTGATGGAAGTGTTTTACTTTTAATCTTCTTCTAGACCAGACATTTTAAGCTGAAGAGCGTGGATGTAAAGCTGCTTGGCCAGCATCATCTTAGGAGTCCTCAACTTTATTCTTGCTTCCCAATTTCAAAATTTACGACAAAGCTCTAGGAATCAGGACAGTGGGATACTGGTATGAAGATAGACCTAAAAATCAATGGAATAGAATTGGGAATCCTGGAGTTTACCCTCACATTTATAGTCCATTGATTTTTTTTTTTCAGCAAGAGTTTCAAGACCGCTTTCTTGGGGAAGGAATACTCTTTTCCTCAAATATTGCTGGGACCACTGGATATCCACCTGGCCGTTCCTCACAGAAGATACAAAATTAACTCCAATTTATCCCCCAAATTAACTAAAAATAGGCCTAAATGTAAGCGTTAAAACTCTATAAAGTTCCTAGAAGCAAATCTAGGAGTAAATTTTCTTGACTTTGGCTTAGAGAAAACCTTATAAAATAAAATGCCAACAGAGAAGGGATGACAGAAGGAAAACATAAATTGGACTTCACCAAATTGAAAACTTTCTTTCTTTGAAGTAAAAAAAAGGGGGGGGGGCGCCTGGGTGGCTCAGTCGGTTAAGCGTCCGACTTCAACTCACGTCACGATCTCGCAGGCTGTGAGTTCGAGCCCTGCGTCGGGCTCTGGGCTGATGGCTAGGAGCCTGGAGCCTGCTTCAGATTCTGTGTCTTCCTCTCTCTCTGCCCCTCCCCTGTTCATGCTCTGTCTCTCTCTGTCTCAAAAATAAATAAACGTTACAAAAAATTTAAAGTTAAGAAAAAGAAAGGAAAAAAAGGAACAGAATGAGAGAACATTTGAAATCACATATCTCCGGAACAACTTGCTTCTCCATATGTAAGAAATGTTTACAAGTCAATAATTAAAAGAGAACCTAACTTTTACTTATTTCTTCAACCCAAGTTTCAAAAAATGGGCAAAGGATCTGAATAGACAGGCTTCCAAAGAAAATATACAAATGGCCAATAATCACATGAAAAGATACTCAATATTATTGGCCATCAGGGAAATGCAAAGTCAAACCACAGTGAAATACCCCTTCATAGTATGATGGCTAAATTTGAAAAGGCAGAGATTAAGTGTTAGCAAGGATGTGAAAAAGTTGGAACCACCCATCAAATACTGCTGGTAGAAGTAAAAATGGTGTGGTCTCTTTGGAAAACAGGATGGCCCTTTCTCAATATGCTAAATACAGTGTCACCATATGAGCCAGCAATCTATTCGTAGTTTTATACCTAAGAGAAATGAACACCAATGTCTACCAGAATTGATACATGAATGTCCATAACCTCATTATTCTTAATAGCTCAAAGGTGTTAACAACTCAAATGTTCATCAACTGATAAATGGAAAAATAAAAATGTATATCCATAAAATAGTGTGTCATTTGGCAACAAAAAGGAATGAAATACCAATACATGCTACAGCATAGATAAACCTTGAAAAGTAGTACACTAAGTGGAAGAAGGCTGTCAGGAAAGGTCACATACTGTATCATTCAATTCATGTGAAATAGGGTGGGTAGGCAAATGTATAGGATTTACAACTCTGTGAATATACTGAAACCATTGGATTGTAGCCTTACATAGGTGAATTATATGTCATATGAATTTACTAAAGTGGATATATCCTGAAATTTCTTGTAGGATTTAAAGCTTCTCACTTCTTACATGATCCCATGCCATAAATATGTTAGGAATAATACTATGTGTTGTGACCATTCCACAGGTATAAAAATAGAACCTATCAAGTGGATACTATTAATTGGGAGGAGACTCCCAGAAGTACGTTTAAGAAATCAGGTGGTGAGGAAATCACCTTTGTAGACTACTACAAGGAGGTAGGAAATCTGTCTTTCAATGTATTTAAATCTCATTTTGTTATTATGTAGTCAAATATATGTCTCATAAAAATACATGTGCAATATAGAGTCCTGTATGTTAGATTCTAATAATATAACATCATCTATTAACCTATAACATATATATAATCTATTATAAAATTTCTCCTTAGTGGTATTGTAATTTGACAGATCTATTATCCATGCATTCGAGTGCCTCATATATAGGGTAATGTCACATGATTAGAATGGCTCCAATGTGGCCTCTCCCGTGGGCCTAAGAGGAGGCTATGGTAGTTTGAAACATGTTGATGGATCATTGGGTAGAAAATATGGCAAGACTTCATATGTGAACACTTTCCTTATATAGAAGTTAAGCCCTATAGAATTTGGTTTGAAAAGAAGAAACAAATGACCAATTACCATCTGGAAGATGTCAGCTGTGTGCTGAATCTCAGAACTCATGGATTCCTCAATCTCTGTTCATAAGTAAACTTAGCTTGGTGCACAAAGATACACTAGTTGATGAGATTAGTTTTCTAGCTTTGGCAGATGAGAGAAAGGAATTACAGATATCTGTAGCAAATGGAAAGAACGTATAAATATTTTTTTTAAAAAAACAGCTTGTATTTTTATACTGGATCCAAACCATGGCTACTTGGAACCACCAAGGCTACACAGCCTTCTGGCATCCCTTCAAGGGGATGGTGCTATTACATTATCCTCACTTGTGCTTCATACTTAGTTCTTGTTCATTCAGTCCAAAAAAGCACTTAATGAGTGCCCATTACACATCTTGGGTATACATTGGTAAGACTACTGAGTTGTCTGTTCTTAAGGAACTTGCATCCTTACAGCAGGAAGAGATACGGCAGACAAGACTGTTCTAAGGGTTATGAGGGATATATCCAGATAATTAAAATTGAGAGGTATTATGGACGGTGTCTGGTGGTTCAGAGTAGGTGGTCATGGAAAGCTCTGAGAAGCTGGTATGTGAATATCTGAAAGGAGCAAGCTGTGTGCAAATGAGGGAGAAGAGAAAAGACCCCACTTTCCAGATGGGCGAGATGTATCCAGATCCCAAACAAGGCTAGATTATTCTGTGAAGAAGTGCACATGGTGGCGGGGAGGACATCCTTGGGTTGTAGGATCCGAAATCAGAGGATGAAGTGGGGGCCACATTGTATAAAGTTCTGTCCACTGAGACAAATGAGATATTGTCAGATGTTATACAGATGGATGAAGTGATATATTTTATTTTACAGATATGTGTCTAATTACAAGGAACGGGCTGTATGTGGGTAAAAAGGGAGGCAGAGACATCAGTGAGGAGGTGGCTAAGTCACTTTAGGTCAATGATAATGGTGACTGGGATTAGGGTGGGAGAGGTAGGAAGTGAGTGGATGCCAGAGTTATTTACTATAACGGGGGAGTCGGTGTGAGAAGATTAGGGACTTTGGGGTTGACTTAGGCTCTGATGGAGGTGGTAGATGGAGATACCAGGCTGATATTTGCTTGTTCATTCTCCAAATTGACCTCAAATGTCCTTGACTGAGAAGAACCGTGCTGGGTATCCAGAGTACATCCGCCCCACCCCCACACCAACCTGCAACCTCAGGCCTCTGTGGGGTCCCCCTTTTCTGTTGTGCTCTTGCATTTCATAGCATCTATCCCAATTCAGAATTCTGTATTTGAGTGGTTATTTTATGAATCTCTCCCCTCTCTGTAGACAGAGTTCCACCAGGGCATGACAATGTTGGTTTTGCTCCTTGTAAATACCTCTTCTGTCTTATACCATGACTAGCACATAGAAGTTCAAATATATATAGGTTGTAGTAAATTCACACATGCTGGCATCACAGAGGAGTGGGTTTGGGGATAATTAGACGATTTGTCACATGAAGACAAACTACCTTCTTGGCACAAGTTGATAGACAGGAGCCTTGGATGTAAAAGAAACCTAAGATTGTGGTTTCAGCAGGTTTAATTGAGAGAAAAAAACAGATGGGCTGAAATATTTGAAACGATTTGGGTCGTCTTGGGATGCCCTGGTGGGAACTCAGTCTAATGACAGATGGCAATTTAGTTGTCCTGTTGTCATGAGATCTAGAAAAATCCTGGAATCGATCGATGAGCCCTTAGAAGGAAAGTACCATCCTGGCCTTCAAAAAAGATTTCATAATGCTGCAAAGAAGGACCTCAGAACTCCTGTTTAGGTGCAGAAGTTGATGTTGGAGGAGGAGATCCTTCTAGGGTGTTGCATGGCAGCTATGGGAAATAAGAGGCGTGTTTCCCAAAGTTTTTGACAGGAAGAATAGCTCGTCCAAAGGTTTTGATAGATGAGGCCCTAAAAGGATGCCATGATTCTATACACATGTAGACACCTGCACAAGCTTGGGCCTTAAGACTCTAGAACCAGGAAAATGGGGGTGAATCCCAGCTGTCTTTCAAATAACTAAAGACCACTCTAAGGGTGAAAAAAAACCACGTATAGTCTGCAATGAGATCATACGAATTAAAACTAATAGTTCAGCTTAAGAGAAAAAGAGCCATGAACACTGGATGTGAAGTTTTGTCACGGGTAGGAACTCCTTTGAAGTTCTCAGGATGTTTAGCAGGCAGATAATACCAGAATTCATGTGGCTAAATTCCTACTGATGAGGACCTTGCTGATCGGCATGGAAGGATCTATGAAGAACCATTGCTGTGTGCTGGAGAGTAAAGGCAGTTTGTGGCACGGAAATTGCAGCCCAGGGGTAGGATGTCTTGGCAAATATCTCTTCCTCCTGGAAGCAGGGACTGAGAGTTTAGGAGAAATGGTGCAGGAGGCATGTTGGGAATAGATGTGGAATTGCAACTCTAGAAAGTTGACTGGGTTTGTTGCCCACCCCTTCGTCTGGGAATCCTCTTGAAAGTTCTCAAGTATGTTTGAGGAATCTTTAAGACAGTGCTGTAGTGAGAAATACAGATCCTAAGAGTCTGTCATACGTTTACTTATATGTAGTGAAAGGATCGTACAATGACCCCCAATATAATGTCTGTGAGAATCCCGCTCTCCTTGGCTACGTGTGTTGACAGAGAAAAAAAGAGGCCATCTGCGGGACGTCTAAGAGAATATTAAGAGTATCTTTAATGTGTTCTTAAACTTGAGGAAACCGTATCACCAGCACACCCCCAGGCCTCTGTTGGTGACCCCAAAATGCACTTCTGTACATACTTATGTGACTTTGCTGAGGCTTCACTGATAGTTACAGCAGTGTTCTTTCTTGTTTCTGTTGAGCAGCAACATGGTCTAGTGGTCACTGACCTAACTCAGCCACTTTTGGTCACCAAAGGCAAATGGAAAAAGAGCCAACAGGACATGCCCCATGAGCCTATAATGCTGGTTCCTGAGCTATGCTACCTGACAGGTACTACAGATTTATGCAGTCTTCAGAGAAGTCCACCCCTTTTGAGCCCCAGGTGTTAGGATGTAGAAGTACCGGCTTTTCATAATACTCCATATGGCCCAGAGCTGCATTCTCTCTGCTGGTTCTTCCTCTTGCAGGTGCAGTGGTCAAGGCTTCTCTCGTTTACACGAGAGAGTTTATTCTTGCTTCTTTAGCTATATCTTTTCTAAACTTTTTTTTTTGTAAAGGTCTAACAGATGAAATGCATAAAGACTACAGAGTGAAGAGAGACATGGCTATGCATACAGGTTGGATACAGAAAAAAAGGCAGCATGAGTTACGAAGATTCATGAATATTGTACAAAAGTAAGTGTTATTTTTCTATGTGTGTGTGTGTGTGTGTCCTGAAGTGGAGACTGCGTAGAACCCCTGGCATCTCAGATGCTCCAACTAAAATGTGACAGTTGGGACGAAAACGATATCTTGGAGGAAACAACTCTGTTTTTTTCTGTCAGTGCAAAGTTAGGGGAAGTCTGGAGGGGGAGAATGATATAGAAAGATCCTAAGACCCTGCGCAAATGTCAGAGCGAAGACATCATGATTTCAGGGTACCATGTCAGCACAGAGGACAATAGAAGACATCGTTAGATTAGAGGAGAATTTTATAAGTGGATCATTGCCTCTGCTTATTTCATTTGGATTGATTTGTGGAAATTTTAACTTTCAGAAATAAGAGTGCACAAAAGGAACTCCAACTTTGGGATTTGAAATTTGACCCCAACTTCATGTCCTTCTCAGGAAGAATTATGAAAGAAGTAAGAATTCTTCAAAGAAGCAGAGCGGTAAGACCATTTCAAAGTGGCCATGTTTCTTTATCTCTCTTTTTCTCAGCTTCTTCTTTTTCCATAATTTTATCTTCTAATTCACCTATTCTCTCCTCTGCCTCTTCAATCCGAGCTGTAGTCACCTCCATTTTATTTTGCAGCTCACTTATAGCATTTTTTAGCTCCTCCTGACTGTTTCTTAGTCCCTTGATCTCTGTAGTAATAGATTCTCTGCTGGCCTGTATACTTTTGTCAAGCCCAGCAATTAATTTTATGGCTATTATTTTGAATTCATTTTCTGCTATATTGCTTACATCGTTTTTGATCAGTTTGTAAGCTGTCGCTACTTCCTGGAGTTTCTTTTGAGGAGAATTCCTCCGTTTCATCATTTTGGATAGTCCCTGGAGTGGCGCGGAACTGCAGGGCTCTTCCTCTGTGCTGTCTGGAGTAACTTGAGTTTGTGGGCGGGGCCGCAGTCAGACCTGATGTCTGCCCCCAGCCCACCGCTGAAGCCACAGTCAGACTGGCCTGTACCTTATCTCCCCCTCTCCCAGGAGCAGGACTCACTGTGGAGTGGTGTGGCCTCTGGGCTACTTGCACACTGCCAGGCTTGTGATGCTGCTTCGATGGGATCTGGCGTATTAGCTGGGGTGGGTCTGCAAGGTGCACAGGGGCGGGAGGTGCAGGCTCAGCTCGCTTTGCCTTCGGTGGTCCGCTTTGGAGGGGCCTAGTGGCAACGGGAGGGAGGCAGACCTGTCGGAGGGATGGATCCGCATAAGCACAGCGTTGAGTGTTTGCGGGTGCAAGCAAGTTCTGTGACGGGAACTGGCTCCCTTTGGGATTTTGGCTGGGGGGTGGGCGAGGGAGACGGCACTTCCAGCGCCTTTGTTCCCTGCCAAGCTGAGCTCTGTTGTCCGGGGCTTAACAACTCTCCCTCCCGCTCTCCAAGCATAGCAATTGACTTATAACATTCCAGATGTGAAGTCCCACTGGCTGTCAGAACACACTCCATCCCGCCCCTCCGCTTTTGCAAGCCAGACTCGGGGGCTCCTCCTTGCCGGGTGTGCTGGCTGCCCCTCCACCACCCTGGCTCCCTCCCGCCAGTACGTGTAGCGCGCACCGCCTCTCCACCCTTCCTACCCTCTTCCGTGGGCCTCTCGTCTATGCTTGGCTCCGGAGAGTCTGTTCTGCTAGGCTTCTGGTGGTTATTGGGGTAAATTAGGCAGATGTGGGTGGAATCTAAGCGATCAGCAACCAATCCTTCTGAAATACAAGCAATTATCAGGGAATACTATGAAAAATTATAGGCCAACAAACGGGACAACCTGGAAGAAATGGACAAATTCCTCAGCACCCACACACTTCCAAAACTCAAACAGGAAGAAATAGAAAACTTGAACAGACCCATAACCAGTGAAGAAATTGGATCAGTTATCAAAAATCTCCCAACAAATAAGAGTCCAGGACCAGATGGCTTCCCTTGGGGAATTCTATCAGCCATTTAAAGCAGAGATAATATCTATCCTTCTCAAGCTGTCCCAAAATATAGAAAGGGGAAGGAAAGCTTCCACACTCATTCTATGAATCCAGCATCACTTTGATTCCCAAACCAGACAGAGACGCAGCAAAGAGAACTACAGGCCAGTATCCCTGATGAATATGGATGCAAAAATTCTCAACAGGATACTAGCAAATCGAATTCAACAGCATATAAAAAAAATTATTCACCATGATCAAGTGGGATTCATTCCTGGGCTGCAGGGCTGGTTCAACATTTGCAAATGAATCAATGGGATACATCACATTAATAAGAGAAAAGATACGAACCATATGGTCCTGTCAATCGATGCAGAAAAAGCATTTGACAAAACCAGCATGCTTTCTTGATAAAAAAAAAAAAAACCTTGAGAAAGTTGGGACAGAAGGAACATACTTAAACATCCTAAAAGCCATTTATGAAAAGCCAACAGCTAATATCATCCTCGATGGGGAAAAACTGAGAGCTTTCCCCTGAGATCGGGAACACCACAGGGATGTCCACTCTCACCACTGTCGTTTAACATAGTGTTGGAAGTGCTAGCTAGCATCAGCAATCAGACAACAAAAGGAAATCAAAGGCATCAAAATTGGCAAAGATGAAGTCAAGCTTTCACTTTTTGCAGATGACATGATATTCTACATGGAAAACCCAACAGACTCCACCAAAAGTCTGCTAGAACTGACACATGAATTCAGCCAAGTCTCAGGATAGAAAATTAATGTACAGAAATCAGTTGCATTGTTATACACTAATAATGAAGCAACAGAAAGACAAATAAAGTGACTGATTTCTTTCACAATGGCACCAAGGATCATAAAATTCCTAGGAATTAACCTAACCAAAGATGTCAAAGATCTGTATGCTGAAAACTATAGAATGCTTATGAAGGAAATTGAAGACGATACAAAGAAATGGAAAAACATTCCATGCTCATGGATTGGAAGAATAAAATTGTTAAAATGTCAATACGACCCAAAGCAATCTACATATTCAAAGCAATTCCAATCAAAATTGCACCAGCATTCTTCTCCAAGCTAGAACAAGCAATCCTAAAATTTGTATGGAACCACAAAAGACCCCGAATAGCCAAAGTAATATTGAAGAAGAAAACCAAAGCGGGAGGCATCACAATCCCAGACTTTAGCCTCTACTACAAAACTGTAATCATCAAGACAGTATGGTATTGGCACAAAAACAGACACATAGACCGATGGAATAGGATAGAGACTCCAGAATTGGACCCACAAATGTATGGCCAACTCATCTTTGACAAAGCAGGAAAGAATATCCAATGGAAAAAAGACAGTCTCTTTAACAAATGGTGCTGTGAGAACTGGACAGCAACATGCAGAAGAATGAAACTAGAGAACTGTCTTACACCATTCACAAAAATAAACTCAGAATGGATAAAGGACCTGAATGTGAGACAGGAAACCATCAAAACCCTAGAGGAGAAAGCAGGAAAAAACCGCTCTGAACTCAGCTGCAGCAATTTCTTCCTTGACACATCTCCAAAGGCAAGGGAATTAAAAGCACAAATGAACTATTGGGGCCTCATCAAGATGAAAAGCTTCTACACTGCAAAGGAAACAGTCAACAAAACTAAAAGGCAACCAATGGAATGGAAAAGATATTTGCAAATGACATATCAGACAAAGGGCTAGTTTCCAAAATCCATAAAGAACTCACCAAACTCCACACCCAAAAAACACATTCTCCAGTGAAGAAATGGGCAGAAGACATGAATAGACACTTTTCCAAAGAAGACATCCAGATGGCCAACAGACACATGAAAAGATACTCAATGCCACTCCTCATCAGGGAAATACAAATCAAAACCACACTGAGATACCACCTCACGACAGTCAGAGTGGCTAAAGTGAACACATCCAGAGACTATAGATGCTGGAGAGGATGCGGGGAAATGGGAATCCTCTTGCACTGTTGGTGGGAATGCAAACTGGTGCATCCACTCTGGAAAACAGTGTGGAGGTTCCTCAAAAACGTAAAGATAGATCTACCCTATGACCCAGGAAGAACACTGCTAGGAATTACCCAAGGGATACAGGAGTGCTGATGCATAGGGGCACCTGTACCCCGATGTTTCTAGCAGCACTTTCAACAATAGCCAAATTATGGAAAGAGCCTAAATGTCCATCAACTGATGAATGGATAAAGAAATTGTGTTTATATACACAGTGGAATACTACTTGGCAATGAGAAAGAATGAAATATGACCTTTTGTAGCAACGTGGATGGAACTGGAGAGTGTTACGCTCAGTGAAATAAGTTATCCAGAGAAAGACAGATACCATATGTTTTACTCTTATGTGGATCCTGAGAAACTTAACAGAAGACTATGGGGGAGGGGAAGGAAAAAAAAGTTAGAGAGGGAGGGAGTCAAACCATAAGAGACCCTTTAAAACTGAGGATAAACTGAGAGTTGATGGAGGGTGGGAGGGAGGGGAAAGTGGGTGATGGGCTTTGAGGAGGGCACCTTTTGGGATGAGCACTGGGTGTTGTATGGAAACCAATTTGACAATGAATTTCATATTTAAAAAAGAAAAGACTCCACCAAACAACTGCCAGAACTGTTACATGAATTCAGCAAAGTCACAGGATATGAAACCAATGTACAGAAATCAATTGCATTCTATAAACCAATAATGAAGCAGAAGGAAGAGAAATTAAGGAATCTATCCCATTAACAATTGCATCCCAAACCATAAGATACATAGGAATAAACATATCCAAGGAGGTAAAAGATCTGTACGCTAAAAAGTATTGAGAGCTGATGAAGAAATTGAAGAAGACACAAAGAATTGGAATGACATTCCACGCTCATGGATTGGAAGAAAAAATACTGTTCAAACGTTGATACTCCCCAAAGCAATCTACAGCCTCGATGCAGTCCCTATCAAGTAACATTAGCATTCTCCACAGAGCTAGAACAAACAATTCTAAAATATTTATGGAACCAGAGAAGACCCCGAATAGTTCAAGTGATGTTGAAAAAGAAAACCAGGCACCTGGGTGGCGCAGTCGGTTAAGCGTCCGACTTCAGCCAGGTCACGATCTCGCAGTCCGTGAGTTCGAGCCCTGCGTCAGGCTCTGGGCTGATGGTTCGGAGCCTGGAGCCTGTTTCCGATTCTGTGTCTCCCTCTCTCTCTGCCCCTCCCCCGTTCATGCTTTGTCTCTCTCTGTCCCAAAAATAAATAAAAAACGTTGAAAAAAAATTAAAAAAAAAAAGAAGAAAAAGAAAACCAAACATGGAAGCATCACAATTCCAGACCTCAAGCTATGTTACAAAGCTATAATCACTAAGAGAGTATGGTACTGGCACGAACACAGAGACAGACATGAATGGAACAGAATAGAGAACCCAGAAATGGACTCACAAGTGTATAGCCAAGTCATCTTTGACAAAAGAGGAAAGAATATCCAATGGAAAAAGACAGTCTCTTCAGCAAATGGTATTGGGAAAACAGGATAGTGACATGCAGAAGAATGAAATGGGACCGCTTACCTACTATACACAAAAATGAACTCAAAATGGATGAAAGAGCTAAATGTGAGACAGAAAACCATCACAACCCTAGAGGAGAAAACAGGCAACAACCTCTTGACCTCAGCCACAGCAACATCTTAATAGACAGGTTTCAGGAGAGAAAGGAAACAAAAGCCAAAACCAAAAACAAAACAAAAACAAAACTCTTGGTACCTCATCAAGGTAAAAAAAGCTTCTGCACGGCAACGGAAACAACCAACAAAACTGGTGGAATCAGAGAAGGTATTTGCAAAGGACATATCAGATAAAGGATTAGTTTCCAACATCTGTGAAGAACTACCAGACTCAACACCCAAAAAACAAAGAATTCAGGGAAGAAATGGTCAAAAGACATGAACAGATGTTTTTCCCAAGAAGACAAGCAGATGGCTAACAGACACATGAAAAGAGGCTCAACAGCAGTCATCATCAGGGAAATACAAATCAAAAGCAGAATGAGATACCACCTCACACCTGTCAGCATGGCTCAAATTAACAACGCAGGTAACAATAGATGTTGGCGAGGATGCAGAGAAGGGGGAACACTTTTGCCCTGTTGGTGGGAATGCAAACTAGTGCAGCCACTCCGGAAAATAGTATGGAGGTCTGCAAAAAAATTAAAAAGAGAGCTACCCTACGTCCTAGCAATTGCATGATTAGATATTTATCCAAAGGATACAGGAGTGCTGACTCAAAGGGGCACATGCACCCCAGTGTTTATAATAGCACTGTCAATAATAGCCAAATTATGGAAGGAGCCAAGGTGTCCAGTGACTGATGAATGGATAAGGAATATATAGATATATATATCTGTCTATATATAGATACCTATTTTTATATCTATATCTGTATATTTATATCTATCTATCTATCTACATAGAATAGAATATTATTCCATGATCCAAAAGAATGAAATCTTGCCTTTTGCAACAACGTGGATGCAACTAGAATCTGTTATGGTAAGCAAATTAAGTCAGTCAGAGAAAGACAAATATCATATGATTTCACTCATGTGTGGAATCTAACAAAACAGATGAACATAGGAGAATGGAAGGAAAAATAAGGTAAAAACAGAGATGAAGACAGTCCATAAGTGACTAACTCTTCACACACTGAGGGTTGTTGGAAGGGTGTTGGGTAGAGGGATGTACTAAATAGGTGATGAGCATTAGGGAGGGCACTTGGTGCGGATGACCACTGGGTGTTCTATGGAAGTGATAAATCACTAAATTCTATTACTGAAACCATTATTACACTATATGTTAACCAACTTGGTTAAAAAAAAAACTTTAAAAAGATGGTTACAGACAGAGTACATTCAAAGCCCAGAGGGAGAACACATCTATTCTATTAAAAGATGCTACTATTATATTAAAAGAACAAAACAAGGCTTCGCACATCCTTGCTTTGTCTTTCTGATTTCATACCTCCCACTCTAAGTCTACAAAGCAGCAGGTATAAGCCAGCTGTTCCCAGAAACCCTCTCCCATTGATTCCTACCTGAGTGCAGTTCTCTATCTGATGACTATTCATCATCGGTTCCAGAGTCAGACAGGCTCTCCAACACCCAATCTTTAGAGACACAAGCATGAGCAAGCAGGTTATTAGAGACAGGGGCTCCACCATTCCTGCAACTTCCTGTGTGGCCATGCTGGCTCAGCCGGCATCACTTGCCCTTCTTCTGGGTCCTCAGACCTTCCCTGGGCTTGGCAAAGGCAGAGCCCTTCCACAAGGCATCGACCACAGTTGCAAACCTTCAAGCAAGAGAAAGGATCCCCCTTCATCTGGTACTTCCCCAGCTGCACTGGATCATGATAGCTCTCACCCGCGCAAGAAGGTGCCACCTGCACAACCTGACATTCCAACTGTTACAGACAGACATAGGGTTTGGCGGGTTCCACGAGCAGACCCTGTGTCCGGATCAGAGCAGCTGCCCAGAAGACCCCTCTGTGAGGGTGGAAATGTTCTGCGTTGTAAACATGCGTCTGCCGGGCACCAGAAACGTGGCTAGTGCGGCTAATGGCTATGTGGCAAGTGGCTGCTGCCCTGGATAGCACAGCTTTAGGATGTACACATGAGGAAGACATGACCTCCCAGTCCTGGAGGTTTCTGCAGAGGAGCTTGCTGGCCTGATCTGACCATTCCTTGGTAGGTTCTCCCTGGGCTCATGCATATGTGGCAGCCACTGCGTGAGGCCCTTGGGACACTTAGAGTTGAAAGTCAACACCCAGGTCTTAGGGGAATCCCAGCAGGGGCACATTATAAACAGAATGAAGAGCATGACACCCCCACACTCATGCTGGATGTAATCAGAGCAGCGGGGCAGAGGGGGAGTACCTCACTGTCTTCAGGAGCCCACCCTTCTCATTCTGATCTGGACCAGTGCCTGGGAAGACAGCTAGCATAGTGTGGGGCCCAACAGGCCTGGGTGAGCTGAGGAGGGACATTTCTGCCCCTAAAATAGTTCCCAGCCCAAGGCTGTGAACAGCAGGTGCTTATTGGGGCCAAACATGGGCTGCCTAGGGCTGAGCCCCTGGGGGACGAGCAATGACAGAGAGGCTGTCGGTGCCCTTGCAGTGACCATCCAGAGCTATGGCTCCTGTGCCCATGAGTGGAAGGAAGGTCAGAGACAGTATTTAGACCGGTCAGTTCCCATACCTTTCAGACAAACTCTCACACTGATGTCCTCGGGCCAGGAAAGAGCACAGCAAGGACCACCTCCACTCTGGGATCAGCCCCCACCACTTTGCTGAGCTCCCTGTGCACTGGAGCCTGTGCCCCTCTCACCTCTTCTGCAACTAGAATGTTCTACAGCTGCCCTGGTCACATGGGATGAGATCCCTTTTGTATGAATGTGTTTCCAGCCAGACAACCCTTGGCCAACAGTGTGTAGACAAGGACTGGCTGTCAGGTGACGGCCAGAAGCAGGTGAAAAGTGAAAACTGGTCCCTCCTGGCCCAGGTGGATCAGGCCTGGAAACGTACTTGTGTCTGGCCTGACCCTGGTTCCATCCCTGCTGGCGTGTCCCAGGTGGGAGAACAGGAGACCTGACTCAATTGTCTGCTCCTCCCCAGTGTCCACCAATGAAAGTGTCTGGTAGATGGAGAAGAGGCTGGCACAGGAAGGACGCCCCTCTCCCCAGCCTTTTAGGAAGATGTCCATATGGTACCCTCACCCGGCATGCCGGCTCGTCCTGCCTCATCCCACCCAGAAGGAGCCCAAATGTCATCCTCGGTGAGGACAAGGCTGGGCCCAGGTGCTGATGCTACACTGATTCAAATAATCCTGCCACCGTGGTGTCCCCTCCCACCCTCACATAGCCTGGATGTCCTTCATGTCTTCCCTCTGCAACCCCTCAATATTTCCCGCTTAACATCTAGTCCAAGACCCTGGACCGTGCTCTCATCCTTTCAAGCTGAAGTATTTGAAGGAGCAAGGACCCTTAGAGCCTGGCTGCTGGTTTCATTCCTGCATTTGACCACACACAGCAGGCATTATCTTCCACACCCCTGTGACACTAAGATCTTGAGAGAAAGGATTTCTAGAAGCTGGAGGATCCTCTTCTCAGATGCCCTCCAGAACTGGGTGTGGCATATGCCTGCACCAGGGGCCACCTGCCCCAGCCCTCCAGCTAAGAGGGGGAGGATTCCTTCTCAGGCTCCTTGAATCTCCTTTTTAGAAAGGATAGGAGGGGCAGGAAGGCAGTAACCCTGGGTCAATTATCCCTTTACTGCTGAAGTATGATGGAGCAAGGACTCTGGGATCACTCTAGTCTCAGCACTGGCGGGTGCCCCACACAAGGAGGATCAGGAGCAAGGACTGAAATTATTACTGATGACAACCTCAGCCTAGAACTTCAGGGTCTGCCTCAGAAAGTAGAGGCATGAGAGAAAGTACTAGGAATTGGGGGTTAAAGGGCCTCGTCTCCCCGTCCAGCCCCCATCCCCACAGCCCATGCCAACCCCTCCATAATTCATCACTTCCATAAGCTTCCTTTCCTCAGAGGCCAATTAGATACCATTAGGGCTTCTTCTCCTTAATCAGGATCGATCCAAGTGCCCTGAAGGCAATGAAACAGCCTCCTCAGAGTTGAGGTCTACCTTGAACTGAAGTCATGATTCACAGAATCCTATGGATTCTGAAAACATATTTCCCGTTCAGAATCCTGTGAATGTTTTCCTGGCTATTAATAGGACTTTTTTCAGCCTAAACAAGCTATATTTGGTGTATAATATACTAACTATATTTAAATTGTCCATATTTATATCCTTTGACCTACAGACACACATCATGAAGCTCGGTGATGGGATTTTTCTTATGAATGGCAAAGTTCACACCAGCAACTGTGCTCTTTAGGGACATGTTAATCTAGAGGAATATAAACTTCTCGCACAGAGACCACATACAAGCACGTACCTGCTCACTTCACACACTTGTCAGTTCACAAAGAGACTCACCCAGTCTCCACGCACACAAACTCACTACCTGAATGCCACATGAGTGCCTGTAAACACATAAACATGGTTTACCCTTCGACAAATCGCTTTGTCACTACATCTGTGATCCTCCTTTCAATGGAAACCCAAAATCAGAAGCACTCCCCTGACTAAAGACAGCAAATGATTAATTCCTGAATACCTACCATTCTCCATGTTTCCAGAGACCACAGGAAACTATAGAAAAGAAAACAGCATAAGGGTAAGAAGGTGAGGCACACTGCACCACTGTTTACATCTTGGTGATATTAGGATCCAATAGGGAACACAGTGGTTGAGTCAAAGGCCACAAAAGCAAATGAATAGGATGCCTGTCAGAAGTTGTATATTCTGGGGGATGTGTCTCTCAAGTTCACTTAGTATAGAGACTCTAAAATTCTTCACCCAAGCAGGGAAAATTGCTTCTGATAAAATTAATCCTAACACACTATTTATCACCAGGTTTGGCACTGCCACTGGTAAATGTCCCCCTCACAAAGCTAACAGTTGGCAAGAGACAAGCACTCACCACTCTCCCCGCCAAGGAAAGTAACAATATCATCTACCATGTATATTGTCAAATTTACAACAGAAGTTGATTGGAAAGACACTAAGAAAGTAATTGTGTTCCTCAGGGGAAGACAGGCAAGCTCACCTCACCAACAGCCTGGTGCGTCCTTACAGGAAAAGCCCACATCTTTTCCTCCACAGGGACACCTAGAAGGACACAGTGCACACATCAGGACATTGTTAGTACTGCTCAAGAAAGCTCAGGGACTTTTCCTTGATAGGAACATGGGCAGAGCATATGGCGGATTTCCTTACCTGCATGGACGGAAGGTTACTGCTGAACCACACTCAGCAATAACCATTGAAATGTGCAGTAGGAGGGGTTTTTTCAGAATATAGACATTGGTCATTGTGCAGTGTCAGTGGCACATATCTCCTGGGGCAAGACACATCTCTCGCTGTCTCTCCTCCCTCTGTGTCTCTCTCTCTGTCTCTCTAATGAATGTGTGTGTCTCCTTCTCTTAGTGTGTTTCCCTGTCTCCTTCCCTGTCTCTCAGTTTCTGACTCAGCAATACACACACACACACACACACACACACACAGTGAATACATTGTCTTCCTCACACTGTAAACATGGACATAGGTTTTCCCCTGGGAAATCTATCTTTTCTCCACACCCTCAAGCCTCTGTCCTACAGGGAACCTAGAGTCAGGGTAGCTCTCTAGACTGATGCCAGCAGGAATATCCCAACTTCCTGACCACATAGATTATTTCATCAGCAGGGGACTGATTCCGAAATACATACCATATTTCGTTGCTCCCGCGGCCACCTGATTGTAGAGAAAAGAAACACCATCAGGGTCAGATCATGATGAACTCTCATTGCACTGGGCTTTCATTCTCCTCTGGACTTTAGGAACCAGATGGCACACAGTGCTTGAGTCAGAGGTCCCCAGTAGCAAATGAATAGCATGCCCATCAGAAGTTGTTGTTTCCTGGGGATGTGTCTCTGAAGACCACTGAGGATGCTGACTACAAAATTCCTCACCCAAGCAGGAAAAATTGCTGCTGACGAAAAAGATCCTTCGACACTGTTTATGACCAGGTTTAGCACTGCCAGTGGTGAATGTTCCCCTGCCAAGGTTACATTTGGCAAGAGACACCCATACTCCACACTCCACACCCCGGAAAGTAACAATATCATCTAAAAAGTACATTGTCCGATTTACAACAGACGTTGATTGGAAAGACACTAAGAAATGACTTGTGTTCCTCAGGGAAAGACAGGCAAGCTCACCTCAGCAACATCCTGCTGCCTCCTGACAGGAACGGCCCACATCTTTTCCTCCTCAGGGACACCTAGAAGGACACAGAACACACGTCAGTACATTGTTGGTGCTGCTCAAGAAAACTCAGGGACTGTTCCATGATATGAACATGGGCCAGAGCGTACGGAGGCTTTTGTTACCTGCATGGACTGAAGGTTGCTGCTGAGCCACGCTCAGCAGTATTCCTTGAAGTGTGCAGTTTGAGGAGTTTTTTGAGAATGTAGACATTGGTTTTTGTGCAGTGTCAGTGGCACATATCTCCTAGGGAAGGGCACACCTCTCGCTGTCTCTCCTCTCTCTCTGTCTCTCTCTCCATCTCTCTAATGAATGTGTGTGTCTCTTTCTCTTGGTGTGTTTCCCTGTCTCCTTCCCTGTCCCTGAGTTTCTGTCTGACTCAAACATACATGCGCTCACACACACACACACACACACACACACAGTGAATACATTGTCTTCCTCACACTGTATACATGGACACAGGTTTTCCCCTGGGCAATCTGTCTTTTCCCCACACCCTCAAGCCTCTGTCCTACAGGGAACCTGGAGTCAGGGTAGCTCTCCAGACTGATGCCAGCAGGAATATCCCAAATTCCTGACCACATATATTATTTCATCAGCAGGGGACTGATTCCAAAGTACATACCATATTCTGTTTCTCCCTCAGCAACCTGAATGTAGAGAAAAGAAACACCATCAGGGTCAGACCATGATGAACATGCATTGCAATGGTCTTTGGTTCTCCTCTGGACTTTAGGAAACCAGATGCACACAGTGCTTGAGTCAAAGGTCCCCAAAAACAAATGAATAGGATGCCTGTCTGAAGTTGTTTTTTCCTGGGGATGTGTCTCTCAAGTCCATTTAGGGTGCCGACTACACAATTCCTCACCCAAGCAGGAAAAATTGATGCTCAGGAAAGATCCTATGACAATGTTTCTTAGCAGGATTGGCATTGCCAGTGGTTAATGTCCTCTTGATCAAGTTACAGTTGGCAAGAGACAACCACTCACCAATCTCCCTACCACGGAATTGAATGCTATCATGTAAAATGTACATAGTCCTATGTCACCGAATATGACTGGAGATACACTAAGTAATCAACTTGTCTTCCTTAGGCAAAGACAGGCAAGTTCGCCTCAGCAACACCTTGGTGTCTCCTGACAGGAACGGCCCACACATCTTCCTCCTTAGAGACACTTAGAAGCATACAGAATATATGTCAGTATATTGTCGGTAATGCTCAAGAATACCGCAGGGACTGATCCTTGATAAGAAAATGTGCCACAGCATATGGAGGCTTTGGTGCCTGCATGGACTGAATGTCACTGTTGACCACACTCAGCTGTATTTCTTGAAGTGTGCACTATGAGGAGCTTTTGGAGAAAGTCGACATTGGCCATTGTGCAGTGTCAGTGGCACATATCACCTGGGAAAAACTCACATCTCTCTCTCTCTCTCTCTCACTTTTTTCAATATGTCTGTCTCTTTCTGTATGTGCCTCTGTCTCTCTGTGAGGCTCTCAAGTAAACACACGCACGCACACGCACACACACACACACGTACACACAGTTACACTGCATACAGACACATACAGAACAACACCAAGACTCATGCACAGAGCATCACTCTGCAATCAAGGAATACATTCTCTTTCTCATACTGTGGAAACATGGACATAGTTTTTCACCTAGGACTTCGGTCACACCCCCCCACACTTGGCCTAAGACGTCCCAAGTCTCTGGAATCAGGGTGGCTCTCCAGATTGAACACAACAAGAATGCCCCACCTACATCAACATCTAAACGTTTTCCTCAGCAAGAAACTGTTTCCAGAATACGTACCTTCTTCTCGTGCTCCTAAGGCCACCTGAATGTTAGGGAAGAAAACACCATCAGGGTGAGATCACGATATACAGTATTTGCACCACTCTTGAGTTCTCTTTGTGACTTTAGGATACAAGATGGGACAAAGTGGTTGAGTCAAAGGCCACAAAAGCAAATGAATAAGATGCCTGTATGATGTTGTTTTCCCTGGGGATGTGTCTAAAGAACACTTAAGATGCAGAGTACAAAATTCTTCCCCCAAGGAGGGAATATTGCTGCTAACGAAAAAGATCCTTTGACACTGTTTCTTACCATGCTTGGCACTGCCAGTGGTCAATGTCCCCCTGACCAAGGTTACAGTTGGCAAGAGGCAAGCACTCCCCACTCTCCCCACCAGGGAAAGTAACAATATCATCTAAAATGTACATTATCGTATTTACAACAGAAGTTGATTGGAAAGACACTAAGAAAGCACTTGTATGCCTCAGGGAACGACAGGCAAGCTCACCTCTGCAACAGTCTTTTGCCTCCTTACTGCAACGGACCGCAGGTTTTCCTCCTTTGAGACACCTAGAAAGACAGGGAAACACCTGACTACATTGTTGGCATTGCACAGGAATACTTCAGGGACTGTTCCTTGATATGAACATGGTCCAGAGAGTATGGAGGCTTTGGTTACCTGCATGGACTCAATGGGACTTAGCCACCCTCAGCAATAATCCTTGAAGTGTGCAGTATGAAGAGTTTTTTTTAAATAGTAAACATTGGCCATTGTGCAGAGTCAGTGGCACATATCTCCTGGGGAAACACACATTTCTCTCGGTCTCACTTCTCTCTCTCTCTCTCTCTCTCTCTCAGGAATGATTGTGTCTCATTCTTCTTGTGATTTTCCCTGTCTCTTTTTCTGTCCCTCATTTTCTGTCTCTCTCAAACACACACCTGCGTACGTACACACACACACACACACACACACCACTGAATACATTGTCTTCCTCACACTGTAAACTTGGACATAAGTTTTCCCCTGGGAAATCTGTCTTTTCTCCACACCCTAAAGCCTCAGTCCTACAAGGAACCTAGAGTCAGGGTAGCTCTCCAGACTGATGCCAGCAGGAATGCCTCAGGTTCCTGACCGTATAGATATTTTCATCAGCAGGAGAGTGATTCCAAGATACCTACCATATTGCATCGCTCTTGCGACGACCTGAGTGTAGAGAAAAGAAACACCATCAGGGTGAGATCATGATGTACACTCTTTTCACTGCTCTTTGGTTCTCCCCTGACTTTAGGAAACCAGATGGGACACAGTGCTTGGGTCAAAGGTCCCCAAAAGCAAATGAATAAAATGCCTGTCAGAAGTTGTTTTTCCTGGAGATGTGTCTCCCAAGACCACTAGGATGGCGACTACACATTTCTTCGCCAAGCAGGACAAATTGCTGCTGACGAAAAAGTCTTAGGACACTGTTTATTACCAGGTTTGGCACTGTAAGTGGTAAATGTCCCCCTGACCAAGGTTACAGTTGGCAAGAGGCAAGCACTCCCCACTGTCCCCACCAGGGAAAGTAACAGTATCATCTAAAATGTACATTATCATATTTACAACAGAAGTTGATTGGAAAGACACTAAGAAAGCACTTGTATGCCTCAGGGAATGACAGGCAAGCTCACCTCTGAACAGTCTTTTGCCTCCTTACTGTAACAGAATGCAGCTTTTTCTCCACAGGGACACCTAAAAGGACACAGAAAACAGGTCAGTACATTGTTGGTGCTGCTCAAGAATAACTCAGGGACTGTTCCGTGAAATGAATATGGGCCAGGCCATACAGAGGTTTTGGTAACCTGCATGGACTGCATGTGACTGCTGAGCCTCACTCAGCAATAATCTTTGAAGTCTGCAGTAGGAGGAGTTTGCTGAGACACTAAACATCAGACATTGTGCAGTGTCAGTGGCACATAATCTCCCAGGGAAACACACATTCTCTCTCTGTCTGTCTGTCTCTCTCTCTCTCTCTCTCTCTCGTGAGTGTGTCTCATTCTCTTTGTAAGTTTCCCTGTCTCTTTCTCTGTCCCTCAGGTTCTGCCTCTCTCAAACACACTTGTGTGTCCACACACACACCCCACACACTGATTATATTGTCTTCCTCACACTGTAAAAATGGACATAGGTTTCCCCTGGGAAATCTGTCTTTTCTCCACACCCTCAAGCCTCTGTCCTACCAGAAACCTGGCGTCAGGGTAGCTCTCCAGACTGATGCCATCAGGAATGCCCCAGCTTCCTGAACATATAGATTCTTTCATCAGCAGGAGACAGATTCCAAAATACATACCATATTCCATTGCTCTCTTGATGACCTGAATGTAGAGAAAGGAAACAACACCAGGGTGAGATCATGATATAAACTCATAGCACTGCACATTGGTTCTCCCCTTGATTTTAGGAAACCAAATAGCACACAGTGCTTGAGTCAAAGGTCCCCAAAAGCAAATGAATAGTATGCCTGTAAAAAGTTTTTTTTTCCCCTGGGATGTATGTGCCAAGACCACTTAGGATGGCGACTACAAAATTCTTCACCCAAGCTGAAAAAGTTACTTCTGCCAAAAAAGATCCTAGGACACTGTTTGTTACCAGATTTGGCACTGCCAGTGGTCAATGTCCCCCTGACCAAGGTGACCGTTGGCAAGAGGCAACCACTCACCACTGTCCCCATCCGGGAAAGTAACAGTATCCTTGAAAATATAGACTGTCATATGTACAACAGAGGTTGATTGGAAAGCCTCTAAGAAAGCAATTGTGTTCCTCAGGGAAAGACAGGCAAGCTCACCTCAGCACCAGCCTGCTGCCTCCTTTCAGGAAGGGGCCGCAGCTTTTTCACCTTAGTGACACTTAGGAGGACACAGAATACATGTCAGTATCTTCTTGGTGCTGCTCAAGAATACCTCCGGGACTGTTCCTTATATGAACATGGGCGAGAGCGTATGGAGGCTTTTGTCAACTGCATGGACGGAATGTTACTGCTGAGCCACGCTCAGCAGTATTCCTGGAAGTGTGCAGTATGCAGAGATTTTTGAGAATGTAGACTTTGGTCATTTTTCAGTGTCAGTGGCACATATCTCGTGGGCAAGCCCACGTCTGTCTCTCTCTCTGTCGCTCGCTGTCTCTCTCCCTCTCTTGAAATGTGTCTGTCCCTTTCTCTGTGTGGCTTTTCCTCTGTGTCTCTCAAGAAAACACACACACATGCAGACATACACTGTCACGATCCCGCGACATACACCCACATACAGAACAACCCCCAGACTCAACGCACAAAAGATATGCAGCATCTTTCTTATACTGTAGAAACATCACCTAGTTTGTCACCTGGGACGTCGGTCTTTCCCCCCCACCCTCGAGGACCAGTCCTCCCAGGACGCTGCATTGTAGATATTGGTCATTGTCCAATGTCAGTGGCCCATATCTCTGGGCAAACCCACATCTCTGTCTCTCTCTCTCCCTCTCTTTCACTATGTCTGTCTCTTTCTGTGTGTGGCTCTGTCTCTCTGTCTCTGAGTCTCTCAAGAAAATGCACACACACACGCACGCATGCACGCATACACACAATCATGCGACATACAGAGATACAGAACAACCCCAAGACTCATGCACACACAATCACACCGCACAGAAGGAATACCTTGTCTTTCTCATACTATAGAAACTTGGACATAGATTTCACCTGGGATGTCGGACTCAAGCACCAGTCCCCCCAGGACCCTGATATCCGGGTACTCTCCAGACTGAAGACAGCAAGAATGCCCCACCTACACCTCATCCGAAACATTTTCCTCAGCAAGAAACAGTTTCCAGGACACATACCTTCTTCTCGTGCTCCTACAGCCACCTGAATGTTAGAAAAGAAAACACCATCAGGGTGAGATCATGATGTACAGTATGTGTACCATTCTTCAGTTCGCTTGGTGACTTTGGGATTCAGGATGGGACACAGGGTTTGAGTCAAAGGCCACAAAAGCAAAGACAATATCCCTGTCAGAAGTCGTTTTTCCTGGAGATGTGTCTCTAAAGAACACTGAGGATGCAGACTACAAAATTGTTCACCCAGAAGGAAAAAGTGCTGCTGCCGAAAAAGATCCTAGGATGCTGTTTATTACCAGGTTTGGCACTGCCAGTGGTAAATGTCCCCCTGACCAAGGTGACAGTTGGCAAGAAACAACCATGGAAATTGAGAATATGTTTCTCATTATCATCTCATTATGTTCTCATTATCATCTCAACGGTACAGTGTCACACTCACAACAGATGTTGATTGCAAAGACTCTAAGAAAGCACTTGTGTTCCTCAAGGAAAGACAGGAAGCTCACCTCAGCAGCAGCCTGTGACTCAGGACAGTTTGGCGCCGCCGTCTTTCCTCCTCGGGGACACTTAGAAAGACCACAATACCTGTCAGTACCATGTTGGTGCTGCTCAAGTATAACTCAGGGACTGTTCCTTGATATGAACATGGGCCAGAGCATATTGAAGCTTCGGTGACCTGCATGGACTAAATGTTACTGCTGAGCCATGCACAGCAGTATTCCTTGAGGTGTGCAGGAGGAGTGTGTGAGAATGTAGACATTAATCATTGTGCAGTGTCAGTGACACCTATTCTCTGGGCAAACCCACATGTATCTTTCTCTCTCTGTCTCTCTTGCAGTGTGTCTCTCTCATTTTGTGTGGTTTAGTCTGTGTGTCTCTCAAGAAAACACACCCAACACACAGTCACAGTCACAATCACGTGACACACACACACACAGAACCACCCCAGGACTCATGCCCACAAAAACACACCACACTCGAGGAATACATTATCTTTCTCCTACTGTAGAAATATCACATAGTTTTTCACCTGGGACATAGGTCCTTCCCCCCACTCACAAGCACCAGTCCTCCCAGGCCTCTGGAATTAGGGTAGCTCTCCAGACTGAAGACAACAACAATGCCCACCTACATTACCATCTAAACATTTTCCTCAGCAAGAAACTGTTTCCAGGATACATACCTTTGTCCTGTGCTCCTACGGCCACCTGAATATTAGGAAAAAAAAACACCATCAGGATGAGATTATGATATACAGTATTTTCACAACTCTTCAGTTCTCTTGGTGACTTTAGATACAAGATGGGACACAATGGTTGAGCCAAAGGTCCCCAAAAACAAATGAATAGGATGCCTGTCAGATGTTGTTTTTCTTGGGGATGTTTCTCTCAAGACCACTGAGGATGCCTACTACAAAATTCTTCACCCAAGCAGGACACATTGCTGGTGATGAAAAATATCCTAGGACACTGTTACCAGGTTTGGCACTGCCAGTGGTGAATGTCCCCCTGACCAAGGTGACAGTTGGCAAGGGGCAACCACTCACCACTCTCCCCATCAGGGATAGTAACAATATCATCGAAAATGTACATTGTCATATTTACCACAGAAGTTGATTGGAAACACTCTAACGTAGCACTTGGGTTTCTCAGGGAAAGACTGGCAAGCTCACCTCAGCAGCAACCTCGTACCTCTTTGCATGATTGGCGCACAGTGTTTCCTCCTTTGGGACACCTAGACGGACACAGAATATACCTCAGTATATTGTTGGTGCTGCTCAAGAATAACTCAGGGACTGTTCCTCATATGAACATTGGCCAGAGCATACAGAGGCTTTGGTTACCTGCATGGACTGAATGTTACTGCTGAGCCACGCTCAAGTGTATTTCTTGAAGTGTGCAGTATGAGTAGTTTTTTGAGAGTGTAGACATTCGTCATGTGCAGTGTCAGTGGTACGTGTCTCCTGGGAAAACACACATCTCTCCTCTCTCTCTCACCTGTCTCTCTTATGAGTGTGTCTCATTCTCTTTGTGTGTTTCCCTGTCCCTCAGTTTTTGCCTGTCTCAAACACACACACACACACACACACAACAGCACTGTGAATACATTGTCTTCTCTCACTGTAAACATAGACACAGGTTTTCCCCTCGGAAATCTGTCCATTCTCCACACCCTCAAGCCTCTGTCCTGCAAGGAACCTGGGTTCAGGGTAGCTTCCACACTGATTCCAGCAGGAATACCCGATCTTCCTGACCATATTGATTATTTCATCAGTTGGTTAAGTGTCCCTCTCTTGATTTCGACCCAGGTCATGATCTCAAGGTGTCTGGGATCAAATCCCTGACTGGGATTCCACCCCGCTCCCTCAATCAATCAATCAATGACCGTTTAAAAGTTGCCCAACAGAGTATGTAAACTGATGCAGTCAATATGAAAAAAAATATGGAAGTGCTTCAAGACATTTAAAAAAGAAGTACCATTTGATCCAGCAATCCCACTTTGGGCTAACACATCCAAAAGTATTGAAATCTGGTCTTCTGAATGATACCTACACTCCCGTGTTCTGCATTCACAAAAGCTAATATAGCGAAATAACTGAAGGTCCATTGATGAACAAATGCACAAAGACAATGTGGTGTGTCCATACAATGGGTGACTATTCAGCCTTAAAAAGCAAGGAAATCCTGTCAGTTGTGACAACATGGATGGCCCTGGAGGACTTGCTGTTAAGCGAAATAAGCCAGACACAGAAAGACAAATACTGCAGGATGACACTTAGATGTGGAACCTAAAATAGTCAAATGCATAGGAACAGAGAATAGAATAGGGGCTGGAGGGAGGGGAAAGGGAGGAAATGTTGGTGTTCGGGGCACCAAGTTTCATTTATACAAGTCAGTTCTGGAAACCTACCTTGCCACATAGGGCCTGTGATGAACTGCTTGAAAATCAGTAAGAGTGAGTTTGTAGGTTGAGTACCCTTACCACGAAAGAAAAAGAAGAAAAGCTCCAACAGACACTGTGTGGGCAAATACCTTTATCTGGGTGAGACAGTATAGAAATCAGAACAATCCAGTCATTGAGAGCATGGGGTTGGTGCCTGTTGGGCTGTGCGTAAGTTCCCTGTACTGCACAATGAAAACTTTCTTAGGGGCTGCTTATTAGTGCTATGGTATGAAGTTGAAAGTGATTAAATGCAGGAAAAGTCTTTGGAAAAAAATGACCGATGGTTCAGAAGCAGTGTGTTTAAGTGTTCAGTCACTAAATGTCTGGAACATTAACCTAAACACTTGGTAGTGGTTGAATCTAGAGTGGGGACTTGGATGGCTACAGGACAAAGGAGGATGGAAGCTTCCTTTTCATCCTGTTCATGGCTAGGATGCTTTACAGCTCATGGGGAAGTCCTGTTACCACCTCCTGGGATCCCCATATCAACCCCGTGGGGCAGAGAGGGCAGGGCCTGTGACCCATATTTTCTGTGAGAGATTAAGTGACTCACCAAGATTCACTATTCTGAAGAGTGGGAGGTCCAGGATAGGAATGTAGATGTTGCCCGGGGACAGAGATCCCTGAAAATCTGGGACCTTCCCAGGGCACCTGAGATCATGCCTTGAACCCCTGAGCCAGGGGCTCCCCCAGTCTCTTTATCAAATCTTCCTCCCCAAGGTCTCTGTGGAAGACAGTTGATGCCCTGGAGGAGGTGCCTAAGCTAGGAGAAAAGTGCAAATCCTAACTCAGCCTCCCACCTCTAGCTTTCAACCCCTGACCCAAGGCACAATGCAGTTACCACCAAGTGAAGCCTTTATGAAGGAGCAGGGGAAGCCCAACAGTGGCCATCCTCACCCGGCGTCCACACTACCAGGGCTCTCACAAGGAGCCTTCCCCAATTGCCACTTGGCCACCTTCAGTGGCCAGTGGTCTGCTCAGCTCCCAAGCTGACTCCGAAGCCACGACATTCCAAACCAACTGTCACATGACGGCTCTGCCCAGAATTAGCTTCCCTTCAGTTGACTAAGCCTGGCTGAGCAGCTACTGTGAATTAACTGCGAAATTGGCCCATCGGACTGGTGCTTTGATGGTTTATTGAGTGTAGGCTGGGACACTTAACGTGGCACTGACTATTGGTCTGTGGAACCATCTGAGCAGCCAGGACTAAGGCCTGGCTGGTGGAGGGCAGGGGCTGTACTGGCTCTGAGTGGGCCTCTTCCCAGTTCCTCCTCCTTCCCCAAAATCTGATCTGTACGGACTCCTCATCCTTCTTGAGACCCTGCAGTGGCAGGGGCCCATGTCCCATCTCCTTTTAGATGGACCCCTCCAAACCCACGGCCTGGAGAAGGCTCCTCCCCCTCCACCGCCATGACTCTCCCTAAGGATCACCCGGACCTGCATTGATCTTTCATCTGCTGTTTACTGTTTTGCAGGTGATTATAACCAACCCTTTACTGAGAGACTAGATTCAAATCTAGGCACAGCAGTCTGTGTTGTTTAATCATAAATCCTTTGTTATGAAGCTCATCAAAGATTAACAAATTGTACATAAGGAAAGCCCACCATTGAAAACCAAACAGTATTATTAATTATGTGCTATTTTTCTTCTAGTCTTGCCTTGCGATGCTACCCGGATATGTATTCATTAAGCATGTCAGCTATTGGCTTTCATTTACTAGCAAGCAATAGGATAGTTCATTAAGGAGCAAAGGCCCCACTGGAGCATGGATGAGAGTGTCAAAACAAGGAGGATGGACACCGGGCTAGTAATCAAATGTTTGAGTTCTTATTGGTCACGGCCCCTACAGTGTGTAGTTCTTGGGAATCAAGCTGTTTTTAGGGCTCATGCTGATAATGTTACCGAATATACTACATTATGTCCCTGGATCTTTTTTCCTGAATGAGTCTTCACACACCACATGCAACGGGGCCTGAACTCATCACCCAGGGAGCAAGAGATGCATGCTCCAGCAGCTGAGTAAGGCACCAGCCTGTCGTGTTCCCGATTCTTATCAGATTTGTGCCGTGTCCTGAAGAATGACCACACCATGAAACTGACTGAGCAGGCGCTGACCAGCTCTCTAACTCAGCTGTACACGGGAGCAGCGATGAGGGTGGTGGACTGAGCAGGCGCTGACCAGCTCTCTAACTCAGCTGTACACGGGAGCAGCGATGAGGGTGGTGAATTGGTACTTTGAGGCTTCATTTTCGTTGTCTCATGGGTAGGCTCACAGAACTTCAGCATTACTAGGGCTCACTCATATTGACAATGCCATCCAACACCTCTAAAGGATCTCCTCAGTCCTTACTGGACTCAGGCCAAGTGCTGAGAAGTAGCTCAGCACTGGCAGAATTTGACCAGGTTTTCCTAACTTGTGCCTCCAAACTTTCAGAATCTTTGAACTGACCAGAACCATGTAAGATTTCTAGATCCTTTTCATATTAATGACTACGGCAAGTTCTATAATAATCTGGCTTGAGAGTTTCCCTGGGCTGTGGGACCACAGAGACTACCTCATAATAGTAGATAGCATGTGGGATTTTCCTTGGTCCAGGTGATTCCTGACATACACACACATGCTGGAATTGCTTTGCACAGCCAGTGATCCCATGGCTAAGTAGAAGTGCAGTTCAGTAGTTAAACATGAGCATTGGGACTACAGGCCTGGGTTCACATCCTGACTCTTAGGAGTTCATGCTCCTGGACACAAGAATCTCTGTGCCTCAGTTTCTCCTTCTGAGAAGTAGGGAGAGTAACAAACCATCACATATGTTTGTGATGGCATTGAATGAATTATTGCATGTAAAGTGTGTGGTGTATGACAAGTGGTCAGAAAGATTCATTAGAGGGTATAGATATTAAATGAGACCTTACAATTTTGCAAGTTCCAGAGGTGGATTCAAACCTGGGACTCTGAGCTCCCAGACCATTGTTCTATGACACACAGCTGCTTTGCTTTGCCTAAAAACTATCATTTTACCTCAACATAATTTAGTTTTGACAGAATCAGAGGCATAAAAAAAAGGAACACAAAAGAAAAGAAAAAAGAAAAAAAAAGCTGTTGATGATCCCTGGATCCCACTCTCTGTGGCCCTTGACCAGAAATATTCATGATTGTTCTCCAGAGTGATCCAATGTATACAGTGTAATTCTGGATAACACCCAAAGGATAAAAGTAAATGTGTGTTTGGGGGCCACAAATTGTTGAAACTCTCATATTGTTAGGGTCTCTTTGGACAACTCTTTATGTGAATGAAGGAACACATCTCCCCAAATACTGAACCCAATACCCCTTTTTGGTATAAAAAGTATAGGGAAAGCATGTTAAAAACAATGATGGATACCTTCCATATCAACCATTCTGGATTCACTCTACATTTCTGTAATGAATAATTTGAATACATACTTTTGGAGTTTTAAAAGATCCTACATTACAATAGACATTGCCGTATGTTTTCTCCTAGGAATACCTAGTGGTGACAAGAAAGGGGTGCAGGATATAGTCCATTTTTCTCAATGGAGAAAAAATATCAAGGGAGCTATCTTGATAGAATAACCGAAAATCAAGAGAAAAAACTATAAAACACATTCATAACTCCGTACGACCAGATAGAGGAGATTTTAAACCATGGAAAAATATTTTCAGCAACAGCTAACTGTCCAGTTAGTAGCAGACAGTGTTAAGAAGATCTTTATGAACATACCACCGCAGCAACAAATCAGATTGCCCATCTTCGAAGACACTAGGTACAGATCTGAGAACTCACTCGCTATCAGATTTGAACTGCTCAGTGCAGAGACTGGCAGTTGGAAAAAATGGGCATCTTACATCATTTCATTGCCATGGCAACAGAGCTTTCATGGGGAATGCAGGTGCACACCGTCCAAATTCTGCTGTGTGGACAGGTGCATCTCTACAGAGACAGGGGCACCATTGGAGATTAAGTGCTTGTGTTTCAAAAGCTGAATCCTGGTCTCACACATTGTCATTCTCTGTTTTGAAAATAAATTACATGAAGGGAAATGACCTGACCCCTCGAACACCAATTATAATCACTAGTCAAAATTTCAGGGTGAAGAGGGAAAAAGAGAATATTTTGAGAATAGAGAGAGGTCCCATTTTTTTATTTAAAACACAATCCATACCCATTTCTACCAACCTCAGTCCAAGGACACCTCTAGAACGAAGTTTAAACTTTGTCCCAGATGAAATATTAGAAGTAATCATTATATCTTAAAGTAGTTTAGTCAGGTTATAGACCCATTATTTATAAACACAATTTGATGTAGAGTAATTACATAGAAGGCATATTTATTTTCTTAGCAAAGGTGTGGGACAAGGAGTTTACCTTTAGCTCTTCACTGAAACACACATGCCTGTGTTTTTTATAAAAAACTAACAGCTACATTAATTACATGTTTTTTCTCTACCAAATTAGTCTAGAAGTTTAGAATCCGGGATGGTACATATAGAAAAAGTCATAAAATGAAAAATAGTAATTAAAATAATATTTACATTAAGAAAATATAATAAAAAGAAAAATTTCAACTAAAACTAAGGTAAAATTTTCTTGTGTCAATATGGGAAAGGTGAACAGAAATGTTATCATGTTCTTTTTGAATGGTAGAATCAGACTTCTATTAATCTTATATGTCCTAAATCTTAAGATTTTCTACTCTGCCATTGTATGTATGTTTTAATCAGAAAAACAATAGGAAAGGTATTAAATTAATATAAATGTTATAAAGGTATAAAATTAAGTAATAAAGATATGTATTTACATTGCAAAAAGAGAAAAAAAAATGTCCAGGGCTTTGAGCTGAGATGCAAGGAGGACCCAGACTTAGCAGGATCCCCCGTTCTGTCTGCATGTACTACCTGGCCTAGACATGAACCCAGGACAAGGGTGACTTTCAGGATTCCAACAGGGCACAATTCTCCACCTTCTAGGTCACTGTTCTCTGATAAAAATTATGCAAAGCACATACATAGTTTTGGCTTTGCCAGTAAACACACTGGAAAAAGGAAAATCAAAAACAGTGAAGCTAATGTGAGTAATATATTTTTGATCCGATACATCCAAAATGTTAAGATTTCCACTGTGACACATGAAACGTGACCACATTTCAAGGGCTCGAGAGCCGCTCAGAGCTGGTTGCTACCATAGAGGAGAGTGGAGATAGAGATCGTTCACAGCACAGCAATAGAGTGGACGGTACGTTCAGGATCTCCTAGGCTATACTTTAGGAACATAATGAAATAATCCACTTTGTCAGACTGAGTCCTGAGAATCACATCTCCGCCTGGAATCTCCAGACCCAGAGTCAGTGTGTGACAAAACCACATCCGTGTTGCCAAGCATGGATTGGATGGTAGGCACTCAGTAATGGTTTAATCATCTAAATTCTCCATCTTGCTATCTCCTTGGCCATCTCCTTTAAAATGTGAGAAACCAATTAATTTAATGACCGTATAGGAATCCTTTAAACTAACTAAAAGAATTCAGCGCTCCCCTCACCTCCCCTTGAATCCTGGCCTCCAGACTTACATTGGAGTTTCCCTCTCTCACTCACTGTATTCACACCCTCTCAATGCCCCATTAGTCCAATATTACTGTTACTTAATTCAGGTACATACTAGATTATTGTACCTGGAGAGGGTACCTTCCCAGTTCTCTGGGACACATGATATTGGCTTCTGGTGGTCCCCGATCAGGGAGAAATTGGGCCCCCAGGGGACATCTGGCAAATTCTGGATACATTTAAGATTGTCAACAGTGGGGAAGGCACCACTAGCATTTGGCAGGCTGAGGCCAGGGATGCAGCTAAACATTTTGTAAGGCATCCTGCAGCTCCTCACAAGACTTACCTTGCGCAAAATGTCAACAGAGCCCAGTTTAAGAAACCCTGTCTTAAGCCATGTCTATTAAGTCTCTCTAAGAAAAAGGAGGATTCCTCCCAATCTCTTTGAACCCAATGTTAAAGGGTCGATATCTATCTATAAGGAATTAGGCACAGACCCCACTGGTGTGAATGCAATAAATATATTCTCATAGATTTTGTAAAAAGTAATGAGGGCTCGCCTGGCTGGCTCGATCCATGGAGTGTGTGACTCTTGATCTGGGAGTCGTGAAGTTGAGCCCCAAATGGGTGCAGAGATTACTTAAAAGGAAAATTAAAAAAAAATTTTAAGGTTTATTTATTTTTGGGAGACAGAGAGACAGAGTAGGGGAGGGGCAGAGAGAGAGAGAGAGGGAGACACAAAATCCAAAGCAGGCTCCAGGCTCTGAGCCAGTCAGCACAGAGCCCAACACAAACAGCTCAAACTCACGAGGCGCGGGATCATGAGCTGGGCCGAAATCGGATGCTCAACTGACTGAGCCACCCAGGCGCCCCAAACATAAAAATTTTTTAATTTTTACTTGTTTTTGAGAGGCAGACAGACAAGTGTGAGTGGGGGAGGGGCAGAGAGAGAGGGAGAACACAGAATCCTAAGCAGGCTCCAGGCTCTGAGCTGTCAGCACAGAGCTGATGTGGGGCTTGAACGTGTAAAACAACAAATCATGACCTGAGCCAAAGTCGGATGCTTAACTGACTGAGCTACCCAGGGGCCCTGTTAAAACCTAAAATGTTTTAATGAAATGTAGCAATCATTGTTTCGAGAAGTGTACTCTAAAAGCTCACTCCGTGGATACCATCATTTCTCCCCAGATATTTCTGTGATTGCAAATATGTATTTTCAAGGATTTGTGAAGAAACTGGAGTGTGTGCAAAAATCACAAGAAATTGGACAATGTTTCTGTTTTGAAACTTCTGCTACCGACTGTAACAGAAATGAGACTACTAATGTTACAATAAATCCTATGCTGCATCTTCTATCTAAACCAACATTCACATCAAAACTATTATTGATTAGCCATCTCACAGCATTTCCACCCCTTGGTAATCCTAGTAAAGTGTATGAGGTTTAAATCTGTTGGTGGCTGACAAAGGTGTGAACTCAGAGCATTTATAGTCCATTTAGAACAATGTCTCTCAAAGTCAAAAACAACCACCGCTTCTCAATATTGGCATTGTATGAGTTTCATGTTTGCTTTCCTTTGTTCAGCTCAAGTTTGGAAATGTGTGAAAATGTACAAAAAGCACGAGAATTGAGAAGCACTTGACTTCTGAGGTAGGAAATTAGAAATAATTCTTAATCTTAATATTTCCCCTTCTTGATGTCGTGCCACAATTCAGGTAAGTTTCCTTTGATTTATTCTTTATATAGTGTGCAATCAAGTTTTCTCCTTTCCATTATGTTCTGTTGTTTGTATTACTCCTAGATAACCAGGAAAGTGTAGGGAGACATATATTGTCAGGAGACAATATATGGGAAATCTGATGGATTTCAAAGTATTAAGTGATAGATCAATCCAAGAGTCATTATTTGTTGTCTACTTTTCTCCTTGTATTTGATATCCAAAATCAAGACCACAGGCCCAGCTCTCTTCTAAATTTGTGTCATTAAAGAAAATTTAAGACCACACCCTCTATCAGAAGCCCCCACAAGTTGTCCTGGGAGTGCAAAGTACAAACATCATTTGTCTTGGGACAAAAGGAAAGGTTTCTACAGGTAGGAACAATTGAGGGGACATTGGGTGTAGCGGAGTTTGGCCACACAGTAAGGATGGATCAAATTCCCCGGAAAATGGGAAGGCTGAACATGTACCTACGAATTGAAACAGCTGCAGTTTTTAATCGTCCTGCGAAGAAGCATGGGGTGAGGCTACCCCTGGTTATCAGGAGACAGAAATGTTTACTGAACGGAGCAACTGCAGGATCAGGTGGGTGTTTGCCTTCCGGTGGGCATTTCAGAAGGTAAGGGTGGATGCCTTAAGCCTGCATGAGGCCAGGGAACAGGGAAGTGCTGCCATCGTCTTTGACATAGCTCCACCTAGCGGCCAGCCGTGTTTACTACCACTCGGTTCACCCAACCTTCTTCGGGTGTCTGCCAAAGTCACTCAAGAACTACAATCCCTCCGTTTTCTAGAGTTGAAGAATAAAGACCCAAATTAGTGAGACACAACAAAAACTCCTCAAATTTCATCAACAGATCACTAATAAAGATATTTAAAATGCGTGTAATTTACCAAATGTTGTTATGACCTTCCCATATTTTGAAGCTCAAATCTGTTTAAAATATGCTTCGTGGGCTTTGATACACCGATAATCTTATATGTTACTGTGCAGGAAAACGTGATGGCAGTAAGAGATTTCTACTTTCTAGTCACTGAGTGGCAAAAAAATCAAAGTGAAGAATTTATCTCCTAGGATTGGAACCAAGCACAGCCAATTTCCATCCCCTCCTCAGCTTTGTACCCCACGGTTCCTCAAAACTAGGTTCTGGGCCCACATGTTTCAAATCGCTGAGCTAACGTGAGTGAGAATTCATATCCTATAGAAGCTAAGTGTATTAAGTAGTAAACCAGAAGGTTTTAATTTTAAACAGTGAGTCAAATTGAAATGGGAATTTTATGACACATTATGTGCTTGACAGATGAAGCATATTTGTGTAAGCAACATAACTATGGAGTATTGTATAGAGAGAGTAATATTAATGAAATTAAATGTTCATGTCTGGTTTTGTCCACAAGACAAGGAAAACATGATATTTATTGACCACAGATAATTCTTCACATTTATCAATCCTCACATTCAAAATTTCTGAAACTGCTGTCTCTTTTGAAAGTTCGGTTCCATGTGGAATAAAAACACATGTGGCACCATTCCTGTCATCAGGAAATCTCAGTCCTCCCAGAATTAAATTAAAACATAATCGGATGATGAAATAGGTGAGTCCTGGTATGGTAGGGTGGCAAGAGGACCCTTTAACATAAGGAGCCCCTTCTGAATCAATCTCATTTCAGAACTGAGCCCCCTTTGAAAGGAGTTGGAAACCAGAGAAAAATCTCCTAGAGGAGGAGTCCACTCTATTGCAACCTCCTTTTTGCTGGTCAGTGTTCTACAAAAGGCACATGTGAGACAGCAAAGTGCAGGGGACGAATCCTATGAATACAGCAAGTGTTATTGAGGCCACCTCCATCACAAACACAGTGTGTGCCCCTAGGGACACTGTATACGCCTGGGCTCTCTGTTCTAGGAGCTGTGGGTGGGAGATTTTCAGTACCCAGGCTTGAGAGATGACATATTCTTTCTTTTCCCTGAACAGATCATGACTTGGACTGTTGTACGAGATGTTGAATTGAGTTTCTCCCATTGATTGGTTCAACCTCTCAGCTGCTGCTGTGGGTCTGAGCCACGGCCAGGTTGGAGTGGTTCTGCGAGTTGGGAGGATCTCTCAGCCTAGACTGGCAATCGCAGGCAGAAATAGAATGGGACCCACCCATGTCAACTACAGATTGTCTAGTAGCTCTATGGTAAAAAGAAACAAGTCAAAAATCAAATCATTGTAATGGGCAAAATGGTACCACTTCAACGTGTATTTGATTTCAAAAATACATTGTTTTTAAAACCTCAACAAGAAAGTTTCTTCTTCTTCTTCTTTTTCTTATTTTGTCCTCAGAATCAGTGTGCATGTCACACTCAGAGCACGGCTCAATTCAGAGGAGCTGAATTCCAGGGGCTCGATTTCCACAGGTGGTTGGTGGCTACAATATTGGACACCCCAGGTCTGGTCTATTTTACCAGCTCAGGTCAAAGCTGAATGACCAACTGAGACTTTAATTCTACCTGGCATCTCAAATATGAGAAGATATCAGAAGAGCAGCACCAAGAGTCACTTATGTTTATAATTGTAGTGCGTGGCATTTCCTAGTAGAGGGAGGACACGTAGTAGGTATGTGACATGTCTATGCAAGCAAAGAGGAAAAAACCCCACGCAGTCCTGTTCCTTTAGGTCCTTAGGAAACTCTACTATCATGCTCATTTTTCCACAGAGTGGGTATGGCTGAACATTTTAAAGAAGGAAGGAGATGTCTCATCTGCCTCAGTTATCTTGAAAAACCCATGTTCCTGGCACAAAAACAGACACATAGACCAATGGAATAGAATAGAAACCCCAGAACTAGACCCACAAAAGTATGGCCAACTCATCTTTGACAAAGCAGGAAAGAACATCCAATGGAAAAAAGACAGTCTCTTTAACAAATGGTGCTGGGAGAACTGGACAGCAACATGCAGAAGGTGAAACTAGACGACTTTCTCACAAAATTCACAAAAATAAACTCAAAATGGATAAAGGACCTGAATGTGAGACAGGAAACCATCAAAAGCCTAGAGGAGAAAGCAGGAAAAGACCTCTCTGACCTCAGCCGTAGCAATCTCTTACTCGACACATCCCCAAAGGCAAGGTAATTAAAAGCAAAAATGAATTACTGGAACCTTAGGAAGATAAAAAGCTTCTGCACTGCAAAGGAAACAACCAACAAAACTAAAAGGCAACCAACGGAATGGGAAAAGATATTTGCAAATGACATATCGGACAAAGGGCTAGTATCCAAAATCTATAAGGAGCTCACCAAACTCCACACCCGAAAAACAAATAACCCAGTGAAGAAATGGGCAGAAAACATGAATAGACACTTCTCTAAAGAGGACATCCGGATGGCCAAGGGAACATGAAAAGATGCTCATCGTCGCTCATCAGGGAAATACAAATCAAAACCATACTCAGATATCACCTCACGCCAGTCAGAGTCGCCAAAAGGAACAAATCAGGAGACTATAGATGCTGGAGAGGATGTGGAGAAATGGGAACCCTCTTGCACTGTTGGTGGGAATGCAAATTGGTGCGGCCGCTCTGGAAAGCAGTGTGGAGGTTCCTCAGAAAATTAAAAATAGACCTACCCTATGACCCAGCAATAGCACTGCTAGGAATTTACTCAAGGGATACAGGAGTACTGATGCATAGGGGCACTTGTACCCCAATGTTTATAGCAGCACTCTCAACAATAGCCAAATTATGGAAAGAGCCTAAATGTCCATCAACTGATGAATGAATAAAGAAATTGTGGTTTATATACACAATGGAGTACTACAGGGCAATGAGAAAGAAAGAAATATGGCCCTTTGTAGCAACGTGGATGGAACTGGAAAGTGTGATGCTAAGTGAAATAAGCCATACAGAGAAAGACAGATACCATATGTTTTCACTCTTATGTGGATCCTGAGACTTAACAGAAACCCATGGGGGAGGGGAAGGAAAAAAACAAAAAGAGGTTAGAGTGGGAGAGAGAGCCAAAGCATAAGAGACTCTTAAAAACTGAGAACAAACTGAGGGTTGATGGGGGGTGGGAGGGAGGGAAGGGTGGGTGATGGGTATTGAGGAGGGCACCTTTTGGGCTGAGCACTGGGTGTTGTATGGAAACCATTTTGACACTAAATTTCATATATTGAAAAAATAAAAAAATAGTAACAAGAAAATAATATTAAATAAATAAATACCATGCAAATTAAAAAAAAAAAGAAAGAAAAACCCATGTTCCTAAAATGTGGTGATGTCCGCTGCCTCCAGTGTGTCAATTCATGCTAGAAGGAGCCCTGTGAGGATGGTTTGTTGTGCCCATTTTGTCTGTGCTCATTCAGAAAGATAAGATCAAGACAGGTGGTCAGCTGGGGAAGCTGTTGTCCGAGATCGAGGAACTGGAGTGGCCTTGGAGACCTATTCTCATCCTTTTCACAGAAGGATGCTGAAACACCAAGGTGAGGCAACTGTCCTGTCCCAGGTCCTCTGACACGTCTGGGGACAGGAGGTAAGAATTGGCCTTGGCTAAGTTAGATGTTGAAACACAAGGTCCAAGCAAGCATTGGTGGCCCTTATAGACCGGATCCTTTCCTATGGGCAAGGAAAGCTTTACCACTCTCCCACGGGGAAACAGACCAGCTCCTCTCTACACAAAGCTCCAATTGGGGAAGCTAACGAAAAGAATTACAAGAGGAAAAGCCCAAGTCCCACCCTCTGGGCCCTGTGAGGAACAAGAGGTCTAATGATACAGGGTGGTGAGAGTGGTGATCCTGCTCCCCACCCCACATGCAATACAGACTATCATGACCCCTGCACAGTCACAATGGACTGTGAAACTCTCCCCTCTTTTCCGCACTCATAATCCTTCTTCCAAAACCCCATCAAACTTTGCCTACAGCTTTCAATTAAAACACAATCAGTACGCGTCCTATTGAAATCATGAATTATATGTCTTTAGCATATTCCAGCAAGGTAAGGTCACAGAAGACACTGATTTTTAAAATATAATACAAGTTCTATTTCTTATATTTATTTACAAAATTGGAAAGAGATGTAACTGGAAAACCTTACTCCTTAACATATTCCAAGTTAGCACTGCATTGAATTTGCTTCAAAAGTGTCTGCTCTCTTTGGTTTTTCTGCATATGTGACAAATCTGTAGAATCCCAGTCTGAGAAATGGTGCCACAAGGTGACCCAGGGCGTCCAGAGGACTCTGAAGGGTTTGAGGGGATGACTGGCCTTGGGAAACTCCTAGCCCGGACTAGAGGCTGCTGTGGCCCCTATCTAAAGACAGGCTGCTCTATGCCCATGAGGATGCGGAGCTGAGCCCAGGGAACCACCTTACTTGATTCACAGGGAGACCCCCGGCCTCTGTCCTCCTCCCTCTTTCCCTGGGAGTCTGAACAGGAAAAAACCCAGCCCACCCTGCACTATCTCACCTTGTTGAGTGGCAGATGTGCTCGCTGTTTCCCTTGAGAGGGTTGGGCAGCATAGGGTTCCTGCAGGACTGAGCTGTTGAACCCTCCAGGGACACCTTTCCCAAAGAACACAATGTGACCTGCTCCATGTGGCCCCGCAGGGGCCTCCAGCCCTGTCGTCCAAATGCAGGAGTCAGTGGAGTCAGGAGTCAGTGGCCCAACAAAGTTAGGGCTGGGCAGGGCATGGCTATCTGCTCCCTGGGCTATGTTGTCAGTACACCCTTCACTTGTGGCACGTGGCCATAACCTTCATGTCCTCCTGCAAGGTCACGTGCATTGTGGGCTGCCCCAGCGAGCTCCTGGGCATTCAGGTTCCCTGAAGGGCACTTGTTTGCCTTCTGCACTTCCTCTTGCCTCTCTGCACTCCATTTCCTCCTCCTGTTCCACTCCATGCCCCTTCTTTCCTGACACATTCTCTTTCATCCATGACAGGAGGATTTCTGGAATCAGACTCCTGATGGAATAATTCTTGTTTTAAAATTGTGTGATCTTGGTAGCTGTAAGGCAGAAGACGGTCATGTGATTGCAGAGGCCCCCATCCCCGTCTCTGGGGCAGGAGAGCACCAAGACGGGCTCGGCCAGGGCAGACACAGGCTCCCGGGGGGCCCTCCAGCAGAGCGATCCCAGCCCTCCTCATTCCAGCCTGGTGCCCAAGCCACCACACAGGGCTGCTCAGCCCTGGGAACAGGGTGCTGCTGGGAAGCTGGTGACGGGATGCTGGGGAGATTATATAGACACGGGAGATGCTAGGCCCTCCTGGGCCTGGATGGGACTGGGTCCTTCAGGATGGGAATCATCCAAAGAGGGAGCAGGGAAGAGTCACACAGGAGACTTAAGCGCCAGAAATAAGTAGAAAAGAGGCAGATGTAGGAAGTAAATTATATGCAGATGGCTAGTGTCTGAATCCTAACCCTCCGGATCTGTAAAACAGACTTCTGCATGCACAAGGGCAGCGACAGTGATGGGGTGGCCGTGGGAAAGAGAGGATGAGGTCAGGGGAGGTGAGAACTCAGGCTGCTGCTTCTGGGATTACATCCCTGACCCCAGATGGCAACTGTGCCCTCACACTACAATCCCCCTGGGGCCCTCTTCCCACCTTTCTCCAATGTGATGAAGAGCAGGTCCAGGGACTCCAGGCCCTTCCTAGTCCTCAGATTCCATGCCTGGGACCAGGAAGCAGCACCTGAGCCACCCCGTCCCTCCAAGAGGCAGTCACTGTCCCTAGGACTTTGTGTGCAATACACTGCCCGCCTCCCTAGTTCCCTCCCCAATGACCACCTGGACTCCTTCCTCCCTCCAGATTCCTGTCCATTTCCCGTCTCCTGGTCAGCCTCCACCTTTGTATTTTCCTCCAATATGGGGAGAGTGGAACCCAAGTGTGCATGCCATGGCTATACTGCCACCTTCCCTAACCAAGCAATCCATCAATTAATCAATCCAGCCAAATCCAGGGGCACCTTCATGGTTGTGCTGGGCCGTTGGAGAAGACAATCCATTCCCCATACCCTGTGGCTGGCCTGTGCCTGCTCTGACCTTAGGTACCTGGGGGACACTGGGCGTTCCCACAGCCTTTTCCTCCACATTAGTCCCAGCCCCTTAGGGACAGTGACCGTGACATTAGAGGTAACATAACTTGCCCAAAGTCCCCCAGTCTATAGGTGAAGCGAGGGGAAAACATCAACAGGTGCAGCCGTAGAAACCCCTGTGCCTGCCAGCCTCTGCCCTGAGCACTGGAAGGAGTGGGGGAGGACCCAGGCAGGCACAAGAAAGATCACACGGAGGGCTATAACCGTGGTGTGGGGAGCAGGCCCATTGCTGTGTGGCTGGAGGAGTGGGATCTGACAGGGGCATGAACCCCAGCCCCACTGCCAAGAGCCTCTTTCCTGGGGCTGTTCACTCCCAAGAGACAGCTCAGCGGGGCCTGTGTACGCGGGCCCAGTGGCATTCACACAGGCCTCTAGAAATCCTGCCAACCAGGGAGGGTATCAGCGTGTGTGTGTGTGTGGGGGGAGCTGCACAGAGGTCCCTTCCACGTGGAGGCAAGTACAGGATTTATTCGGCTCCAGGGACCCAGGATTTGGGTGAGGAGAGGAGGAGAGAACTTGCTCCAGGGAGCACCTCCCACCTCACTTCTTCAGACGGTCCCAGGAGCACTTGCAGGAGCTGGAGAGGAAACGTTCTCTGCGATGCCCACCCAGGGAGCACCCTTTCACCCAGGGGCAAAGCTGAAGGTAGCCCATGCAGGTGCTGCTCCGTGACCTTAAGGTGCAGAGGGAGAGGGTCCCTGGGTCCCCAGCACCCAGCTCACATGGAAGCACTTTGTCTCCGTTTCAAGTGTGCATGCCAGAATATGCCTCATCAGACCACCTCTGTCACAGATCACACCAAATCCGACCCAGTAAACTGCCCCTGCTCAAGTCCCAAGACGTGGGAACCTACCGTAACCAAGGCTTTGATGCTTGGCAGAGGCAGAGCGGAAGAGAGCAGGTCTTAGCGGAAAGAGAGACTTTAAATAACAAAGCAAGAAAAGATTGTGAACAGTACACCCTAAGCCAACAGACATAACAGCTCTTATTCCTACAGCATTAAAATATGAGAAGGACGCACATTTCCTTTTCTCTCTGATTTCATACCCACCTCCCTCAGTCTCTAAAGCTGCAGGTATAAGCTGACAGCTCCCAGAAACCATTTCCTGATACACCTGAGGGCTGTTCCCTACCTAGGGGTTCTTCATCCTCGCTGCTTGAATCATATCTTCAGTGGACAATCCAACCTTTACAGACACAAGCATGAGCAAGCAGCGTACTAGAGAGAGAGGGTCTCCCCTGTTCCTGCTGCCCCAGCTGAGGCCATGCTGGCCCACCCGACATCAGCTGTCCTTCCTCTGGGTCCTCAGACCTTCCCTGGGCTCGGTGGAGTCAGCGTCCTTCAAGGAGACATTGACCACTCTTGCAAACCTGCAAATGAGAGAAAGGATCGACCTTCACCTGGCACTTCCCCAGCTGCACTGGATTGTGATAGCTCTTACCTGGGCACGAACCAACCTGACCTTCCCACTGTGACGGACACATGTTGGGTTAGGTGGGTTCCATGAGCACACCCTGGGCCAGGCTCTGAGCAGCTGCCCAGGAGAGCCGTCTGTCGGGATGGAAATGCTCTGTGTTGTGAACATGCACCTGCTGGGTACCTGAACTGTGGCTAGTGTGATGAGGGATGGAATGTTTAACTTCATTTACTTTAATTAATTTAAACATGAGCCGGCACATCTGGCTAGTGGCTTCCCCCTTGGAGAGTGCAGCTGTAGGATCCAAAGATGCAGAAGATGTGACGTGCTTGCCCTGGGGGTGCCTGCAGAGGATTTGCTGGCCTGACACGATCTTCCATTAATAGGTTCTTAGGGCTCATACACATGTGCCAGGCACTCCATGAGTCCCTGGGAACACTCAGGACGGCCACCCCCCAAGCCCTCGAGGAATCCCAGCCAGGGCCCACTTGTAAGCAGAGTGAAGAGCATCACCCCCCACACCTGTGCTGGATGTAATCAGCGCAGCAGGGTGGGGCGGCACCTCACTGTCCTCAGGAAACCACCCCCCTCTCTCGGATCTGGACCAGAGCCGGGGCAGATACCCAACTTAGTGTGGGGCCCGACAGGCTGGGACAAACTGAGGAGGGACCTTTCCGCTCCTGAACTAGATCCCAGCCCAGAGGTTTTACAAGAGGCGCTTCCCAGTGCTGAGCACTGTGTGAGACAAGAGTGAGGGAGATGCTGTCAGTGCCCTTGTAGTGACCACCCAGGGCTAGGGCTCCTGTGCCCACAAGTGGAAGGAAGGGTTAGAACAGATAGGGTTTAGAACCGAGAATTCCAATACCTGTCAGACAAACTCTCCAACTGATGTCCTCAGAGCCAGGGAAAGGTACAGCGAGGACTACCTTAACCCTGCGATCAGCCCCCACCACTTTGCTCAACTCCCTGTGCACTGGAGCCTGGGCCCCTCTCACCCCCTCTGCAACTGAATGTTCTACAGCTGTCCTGGTCACGTGGGGTGAGATCCCTTTTGTATGAATGTGTTTCCAGCCAAATAACTCTTGGCCAACAGTGTGTAGACAAGGACTGGTTGTCAGGTAACCCCCAGAAGCAGGGGAAGAGTACAAGCTGGTTCCCCCCCCCCCGCCCCGGCCCCCAGTGGATCAGGCCTGGGAACCTCCTTGTGTCTGGCCTGGCTCTGGTTCCATCCCTGTGATATGTCCTGGGTGGGAGAACAGGAGGCCTGACTCCACTGTCTGCCCCTCCCCAGTGTCAATGAAGGAAAGAGTCTGGTAGATGGAGAAGAGGCTGGGACAGGAAGGAAGGCCCTCTCCCCGGGCATTTAGGACAATGTCCATCCGGTGCTCTCACCCAGCACCCCAGCTCATCCTGCCTCATCCCTGCTCATAAGTGGTCCCCAGGCAGGGGATGCGTGAGAGACAGTCCATGGGGCTTAGGGCCGAGGGCCTCGTCGCAGAGCCTGGCTCCCCATCCACAGGCTGTGCTATTCCCCATAATCTATCACCCTCTCTGGCCTCCCTTGTCCCAGAGGCCAATTAGATACCATTAGGGCTCCCTCTCTTAAATTAGGATTGATCCACCTGCCATGGAGTTAAGGAAACAGCCTGCTCAGAGGTGAGATCTATCATTAAATGAAGTGGTTATTGACCCAATAATGGTGATTCTGAAACAGTTTTGTCCACTTAGAATGCTGGGAACCCTTCCTAGCTGGCAGAGGGATTTCCCCCCAAGTTTATTAGCATACAACGAACTGTATACACTCAAATTGCAGAATTTGATCAAATTTGAAGTACATACAATTGCATGAAACAATGGTGATGGGAGTTTTCACTTAGAAGCTGACATTGTCAGCTGTGTTTTTGGAGGGGACACCAGTCTAGGGAGACACACACACACTCACACTCACACTCAGAGCCACACCACCTAGATTCACACAGGGAAGAGCCCACCACCATACACACAAACCCTCACCACCCAAAGGGAGCAAAAGTGCTTGTGAAGAAATGGCCACGGTTCTTTCCCTGTAGTGTCAGCCTCGTTCCCCACATCCCCAGCCCCCATTCCCAGCAGGCACCCAGAATCGGGGTGGTGCTCCCAATGAAAGCCAGCAGGAAAGCCCCGGGTCTCTCACCACCTAGATCTTTCCCCAGCAAGTGTGGGACTCCATGGAACTTACTATTTTCACTGACTCCCGAGACCACCTGCAATGACAGACAAGCATGAGGATCAGATCGCTCCCATGTGTCCTCTGGGTGACTTTAGAGACCTAGCCGGGAGACCATCCAGTAGAAGCCCCAAAGGCCAGAGTAGAGAACGCTGCTGAAAATTCCTGGATCACGTCCTCTCAAGTCCATGTCGGTTGCCAGTCATGAGATTCTTAGTCCGATGAGGGGGGATTTCTGCTAAGGAAAGCCCTGCCCCCTCTACCCCCACCCTCCCCACACACACACAGTCTACGAGCTGGTGCAACCCTTCGCAAACAGCCGCATGAACCAGATGTCACTGGTAGGACTCGACACCCATCCCCAACAAGGAACTGATCAATATCGTCTCTGATGAGCATGCCCACATTTTCACACATGAATTCAACTGAAAGAAAGAAACCTAGAAAGCAGGGTTTGTATCTCAGACACAAGCAGGTAAGCTCACCGTGGCACTGGACGGGGCCTTGGCCTCGGCCCTGTCCCAGGACGCTGCTCCGCCAGGCCCTCGGGGGGGCAACCAGGAGGACACAGGGTAACTATCACTCAATGGTGGTGCTGCTGTGCTGACGTAGGCGGTTCTGCTTGACATGACACGGGCCCAGCCTGCCTGGCAGCAACGGGTTAACAAGCAAGAACTGAGCTGTTCCGGGCCACCCGTCTCGGTGAAGGAAGGAGGCAAAGGAGAGGGGCGGGAAGGGAGAGAGAGGCAGAGTCCGGGCTGATAACAAAGCGCATATTGAGTTCCTGTTTGTCACTGTCCCCGGCCACTAGGCTCACACAACCCAACGCTTCCAGGGCTTGTGGTGATCCTGTTATTAAATGCCCTAAAGTATCTCCCTGAGTCTTATCTGCTTTGGGCCAGAGGCTGAGGAGTGACCCCAGCACTGACAGGTGTTGACCTACATTGTCCGAGGTGGTCTCACACTTCTCAGAAACTGTGGGCCAACCGGGAGCACAGGGCTTCCTACGTGCATTTCACACTAATGGCCGTGCCAAAGTCAACTGAATGCACTTGTGGCTGCGGGGGGGCTGCGTGACTGATGAGGCCACCTTGTAAGGCTGGCAGGATCTGGGACCTGGGTAGACTCTGGCGCTCCAGGCATGTTCCCAGATGCCGTAACTCCCTCGCCCCACGTCGAGTGCGCGTGAGGAGTGCAGGTCAGAGTTCAGAGCTGCAGCCACGTGCCTGGGGGCCACATCGTAGCTCCTGAGCTTGGGCCCTTCATCTCTGCACCTCTGCCCCTCTCTCCGAGGGGCGGGGAGAGAAAGCCAACGCCAGCACAGCTGTGGCGAGGAGTGAACAAGACAATGTATGCAAAGCGTGTGTGGCGATGGGTGAACAAGACAATGTATGCAAAGCGTGTGGGGCGATGGCGTTCTTTCTGAGAAAAAGGACCCAGTGTTGGGACGTGTACATGGGGCATATATCTCCGGGGAAACACATGCTCTTACCCACAGGCACTGCCCACACCACACGTTCATACCACGCAGACGCACACAGAGACCCTGCCCCTAAAGCCCGTACACACAGACCCGCACCGTATAAGGGAGCATGGCTGTTCCCAGGGACTGGAGCACTGGCCATGGTTCTTATCTGGAAAATCTGTCCTTCCAGAAATGTCCCCTTCCCCAACAGGAAGCTGGAAATAGGGTAACCTTCCAGACTGAAACCAGTCTGGCAAGAAAGCCCCACCTTTCTTTTCTTGAGGATTTTTCCTCCATAGGTAAATGATTCTAAAACACTTACCATTTTCACGGGGCCTTGAGTCCCCCTGCAATCGTAGAAATGAAAACACAGTGAGAGTCAGGTCATACTGTATTCTGCTTGCATGGGGCTTTTGTTCTCTTGGTGAGTCTAGTAAACCAGATGGGAAAAGGCAGTCGACTCAAGGGAACCCAAAAGCAAGAGTAAAGCAAGTGTACTTATGCCAAAAGGCACCAACTTTTCCTGGACAGTAGGTCTCAGGTCCATTTTGATTGGCAATTATAAAATTCTTTTCCAAGGAAGAGAAATGCCAAGATGTTCACTGTTGTCCAGTTTGGAATGGATGCTGTCATTTTTGAGTGCCCACTTGACTCAGGTATCTGTTGGTAAGAAACTCCCAACTGACACTCTCCCCGCCATGGAAACTGCATATGCCATCCATAATATACACTGTCAGAGCATCCTGCGTGAAATCCATCAAACCTGAAATAAACCACCAAAGCAACATATCAATCTCAGACAAAGACAGGAGACCTTACCCTGGCATTAGATGGAGCCTCTTCATCTGCTGTGTCACGAGGAATTTCCTAGATAGGACCTGTGGGGGATCTAGAATGACATGCCAGTCACGAGTGGTGCTACTTGGCACTTAGGCAGCTTTGGTCGACTGGGCACGGAAGGGGGCTTATGGAGCCGGTTAGTTAATAACCATGACCAGGGTTTTCCTTGGTGCAAAAGGAAGGCAATGGGAAGAAGCAGAAGAGAAATGAGAAACAGAGCCTTTAGACTTTCCAGTAAAGGCCATCTAAGTCACCGTGAAATGTTCATGATTGCAACGGTATGACATTTTGGAAAGGGCAGATCTGGAGAGACACTAAAAAGACCAGGGGTTTCAAGGAAAGAGGAAGGGGTGAACAGGTGAAACCAGGGGCTCATTAGAGCAGTGAGACTCTTCTGGTTGTTTGGTACCAGATATTCAATATTTTTTCCAAAAAAGGACATAGAAATTGGGGCACCTGGGTGGCTTAGTTGATTATGAAGCACCCAACTCTTGAATTCGGCTCAGGTCATGACCTCACAGTGCGTGGGTTGGAGCCCTGCGTCAGGCTCTGCACTGACAGCTTGGGATTCTCTCTCCCCCTCTCTCTCTGCCCCTCCCCCACTTGCACGTGTGCATGCTCTCTTTCCAAAATAAATCTTTAAAAAGCATAGAAATTTACAACACCAGGAGTGAACATCAATGTCAAGTATACATCAATATTGGTTCACTAATAGTGACAAGTATAGCACAAAACGATTAGGGGTGAGTAATAGAAGAAACAGGATGGGGGAGAGGATAGGGCATAGGAGAACTTTCTCTGTTATCTGCTCCATTTTTATGTTAATCTGAAGAGCTTTAGTAGTTACAGAATAATTTAATTAATTACATAATTTATTTTTATTAATTAAGAATTACTTTGAAAACACCTGGTTTCTTAATTTGAAAATAATCTGCCAGCCCTGTTTCAAGGAGAGATCTAGCTCCACTCATGTTCAGCAGCCAGTGAATGTGCAAACATTAGCTTGAGACATTGTTTCCCATGAAATGTCAACAAGGCTGAGTTGTTAACCCACGTTTACTTCCATGGTCATAGCCTTAAGGTCTGTCTGTTGCAGTCAATGAGAACTTTTCACAGGTGGAATAAAAAAGCATATGGCGCAGCACCTTACCCTTTTCCATTATACGGGTATACTGGATCCATCAGTATTGAATTTGCTTAATGATTGAATTTCCACAGCACCTTCCATTGGTTTGTTTGCGGGGTGCACCCTGGGGTGCGGCAGGATGCTGTTTTTGTTACCCGCTGCTGGGGGTGAGGTGTGTGTCTTCTTAGATGAGGAACACATTGTCTTTCCATATCCATGTCATACCACTCTGGGAAATGCATTCACACAATAAGAGCTAGTGGGCACCTGGCCGGCAGAAGATCACAGCGAAAGTAGTAATGACTTATTCACAGTTCAAACTTTTCATCTCCTGTGCACCAGCTGATCGTGCGCTCCAGGATCTTGCAGTGTGCACTTAAAAAACCCAGCAGATATGGGTGCCTGGGTGGCTCAGTCAGTTAAGTGTCCTGACTTCAGCTCAGGTCGTGATCTCACAATGCTTAGGTTTGAGCCCCGCATCAGGCTCTGGGCTGACAGCTCAGAGTCTGGAGCCTGCTTCAGAGCAGGGCCCGGGGACCCCTATCTTATAGTTCCTGGCATGGAACCTTAGAGACCTTCAGAGATTCACAACACCGATGAGTAATGGATCTGGGACAGGAATGCAACGGGTTCCCGGGGACAGAGATTCCTGAACCCCCAAGCAACTCCTTTGGATCATGCCCTTGACTCCTGAACCAAGGGCTTCCCTCCCTTCAATCCTCAACTCCTCCTGCCCCAACGTTCCTCCTGGAGTAGGCATCTGAGCCAGAACAGTGGCCTGAATCGCAGCTCAGCCTCTACTCTGGGTCTATCAATCCCTGACCCAAAACATGACACTGTTTTCCCCAAACCAAGCCCCACTGAAGGAGCAGGGGAAGGAGCCCAGCCGTGCACATCCTGCCCCCACACCTTCACACCATAAGCCACCTCGTGTGGAGCCTTCCCCAATGGCCAGCTGAGCACCGTCAGTGGCCAGGCGTCTGCTTGGCTCCCAAGCTGACTCAGAAGCCAGGACGTCCCAAACCAACCGTCACACGACGGCTCTACAAAGAATTAGGTTCCCTTCAACTGGCCACCCCTGGCTGAGCAGCTAATGTGAATCAACTGGAAACGTGGCCTGTTGGGATGGTGCTTTGGTGGTTTATCGAATGAAGTCTGGGACTCTCAGTGTTTCACTGACTGTTGGTCTGTGTAACCGTCCAAGCAGTCTGGGCTAAGGCCCGCCTGACAGCAGGGAGGGGCACCTTCCTTGCTCCTTCCCTTCTCCCCAAAATCCAGGCTCTAGGATTCTTCATCTGTCCCTAGACCCTGCAGGGACAGGGGACAGAGTCCCATCTCCTCTTAGACGGTCCATTCCTTGCCCACAGCCTGTGACCCCACTCCAAGGTTTCCCGAAGGATCCCCAGACCGTCACAAACTCTGCTACCAAATGTTTATTTCATGAACCTGAGAGAACTGTCTCTTCTCACCACTCTCCCAGGCAGACAAGGCCAGGAGAGAACCCTGCTTTGTTCTGGATTCTTTTGGCAGAAGGCAGAGGGGAAGGGCTGTGGGCAGGGGTGTGAGGGAGGGCAGGGGGTGGTGGGGAAAGGGGAAGAGACAGCATTCTAGAACATTCCTGCAGAGACCAGCAGAGCCAGAAACCCAAGGAAGGACCTGGTGTCCAGAGGGATGCAGGCCCAGCTGCTGACGGGCGGCCCAGAGCCATGGAGACGCCCAGCTGCACCCTGCACAGAGCCCTCTCCTGCCCAGGCATCCTGAGCGCTGGGGACGTGGGGGCAGCGGAGGCAGTGCCCTTAGCTGGACACAGTACAGATGGAGCAGAACAGGGCAGATGGGCCTCTGAGCCCGCAGACCCGGAGACCCAGCACCTGGGGAGGTCAGGAGGGAGGGAGGCTGGGAGAAGGCTGTTCCGGCACTGGCCCTGAGTCTTGGGTCCCGTTAAGGGGACCTTGTCTAACCTCCTGTGCTGAGGCCACCAGCTCAGGCGGGCCACATTCCTGGCTTCTGTGCCAACCTGTGTCCCAGCCTCTGAAAATTTCTCTTCCAAATGTCCTTCCCTTCCACTAGATGCTGCTCTACCGTCCCTTACAACACCCCCATTTCTGATCCCTAGGTCCTCGTGTGGACGAGGCACGGAGGTGATCTGGGGAGTCCTCCCCATTCCCTGCAAGCTGAGTGGAGATCCGAGTGTTTGCCTGGGCTCCTTGACATCAAGATGACAATATTAAGTCCCAGAGCTAGAGCTGGAAAGGCGCTCAGCCTGAGTCAGGCTCTTTTCGCCCGTCAGCTTCTTAACCACCCCCAGGCCCCCTGAAGTTAGTTCCTGCCCTACATTCCAGGAAACCGAACTTCAGAGAGGTGACGCGACCTGCCCAGAGTCACACGGCACGTGAGTGGACAGGCTGTGATTCGAACCGAGGTTCCTAGGTTCCCAACACCAGAGACTGAACCACTTTTCTGTCCCATTGTCTAAGGCAGTGGCTAATGATTGAGTGCCTTCGTCTATGTGCTGGACAGCAGCCAGAGCTTAGAGAATGGAGATAAATAAGACAGACTCACTGTGTCCCCTCTCCTGGGAACCTAGCCCCCACATGTCCCCAGCATCTAGCACAGAGCTTGGTACAGACTGAGGCCTCAGTCAGTGACGGATAAATGAACAGGTATTGGTTATACAATAAGCACTTAAATCTGAAGACTTTTTGTGGTCCATCCCAGGGAAAGTGCAGGACAGACGTCCTGGGACCTCACGTTTTTCCCATCCAGGCATCTGTCTGGGTCCTCAGGCATCTGTTTGCGTCTGTTGGCTTAGCCCCCCTGGACCATCCCAAGGCTCCTCCCACTCCTGGAGTGCCGCTCTCTGTAAAACAGTGGTTTAGGATGACTTTCCCAGTGGCACATGCTTCTTAGTTTTTCCCAGTGTTTCTCGATTTCTTGGGGGCCTTAAACAGTATAGAGAATATGGTGAGTTCTGTAGATGCCTCCTCCTGAAAAGCACACGTGAGCCTGTAGTTTACATCCAGTTTCAGGGGCTTCCTAGACCCTCAGTTAAGAGTCTCGGTTGTAGAGGATCTTGAAGACCACAGACTTTCAAAACCAACAGAACCGCATCTCAAAGGGTGCCATGGATTCAATCAGCAAATTCGTATCAAATTCCCGCCATGCTCTGTGTATCATGATGGGTTCTGGGAACCTCAGGGGACAGCTGCAGCATCCAGGGGAGTCAGGAGGCAGCTCCTGGGAAGCAGGAATCCAGTCAGCAGCCTCTGGGCTCCCAGGCCACACCTACAGAGTGGCCTCCAGTGGCTTCCGGAGATTCCCACATCCCTGAGGCGCCTGTGACTTTTCTCCCTCCTGGTCCCTCTCCATCAGAGTCCTCGGGAGCAGGCTTATGCAAAGATGAAGGTGGACGATTCTGAATGTAGGCACTGTCTTTAGTGCTTCTGCTCCAGAGTATATCCCACCGGTGTGCAAGTTCAGCTGCCAACTTAGTGTTACAAGTTCAAAGCCACCCTCGTCCTAACTTCCTCAACAAAATGTCAGGAACCTCTTCCTCTCCTTTTTGTTGCTAACAATAATAATGACAACCACCAATAATAAAACATTTAGCCATTCATTGGGCACATGTGTGTTGCCCTTTTCGGGGCACCTGGGACTATGGGGCCCACAAGTTCCCAGGTGCTCAGGTGGCTGAGGGATAGGGGTGGGGACAGGATGAGATGATGCCTGGCCACAAGTGCCAATCTACATTTCACGGTGTCTGAAACTGCCAGAATTTTGAAGACCGCTTTGAGGAAAAAATTAAAACTGCAAAAACAAATTTCGGTTCAAAAGTGGCAAACTGCGGCATTAAGATAAAGTCTAAATATTGGCGACATTACAAAACCCAGAAAATAATGCTTTCCTGTATTGCCTGCCAAACGAACAACACTTCTCTCTTTTTTTTTTTAATTTTAAAAAATTTACTTTGATGTCATGGTTTTTGATCGCTTCTCCATAGGGCAACGCTTTTTCTCATACGTTCTAAAGAACAAGTAAGCAAGGATTGCAGTCTATCTTCTAACATAGGAGATACCACCTTGTTCTTAGTTTAAATTTTTTTCAACGTTTATTTATTTTTGGGACAGAGAGAGACAGCATGAACGGGGGAGGGGCAGAGAGAGAGGGAGACACAGAATCGGAAACAGGCTCCAGGCTCCGAGCCATCAGCCCAGAGCCTGACGCGGGGCTCAAACTCACGGACCGTGAGATCATGACCTGGCTGAAGTCGGACGCTTAACCAACTGCGCCACCCAGTCGCCCCTATTAGTTTAGAAAGCAATGTCAGTGTTGGGGTGCCTGGGTGGCTCAGTCAGTTAAGCATTCGACTCCTGATTTCGGGTCAGATCATGACCTCACAGTTTCGTCAGATCGAGCCCTATGTTGGGCTCTGCGCTGAGCCTGCAGAGACTGCTTGGGATTCTCTCTCTCTCTCTCTTTCTCTCTCTCTCCCTCTCTCTCTGTCTGTCTCTGCCTCTTCGCTGCTAGTGCTCTGTCTCTCTCAAAATAAATAAACTGAAAAACAAACAATGTCATCATTCGTAACACCATCTAAATTTTTGAGATTGTTGTCAAATTTGGGAAGGACTTTCCTGAACTCTATCATTATGTGATAATGTCCATGATCTGAGCATTTTGAGTGTTCTTTGTGAACTGATTAACTGTTAATACTCTTTGAGGTAATCACATTCAGTAACTAATTGGTCATCAATGTAAATTTGTAAAGAGTTTTCCATTATTTTGATTTTGTGTGAAACCAGTCAGTCAGAACTTTTTCTATTCCTTCAATAGGTTAAGATTTACTCCACTTTCTTAATTTGATTATCAAATAATCCAAGAGCCTAATCTTTGACTCTATTTGAAATTTATCTCTTCCTCTTCATGAATGGTGAGTTTTGATATGAAAAACTTTGTGTTAGAATCCTCATTGTTTGGTGCATTGATAACGATATATGCTGCACTGAGTTTATTCCAGTAGGAATGGACACCAGCACAATTCTGTTGGCTCAATATGTCCTGAGCACTCCAACTTGTTCATTAAGGGAAAAGTTCAATCCTGAATATTCGGGGCCTGAAAACTGTGGCAAAAAGCTATTGGATAGGAAATGTTTTCCCTTGGTGATTAAGGACACACACACACACACACACAACATATCCATTTTCTCCATCATTTCCTAAAAGGGAGGCCATCTTAGCACACAAAGTAAGAAGGACATAACTTTAGAAAAAACGAACCATAGCCCTTTCTGGGCAGGGACAGTTGGTAACTTGTAACACTGGTTTATGGATTTCAGTCTTGTTCCATTACCTCCTAGCTGTGTGACCTTGGGTAAGTAACCTGGCCTCTCTGCCTCACTGCCTGCTCCAGGTCCTTGGGAGGATGAAGCAATCTAATCAGCCACAAGCTTAAACTACTGCAGCTGGCAGTTGCCTTTGTTGTCATTTACGGGCAACAGTGCCACTCAGTGTCCTTTCATTCAGGCTTCAGACAGGCCGCTCCTGTGCAGTAAAAATGAGTGGGAACCTCGTGCATCCGCCAAGGCCGAGGCCCAAGCAGAGGCAAAGGCCATAAATGTTCACGGAATCTGGAATGAAGTTGGACCTTCCCTTCACAAGGCAGAAGTTAATTCAGGGGTGCCTGGGTGACTCAGTGGATTAAACATCCGACTCTTGATTTTGGCTCAGGTCATCATTCCCACACAGCACGGAGCCTGCTTGGGATTCTCTCTCTCTCTCTCTCTCTCTCTCTCTCTCTGCCCCGCCCCCCCACTGAGAGCTCCCCCCACCAAAATAAATAAATAAATTTTAGAAAGGATTAAGACGGTAAATTTCCTATTATGCGTATTTTAGCACAATTTAAAAAATGAACACAGCAGTACCACAAAAGACAACACAAAGTAAAAAGACACAGAGTTTAAGGAAAAACATTTGTAACTCATATGCAAATAAGCCCACAGACTATATAAATAACATTTCTCTATAAATAGGAAATGATTACAGATCAAGTGACAGAAGAATCAAATACAAATGGCTATTAAATATGTGCAAATATATGCAATCTCACTAATAATTTGAGGAAAAGAAGTTAAAAGGAAAAATTATTTCTCAGTCACCAAATTGACTAATTATGATTGATCATATTGTCTGCAATCAAGTCTGTGGGTAAATAGGAATTCTCATATACTGATGGTGGTACCCTAAATCGGTGACTTCTTTTTGAAATGCCAATATTTCGTTTTTACCAAAATATTAAATATCCACACCTTTTCCTTAGTATTCTATTTCTAAGATAAATCATTGAAGAACAAATATAGCTTATGTAACAACCAATGAATATACAGGTTATGTGCCATTCAGTATTATTGATAATAGTACATAACTGATACCATTGTGTCTCTCAATTATAAATAAACGTTCAAAAATTAAGAATTAAAAAGAAGACATTATAGGTACAGCAGAGATAGAAAAGACAAAAAATGGATCTTATGAACACATTTACGCCAATACATTTGAAAAATGTGTACCAAATATACAAAGTCTTTGAAAAACACAAATTTCCCAAACAGATTCTTTTTTCATAACGTTTATTTTTGACGGGGGGGGGGGGGGGGAGGGACAGACAGAGAGACAGGGAGACCCAGAATCTAAAGCAGGCTCCAGGTTCTGAGCTGTCAGCACCGAGCCTGACGCGGGGCTCGAACTCACGGACTGTGAGATCATGACCTGACCTGAAGTCGGAGGCTTAACCCACTGCACCACCCAGCCCCCGCAAAACAGATACTTAGAGAAATGTAACCTCTAAATAGTCCTATAGCCATTGAATAAATGTAATCATAGTTTAAAAGCTTTTTTTTTCTGTTTCTCTCCCTCTCTCTCTCTCTGTCTCTCTCTGACACACACACACCCAGACACACACACACACACACACACACACCAGTCCTTATTGCTGTTATTGGCTAAATACCAAAATTTCATTGGCGATGTCATTCTAATCTTATTGCAATATTTCCATGAGTGGTGAAAAGGGCTACTTTCCAATCCATCTGATGAGAACACTGTGATCTTAATACCAAAATCACACAAAACCTAAGTAAAAGAAAGAAGAACTATAGGCCAGTCTTCCTGTGGATCACTGATAGACAAAAGAAACAGGAGGAGAAGACATTGACTCAGTCTTCAAGTCAAAGAACCTAATGCAACCCAAACCAACCCAATTTAGTGTATGGTTGAAGATGACATACCCTGAAGTGCTAAAACCTGTTAATGGCTTTAAAAATGTTAGATAAACAATGACTGGGGTGGGGGATGGTTGCTGGAGAAATTCTCATGAAGGAAGTAGGATAGGAAATAACCATTTCAATTAACAACTCAGGCAACAAGAGATGTTGGTGAGGATGCAGAGAAAGAGGATCTCTTTTGCACTGCTGGTGGGAATGTAAACTGGTGCAGCCACTCTGCAAAACAGTATGGAGGTTCCTCACAAAGTTAAAAATAGAACTACCCTATGACCCAGCAATTGCACTACTAGGTATTTATCCAAGGGATACAGGTATGCTGTTTTGAAGGGGCACATGCACCCCAATGTTTGTAGCAGCGTTATCAACAATAGCCAAAATATGGGAAGAGCCCAAATGTCCATCGATGGACGAATGGATAAAGAAGATGTATATATATACATACATACAACGGAGCATTACTCGGCAATCAAAAAGAATGAGATCTTGCCATTTGCAACTATGTGGATGGAACTAGAGGGTATTATGCTAAATGAAATTAGTCAGTCAGAGAAAGACAACTATCATATGACTTCACTCGTACGAGGACTTTACGACACAGAACAAGGAACAGAAGGGAAGGAATGCAAAAATAATATAAAAACAGGCAAGGGGACAAAACATAAGAGACTCTTAAATATGGAGAACAAAGGGTTACTGGAAGACTTGTGGGGAGATGGGCTAAATAGGTAAGGGGCATTAAGGAATCTACTCATGATGATTATTGCACTATATGCTAAATAACTTGGATGTAAATTTAAAAAATTAAAAAAATTCAAATCTGGGGAGAAAAAGAAAGAAAGTACCATTTCAGGGGCACCTGGGTGGCTCAGTCGGTTGAGCGTCCATTGAACATCTCGCTCTTGATTTTAGCTCAGGTCCTGATCACAGGGTGTGGGATAGAGACCTGCGTCAGGCTCTGTGCTGAGTATGGAAGCTGCTTGAGATTCTCTCTCCCTCTGCCTCTCTCTCTCGCTCTCTAAAAACTGAAAAACATAAAAAAAATAAAAGAAAGAAATGTTTTAGAAATGTCTTTAAAAAGGAGTCTTTGTTTTGTCTCCACAAGGAAGAAGAAATATGGTATTGCATGTGTGGGGAGCATGGCATATGTGGGTAAAAGTGAAGAAATTTGCCTGGCTGGAACAGGCCAGCCTAAGATATTTCTTATCTTAGAAATAAGATAGGAGGAGAAGATGGTGTGCCTGGGTGGCTCATGCTGTTAAGCGTCCCACTCTTGATCTTGCCTCAGGTCTTGAACTCAGGGTTGTGAGTTCAAGACCCGTGTGGAGCCTACTTAAAAAAAAAAGGAGGAGAAGATATGATTGTATAATCACAAACAAGATTGATTTGTTGAACATAGTTGGTGGCTATGGACGGAGTGTTTGGAACTGTCAGCCCAACAGCTGACACACAGATCCATGCGATCGATGATGGATGGATAGACTCATAGACGCACAGATGAAGTGATGGATTTCATCTGTGACAACTTGTTGGGAAGGTAAAATTATGAAGGTCACTTAGCCATAAATCTAACAGATTTTGGGAGAACCTGGGTGGCTCAGTAGGTTAAGCTTCCGACTTTGGCTCAGGTCATGATCTCCCGGTTGGTGAGTTCCAGCTCCACGTCGGGCTCTGTACTGATAGCTCGGAGCCTGGAGCCTGCATCAGATTCTGTGTCTCCCTCTCTCTCTACCCCTACCCCACTCGTGCCCTGTCTCTCTCTCTCAAAAATAAACCATTAAACAAAATTTAATCGATTTTCTCAGAGGCTGAATTTAGTGACATTGAGAGACACACCCCAAGCCAGGCACACAGAGTCCCTACATGAAAACCAATTGTGAACCGGATAGTATTTTCTTCAGAACCATCATCAGCTTCTTCTTGTCTTTTCTCTTCTGCATCTATATTGATTTATTCCTCTGAACCGTTCTGCAGAGCCCATCTGGCATGGGCGATACAGCTGCCCAGAGACCACAGTCAAGTATGTGAGTGATGGGCAAATGTTTACAGTTCTATAATGTGACCTCCTAAAAAGTCATTCGGAAATTTCCTGATCATCACGAGTGAGGTCACATGCATGATGAAAACGCTGCCATTCCTGTCCCCCCACCTCCACCAAAGATGTCCTAGCCTGCGACCTCACACTCCTCCTTTCCTTAGGAAAACTTCCCATTTTGTACAACTCCTCGGAGCATCTCTCTGCTTGCTAGCTGCGATGCTGCCGGATTTGTGGACTGCTTAATACAGTGAATTAGATCTCCAAACGTACTCCATTGGATTTTGTTTTGTTATTTTTTTTAAATTGAGGTAGAGTCGGCATACAACGTTGTATTAGTTTCAGGTATACGACATAATGATTCAGCAATCCCGTACATCACACAGTGCTCCCCATGAATTTGATTTTGAACATCACCCATCAAGATGCCTACAGAACTTATGGTCACATGATCTCATGGGAAGGAGGATCCCACTGTGCTGCCTTTCCCAGTGTTTATGTGCAGTGCAGCTGGTTTGAGATGAGGGATACCCCCCCAGGACACACACTTCCTCCCAGCATGAGACAGATTCAGAGTCTGAGGCTGTGGGTGAAAGTCATTGCCAGAGAGGAGGGGTGGCCTTGACAAGGGCACTACAACCTGGTTGTGTTTCACGAGCCATGGTGTAGCTTCTGGAGCCACGTCATGCAAGTCCTGCCATGTGAGAACTCCCTCCAAGGGCTAAGCCTCTTGCTTTAGTTCAGCGGAGTGGGGGGATACAAAGTCCAGAATATTTGGCTCTACGATGGGGACAGGTGCTCAGGTTGCCCTACTACCAGTCCTCGAGGAGGTGCTTCTCTCATCGTTGCTCGCGTATATTTTCCATCCCGTCCAAACCGTCCACATCTGGTTTCGCTACGATAGAAGTGTTTGAAAAAACCCATGCGGGGTCTACGGGGGAGAGGCAGTACCATATGTTCCACTCTGGGAAACAACACTTTGGGGAAACCGTCTTTCGACTGACACCTGGTGTCACTACGTTAGAAGCGTTGGAAAACGTATGAGGGGCCTACATGGAAAGGCCCCAGACTCAACTCTGGGAAACCAGCCCGTATGGAAACCAGCTTTCCACCAAGCTCTGCTCTCACCCTGATAGACGTGTCTGAAAACTATGCAGGGTCTGTGCGGAGAGTGCCATACACTCAAGTCAGTGATACAACACGGTGGGGAAACGACATTTCGACGTACACCGGGTTTCACTAATTCAGAGGTGTTTGAAAAGCATGTGGGACCTAAGGCGAAGGTGCGCCATACACTCAAACTCGAAGAAACACTGCGGGGAAACCGTCTGTCACCGAACATCTTGTTTCATCAAGTTAGACATGTTTGCGGACCCGAGCGGTGAACTGTGAGGAAAGTGGCATAAATTCGTCTCTGAGTGGAGGGAGGGCACAAGGGAGGGTGCCGGTCAGGATCAGTCTTCGGCTGCCAAGGCCACACACGTCGACGGGCCCCTGGTCGAGGAGGCCTCCGGAATCCTCTCGGGCAGCTGCAGCCGGTCCTGGGAAAACACCTGCTGTGAGCTTCCAGGTTCCATGCCGAGTGAGCCTGCACCGCTTCTGGACCCCAGGCCCGTGGTGTTGTCACACGTTGGAATTGGGTCCGCACGGGGAGACAGCCGTAGCTAGGGTTAGGGTTCGGCCCAGGGACGTCGCCAGGGCCGAAACGACTCGGGTCTCGTGATATTCCCTCCAGGGCTAAAGTGAGGGCCCCTGCGACCCGGCGGCCTAAGTTCAGGGTTAGGGTTCGAGGTAGGCGTAGGTTCGGTGAAGGTTCCCAGTTCCGGGTGGGGATAGGGTTAGGGTTAGGTCCCAGGAGGCTCCAGGCGCCGAACGCACAGCAGGGCAGAAGTCTCCCCGAAGGGCTGAGTGGAGGGCGCAAGGGAGGGTGCCGGTCAGGATCAGTCTTGGGCTGCCAAGGCCACGCACGTCGATGGGCCCCGGTCGAGGAGGCCTCCGGAATCCTCCAGGGCAGCTGCAGCCGGGCCTGGGAGAACCCCTGCTCTGAGCTTCCGGGTTCCATGCCGAGTGAGCCTGCACCGCTTCTGGACCCCAGGCGTGTGGTGGTGTCAGATGTTGGTATTGGGACCCCATGGGGAGAACGCCTTAGGTAGTGTCAGGTGTCATTCAGGGAGGTTGCCAGGGCCGATGCCCCTCCAGTCTCATGATCTCCCTCGAGGGCTGAAGTGAGGGCCCTTCCACAAGGCGGCTCAAGTGCAGCGTTAGGGTTCGAGGCAGGCTTAGGTTTCGGTGGCGGGTCCCGGTTCGGGGTGGGTTTAGGGTTGGGGTTAGGTTCCAGGAGGTTCCAGGCGCCGAACCCACTGCCGGGCAATGTTTCCTCGAAGGGCTGAGTGGAGGGCACAAGGGAGGGTGCCGGTCAGGATCAGACTTTAGCTGCAAACGCCACAAGAGTCGGTGGTTCCCCGGTAAGGCAGGCCACAGGAATCCTCTCGGGCAGCTGCAGCAGGGTTTGCAAACGACCTGCTGACCTTCACTTAGACCTTCACCGACTTGTACGCCACCCGACAGCTTACTTGACAGACCTTCTCCACAAATCGCACTTTGACAGAGTTGAGACTGTGGCGCTTTCACCATAAGCCCTGCATTGATTTTCAAACACTTCGAACCTCGCAAAACGAGTTGGTTGTTGATCGATGGTGTTTCCTTACCCTCCTGCTCCACAGAATCGAGTCTATGGCACTTTCATGTATCCCAAGCACAGTTTTCCAAACACTTGAACCTGAGTGAAACCAGATGTTGATCGAACAGTGGTCTCCTCACGGAGTTGTGTCTATGGCACCTTGCCGAGGCCACTCAAGTGTTTCTAAACACTTCAGACTTTGAGAGACCAGGTATTAGTTGAAAGACGGTTGCCCCACAGTGTTGTTTCACAGGGGGGGGGGCTATTTAGCACCATCCGCTTAGGCCCCTCATGGGTTTTCAAACACTTCCACCTTAGCGTAATGGGCTGTTACCTGAAAGGTGGTTTCCCCCGCAACATATCAGACAGGTGTGTATGTGGCACTTTTGATGTCGCCCCCCGCGTGGGTGTTCACGCACACTAAGTTAGCGCAACCCGACGTTAACTCTTAGATGTTGGCGCCACACAAACGTTTCACAGGGTTGAACGCCGGGCACTTTGGCTGTAGTCCCCGCAGGAGTTTGTCGCCACTTCTAGGGTCGTGAAACAAGACATTAGTTGAAAGGTGTGTTGTTTGCCAGAGTTGACGATGGGGCACTTTATTCATAGGCTTTAGGCATAGGTTTTGGAACACGCCTAGCAACGTGAAACCGTGAACTTCGTTGACAGATGGTTTCCCCACAGCAGTTTTTAGAGTCGGGGATATGTCACTTTCCCCACAGTCCCTAGTGTACGTTATAAAGCCGTTCTAACAGTGGAACAAGTGGTTCATGGAAAGATTTTTATCCCACAACATTGTTTCACAGAGTGGAGTCTATGGCACCTTCCTCTAGGTCCCTCATCAGTTTTTCAGCTTTTCTAAATTTCTGAAATCACATGGTAGCTGAAAGAGGTTTTCCCCTCAGTGTTGTCTCACCGAGTTGAGTAGACGGCACTTTCCTCATAGACCCGGCATAGGGTTTCACGTACTTCGGTTCGTGAAACAAGATAGTCGTTGAAAGACCGTCTCTCCCTCATACTCTTTCACACAATCCAGTATATGCCCCTTTCATCGTAATTCCCCCAAAACGTTTACAGAAACCTCTAACGGTGAAACAAGATGTTAGTTGAAGGATGGTTTCACCACACTGTTGTTTCACAGAGCTGAGTGATGGCGCTTTCCATCTAGTGGCCCGCGTGGGTTACCTAGCAGTTACAAGTGAGCGACATCAAATGGTCGTTGAAAGATGGTTTCACCACAGTGTTGTCTCACAGAGTGGCGATGATGGTGCTTCTCTCATCGTTGCTCGCGTACGTTTTCCAACCCGCCCAAACCGTCCACGTCTGGTTTCGCTAAGATAGAAGTGTTTGAAAAAACCCATGCGGGGTCTATGGGGATAGACAGTACCATATGTTCCACTCTGGGAAACAACACTTTGGGGAAACCGTCTTTCGACTGACACCTGGTTTCACTACGTTAGAAGCGTTGGAAAACGTATGAGGGGCCAACATGGAAAGGCCCCAGACTCAACTCTGGGAAACCAGCCCGTATGGAAACCAGCTTTCCACGAAGCTCTGCTCTCACCCTGATAGAAGTGTCTGAAAACTATGCAGGGTCTGTGCGGAGAGTGCCATACACTCAAGTCAGTGATACAACACGGTGGGGAAACGACATGTCCACGTACACCTGGTTTCACTAATTCAGAGGTGTTTGAAAAGCATGTGGGACCTACGGCGAAGGTGCGCCATACACTCAAGCTCTAAGAAACACTGTGGGGAAACCGTCCGTCACCGAACATCTTGTTTCATCAAGTTAGACATGTTTGCGAACCCGAGCGGTCAACTGTGACGAAAGTGGCATAAATCCGTCTCTGAGTGGAGGGCACAAGGGAGGGTGCCCGTCAGGATCAGTCTTCGGCTGCCAAGGCCACACACGTCGACGGGCCCCTGGTCGAGGAGGCCTCCGGAATCCTCTCGGGCAGCTGCAGCCGGGCCTGGGAGAACACCTGCTGTGAGCTTCCAGGTTCCATGCCGAGTGAGCCTGCACCGCTTCTGGACCCCAGGCCCGAGGTGTTGTCTCACGTTGGAATTGGGTCCGCACGGGGAGACAGCCTTAGCTAGGGTTAGGGCTCGGCCCAGGGACGTCGCCAGGGCCGAAGCGACTCTGGGCTCGTGATCTTCCCTCCAGGGCTAAAGTGAGGGCCCCTGCGACCCGGCGGCCTAAGTTCAGGGTTAGGGTTCGAGGTAGGCGTAGGTTCGGTGAAGGTTCCCAGTTCCGGGTGGGGATAGGGTTAGGGTTAGGTCCCAGGAGGCTCCAGGCGCCGAACGCACAGCAGGGCAGAAGTCTCCCCGAAGGGCTGAGTGGAGGGCGCAAGGGAGGGTGCCGGTCAGGATCAGTCTTGGGCTGCCAAGGCCACGCACGTCGATGGGCCCCGGTCGAGGAGGCCTCCGGAATCCTCCAGGGCAGCTGCAGCCGGGCCTGGGAGAACCCCTGCTCTGAGCTTCCGGGTTCCATGCCGAGTGAGCCTGCACCGCTTCTGGACCCCAGGCCCGTGGTGTTGTCACATGTTGGAATTGGGTCCGCACGGGGAGACAGCCTTAGCTAGGGTTAGGTGTCATCCCAGGGACGTCGCCAGGGCCGAAGCGACTCTGGTCTCGTGATATTCCCTCGAGGGCTGCAGTGAGGGCCCTTCCGACAAGGCGGCTCAAGTGCAGGGTTAGGGTTCGAGGCAGGCTTAGGTTTCGGTGGCGGGTCCCGGTTCGGGGTGGGTTTAGGGTTAGGGTTAGGTTCCAAGAGGTTCCAGGCGCCGAACCCACTGCCGGGCAATGTTTCCTCGAAGGGCTGAGTGGAGGGCACAAGGGAGGGTGCCGGTCAGGATCAGACTTTGGCTGCAAACGCCACAAGAGTCGGTGGTTCCCCGGTAAGGCAGGCCACAGGAATCCTCTCGGGCAGCTGCAGCAGGGTTTGCACACGACCTGCTGACCTTCACTTAGACCTTCACCGACTTGTACGCCACCCGACAGCTTACTTGACAGACCTTCTCCACAAATCGCACTTTGACAGAGTTGAGACTGTGGCGCTTTCACCATAAGCCCTGCATTGATTTTCAAACACTTCGAACCTCGCAAAACGAGATGGTTGTTGATCGATGGTGTTTCCTTACCCTGCTGCTCCACAGAATCGAGTCTATGGCACTTTCATGTATCCCAAGCACAGTTTTCCAAACACTTGAACCTGAGTGAAACCAGATGTTGATCGAACAGTGGTCTCCTCACGGAGTTGTGTCTATGGCACCTTGCCGAGGCCACTCAAGTGTTTCTAAACACTTCAGACTTTGAGAGACCAGGTATTAGTTGAAAGACGGTTGCCCCACAGTGTTGTTTCACAGGGGGGGGGCTATTTAGCACCATCCGCTTAGGCCCCTCATGGGTTTTCAAACACTTCCACCTTAGCGTAATGGGCTGTTACCTGAAAGGTGGTTTCCCCCGCAACATATCAGACAGGTGTGTATGTGGCACTTTTGATGTCGCCCCCCGCGTGGGTGTTCACGCACACTAAGTTAGCGCAACCCGACGTTAACTCTTAGATGTTGGCGCCACACAAACGTTTCACAGGGTTGAACGCCGGGCACTTTGGCTGTAGTCCCCGCAGGAGTTTGTCGCCACTTCTAGGGTCGTGAAACAAGACATTAGTTGAAAGGTGTGTTGTTTGCCAGAGTTGACGATGGGGCACTTTATTCATAGGCTTTAGGCATAGGTTTTGGAACACGCCTAGCAACGTGAAACCGTGAACTTCGTTGACAGATGGTTTCCCCACAGCAGTTTTTAGAGTCGGGGATATGTCACTTTCCCCACAGTCCCTAGTGTACGTTATAAAGCCGTTCTAACAGTGGAACAAGTGGTTCATGGAAAGATTTTTATCCCACAACATTGTTTCACAGAGTGGAGTCTATGGCACCTTCCTCTAGGTCCCTCATCAGTTTTTCAGCTTTTCTAAATTTCTGAAATCACATGGTAGCTGAAAGAGGTTTTCCCCTCAGTGTTGTCTCACCGAGTTGAGTAGACGGCACTTTCCTCATAGACCCGGCATAGGGTTTCACGTACTTCGGTTCGTGAAACAAGATAGTCGTTGAAAGACCGTCTCTCCCTCATACTCTTTCACACAATCCAGTATATGCCCCTTTCATCGTAATTCCCCCAAAACGTTTACAGAAACTTCTAACGGTGAAACAAGATGTTAGTTGAAGGATGGTTTCACCACACTGTTGTTTCACAGAGCTGGGTGATGGCGCTTTCCATCTAGTGGCCCGCGTGGGTTATCTAGCAGTTGCAAGTTAGTGACATCAAATGGTCGTGGAAAGATGGTTTCACCGCAGTGTTGTCTCACAGAGTGGCGATGATGGTGCTTCTCTCATCGTTGCTCGCGTATATTTTCCATCCCGTCCAAACCGTCCACATCTGGTTTCGCTACGATAGAAGTGTTTGAAAAAACCCATGCGGGGTCTACGGGGGAGAGGCAGTACCATATGTTCCACTCTGGGAAACAACACTTTGGGGAAACCGTCTTTCGACTGACACCTGGTGTCACTACGTTAGAAGCGTTGGAAAACGTATGAGGGGCCTACATGGAAAGGCCCCAGACTCAACTCTGGGAAACCAGCCCGTATGGAAACCAGCTTTCCACCAAGCTCTGCTCTCACCCTGATAGACGTGTCTGAAAACTATGCAGGGTCTGTGCGGAGAGTGCCATACACTCAAGTCAGTGATACAACACGGTGGGGAAACGACATTTCGACGTACACCGGGTTTCACTAATTCAGAGGTGTTTGAAAAGCATGTGGGACCTAAGGCGAAGGTGCGCCATACACTCAAACTCGAAGAAACACTGCGGGGAAACCGTCTGTCACCGAACATCTTGTTTCATCAAGTTAGACATGTTTGCGGACCCGAGCGGTGAACTGTGAGGAAAGTGGCATAAATTCGTCTCTGAGTGGAGGGAGGGCACAAGGGAGGGTGCCGGTCAGGATCAGTCTTCGGCTGCCAAGGCCACACACGTCGACGGGCCCCTGGTCGAGGAGGCCTCCGGAATCCTCTCGGGCAGCTGCAGCCGGTCCTGGGAAAACACCTGCTGTGAGCTTCCAGGTTCCATGCCGAGTGAGCCTGCACCGCTTCTGGACCCCAGGCCCGTGGTGTTGTCACACGTTGGAATTGGGTCCGCACGGGGAGACAGCCGTAGCTAGGGTTAGGGTTCGGCCCAGGGACGTCGCCAGGGCCGAAACGACTCGGGTCTCGTGATATTCCCTCCAGGGCTAAAGTGAGGGCCCCTGCGACCCGGCGGCCTAAGTTCAGGGTTAGGGTTCGAGGTAGGCGTAGGTTCGGTGAAGGTTCCCAGTTCCGGGTGGGGATAGGGTTAGGGTTAGGTCCCAGGAGGCTCCAGGCGCCGAACGCACAGCAGGGCAGAAGTCTCCCCGAAGGGCTGAGTGGAGGGCGCAAGGGAGGGTGCCGGTCAGGATCAGTCTTGGGCTGCCAAGGCCACGCACGTCGATGGGCCCCGGTCGAGGAGGCCTCCGGAATCCTCCAGGGCAGCTGCAGCCGGGCCTGGGAGAACCCCTGCTCTGAGCTTCCGGGTTCCATGCCGAGTGAGCCTGCACCGCTTCTGGACCCCAGGCGTGTGGTGGTGTCAGATGTTGGTATTGGGACCCCATGGGGAGAACGCCTTAGGTAGTGTCAGGTGTCATTCAGGGAGGTTGCCAGGGCCGATGCCCCTCCAGTCTCATGATCTCCCTCGAGGGCTGAAGTGAGGGCCCTTCCACAAGGCGGCTCAAGTGCAGCGTTAGGGTTCGAGGCAGGCTTAGGTTTCGGTGGCGGGTCCCGGTTCGGGGTGGGTTTAGGGTTGGGGTTAGGTTCCAGGAGGTTCCAGGCGCCGAACCCACTGCCGGGCAATGTTTCCTCGAAGGGCTGAGTGGAGGGCACAAGGGAGGGTGCCGGTCAGGATCAGACTTTAGCTGCAAACGCCACAAGAGTCGGTGGTTCCCCGGTAAGGCAGGCCACAGGAATCCTCTCGGGCAGCTGCAGCAGGGTTTGCAAACGACCTGCTGACCTTCACTTAGACCTTCACCGACTTGTACGCCACCCGACAGCTTACTTGACAGACCTTCTCCACAAATCGCACTTTGACAGAGTTGAGACTGTGGCGCTTTCACCATAAGCCCTGCATTGATTTTCAAACACTTCGAACCTCGCAAAACGAGTTGGTTGTTGATCGATGGTGTTTCCTTACCCTCCTGCTCCACAGAATCGAGTCTATGGCACTTTCATGTATCCCAAGCACAGTTTTCCAAACACTTGAACCTGAGTGAAACCAGATGTTGATCGAACAGTGGTCTCCTCACGGAGTTGTGTCTATGGCACCTTGCCGAGGCCACTCAAGTGTTTCTAAACACTTCAGACTTTGAGAGACCAGGTATTAGTTGAAAGACGGTTGCCCCACAGTGTTGTTTCACAGGGGGGGGGGCTATTTAGCACCATCCGCTTAGGCCCCTCATGGGTTTTCAAACACTTCCACCTTAGCGTAATGGGCTGTTACCTGAAAGGTGGTTTCCCCCGCAACATATCAGACAGGTGTGTATGTGGCACTTTTGATGTCGCCCCCCGCGTGGGTGTTCACGCACACTAAGTTAGCGCAACCCGACGTTAACTCTTAGATGTTGGCGCCACACAAACGTTTCACAGGGTTGAACGCCGGGCACTTTGGCTGTAGTCCCCGCAGGAGTTTGTCGCCACTTCTAGGGTCGTGAAACAAGACATTAGTTGAAAGGTGTGTTGTTTGCCAGAGTTGACGATGGGGCACTTTATTCATAGGCTTTAGGCATAGGTTTTGGAACACGCCTAGCAACGTGAAACCGTGAACTTCGTTGACAGATGGTTTCCCCACAGCAGTTTTTAGAGTCGGGGATATGTCACTTTCCCCACAGTCCCTAGTGTACGTTATAAAGCCGTTCTAACAGTGGAACAAGTGGTTCATGGAAAGATTTTTATCCCACAACATTGTTTCACAGAGTGGAGTCTATGGCACCTTCCTCTAGGTCCCTCATCAGTTTTTCAGCTTTTCTAAATTTCTGAAATCACATGGTAGCTGAAAGAGGTTTTCCCCTCAGTGTTGTCTCACCGAGTTGAGTAGACGGCACTTTCCTCATAGACCCGGCATAGGGTTTCACGTACTTCGGTTCGTGAAACAAGATAGTCGTTGAAAGACCGTCTCTCCCTCATACTCTTTCACACAATCCAGTATATGCCCCTTTCATCGTAATTCCCCCAAAACGTTTACAGAAACCTCTAACGGTGAAACAAGATGTTAGTTGAAGGATGGTTTCACCACACTGTTGTTTCACAGAGCTGAGTGATGGCGCTTTCCATCTAGTGGCCCGCGTGGGTTACCTAGCAGTTACAAGTGAGCGACATCAAATGGTCGTTGAAAGATGGTTTCACCACAGTGTTGTCTCACAGAGTGGCGATGATGGTGCTTCTCTCATCGTTGCTCGCGTACGTTTTCCAACCCGCCCAAACCGTCCACGTCTGGTTTCGCTAAGATAGAAGTGTTTGAAAAAACCCATGCGGGGTCTATGGGGATAGACAGTACCATATGTTCCACTCTGGGAAACAACACTTTGGGGAAACCGTCTTTCGACTGACACCTGGTTTCACTACGTTAGAAGCGTTGGAAAACGTATGAGGGGCCAACATGGAAAGGCCCCAGACTCAACTCTGGGAAACCAGCCCGTATGGAAACCAGCTTTCCACGAAGCTCTGCTCTCACCCTGATAGAAGTGTCTGAAAACTATGCAGGGTCTGTGCGGAGAGTGCCATACACTCAAGTCAGTGATACAACACGGTGGGGAAACGACATGTCCACGTACACCTGGTTTCACTAATTCAGAGGTGTTTGAAAAGCATGTGGGACCTACGGCGAAGGTGCGCCATACACTCAAGCTCTAAGAAACACTGTGGGGAAACCGTCCGTCACCGAACATCTTGTTTCATCAAGTTAGACATGTTTGCGAACCCGAGCGGTCAACTGTGACGAAAGTGGCATAAATCCGTCTCTGAGTGGAGGGCACAAGGGAGGGTGCCCGTCAGGATCAGTCTTCGGCTGCCAAGGCCACACACGTCGACGGGCCCCTGGTCGAGGAGGCCTCCGGAATCCTCTCGGGCAGCTGCAGCCGGGCCTGGGAGAACACCTGCTGTGAGCTTCCAGGTTCCATGCCGAGTGAGCCTGCACCGCTTCTGGACCCCAGGCCCGAGGTGTTGTCTCACGTTGGAATTGGGTCCGCACGGGGAGACAGCCTTAGCTAGGGTTAGGGCTCGGCCCAGGGACGTCGCCAGGGCCGAAGCGACTCTGGGCTCGTGATCTCCCTCCAGGGCTAAAGTGAGGGCCCCTGCGACCCGGCGGCCTAAGTTCAGGGTTAGGGTTCGAGGTAGGCGTAGGTTCGGTGAAGGTTCCCAGTTCCGGGTGGGGATAGGGTTAGGGTTAGGTCCCAGGAGGCTCCAGGCGCCGAACGCACAGCAGGGCAGAAGTCTCCCCGAAGGGCTGAGTGGAGGGCGCAAGGGAGGGTGCCGGTCAGGATCAGTCTTGGGCTGCCAAGGCCACGCACGTCGATGGGCCCCGGTCGAGGAGGCCTCCGGAATCCTCCAGGGCAGCTGCAGCCGGGCCTGGGAGAACCCCTGCTCTGAGCTTCCGGGTTCCATGCCGAGTGAGCCTGCACCGCTTCTGGACCCCAGGCCCGTGGTGTTGTCACACGTTGGAATTGGGTCCGCACGGGGAGACAGCCGTAGCTAGGGTTAGGGTTCGGCCCAGGGACGTCGCCAGGGCCGAAGCGACTCTGGTCTCGTGATATTCCCTCGAGGGCTGCAGTGAGGGCCCATGCGACAAGGCGGCTCAAGTGCAGGGTTAGGGTTCGAGGCAGGCTTAGGTTTCGGTGGCGGGTCCCGGTTCGGGGTGGGTTTAGGGTTAGGGTTAGGTCCCAAGAGGTTCCAGGCGCCGAACCCACCGCCGGGCAATGTCTCCTCGAAGGGCTGAGTGGAGGGCACAAGGGAGGGTGCCGGTCAGGATCAGACTTTGGCTGCAAACGCCACAAGAGTCGATGGTTCCCCGGTAAGGCAGGCCACAGGAATCCTCTCGGGCAGCTGCAGCAGGGTTTGCACACGACCTGCTGACCTTCACTTAGACCTTCACCGACTTGTACGCCACCCGACAGCTTACTTGACAGACCTTCTCCACAAATCGCACTTTGACAGAGTTGAGACTGTGGCGCTTTCACCATAAGCCCTGCATTGATTTTCAAACACTTCGAACCTCGCAAGACGAGATGGTTGTTGATCGATGGTGTTTCCTTACCCTGCTGCTCCACAGAATCGAGTCTATGGCACTTTCATGTATCCCAAGCACAGTTTTCCAAACACTTGAACCTGAGTGAAACCAGATGTTGATCGAACAGTGGTCTCCTCACGGAGTTGTGTCTATGGCACCTTGCCGAGGCCACTCAAGTGTTTCTAAACACTTCAGACTTTGAGAGACCAGGTATTAGTTGAAAGACGGTTGCCCCACAGTGTTGTTTCACAGGGGGGGGGCTATTTAGCACCATCCGCTTAGGCCCCTCATGGGTTTTCAAACACTTCCACCTTAGCGTAATGGGCTGTTACCTGAAAGGTGGTTTCCCCCGCAACATATCAGACAGGTGTGTATGTGGCACTTTTGATGTCGCCCCCCGCGTGGGTGTTCACGCACACTAAGTTAGCGCAACCCGACGTTAACTCTTAGATGTTGGCGCCACACAAACGTTTCACAGGGTTGAACGCCGGGCACTTTGGCTGTAGTCCCCGCAGGAGTTTGTCGCCACTTCTAGGGTCGTGAAACAAGACATTAGTTGAAAGGTGTGTTGTTTGCCAGAGTTGACGATGGGGCACTTTATTCATAGGCTTTAGGCATAGGTTTTGGAACACGCCTAGCAACGTGAAACCGTGAACTTCGTTGACAGATGGTTTCCCCACAGCAGTTTTTAGAGTCGGGGATATGTCACTTTCCCCACAGTCCCTAGTGTACGTTATAAAGCCGTTCTAACAGTGGAACAAGTGGTTCATGGAAAGATTTTTATCCCACAACATTGTTTCACAGAGTGGAGTCTATGGCACCTTCCTCTAGGTCCCTCATCAGTTTTTCAGCTTTTCTAAATTTCTGAAATCACATGGTAGCTGAAAGAGGTTTTCCCCTCAGTGTTGTCTCACCGAGTTGAGTAGACGGCACTTTCCTCATAGACCCGGCATAGGGTTTCACGTACTTCGGTTCGTGAAACAAGATAGTCGTTGAAAGACCGTCTCTCCCTCATACTCTTTCACACAATCCAGTATATGCCCCTTTCATCGTAATTCCCCCAAAACGTTTACAGAAACTTCTAACGGTGAAACAAGATGTTAGTTGAAGGATGGTTTCACCACACTGTTGTTTCACAGAGCTGGGTGATGGCGCTTTCCATCTAGTGGCCCGCGTGGGTTATCTAGCAGTTGCAAGTTAGTGACATCAAATGGTCGTGGAAAGATGGTTTCACCGCAGTGTTGTCTCACAGAGTGGCGATGATGGTGCTTCTCTCATCGTTGCTCGCGTATATTTTCCATCCCGTCCAAACCGTCCACATCTGGTTTCGCTACGATAGAAGTGTTTGAAAAAACCCATGCGGGGTCTACGGGGGAGAGGCAGTACCATATGTTCCACTCTGGGAAACAACACTTTGGGGAAACCGTCTTTCGACTGACACCTGGTGTCACTACGTTAGAAGCGTTGGAAAACGTATGAGGGGCCTACATGGAAAGGCCCCAGACTCAACTCTGGGAAACCAGCCCGTATGGAAACCAGCTTTCCACCAAGCTCTGCTCTCACCCTGATAGACGTGTCTGAAAACTATGCAGGGTCTGTGCGGAGAGTGCCATACACTCAAGTCAGTGATACAACACGGTGGGGAAACGACATTTCGACGTACACCGGGTTTCACTAATTCAGAGGTGTTTGAAAAGCATGTGGGACCTAAGGCGAAGGTGCGCCATACACTCAAACTCGAAGAAACACTGCGGGGAAACCGTCTGTCACCGAACATCTTGTTTCATCAAGTTAGACATGTTTGCGGACCCGAGCGGTGAACTGTGAGGAAAGTGGCATAAATTCGTCTCTGAGTGGAGGGAGGGCACAAGGGAGGGTGCCGGTCAGGATCAGTCTTCGGCTGCCAAGGCCACACACGTCGACGGGCCCCTGGTCGAGGAGGCCTCCGGAATCCTCTCGGGCAGCTGCAGCCGGTCCTGGGAAAACACCTGCTGTGAGCTTCCAGGTTCCATGCCGAGTGAGCCTGCACCGCTTCTGGACCCCAGGCCCGTGGTGTTGTCACACGTTGGAATTGGGTCCGCACGGGGAGACAGCCGTAGCTAGGGTTAGGGTTCGGCCCAGGGACGTCGCCAGGGCCGAAACGACTCGGGTCTCGTGATATTCCCTCCAGGGCTAAAGTGAGGGCCCCTGCGACCCGGCGGCCTAAGTTCAGGGTTAGGGTTCGAGGTAGGCGTAGGTTCGGTGAAGGTTCCCAGTTCCGGGTGGGGATAGGGTTAGGGTTAGGTCCCAGGAGGCTCCAGGCGCCGAACGCACAGCAGGGCAGAAGTCTCCCCGAAGGGCTGAGTGGAGGGCGCAAGGGAGGGTGCCGGTCAGGATCAGTCTTGGGCTGCCAAGGCCACGCACGTCGATGGGCCCCGGTCGAGGAGGCCTCCGGAATCCTCCAGGGCAGCTGCAGCCGGGCCTGGGAGAACCCCTGCTCTGAGCTTCCGGGTTCCATGCCGAGTGAGCCTGCACCGCTTCTGGACCCCAGGCGTGTGGTGGTGTCAGATGTTGGTATTGGGACCCCATGGGGAGAACGCCTTAGGTAGTGTCAGGTGTCATTCAGGGAGGTTGCCAGGGCCGATGCCCCTCCAGTCTCATGATCTCCCTCGAGGGCTGAAGTGAGGGCCCTTCCACAAGGCGGCTCAAGTGCAGCGTTAGGGTTCGAGGCAGGCTTAGGTTTCGGTGGCGGGTCCCGGTTCGGGGTGGGTTTAGGGTTGGGGTTAGGTTCCAGGAGGTTCCAGGCGCCGAACCCACTGCCGGGCAATGTTTCCTCGAAGGGCTGAGTGGAGGGCACAAGGGAGGGTGCCGGTCAGGATCAGACTTTAGCTGCAAACGCCACAAGAGTCGGTGGTTCCCCGGTAAGGCAGGCCACAGGAATCCTCTCGGGCAGCTGCAGCAGGGTTTGCAAACGACCTGCTGACCTTCACTTAGACCTTCACCGACTTGTACGCCACCCGACAGCTTACTTGACAGACCTTCTCCACAAATCGCACTTTGACAGAGTTGAGACTGTGGCGCTTTCACCATAAGCCCTGCATTGATTTTCAAACACTTCGAACCTCGCAAAACGAGTTGGTTGTTGATCGATGGTGTTTCCTTACCCTCCTGCTCCACAGAATCGAGTCTATGGCACTTTCATGTATCCCAAGCACAGTTTTCCAAACACTTGAACCTGAGTGAAACCAGATGTTGATCGAACAGTGGTCTCCTCACGGAGTTGTGTCTATGGCACCTTGCCGAGGCCACTCAAGTGTTTCTAAACACTTCAGACTTTGAGAGACCAGGTATTAGTTGAAAGACGGTTGCCCCACAGTGTTGTTTCACAGGGGGGGGGGCTATTTAGCACCATCCGCTTAGGCCCCTCATGGGTTTTCAAACACTTCCACCTTAGCGTAATGGGCTGTTACCTGAAAGGTGGTTTCCCCCGCAACATATCAGACAGGTGTGTATGTGGCACTTTTGATGTCGCCCCCCGCGTGGGTGTTCACGCACACTAAGTTAGCGCAACCCGACGTTAACTCTTAGATGTTGGCGCCACACAAACGTTTCACAGGGTTGAACGCCGGGCACTTTGGCTGTAGTCCCCGCAGGAGTTTGTCGCCACTTCTAGGGTCGTGAAACAAGACATTAGTTGAAAGGTGTGTTGTTTGCCAGAGTTGACGATGGGGCACTTTATTCATAGGCTTTAGGCATAGGTTTTGGAACACGCCTAGCAACGTGAAACCGTGAACTTCGTTGACAGATGGTTTCCCCACAGCAGTTTTTAGAGTCGGGGATATGTCACTTTCCCCACAGTCCCTAGTGTACGTTATAAAGCCGTTCTAACAGTGGAACAAGTGGTTCATGGAAAGATTTTTATCCCACAACATTGTTTCACAGAGTGGAGTCTATGGCACCTTCCTCTAGGTCCCTCATCAGTTTTTCAGCTTTTCTAAATTTCTGAAATCACATGGTAGCTGAAAGAGGTTTTCCCCTCAGTGTTGTCTCACCGAGTTGAGTAGACGGCACTTTCCTCATAGACCCGGCATAGGGTTTCACGTACTTCGGTTCGTGAAACAAGATAGTCGTTGAAAGACCGTCTCTCCCTCATACTCTTTCACACAATCCAGTATATGCCCCTTTCATCGTAATTCCCCCAAAACGTTTACAGAAACCTCTAACGGTGAAACAAGATGTTAGTTGAAGGATGGTTTCACCACACTGTTGTTTCACAGAGCTGAGTGATGGCGCTTTCCATCTAGTGGCCCGCGTGGGTTACCTAGCAGTTACAAGTGAGCGACATCAAATGGTCGTTGAAAGATGGTTTCACCACAGTGTTGTCTCACAGAGTGGCGATGATGGTGCTTCTCTCATCGTTGCTCGCGTACGTTTTCCAACCCGCCCAAACCGTCCACGTCTGGTTTCGCTAAGATAGAAGTGTTTGAAAAAACCCATGCGGGGTCTATGGGGATAGACAGTACCATATGTTCCACTCTGGGAAACAACACTTTGGGGAAACCGTCTTTCGACTGACACCTGGTTTCACTACGTTAGAAGCGTTGGAAAACGTATGAGGGGCCAACATGGAAAGGCCCCAGACTCAACTCTGGGAAACCAGCCCGTATGGAAACCAGCTTTCCACGAAGCTCTGCTCTCACCCTGATAGAAGTGTCTGAAAACTATGCAGGGTCTGTGCGGAGAGTGCCATACACTCAAGTCAGTGATACAACACGGTGGGGAAACGACATGTCCACGTACACCTGGTTTCACTAATTCAGAGGTGTTTGAAAAGCATGTGGGACCTACGGCGAAGGTGCGCCATACACTCAAGCTCTAAGAAACACTGTGGGGAAACCGTCCGTCACCGAACATCTTGTTTCATCAAGTTAGACATGTTTGCGAACCCGAGCGGTCAACTGTGAGGAAAGTGGCATAAATCCGTCTCTGAGTGGAGGGCACAAGGGAGGGTGCCCGTCAGGATCAGTCTTCGGCTGCCAAGGCCACACACGTCGACGGGCCCCTGGTCGAGGAGGCCTCCGGAATCCTCTCGGGCAGCTGCAGCCGGGCCTGGGAAAACACCTGCTGTGAGCTTCCAGGTTCCATGCCGAGTGAGCCTGCACCGCTTCTGGACCCCAGGCCCGAGGTGTTGTCTCACGTTGGAATTGGGTCCGCACGGGGAGACAGCCTTAGCTAGGGTTAGGGCTCGGCCCAGGGACGTCGCCAGGGCCGAAGCGACTCTGGGCTCGTGATCTCCCTCCAGGGCTAAAGTGAGGGCCCCTGCGACCCGGCGGCCTAAGTTCAGGGTTAGGGTTCGAGGTAGGCGTAGGTTCGGTGAAGGTTCCCAGTTCCGGGTGGGGATAGGGTTAGGGTTAGGTCCCAGGAGGCTCCAGGCGCCGAACGCACAGCAGGGCAGAAGTCTCCCCGAAGGGCTGAGTGGAGGGCGCAAGGGAGGGTGCCGGTCAGGATCAGTCTTGGGCTGCCAAGGCCACGCACGTCGATGGGCCCCGGTCGAGGAGGCCTCCGGAATCCTCCAGGGCAGCTGCAGCCGGGCCTGGGAGAACCCCTGCTCTGAGCTTCCGGGTTCCATGCCGAGTGAGCCTGCACCGCTTCTGGACCCCAGGCGTGTGGTGTTGTCACACGTTGGAATTGGGTCCGCACGGGGAGACAGCCGTAGCTAGGGTTAGGGTTCGGCCCAGGGACGTCGCCAGGGCCGAAGCGACTCTGGTCTCGTGATATTCCCTCGAGGGCTGCAGTGAGGGCCCATGCGACAAGGCGGCTCAAGTGCAGGGTTAGGGTTCGAGGCAGGCTTAGGTTTCGGTGGCGGGTCCCGGTTCGGGGTGGGTTTAGGGTTAGGGTTAGGTCCCAAGAGGTTCCAGGCGCCGAACCCACCGCCGGGCAATGTCTCCTCGAAGGGCTGAGTGGAGGGCACAAGGGAGGGTGCCGGTCAGGATCAGACTTTGGCTGCAAACGCCACAAGAGTCGATGGTTCCCCGGTAAGGCAGGCCACAGGAATCCTCTCGGGCAGCTGCAGCAGGGTTTGCACACGACCTGCTGACCTTCACTTAGACCTTCACCGACTTGTACGCCACCCGACAGCTTACTTGACAGACCTTCTCCACAAATCGCACTTTGACAGAGTTGAGACTGTGGCGCTTTCACCATAAGCCCTGCATTGATTTTCAAACACTTCGAACCTCGCAAGACGAGATGGTTGTTGATCGATGGTGTTTCCTTACCCTGCTGCTCCACAGAATCGAGTCTATGGCACTTTCATGTATCCCAAGCACAGTTTTCCAAACACTTGAACCTGAGTGAAACCAGATGTTGATCGAACAGTGGTCTCCTCACGGAGTTGTGTCTATGGCACCTTGCCGAGGCCACTCAAGTGTTTCTAAACACTTCAGACTTTGAGAGACCAGGTATTAGTTGAAAGACGGTTGCCCCACAGTGTTGTTTCACAGGGGGGGGGCTATTTAGCACCATCCGCTTAGGCCCCTCATGGGTTTTCAAACACTTCCACCTTAGCGTAATGGGCTGTTACCTGAAAGGTGGTTTCCCCCGCAACATATCAGACAGGTGTGTATGTGGCACTTTTGATGTCGCCCCCCGCGTGGGTGTTCACGCACACTAAGTTAGCGCAACCCGACGTTAACTCTTAGATGTTGGCGCCACACAAACGTTTCACAGGGTTGAACGCCGGGCACTTTGGCTGTAGTCCCCGCAGGAGTTTGTCGCCACTTCTAGGGTCGTGAAACAAGACATTAGTTGAAAGGTGTGTTGTTTGCCAGAGTTGACGATGGGGCACTTTATTCATAGGCTTTAGGCATAGGTTTTGGAACACGCCTAGCAACGTGAAACCGTGAACTTCGTTGACAGATGGTTTCCCCACAGCAGTTTTTAGAGTCGGGGATATGTCACTTTCCCCACAGTCCCTAGTGTACGTTATAAAGCCGTTCTAACAGTGGAACAAGTGGTTCATGGAAAGATTTTTATCCCACAACATTGTTTCACAGAGTGGAGTCTATGGCACCTTCCTCTAGGTCCCTCATCAGTTTTTCAGCTTTTCTAAATTTCTGAAATCACATGGTAGCTGAAAGAGGTTTTCCCCTCAGTGTTGTCTCACCGAGTTGAGTAGACGGCACTTTCCTCATAGACCCGGCATAGGGTTTCACGTACTTCGGTTCGTGAAACAAGATAGTCGTTGAAAGACCGTCTCTCCCTCATACTCTTTCACACAATCCAGTATATGCCCCTTTCATCGTAATTCCCCCAAAACGTTTACAGAAACTTCTAACGGTGAAACAAGATGTTAGTTGAAGGATGGTTTCACCACACTGTTGTTTCACAGAGCTGGGTGATGGCGCTTTCCATCTAGTGGCCCGCGTGGGTTATCTAGCAGTTGCAAGTTAGTGACATCAAATGGTCGTGGAAAGATGGTTTCACCGCAGTGTTGTCTCACAGAGTGGCGATGATGGTGCTTCTCTCATCGTTGCTCGCGTATATTTTCCATCCCGTCCAAACCGTCCACATCTGGTTTCGCTACGATAGAAGTGTTTGAAAAAACCCATGCGGGGTCTACGGGGGAGAGGCAGTACCATATGTTCCACTCTGGGAAACAACACTTTGGGGAAACCGTCTTTCGACTGACACCTGGTGTCACTACGTTAGAAGCGTTGGAAAACGTATGAGGGGCCTACATGGAAAGGCCCCAGACTCAACTCTGGGAAACCAGCCCGTATGGAAACCAGCTTTCCACCAAGCTCTGCTCTCACCCTGATAGACGTGTCTGAAAACTATGCAGGGTCTGTGCGGAGAGTGCCATACACTCAAGTCAGTGATACAACACGGTGGGGAAACGACATTTCGACGTACACCGGGTTTCACTAATTCAGAGGTGTTTGAAAAGCATGTGGGACCTAAGGCGAAGGTGCGCCATACACTCAAACTCGAAGAAACACTGCGGGGAAACCGTCTGTCACCGAACATCTTGTTTCATCAAGTTAGACATGTTTGCGGACCCGAGCGGTGAACTGTGAGGAAAGTGGCATAAATTCGTCTCTGAGTGGAGGGAGGGCACAAGGGAGGGTGCCGGTCAGGATCAGTCTTCGGCTGCCAAGGCCACACACGTCGACGGGCCCCTGGTCGAGGAGGCCTCCGGAATCCTCTCGGGCAGCTGCAGCCGGTCCTGGGAAAACACCTGCTGTGAGCTTCCAGGTTCCATGCCGAGTGAGCCTGCACCGCTTCTGGACCCCAGGCCCGTGGTGTTGTCACACGTTGGAATTGGGTCCGCACGGGGAGACAGCCGTAGCTAGGGTTAGGGTTCGGCCCAGGGACGTCGCCAGGGCCGAAACGACTCGGGTCTCGTGATATTCCCTCCAGGGCTAAAGTGAGGGCCCCTGCGACCCGGCGGCCTAAGTTCAGGGTTAGGGTTCGAGGTAGGCGTAGGTTCGGTGAAGGTTCCCAGTTCCGGGTGGGGATAGGGTTAGGGTTAGGTCCCAGGAGGCTCCAGGCGCCGAACGCACAGCAGGGCAGAAGTCTCCCCGAAGGGCTGAGTGGAGGGCGCAAGGGAGGGTGCCGGTCAGGATCAGTCTTGGGCTGCCAAGGCCACGCACGTCGATGGGCCCCGGTCGAGGAGGCCTCCGGAATCCTCCAGGGCAGCTGCAGCCGGGCCTGGGAGAACCCCTGCTCTGAGCTTCCGGGTTCCATGCCGAGTGAGCCTGCACCGCTTCTGGACCCCAGGCGTGTGGTGGTGTCAGATGTTGGTATTGGGACCCCATGGGGAGAACGCCTTAGGTAGTGTCAGGTGTCATTCAGGGAGGTTGCCAGGGCCGATGCCCCTCCAGTCTCATGATCTCCCTCGAGGGCTGAAGTGAGGGCCCTTCCACAAGGCGGCTCAAGTGCAGCGTTAGGGTTCGAGGCAGGCTTAGGTTTCGGTGGCGGGTCCCGGTTCGGGGTGGGTTTAGGGTTGGGGTTAGGTTCCAGGAGGTTCCAGGCGCCGAACCCACTGCCGGGCAATGTTTCCTCGAAGGGCTGAGTGGAGGGCACAAGGGAGGGTGCCGGTCAGGATCAGACTTTAGCTGCAAACGCCACAAGAGTCGGTGGTTCCCCGGTAAGGCAGGCCACAGGAATCCTCTCGGGCAGCTGCAGCAGGGTTTGCAAACGACCTGCTGACCTTCACTTAGACCTTCACCGACTTGTACGCCACCCGACAGCTTACTTGACAGACCTTCTCCACAAATCGCACTTTGACAGAGTTGAGACTGTGGCGCTTTCACCATAAGCCCTGCATTGATTTTCAAACACTTCGAACCTCGCAAAACGAGTTGGTTGTTGATCGATGGTGTTTCCTTACCCTCCTGCTCCACAGAATCGAGTCTATGGCACTTTCATGTATCCCAAGCACAGTTTTCCAAACACTTGAACCTGAGTGAAACCAGATGTTGATCGAACAGTGGTCTCCTCACGGAGTTGTGTCTATGGCACCTTGCCGAGGCCACTCAAGTGTTTCTAAACACTTCAGACTTTGAGAGACCAGGTATTAGTTGAAAGACGGTTGCCCCACAGTGTTGTTTCACAGGGGGGGGGGCTATTTAGCACCATCCGCTTAGGCCCCTCATGGGTTTTCAAACACTTCCACCTTAGCGTAATGGGCTGTTACCTGAAAGGTGGTTTCCCCCGCAACATATCAGACAGGTGTGTATGTGGCACTTTTGATGTCGCCCCCCGCGTGGGTGTTCACGCACACTAAGTTAGCGCAACCCGACGTTAACTCTTAGATGTTGGCGCCACACAAACGTTTCACAGGGTTGAACGCCGGGCACTTTGGCTGTAGTCCCCGCAGGAGTTTGTCGCCACTTCTAGGGTCGTGAAACAAGACATTAGTTGAAAGGTGTGTTGTTTGCCAGAGTTGACGATGGGGCACTTTATTCATAGGCTTTAGGCATAGGTTTTGGAACACGCCTAGCAACGTGAAACCGTGAACTTCGTTGACAGATGGTTTCCCCACAGCAGTTTTTAGAGTCGGGGATATGTCACTTTCCCCACAGTCCCTAGTGTACGTTATAAAGCCGTTCTAACAGTGGAACAAGTGGTTCATGGAAAGATTTTTATCCCACAACATTGTTTCACAGAGTGGAGTCTATGGCACCTTCCTCTAGGTCCCTCATCAGTTTTTCAGCTTTTCTAAATTTCTGAAATCACATGGTAGCTGAAAGAGGTTTTCCCCTCAGTGTTGTCTCACCGAGTTGAGTAGACGGCACTTTCCTCATAGACCCGGCATAGGGTTTCACGTACTTCGGTTCGTGAAACAAGATAGTCGTTGAAAGACCGTCTCTCCCTCATACTCTTTCACACAATCCAGTATATGCCCCTTTCATCGTAATTCCCCCAAAACGTTTACAGAAACCTCTAACGGTGAAACAAGATGTTAGTTGAAGGATGGTTTCACCACACTGTTGTTTCACAGAGCTGAGTGATGGCGCTTTCCATCTAGTGGCCCGCGTGGGTTACCTAGCAGTTACAAGTGAGCGACATCAAATGGTCGTTGAAAGATGGTTTCACCACAGTGTTGTCTCACAGAGTGGCGATGATGGTGCTTCTCTCATCGTTGCTCGCGTACGTTTTCCAACCCGCCCAAACCGTCCACGTCTGGTTTCGCTAAGATAGAAGTGTTTGAAAAAACCCATGCGGGGTCTATGGGGATAGACAGTACCATATGTTCCACTCTGGGAAACAACACTTTGGGGAAACCGTCTTTCGACTGACACCTGGTTTCACTACGTTAGAAGCGTTGGAAAACGTATGAGGGGCCAACATGGAAAGGCCCCAGACTCAACTCTGGGAAACCAGCCCGTATGGAAACCAGCTTTCCACGAAGCTCTGCTCTCACCCTGATAGAAGTGTCTGAAAACTATGCAGGGTCTGTGCGGAGAGTGCCATACACTCAAGTCAGTGATACAACACGGTGGGGAAACGACATGTCCACGTACACCTGGTTTCACTAATTCAGAGGTGTTTGAAAAGCATGTGGGACCTACGGCGAAGGTGCGCCATACACTCAAGCTCTAAGAAACACTGTGGGGAAACCGTCCGTCACCGAACATCTTGTTTCATCAAGTTAGACATGTTTGCGAACCCGAGCGGTCAACTGTGACGAAAGTGGCATAAATCCGTCTCTGAGTGGAGGGCACAAGGGAGGGTGCCCGTCAGGATCAGTCTTCGGCTGCCAAGGCCACACACGTCGACGGGCCCCTGGTCGAGGAGGCCTCCGGAATCCTCTCGGGCAGCTGCAGCCGGGCCTGGGAGAACACCTGCTGTGAGCTTCCAGGTTCCATGCCGAGTGAGCCTGCACCGCTTCTGGACCCCAGGCCCGAGGTGTTGTCTCACGTTGGAATTGGGTCCGCACGGGGAGACAGCCTTAGCTAGGGTTAGGGCTCGGCCCAGGGACGTCGCCAGGGCCGAAGCGACTCTGGGCTCGTGATCTTCCCTCCAGGGCTAAAGTGAGGGCCCCTGCGACCCGGCGGCCTAAGTTCAGGGTTAGGGTTCGAGGTAGGCGTAGGTTCGGTGAAGGTTCCCAGTTCCGGGTGGGGATAGGGTTAGGGTTAGGTCCCAGGAGGCTCCAGGCGCCGAACGCACAGCAGGGCAGAAGTCTCCCCGAAGGGCTGAGTGGAGGGCGCAAGGGAGGGTGCCGGTCAGGATCAGTCTTGGGCTGCCAAGGCCACGCACGTCGATGGGCCCCGGTCGAGGAGGCCTCCGGAATCCTCCAGGGCAGCTGCAGCCGGGCCTGGGAGAACCCCTGCTCTGAGCTTCCGGGTTCCATGCCGAGTGAGCCTGCACCGCTTCTGGACCCCAGGCCCGTGGTGTTGTCACACGTTGGAATTGGGTCCGCACGGGGAGACAGCCTTAGCTAGGGTTAGGGTTCGGCCCAGGGACGTCGCCAGGGCCGAAGCGACTCTGGTCTCGTGATATTCCCTCGAGGGCTGCAGTGAGGGCCCATGCGACAAGGCGGCTCAAGTGCAGGGTTAGGGTTCGAGGCAGGCTTAGGTTTCGGTGGCGGGTCCCGGTTCGGGGTGGGTTTAGGGTTAGGGTTAGGTCCCAAGAGGTTCCAGGCGCCGAACCCACCGCCGGGCAATGTCTCCTCGAAGGGCTGAGTGGAGGGCACAAGGGAGGGTGCCGGTCAGGATCAGACTTTGGCTGCAAACGCCACAAGAGTCGATGGTTCCCCGGTAAGGCAGGCCACAGGAATCCTCTCGGGCAGCTGCAGCAGGGTTTGCACACGACCTGCTGACCTTCACTTAGACCTTCACCGACTTGTACGCCACCCGACAGCTTACTTGACAGACCTTCTCCACAAATCGCACTTTGACAGAGTTGAGACTGTGGCGCTTTCACCATAAGCCCTGCATTGATTTTCAAACACTTCGAACCTCGCAAGACGAGATTGGTTGTTGATCGATGGTGTTTCCTTACCCTGCTGCTCCACAGAATCGAGTCTATGGCACTTTCATGTATCCCAAGCACAGTTTTCCAAACACTTGAACCTGAGTGAAACCAGATGTTGATCGAACAGTGGTCTCCTCACGGAGTTGTGTCTATGGCACCTTGCCGAGGCCACTCAAGTGTTTCTAAACACTTCAGACTTTGAGAGACCAGGTATTAGTTGAAAGACGGTTGCCCCACAGTGTTGTTTCACAGGGGGGGGGCTATTTAGCACCATCCGCTTAGGCCCCTCATGGGTTTTCAAACACTTCCACCTTAGCGTAATGGGCTGTTACCTGAAAGGTGGTTTCCCCCGCAACATATCAGACAGGTGTGTATGTGGCACTTTTGATGTCGCCCCCCGCGTGGGTGTTCACGCACACTAAGTTAGCGCAACCCGACGTTAACTCTTAGATGTTGGCGCCACACAAACGTTTCACAGGGTTGAACGCCGGGCACTTTGGCTGTAGTCCCCGCAGGAGTTTGTCGCCACTTCTAGGGTCGTGAAACAAGACATTAGTTGAAAGGTGTGTTGTTTGCCAGAGTTGACGATGGGGCACTTTATTCATAGGCTTTAGGCATAGGTTTTGGAACACGCCTAGCAACGTGAAACCGTGAACTTCGTTGACAGATGGTTTCCCCACAGCAGTTTTTAGAGTCGGGGATATGTCACTTTCCCCACAGTCCCTAGTGTACGTTATAAAGCCGTTCTAACAGTGGAACAAGTGGTTCATGGAAAGATTTTTATCCCACAACATTGTTTCACAGAGTGGAGTCTATGGCACCTTCCTCTAGGTCCCTCATCAGTTTTTCAGCTTTTCTAAATTTCTGAAATCACATGGTAGCTGAAAGAGGTTTTCCCCTCAGTGTTGTCTCACCGAGTTGAGTAGACGGCACTTTCCTCATAGACCCGGCATAGGGTTTCACGTACTTCGGTTCGTGAAACAAGATAGTCGTTGAAAGACCGTCTCTCCCTCATACTCTTTCACACAATCCAGTATATGCCCCTTTCATCGTAATTCCCCCAAAACGTTTACAGAAACTTCTAACGGTGAAACAAGATGTTAGTTGAAGGATGGTTTCACCACACTGTTGTTTCACAGAGCTGGGTGATGGCGCTTTCCATCTAGTGGCCCGCGTGGGTTATCTAGCAGTTGCAAGTTAGTGACATCAAATGGTCGTGGAAAGATGGTTTCACCGCAGTGTTGTCTCACAGAGTGGCGATGATGGTGCTTCTCTCATCGTTGCTCGCGTATATTTTCCATCCCGTCCAAACCGTCCACATCTGGTTTCGCTACGATAGAAGTGTTTGAAAAAACCCATGCGGGGTCTACGGGGGAGAGGCAGTACCATATGTTCCACTCTGGGAAACAACACTTTGGGGAAACCGTCTTTCGACTGACACCTGGTGTCACTACGTTAGAAGCGTTGGAAAACGTATGAGGGGCCTACATGGAAAGGCCCCAGACTCAACTCTGGGAAACCAGCCCGTATGGAAACCAGCTTTCCACCAAGCTCTGCTCTCACCCTGATAGACGTGTCTGAAAACTATGCAGGGTCTGTGCGGAGAGTGCCATACACTCAAGTCAGTGATACAACACGGTGGGGAAACGACATTTCGACGTACACCGGGTTTCACTAATTCAGAGGTGTTTGAAAAGCATGTGGGACCTAAGGCGAAGGTGCGCCATACACTCAAACTCGAAGAAACACTGCGGGGAAACCGTCTGTCACCGAACATCTTGTTTCATCAAGTTAGACATGTTTGCGGACCCGAGCGGTGAACTGTGAGGAAAGTGGCATAAATTCGTCTCTGAGTGGAGGGAGGGCACAAGGGAGGGTGCCGGTCAGGATCAGTCTTCGGCTGCCAAGGCCACACACGTCGACGGGCCCCTGGTCGAGGAGGCCTCCGGAATCCTCTCGGGCAGCTGCAGCCGGTCCTGGGAAAACACCTGCTGTGAGCTTCCAGGTTCCATGCCGAGTGAGCCTGCACCGCTTCTGGACCCCAGGCCCGTGGTGTTGTCACACGTTGGAATTGGGTCCGCACGGGGAGACAGCCGTAGCTAGGGTTAGGGTTCGGCCCAGGGACGTCGCCAGGGCCGAAACGACTCGGGTCTCGTGATATTCCCTCCAGGGCTAAAGTGAGGGCCCCTGCGACCCGGCGGCCTAAGTTCAGGGTTAGGGTTCGAGGTAGGCGTAGGTTCGGTGAAGGTTCCCAGTTCCGGGTGGGGATAGGGTTAGGGTTAGGTCCCAGGAGGCTCCAGGCGCCGAACGCACAGCAGGGCAGAAGTCTCCCCGAAGGGCTGAGTGGAGGGCGCAAGGGAGGGTGCCGGTCAGGATCAGTCTTGGGCTGCCAAGGCCACGCACGTCGATGGGCCCCGGTCGAGGAGGCCTCCGGAATCCTCCAGGGCAGCTGCAGCCGGGCCTGGGAGAACCCCTGCTCTGAGCTTCCGGGTTCCATGCCGAGTGAGCCTGCACCGCTTCTGGACCCCAGGCGTGTGGTGGTGTCAGATGTTGGTATTGGGACCCCATGGGGAGAACGCCTTAGGTAGTGTCAGGTGTCATTCAGGGAGGTTGCCAGGGCCGATGCCCCTCCAGTCTCATGATCTCCCTCGAGGGCTGAAGTGAGGGCCCTTCCACAAGGCGGCTCAAGTGCAGCGTTAGGGTTCGAGGCAGGCTTAGGTTTCGGTGGCGGGTCCCGGTTCGGGGTGGGTTTAGGGTTGGGGTTAGGTTCCAGGAGGTTCCAGGCGCCGAACCCACTGCCGGGCAATGTTTCCTCGAAGGGCTGAGTGGAGGGCACAAGGGAGGGTGCCGGTCAGGATCAGACTTTAGCTGCAAACGCCACAAGAGTCGGTGGTTCCCCGGTAAGGCAGGCCACAGGAATCCTCTCGGGCAGCTGCAGCAGGGTTTGCAAACGACCTGCTGACCTTCACTTAGACCTTCACCGACTTGTACGCCACCCGACAGCTTACTTGACAGACCTTCTCCACAAATCGCACTTTGACAGAGTTGAGACTGTGGCGCTTTCACCATAAGCCCTGCATTGATTTTCAAACACTTCGAACCTCGCAAAACGAGTTGGTTGTTGATCGATGGTGTTTCCTTACCCTCCTGCTCCACAGAATCGAGTCTATGGCACTTTCATGTATCCCAAGCACAGTTTTCCAAACACTTGAACCTGAGTGAAACCAGATGTTGATCGAACAGTGGTCTCCTCACGGAGTTGTGTCTATGGCACCTTGCCGAGGCCACTCAAGTGTTTCTAAACACTTCAGACTTTGAGAGACCAGGTATTAGTTGAAAGACGGTTGCCCCACAGTGTTGTTTCACAGGGGGGGGGGCTATTTAGCACCATCCGCTTAGGCCCCTCATGGGTTTTCAAACACTTCCACCTTAGCGTAATGGGCTGTTACCTGAAAGGTGGTTTCCCCCGCAACATATCAGACAGGTGTGTATGTGGCACTTTTGATGTCGCCCCCCGCGTGGGTGTTCACGCACACTAAGTTAGCGCAACCCGACGTTAACTCTTAGATGTTGGCGCCACACAAACGTTTCACAGGGTTGAACGCCGGGCACTTTGGCTGTAGTCCCCGCAGGAGTTTGTCGCCACTTCTAGGGTCGTGAAACAAGACATTAGTTGAAAGGTGTGTTGTTTGCCAGAGTTGACGATGGGGCACTTTATTCATAGGCTTTAGGCATAGGTTTTGGAACACGCCTAGCAACGTGAAACCGTGAACTTCGTTGACAGATGGTTTCCCCACAGCAGTTTTTAGAGTCGGGGATATGTCACTTTCCCCACAGTCCCTAGTGTACGTTATAAAGCCGTTCTAACAGTGGAACAAGTGGTTCATGGAAAGATTTTTATCCCACAACATTGTTTCACAGAGTGGAGTCTATGGCACCTTCCTCTAGGTCCCTCATCAGTTTTTCAGCTTTTCTAAATTTCTGAAATCACATGGTAGCTGAAAGAGGTTTTCCCCTCAGTGTTGTCTCACCGAGTTGAGTAGACGGCACTTTCCTCATAGACCCGGCATAGGGTTTCACGTACTTCGGTTCGTGAAACAAGATAGTCGTTGAAAGACCGTCTCTCCCTCATACTCTTTCACACAATCCAGTATATGCCCCTTTCATCGTAATTCCCCCAAAACGTTTACAGAAACCTCTAACGGTGAAACAAGATGTTAGTTGAAGGATGGTTTCACCACACTGTTGTTTCACAGAGCTGAGTGATGGCGCTTTCCATCTAGTGGCCCGCGTGGGTTACCTAGCAGTTACAAGTGAGCGACATCAAATGGTCGTTGAAAGATGGTTTCACCACAGTGTTGTCTCACAGAGTGGCGATGATGGTGCTTCTCTCATCGTTGCTCGCGTACGTTTTCCAACCCGCCCAAACCGTCCACGTCTGGTTTCGCTAAGATAGAAGTGTTTGAAAAAACCCATGCGGGGTCTATGGGGATAGACAGTACCATATGTTCCACTCTGGGAAACAACACTTTGGGGAAACCGTCTTTCGACTGACACCTGGTTTCACTACGTTAGAAGCGTTGGAAAACGTATGAGGGGCCAACATGGAAAGGCCCCAGACTCAACTCTGGGAAACCAGCCCGTATGGAAACCAGCTTTCCACGAAGCTCTGCTCTCACCCTGATAGAAGTGTCTGAAAACTATGCAGGGTCTGTGCGGAGAGTGCCATACACTCAAGTCAGTGATACAACACGGTGGGGAAACGACATGTCCACGTACACCTGGTTTCACTAATTCAGAGGTGTTTGAAAAGCATGTGGGACCTACGGCGAAGGTGCGCCATACACTCAAACTCTAAGAAACACTGTGGGGAAACCGTCCGTCACCGAACATCTTGTTTCATCAAGTTAGACATGTTTGCGAACCCGAGCGGTGAACTGTGAGGAAAGTGGCATAAATCCGTCTCTGAGTGGAGGGAGGGCACAAGGGAGGGTGCCGGTCAGGATCAGTCTTCGGCTGCCAAGGCCACACACGTCGACGGGCCCCTGGTCGAGGAGGCCTCCGGAATCCTCTCGGGCAGCTGCAGCCGGGCCTGGGAAAACACCTGCTGTGAGCTTCCAGGTTCCATGCCGAGTGAGCCTGCACCGCTTCTGGACCCCAGGCCCGAGGTGTTGTCTCACGTTGGAATTGGGTCCGCACGGGGAGACAGCCTTAGCTAGGGTTAGGGTTCGGCCCAGGGACGTCGCCAGGGCCGAAGCGACTCTGGTCTCGTGATCTTCCCTCCAGGGCTAAAGTGAGGGCCCCTGCGACCCGGCGGCCTAAGTTCAGGGTTAGGGTTCGAGGTAGGCGTAGGTTCGGTGAAGGTTCCCAGTTCCGGGTGGGGATAGGGTTAGGGTTAGGTCCCAGGAGGCTCCAGGCGCCGAACGCACAGCAGGGCAGAAGTCTCCCCGAAGGGCTGAGTGGAGGGCGCAAGGGAGGGTGCCGGTTAGGATCAGTCTTTGGCTGCCAAGGCCACACACGTCGATGGGCCCCCGGTGGAGGATGCCTCCGGAAAGTACTCGGCAGCTACAGCCGGGGCCTGGGAAAGCACATGCTGAGCTTCCAGGTTCCATGCCGAGTGAGCCTGCACCGCTTCTAGACACCCGGTGCGTGGTGTTGTCACAGGTTTGTATAGGGTCCCCTCGGGGAGAGAGCCTTAGCTAAGTTTAGGCTTAGGGTTAGGGTTAGGTCCCAGGAGGCTCCAGGCGCCGAACGCACAGCAAGGCAGTAGTCTCCCTGAAAGGCTGAGTGGAGGGCACAAAGGAGCCTGCCGGTCAGGATCAGTCTTGGGCTGCCAAGGCCACGCACGTCGATGGGCCCCGGTCGAGGAGGCCTCCGGAATCCTCCAGGGCAGCTGCAGCCGGGCCTGGGAGAACCCCTGCTCTGAGCTTCCGGGTTCCATGCCGAGTGAGCCTGCACCGCTTCTGGACCCCAGGCCTGTGGTGTTGTCACACGTTGGAATTGGGTCCGCACGGGGAGACAGCCTTAGCTAGGGTTAGGTGTCGGCCCAGGGACGTCGCCAGGGCCGAAGCGACTCTGGTCTCGTGATCTTCCCTCGAGGGCTGAAGTGAGGGCCCTTGCGACAAGGCGGCTCAAGTGCAGGGTTAGGGTTCGAGGCAGGCTTAGGTTTCGGTGGCGGGTCCCGGTTCGGGGTGGGTTTAGGGTTAGGGTTAGGTCCCAGGAGGTTCCAGGCGCCGAACCCACTGCCGGGCAATGTTTCCTCGAAGGGCTGAGTGGAGGGCACAAGGGAGGGTGCCGGTCAGGATCAGACTTTGGCTGCAAACGCCACAAGAGTCGATGGTTCCCCGGTAAGGCAGGCCACAGGAATCCTCTCGGGCAGCTGCAGCAGGGTTTGCAAACGACCTGCTCTGAGCTTCCGGGTTCCATGCCGAGTGAGCCTGCACCGCTTCTGGACCCCAGGCGTGTGGTGGTGTCAGATGTTGGTATTGGGACCCCATGGGGAGAACGCCTTAGGTAGTGTCAGGTGTCATTCAGGGAGGTTGCCAGGGCCGATGCCCCTCCAGTCTCATGATCTCCCTCGAGGGCTGAAGTGAGGGCCCTTCCACAAGGCGGCTCAAGTGCAGCGTTAGGGTTCGAGGCAGACTTAGGTTTCGGTGGAGGGTCCCGGTTCGGGGTGGGTTTAGGGTTGGGGTTAGGTCCCAGGAGGCTCCAGGCGCCGAACGCACTGCCGGGCAATGTCTCCTCGAAGGGCTGAGTGGAGGGCACAAGGGAGGGTGCCGGTCAGGATGCCGGTCAGGGTGCCAGTGTTGTTTCACAGGGGGGTGGCTATTTAGCACCATCCGCTTAGGCCCCTCATGGGTTTTCAAACACTTCCACCTTAGCGTAATGGGCTGTTACTTGAAAGGTCGTTTCCCCCGCAACATATCAGACAGGTGTGTATGTGGCACTTTTGCTGTGGCCCCCGCGTGGGTGTTCACGCACGCACACCAAGTTAGCGAAACCAGACGTTAACTCTCAGATGTTGGCGCCACACAAACGTTTCACAGGGTTGAACACCGGGCACTTTGGCTGTAGTCCCCGCATGAGTTTTTCGCCACTTCCAGTGTCGTGAAACAAGACATTAGTTGAAAGATGTGTTGTTTGCCAGAGTTGACGATGGGGCACTTTATTCATAGGCTTTAGGCATAGGTTTTGGAACACGTCTAGCAACGTGAAACCGTGAACTTCGTTGACAGATGGGTTCCCCACAGCAGTTTTTAGAGTCGGGGATATGTCACTTTCCCCATAGTCCCTAGTGTATGTTAGAAAGCAAAGCAGTTCTAACAGTGAAACAAGTGGTTCATGGACAGATTTTTATCCCACACTATTGTTTCACAGCGTGGAGTATATGGCACCTTCCTCTAGGTCCCTCGTCAGTTTTTCAGCTTTTCTAAATTTCTGAAATCAGATGGTAGCTGAAAGAGGTTTTCACCTCAGTGTTGTCTCACAGAGTTGAGTATCCGGCACTTTCCTCATAGACCCGGCATAGGGTTTCAAGTGCTACTGTTCGTGAAACAAGATCTTCCTTGAAAGACCGTCTCTCCATCCTACTCTTTCACACAATCCAGTATATGCCCCTTTCATCGTAATTCCCCCAAAACGTTTCCAGAAACCTCTAACGGTGAAACAAGATGTTAGTTGAAGGATGGTTTCACCACACTGTTGTTTCACAGAGCTGAGTGATGGCGCTTTCCATCTAGTGGCCCGCGTGGGTTACCTAGCAGTTACAAGTGAGCGACATCAAATGGTAGTTGAAAGATGGTTTCACCACAGTGTTGTCTCACAGAGTGGCGATGAGGGTGCTTCTCTCATCGTTGCTCGCGTACGTTTTCCATCCCGCCCAAACCGTCCACATCTGGTTTCGCTAAGATAGAAGTGTTTGAAAAAACCCATGCGGGGTCTATGGGGATAGACAGTACCATATGTTGCACTCTGGGAAACAACACTTTGGGGAAACCGTCTTTCGACTGACACCTGGTTTCACTACGTTAGAAGCGTTTGAAAACGTATGAGGGGCCTACATGGAAAGGCCACAGACTCAACTCTGGGAAACCACCCAGTATGGAAACCAGCTTTCGACGAAGCTCTGCTCTCACCCTGATGGAAGTGTCTGAAAACTATGCAGGGTCTGTGCGGAGAGTGCCATACACTCAAGTCAGTGATACAGCACGGTGGGGAAACGACATGTCCACGTTCACCTGGTTTCACTAATTCAGAGGTGTTTGAAAAGCATGTGGGACCTACGGCGAAGGTGCGCCATACACTCAAACTCTAAGAAGCACTGTGCGGAAACCGTCCGTCACCTAACATCTTGTTTCATCAAGTTAGACATGTTTGCGAACCCGAGCGGTGAACTGTGAGGAAAGTGGCATAAATCCGTCTCTGAGTGGAGGGCACAAGGGAGGGTGCCGGTCAGGATCAGTCTTTGGCTGCCAAGGCCACACACGTCGATGGGCCCCTGGTCGAGGAGGCCTCCGGAATCCTCTCGGGCAGCTGCAGCCGGGCCTGGGAAAACACCTGCTGTGAGCTTCCAGGTTCCATGCCGAGTGAGCCTGCACCGCTTCTGGACCCCAGGCCCGAGGTGTTGTCTCACGTAGGAATTGGGGCTGCACGGGGTGGCAGCCTTAGCTAGGGTTAGGGTTCGGCTCAGGGACGTCGCCAGGGCCGAAGCGACTCTGGTCTCGTGATCTCCCTCGAGGGCTGATGTGAGGACCCATGCGACAAGGAGGCTCAAGTGCAGGGTTAGGGTTCGAGGCAGGGTTAGGGTTCGAGGTTTCCCTGGAGGGTCCCGGTTCGGGGTAGTGTTAGGGTTAGGGTTAGGTCCCAGGAGGCTCCAGGCGCCGAACGCACAGCAGGGCAGAAGTCTCCCCGAAGGGCTGAGTGGAGGGCGCAAGGGAGGGTGCCGGTTAGGATCAGTCTTTGGCTGCCAAGGCCACACACGTCGATGGGCCCCCGGTGGAGGATGCCTCCGGAAAGTACTCGGCAGCTACAGCCGGGGCCTGGGAAAGCACATGCTGAGCTTCCAGGTTCCATGCCGAGTGAGCCTGCACCGCTTCTAGACACCCGGTGCGTGGTGTTGTCACAGGTTTGTATAGGGTCCCCTCGGGGAGAGAGCCTTAGCTAAGTTTAGGCTTAGGGTTAGGGTTAGGTCCCAGGAGGCTCCAGGCGCCGAACGCACAGCAAGGCAGTAGTCTCCCTGAAAGGCTGAGTGGAGGGCACAAAGGAGCCTGCCGGTCAGGATCAGTCTTTGGCTGCCAAGGCCACACACGTCGATGGGCCCCTGGTCGAGGAGGCCTCCGGAATCCTCTCGGGCAGCTGCAGCCGGGCCTGGGAGAACACCTGCTGTCAGCTTCCAGGTTCCATGCCGAGTGAGCCTGCACCGCTTCTGGACCCCAGGCCCGAGGTGTTGTCTCACGTTGGAATTGGGTCCGCACGGGGAGACAGCCTTAGCTAGGGTTAGGGCTCGGCCCAGGGACGTCGCCAGGGCCGAAGCGACTCTGGTCTCGTGATCTCCCTCCAGGGCTAAAGTGAGGGCCCTTGCGACCCGGTGGCCTAAGTTCAGGGTTAGGGTTCGAGGTAGGCGTAGGTTCGGTGAAGGTTCCCAGTTCCTGGTGGGGATAGGGTTAGGGTTAGGTCCCAGGAGGCTCCAGGCGCCGAATGCACAGCAGGGCAGAAGTCTCCCCGAAGGGCTGAGTGGAGGGCGCAAGGGAGGGTGCCGGTCAGGATCAGTCTTGGGCTGCCAAGGCCACGCACGTCGATGGGCCCCGGTCGAGGAGGCCTCCGGAATCCTCCAGGGCAGCTGCAGCCGGGCCTGGGAGAACACCTGCTCTGAGCTTCCGGGTTCCATGCCGAGTGAGCCTGCACCGCTTCTGGACCCCAGGCGTGTGGTGGTGTCAGATGTTGGTATTGGGACCCCATGGGGAGAACGCCTTAGGTAGTGTCAGGTGTCATTCAGGGAGGTTGCCAGGGCCGATGCCCCTCCAGTCTCATGATCTCCCTCGAGGGCTGAAGTGAGGGCCCTTCCACAAGGCGGCTCAAGTGCAGCGTTAGGGTTCGAGGCAGACTTAGGTTTCGGTGGAGGGTCCCGGTTCGGGGTGGGTTTAGGGTTGGGGTTAGGTCCCAGGAGGCTCCAGGCGCCGAACGCACTGCCGGGCAATGTCTCCTCGAAGGGCTGAGTGGAGGGCACAAGGGAGGGTGCCGGTCAGGATGCCGGTCAGGGTGCCAGTGTTGTTTCACAGGGGGGTGGCTATTTAGCACCATCCGCTTAGGCCCCTCATGGGTTTTCAAACACTTCCACCTTAGCGTAATGGGCTGTTACTTGAAAGGTCGTTTCCCCCGCAACATATCAGACAGGTGTGTATGTGGCACTTTTGCTGTGGCCCCCGCGTGGGTGTTCACGCACGCACACCAAGTTAGCGAAACCAGACGTTAACTCTCAGATGTTGGCGCCACACAAACGTTTCACAGGGTTGAACACCGGGCACTTTGGCTGTAGTCCCCGCATGAGTTTTTCGCCACTTCCAGTGTCGTGAAACAAGACATTAGTTGAAAGATGTGTTGTTTGCCAGAGTTGACGATGGGGCACTTTATTCATAGGCTTTAGGCATAGGTTTTGGAACACGTCTAGCAACGTGAAACCGTGAACTTCGTTGACAGATGGGTTCCCCACAGCAGTTTTTAGAGTCGGGGATATGTCACTTTCCCCATAGTCCCTAGTGTATGTTAGAAAGCAAAGCAGTTCTAACAGTGAAACAAGTGGTTCATGGACAGATTTTTATCCCACACTATTGTTTCACAGCGTGGAGTATATGGCACCTTCCTCTAGGTCCCTCGTCAGTTTTTCAGCTTTTCTAAATTTCTGAAATCAGATGGTAGCTGAAAGAGGTTTTCACCTCAGTGTTGTCTCACAGAGTTGAGTATCCGGCACTTTCCTCATAGACCCGGCATAGGGTTTCAAGTGCTACTGTTCGTGAAACAAGATCTTCCTTGAAAGACCGTCTCTCCATCCTACTCTTTCACACAATCCAGTATATGCCCCTTTCATCGTAATTCCCCCAAAACGTTTCCAGAAACCTCTAACGGTGAAACAAGATGTTAGTTGAAGGATGGTTTCACCACACTGTTGTTTCACAGAGCTGAGTGATGGCGCTTTCCATCTAGTGGCCCGCGTGGGTTACCTAGCAGTTACAAGTGAGCGACATCAAATGGTAGTTGAAAGATGGTTTCACCACAGTGTTGTCTCACAGAGTGGCGATGAGGGTGCTTCTCTCATCGTTGCTCGCGTACGTTTTCCATCCCGCCCAAACCGTCCACATCTGGTTTCGCTAAGATAGAAGTGTTTGAAAAAACCCATGCGGGGTCTATGGGGATAGACAGTACCATATGTTGCACTCTGGGAAACAACACTTTGGGGAAACCGTCTTTCGACTGACACCTGGTTTCACTACGTTAGAAGCGTTTGAAAACGTATGAGGGGCCTACATGGAAAGGCCACAGACTCAACTCTGGGAAACCACCCAGTATGGAAACCAGCTTTCGACGAAGCTCTGCTCTCACCCTGATGGAAGTGTCTGAAAACTATGCAGGGTCTGTGCGGAGAGTGCCATACACTCAAGTCAGTGATACAGCACGGTGGGGAAACGACATGTCCACGTTCACCTGGTTTCACTAATTCAGAGGTGTTTGAAAAGCATGTGGGACCTACGGCGAAGGTGCGCCATACACTCAAACTCTAAGAAGCACTGTGCGGAAACCGTCCGTCACCTAACATCTTGTTTCATCAAGTTAGACATGTTTGCGAACCCGAGCGGTGAACCGTGAGGAAAGTGGCATAAATCCGTCTCTGAGTGGAGGGCACAAGGGAGGGTGCCGGTCAGGATCAGTCTTTGGCTGCCAAGGCCACACACGTCGATGGGCCCCTGGTCGAGGAGGCCTCCGGAATCCTCTCGGGCAGCTGCAGCCGGGCCTGGGAAAACACCTGCTGTGAGCTTCCAGGTTCCATGCCGAGTGAGCCTGCACCGCTTCTGGACCCCAGGCCCGAGGTGTTGTCTCACGTAGGAATTGGGGCTGCACGGGGTGGCAGCCTTAGCTAGGGTTAGGGTTCGGCTCAGGGACGTCGCCAGGGCCGAAGCGACTCTGGTCTCGTGATCTCCCTCGAGGGCTGATGTGAGGACCCATGCGACAAGGAGGCTCAAGTGCAGGGTTAGGGTTCGAGGCAGGGTTAGGGTTCGAGGTTTCCCTGGAGGGTCCCGGTTCGGGGTAGTGTTAGGGTTAGGGTTAGGTCCCAGGAGGCTCCAGGCGCCGAACGCACAGCAGGGCAGAAGTCTCCCCGAAGGGCTGAGTGGAGGGCGCAAGGGAGGGTGCCGGTTAGGATCAGTCTTTGGCTGCCAAGGCCACACACGTCGATGGGCCCCCGGTGGAGGATGCCTCCGGAAAGTACTCGGCAGCTACAGCCGGGGCCTGGGAAAGCACATGCTGAGCTTCCAGGTTCCATGCCGAGTGAGCCTGCACCGCTTCTAGACACCCGGTGCGTGGTGTTGTCACAGGTTTGTATAGGGTCCCCTCGGGGAGAGAGCCTTAGCTAAGTTTAGGCTTAGGGTTAGGGTTAGGTCCCAGGAGGCTCCAGGCGCCGAACGCACAGCAAGGCAGTAGTCTCCCTGAAAGGCTGAGTGGAGGGCACAAAGGAGCCTGCCGGTCAGGATCAGTCTTTGGCTGCCAAGGCCACACACGTCGATGGGCCCCTGGTCGAGGAGGCCTCCGGAATCCTCTCGGGCAGCTGCAGCCGGGCCTGGGAGAACACCTGCTGTCAGCTTCCAGGTTCCATGCCGAGTGAGCCTGCACCGCTTCTGGACCCCAGGCCCGAGGTGTTGTCTCACGTTGGAATTGGGTCCGCACGGGGAGACAGCCTTAGCTAGGGTTAGGGCTCGGCCCAGGGACGTCGCCAGGGCCGAAGCGACTCTGGTCTCGTGATCTCCCTCCAGGGCTAAAGTGAGGGCCCTTGCGACCCGGTGGCCTAAGTTCAGGGTTAGGGTTCGAGGTAGGCGTAGGTTCGGTGAAGGTTCCCAGTTCCTGGTGGGGATAGGGTTAGGGTTAGGTCCCAGGAGGCTCCAGGCGCCGAATGCACAGCAGGGCAGAAGTCTCCCCGAAGGGCTGAGTGGAGGGCGCAAGGGAGGGTGCCGGTCAGGATCAGTCTTGGGCTGCCAAGGCCACGCACGTCGATGGGCCCCGGTCGAGGAGGCCTCCGGAATCCTCCAGGGCAGCTGCAGCCGGGCCTGGGAGAACACCTGCTCTGAGCTTCCGGGTTCCATGCCGAGTGAGCCTGCACCGCTTCTGGACCCCAGGCGTGTGGTGGTGTCAGATGTTGGTATTGGGACCCCATGGGGAGAACGCCTTAGGTAGTGTCAGGTGTCATTCAGGGAGGTTGCCAGGGCCGATGCCCCTCCAGTCTCATGATCTCCCTCGAGGGCTGAAGTGAGGGCCCTTCCACAAGGCGGCTCAAGTGCAGCGTTAGGGTTCGAGGCAGACTTAGGTTTCGGTGGAGGGTCCCGGTTCGGGGTGGGTTTAGGGTTGGGGTTAGGTCCCAGGAGGCTCCAGGCGCCGAACGCACTGCCGGGCAATGTCTCCTCGAAGGGCTGAGTGGAGGGCACAAGGGAGGGTGCCGGTCAGGATGCCGGTCAGGGTGCCAGTGTTGTTTCACAGGGGGGTGGCTATTTAGCACCATCCGCTTAGGCCCCTCATGGGTTTTCAAACACTTCCACCTTAGCGTAATGGGCTGTTACTTGAAAGGTCGTTTCCCCCGCAACATATCAGACAGGTGTGTATGTGGCACTTTTGCTGTGGCCCCCGCGTGGGTGTTCACGCACGCACACCAAGTTAGCGAAACCAGACGTTAACTCTCAGATGTTGGCGCCACACAAACGTTTCACAGGGTTGAACACCGGGCACTTTGGCTGTAGTCCCCGCATGAGTTTTTCGCCACTTCCAGTGTCGTGAAACAAGACATTAGTTGAAAGATGTGTTGTTTGCCAGAGTTGACGATGGGGCACTTTATTCATAGGCTTTAGGCATAGGTTTTGGAACACGTCTAGCAACGTGAAACCGTGAACTTCGTTGACAGATGGGTTCCCCACAGCAGTTTTTAGAGTCGGGGATATGTCACTTTCCCCATAGTCCCTAGTGTATGTTAGAAAGCAAAGCAGTTCTAACAGTGAAACAAGTGGTTCATGGACAGATTTTTATCCCACACTATTGTTTCACAGCGTGGAGTATATGGCACCTTCCTCTAGGTCCCTCGTCAGTTTTTCAGCTTTTCTAAATTTCTGAAATCAGATGGTAGCTGAAAGAGGTTTTCACCTCAGTGTTGTCTCACAGAGTTGAGTATCCGGCACTTTCCTCATAGACCCGGCATAGGGTTTCAAGTGCTACTGTTCGTGAAACAAGATCTTCCTTGAAAGACCGTCTCTCCATCCTACTCTTTCACACAATCCAGTATATGCCCCTTTCATCGTAATTCCCCCAAAACGTTTCCAGAAACCTCTAACGGTGAAACAAGATGTTAGTTGAAGGATGGTTTCACCACACTGTTGTTTCACAGAGCTGAGTGATGGCGCTTTCCATCTAGTGGCCCGCGTGGGTTACCTAGCAGTTACAAGTGAGCGACATCAAATGGTAGTTGAAAGATGGTTTCACCACAGTGTTGTCTCACAGAGTGGCGATGAGGGTGCTTCTCTCATCGTTGCTCGCGTACGTTTTCCATCCCGCCCAAACCGTCCACATCTGGTTTCGCTAAGATAGAAGTGTTTGAAAAAACCCATGCGGGGTCTATGGGGATAGACAGTACCATATGTTGCACTCTGGGAAACAACACTTTGGGGAAACCGTCTTTCGACTGACACCTGGTTTCACTACGTTAGAAGCGTTTGAAACCGTATGAGGGGCCTACATGGAAAGGCCACAGACTCAACTCTGGGAAACCACCCAGTATGGAAACCAGCTTTCGACGAAGCTCTGCTCTCACCCTGATGGAAGTGTCTGAAAACTATGCAGGGTCTGTGCGGAGAGTGCCATACACTCAAGTCAGTGATACAGCACGGTGGGGAAACGACATGTCCACGTTCACCTGGTTTCACTAATTCAGAGGTGTTTGAAAAGCATGTGGGACCTACGGCGAAGGTGCGCCATACACTCAAACTCTAAGAAGCACTGTGCGGAAACCGTCCGTCACCTAACATCTTGTTTCATCAAGTTAGACATGTTTGCGAACCCGAGCGGTGAACTGTGAGGAAAGTGGCATAAATCCGTCTCTGAGTGGAGGGCACAAGGGAGGGTGCCGGTCAGGATCAGTCTTTGGCTGCCAAGGCCACACACGTCGATGGGCCCCTGGTCGAGGAGGCCTCCGGAATCCTCTCGGGCAGCTGCAGCCGGGCCTGGGAAAACACCTGCTGTGAGCTTCCAGGTTCCATGCCGAGTGAGCCTGCACCGCTTCTGGACCCCAGGCCCGAGGTGTTGTCTCACGTAGGAATTGGGGCTGCACGGGGTGGCAGCCTTAGCTAGGGTTAGGGTTCGGCTCAGGGACGTCGCCAGGGCCGAAGCGACTCTGGTCTCGTGATCTCCCTCGAGGGCTGATGTGAGGACCCATGCGACAAGGAGGCTCAAGTGCAGGGTTAGGGTTCGAGGCAGGGTTAGGGTTCGAGGTTTCCCTGGAGGGTCCCGGTTCGGGGTAGTGTTAGGGTTAGGGTTAGGTCCCAGGAGGCTCCAGGCGCCGAACGCACAGCAGGGCAGAAGTCTCCCCGAAGGGCTGAGTGGAGGGCGCAAGGGAGGGTGCCGGTTAGGATCAGTCTTTGGCTGCCAAGGCCACACACGTCGATGGGCCCCCGGTGGAGGATGCCTCCGGAAAGTACTCGGCAGCTACAGCCGGGGCCTGGGAAAGCACATGCTGAGCTTCCAGGTTCCATGCCGAGTGAGCCTGCACCGCTTCTAGACACCCGGTGCGTGGTGTTGTCACAGGTTTGTATAGGGTCCCCTCGGGGAGAGAGCCTTAGCTAAGTTTAGGCTTAGGGTTAGGGTTAGGTCCCAGGAGGCTCCAGGCGCCGAACGCACAGCAAGGCAGTAGTCTCCCTGAAAGGCTGAGTGGAGGGCACAAAGGAGCCTGCCGGTCAGGATCAGTCTTTGGCTGCCAAGGCCACACACGTCGATGGGCCCCTGGTCGAGGAGGCCTCCGGAATCCTCTCGGGCAGCTGCAGCCGGGCCTGGGAGAACACCTGCTGTCAGCTTCCAGGTTCCATGCCGAGTGAGCCTGCACCGCTTCTGGACCCCAGGCCCGAGGTGTTGTCTCACGTTGGAATTGGGTCCGCACGGGGAGACAGCCTTAGCTAGGGTTAGGGCTCGGCCCAGGGACGTCGCCAGGGCCGAAGCGACTCTGGTCTCGTGATCTCCCTCCAGGGCTAAAGTGAGGGCCCTTGCGACCCGGTGGCCTAAGTTCAGGGTTAGGGTTCGAGGTAGGCGTAGGTTCGGTGAAGGTTCCCAGTTCCTGGTGGGGATAGGGTTAGGGTTAGGTCCCAGGAGGCTCCAGGCGCCGAATGCACAGCAGGGCAGAAGTCTCCCCGAAGGGCTGAGTGGAGGGCGCAAGGGAGGGTGCCGGTCAGGATCAGTCTTGGGCTGCCAAGGCCACGCACGTCGATGGGCCCCGGTCGAGGAGGCCTCCGGAATCCTCCAGGGCAGCTGCAGCCGGGCCTGGGAGAACACCTGCTCTGAGCTTCCGGGTTCCATGCCGAGTGAGCCTGCACCGCTTCTGGACCCCAGGCGTGTGGTGGTGTCAGATGTTGGTATTGGGACCCCATGGGGAGAACGCCTTAGGTAGTGTCAGGTGTCATTCAGGGAGGTTGCCAGGGCCGATGCCCCTCCAGTCTCATGATCTCCCTCGAGGGCTGAAGTGAGGGCCCTTCCACAAGGCGGCTCAAGTGCAGCGTTAGGGTTCGAGGCAGACTTAGGTTTCGGTGGAGGGTCCCGGTTCGGGGTGGGTTTAGGGTTGGGGTTAGGTCCCAGGAGGCTCCAGGCGCCGAACGCACTGCCGGGCAATGTCTCCTCGAAGGGCTGAGTGGAGGGCACAAGGGAGGGTGCCGGTCAGGATGCCGGTCAGGGTGCCAGTGTTGTTTCACAGGGGGGTGGCTATTTAGCACCATCCGCTTAGGCCCCTCATGGGTTTTCAAACACTTCCACCTTAGCGTAATGGGCTGTTACTTGAAAGGTCGTTTCCCCCGCAACATATCAGACAGGTGTGTATGTGGCACTTTTGCTGTGGCCCCCGCGTGGGTGTTCACGCACGCACACCAAGTTAGCGAAACCAGACGTTAACTCTCAGATGTTGGCGCCACACAAACGTTTCACAGGGTTGAACACCGGGCACTTTGGCTGTAGTCCCCGCATGAGTTTTTCGCCACTTCCAGTGTCGTGAAACAAGACATTAGTTGAAAGATGTGTTGTTTGCCAGAGTTGACGATGGGGCACTTTATTCATAGGCTTTAGGCATAGGTTTTGGAACACGTCTAGCAACGTGAAACCGTGAACTTCGTTGACAGATGGGTTCCCCACAGCAGTTTTTAGAGTCGGGGATATGTCACTTTCCCCATAGTCCCTAGTGTATGTTAGAAAGCAAAGCAGTTCTAACAGTGAAACAAGTGGTTCATGGACAGATTTTTATCCCACACTATTGTTTCACAGCGTGGAGTATATGGCACCTTCCTCTAGGTCCCTCGTCAGTTTTTCAGCTTTTCTAAATTTCTGAAATCAGATGGTAGCTGAAAGAGGTTTTCACCTCAGTGTTGTCTCACAGAGTTGAGTATCCGGCACTTTCCTCATAGACCCGGCATAGGGTTTCAAGTGCTACTGTTCGTGAAACAAGATCTTCCTTGAAAGACCGTCTCTCCATCCTACTCTTTCACACAATCCAGTATATGCCCCTTTCATCGTAATTCCCCCAAAACGTTTCCAGAAACCTCTAACGGTGAAACAAGATGTTAGTTGAAGGATGGTTTCACCACACTGTTGTTTCACAGAGCTGAGTGATGGCGCTTTCCATCTAGTGGCCCGCGTGGGTTACCTAGCAGTTACAAGTGAGCGACATCAAATGGTAGTTGAAAGATGGTTTCACCACAGTGTTGTCTCACAGAGTGGCGATGAGGGTGCTTCTCTCATCGTTGCTCGCGTACGTTTTCCATCCCGCCCAAACCGTCCACATCTGGTTTCGCTAAGATAGAAGTGTTTGAAAAAACCCATGCGGGGTCTATGGGGATAGACAGTACCATATGTTGCACTCTGGGAAACAACACTTTGGGGAAACCGTCTTTCGACTGACACCTGGTTTCACTACGTTAGAAGCGTTTGAAACCGTATGAGGGGCCTACATGGAAAGGCCACAGACTCAACTCTGGGAAACCACCCAGTATGGAAACCAGCTTTCGACGAAGCTCTGCTCTCACCCTGATGGAAGTGTCTGAAAACTATGCAGGGTCTGTGCGGAGAGTGCCATACACTCAAGTCAGTGATACAGCACGGTGGGGAAACGACATGTCCACGTTCACCTGGTTTCACTAATTCAGAGGTGTTTGAAAAGCATGTGGGACCTACGGCGAAGGTGCGCCATACACTCAAACTCTAAGAAGCACTGTGCGGAAACCGTCCGTCACCTAACATCTTGTTTCATCAAGTTAGACATGTTTGCGAACCCGAGCGGTGAACTGTGAGGAAAGTGGCATAAATCCGTCTCTGAGTGGAGGGCACAAGGGAGGGTGCCGGTCAGGATCAGTCTTTGGCTGCCAAGGCCACACACGTCGATGGGCCCCTGGTCGAGGAGGCCTCCGGAATCCTCTCGGGCAGCTGCAGCCGGGCCTGGGAAAACACCTGCTGTGAGCTTCCAGGTTCCATGCCGAGTGAGCCTGCACCGCTTCTGGACCCCAGGCCCGAGGTGTTGTCTCACGTAGGAATTGGGGCTGCACGGGGTGGCAGCCTTAGCTAGGGTTAGGGTTCGGCTCAGGGACGTCGCCAGGGCCGAAGCGACTCTGGTCTCGTGATCTCCCTCGAGGGCTGATGTGAGGACCCATGCGACAAGGAGGCTCAAGTGCAGGGTTAGGGTTCGAGGCAGGGTTAGGGTTCGAGGTTTCCCTGGAGGGTCCCGGTTCGGGGTAGTGTTAGGGTTAGGGTTAGGTCCCAGGAGGCTCCAGGCGCCGAACGCACAGCAGGGCAGAAGTCTCCCCGAAGGGCTGAGTGGAGGGCGCAAGGGAGGGTGCCGGTTAGGATCAGTCTTTGGCTGCCAAGGCCACACACGTCGATGGGCCCCCGGTGGAGGATGCCTCCGGAAAGTACTCGGCAGCTACAGCCGGGGCCTGGGAAAGCACATGCTGAGCTTCCAGGTTCCATGCCGAGTGAGCCTGCACCGCTTCTAGACACCCGGTGCGTGGTGTTGTCACAGGTTTGTATAGGGTCCCCTCGGGGAGAGAGCCTTAGCTAAGTTTAGGCTTAGGGTTAGGGTTAGGTCCCAGGAGGCTCCAGGCGCCGAACGCACAGCAAGGCAGTAGTCTCCCTGAAAGGCTGAGTGGAGGGCACAAAGGAGCCTGCCGGTCAGGATCAGTCTTTGGCTGCCAAGGCCACACACGTCGATGGGCCCCTGGTCGAGGAGGCCTCCGGAATCCTCTCGGGCAGCTGCAGCCGGGCCTGGGAGAACACCTGCTGTCAGCTTCCAGGTTCCATGCCGAGTGAGCCTGCACCGCTTCTGGACCCCAGGCCCGAGGTGTTGTCTCACGTTGGAATTGGGTCCGCACGGGGAGACAGCCTTAGCTAGGGTTAGGGCTCGGCCCAGGGACGTCGCCAGGGCCGAAGCGACTCTGGTCTCGTGATCTCCCTCCAGGGCTAAAGTGAGGGCCCTTGCGACCCGGTGGCCTAAGTTCAGGGTTAGGGTTCGAGGTAGGCGTAGGTTCGGTGAAGGTTCCCAGTTCCTGGTGGGGATAGGGTTAGGGTTAGGTCCCAGGAGGCTCCAGGCGCCGAATGCACAGCAGGGCAGAAGTCTCCCCGAAGGGCTGAGTGGAGGGCGCAAGGGAGGGTGCCGGTCAGGATCAGTCTTGGGCTGCCAAGGCCACGCACGTCGATGGGCCCCGGTCGAGGAGGCCTCCGGAATCCTCCAGGGCAGCTGCAGCCGGGCCTGGGAGAACACCTGCTCTGAGCTTCCGGGTTCCATGCCGAGTGAGCCTGCACCGCTTCTGGACCCCAGGCGTGTGGTGGTGTCAGATGTTGGTATTGGGACCCCATGGGGAGAACGCCTTAGGTAGTGTCAGGTGTCATTCAGGGAGGTTGCCAGGGCCGATGCCCCTCCAGTCTCATGATCTCCCTCGAGGGCTGAAGTGAGGGCCCTTCCACAAGGCGGCTCAAGTGCAGCGTTAGGGTTCGAGGCAGACTTAGGTTTCGGTGGAGGGTCCCGGTTCGGGGTGGGTTTAGGGTTGGGGTTAGGTCCCAGGAGGCTCCAGGCGCCGAACGCACTGCCGGGCAATGTCTCCTCGAAGGGCTGAGTGGAGGGCACAAGGGAGGGTGCCGGTCAGGATGCCGGTCAGGGTGCCAGTGTTGTTTCACAGGGGGGTGGCTATTTAGCACCATCCGCTTAGGCCCCTCATGGGTTTTCAAACACTTCCACCTTAGCGTAATGGGCTGTTACTTGAAAGGTCGTTTCCCCCGCAACATATCAGACAGGTGTGTATGTGGCACTTTTGCTGTGGCCCCCGCGTGGGTGTTCACGCACGCACACCAAGTTAGCGAAACCAGACGTTAACTCTCAGATGTTGGCGCCACACAAACGTTTCACAGGGTTGAACACCGGGCACTTTGGCTGTAGTCCCCGCATGAGTTTTTCGCCACTTCCAGTGTCGTGAAACAAGACATTAGTTGAAAGATGTGTTGTTTGCCAGAGTTGACGATGGGGCACTTTATTCATAGGCTTTAGGCATAGGTTTTGGAACACGTCTAGCAACGTGAAACCGTGAACTTCGTTGACAGATGGGTTCCCCACAGCAGTTTTTAGAGTCGGGGATATGTCACTTTCCCCATAGTCCCTAGTGTATGTTAGAAAGCAAAGCAGTTCTAACAGTGAAACAAGTGGTTCATGGACAGATTTTTATCCCACACTATTGTTTCACAGCGTGGAGTATATGGCACCTTCCTCTAGGTCCCTCGTCAGTTTTTCAGCTTTTCTAAATTTCTGAAATCAGATGGTAGCTGAAAGAGGTTTTCACCTCAGTGTTGTCTCACAGAGTTGAGTATCCGGCACTTTCCTCATAGACCCGGCATAGGGTTTCAAGTGCTACTGTTCGTGAAACAAGATCTTCCTTGAAAGACCGTCTCTCCATCCTACTCTTTCACACAATCCAGTATATGCCCCTTTCATCGTAATTCCCCCAAAACGTTTCCAGAAACCTCTAACGGTGAAACAAGATGTTAGTTGAAGGATGGTTTCACCACACTGTTGTTTCACAGAGCTGAGTGATGGCGCTTTCCATCTAGTGGCCCGCGTGGGTTACCTAGCAGTTACAAGTGAGCGACATCAAATGGTAGTTGAAAGATGGTTTCACCACAGTGTTGTCTCACAGAGTGGCGATGAGGGTGCTTCTCTCATCGTTGCTCGCGTACGTTTTCCATCCCGCCCAAACCGTCCACATCTGGTTTCGCTAAGATAGAAGTGTTTGAAAAAACCCATGCGGGGTCTATGGGGATAGACAGTACCATATGTTGCACTCTGGGAAACAACACTTTGGGGAAACCGTCTTTCGACTGACACCTGGTTTCACTACGTTAGAAGCGTTTGAAACCGTATGAGGGGCCTACATGGAAAGGCCACAGACTCAACTCTGGGAAACCACCCAGTATGGAAACCAGCTTTCGACGAAGCTCTGCTCTCACCCTGATGGAAGTGTCTGAAAACTATGCAGGGTCTGTGCGGAGAGTGCCATACACTCAAGTCAGTGATACAGCACGGTGGGGAAACGACATGTCCACGTTCACCTGGTTTCACTAATTCAGAGGTGTTTGAAAAGCATGTGGGACCTACGGCGAAGGTGCGCCATACACTCAAACTCTAAGAAGCACTGTGCGGAAACCGTCCGTCACCTAACATCTTGTTTCATCAAGTTAGACATGTTTGCGAACCCGAGCGGTGAACTGTGAGGAAAGTGGCATAAATCCGTCTCTGAGTGGAGGGCACAAGGGAGGGTGCCGGTCAGGATCAGTCTTTGGCTGCCAAGGCCACACACGTCGATGGGCCCCTGGTCGAGGAGGCCTCCGGAATCCTCTCGGGCAGCTGCAGCCGGGCCTGGGAAAACACCTGCTGTGAGCTTCCAGGTTCCATGCCGAGTGAGCCTGCACCGCTTCTGGACCCCAGGCCCGAGGTGTTGTCTCACGTAGGAATTGGGGCTGCACGGGGTGGCAGCCTTAGCTAGGGTTAGGGTTCGGCTCAGGGACGTCGCCAGGGCCGAAGCGACTCTGGTCTCGTGATCTCCCTCGAGGGCTGATGTGAGGACCCATGCGACAAGGAGGCTCAAGTGCAGGGTTAGGGTTCGAGGCAGGGTTAGGGTTCGAGGTTTCCCTGGAGGGTCCCGGTTCGGGGTAGTGTTAGGGTTAGGGTTAGGTCCCAGGAGGCTCCAGGCGCCGAACGCACAGCAGGGCAGAAGTCTCCCCGAAGGGCTGAGTGGAGGGCGCAAGGGAGGGTGCCGGTTAGGATCAGTCTTTGGCTGCCAAGGCCACACACGTCGATGGGCCCCCGGTGGAGGATGCCTCCGGAAAGTACTCGGCAGCTACAGCCGGGGCCTGGGAAAGCACATGCTGAGCTTCCAGGTTCCATGCCGAGTGAGCCTGCACCGCTTCTAGACACCCGGTGCGTGGTGTTGTCACAGGTTTGTATAGGGTCCCCTCGGGGAGAGAGCCTTAGCTAAGTTTAGGCTTAGGGTTAGGGTTAGGTCCCAGGAGGCTCCAGGCGCCGAACGCACAGCAAGGCAGTAGTCTCCCTGAAAGGCTGAGTGGAGGGCACAAAGGAGCCTGCCGGTCAGGATCAGTCTTTGGCTGCCAAGGCCACACACGTCGATGGGCCCCTGGTCGAGGAGGCCTCCGGAATCCTCTCGGGCAGCTGCAGCCGGGCCTGGGAGAACACCTGCTGTCAGCTTCCAGGTTCCATGCCGAGTGAGCCTGCACCGCTTCTGGACCCCAGGCCCGAGGTGTTGTCTCACGTTGGAATTGGGTCCGCACGGGGAGACAGCCTTAGCTAGGGTTAGGGCTCGGCCCAGGGACGTCGCCAGGGCCGAAGCGACTCTGGTCTCGTGATCTCCCTCCAGGGCTAAAGTGAGGGCCCTTGCGACCCGGTGGCCTAAGTTCAGGGTTAGGGTTCGAGGTAGGCGTAGGTTCGGTGAAGGTTCCCAGTTCCTGGTGGGGATAGGGTTAGGGTTAGGTCCCAGGAGGCTCCAGGCGCCGAATGCACAGCAGGGCAGAAGTCTCCCCGAAGGGCTGAGTGGAGGGCGCAAGGGAGGGTGCCGGTCAGGATCAGTCTTGGGCTGCCAAGGCCACGCACGTCGATGGGCCCCGGTCGAGGAGGCCTCCGGAATCCTCCAGGGCAGCTGCAGCCGGGCCTGGGAGAACACCTGCTCTGAGCTTCCGGGTTCCATGCCGAGTGAGCCTGCACCGCTTCTGGACCCCAGGCGTGTGGTGGTGTCAGATGTTGGTATTGGGACCCCATGGGGAGAACGCCTTAGGTAGTGTCAGGTGTCATTCAGGGAGGTTGCCAGGGCCGATGCCCCTCCAGTCTCATGATCTCCCTCGAGGGCTGAAGTGAGGGCCCTTCCACAAGGCGGCTCAAGTGCAGCGTTAGGGTTCGAGGCAGACTTAGGTTTCGGTGGAGGGTCCCGGTTCGGGGTGGGTTTAGGGTTGGGGTTAGGTCCCAGGAGGCTCCAGGCGCCGAACGCACTGCCGGGCAATGTCTCCTCGAAGGGCTGAGTGGAGGGCACAAGGGAGGGTGCCGGTCAGGATGCCGGTCAGGGTGCCAGTGTTGTTTCACAGGGGGGTGGCTATTTAGCACCATCCGCTTAGGCCCCTCATGGGTTTTCAAACACTTCCACCTTAGCGTAATGGGCTGTTACTTGAAAGGTCGTTTCCCCCGCAACATATCAGACAGGTGTGTATGTGGCACTTTTGCTGTGGCCCCCGCGTGGGTGTTCACGCACGCACACCAAGTTAGCGAAACCAGACGTTAACTCTCAGATGTTGGCGCCACACAAACGTTTCACAGGGTTGAACACCGGGCACTTTGGCTGTAGTCCCCGCATGAGTTTTTCGCCACTTCCAGTGTCGTGAAACAAGACATTAGTTGAAAGATGTGTTGTTTGCCAGAGTTGACGATGGGGCACTTTATTCATAGGCTTTAGGCATAGGTTTTGGAACACGTCTAGCAACGTGAAACCGTGAACTTCGTTGACAGATGGGTTCCCCACAGCAGTTTTTAGAGTCGGGGATATGTCACTTTCCCCATAGTCCCTAGTGTATGTTAGAAAGCAAAGCAGTTCTAACAGTGAAACAAGTGGTTCATGGACAGATTTTTATCCCACACTATTGTTTCACAGCGTGGAGTATATGGCACCTTCCTCTAGGTCCCTCGTCAGTTTTTCAGCTTTTCTAAATTTCTGAAATCAGATGGTAGCTGAAAGAGGTTTTCACCTCAGTGTTGTCTCACAGAGTTGAGTATCCGGCACTTTCCTCATAGACCCGGCATAGGGTTTCAAGTGCTACTGTTCGTGAAACAAGATCTTCCTTGAAAGACCGTCTCTCCATCCTACTCTTTCACACAATCCAGTATATGCCCCTTTCATCGTAATTCCCCCAAAACGTTTCCAGAAACCTCTAACGGTGAAACAAGATGTTAGTTGAAGGATGGTTTCACCACACTGTTGTTTCACAGAGCTGAGTGATGGCGCTTTCCATCTAGTGGCCCGCGTGGGTTACCTAGCAGTTACAAGTGAGCGACATCAAATGGTAGTTGAAAGATGGTTTCACCACAGTGTTGTCTCACAGAGTGGCGATGAGGGTGCTTCTCTCATCGTTGCTCGCGTACGTTTTCCATCCCGCCCAAACCGTCCACATCTGGTTTCGCTAAGATAGAAGTGTTTGAAAAAACCCATGCGGGGTCTATGGGGATAGACAGTACCATATGTTGCACTCTGGGAAACAACACTTTGGGGAAACCGTCTTTCGACTGACACCTGGTTTCACTACGTTAGAAGCGTTTGAAACCGTATGAGGGGCCTACATGGAAAGGCCACAGACTCAACTCTGGGAAACCACCCAGTATGGAAACCAGCTTTCGACGAAGCTCTGCTCTCACCCTGATGGAAGTGTCTGAAAACTATGCAGGGTCTGTGCGGAGAGTGCCATACACTCAAGTCAGTGATACAGCACGGTGGGGAAACGACATGTCCACGTTCACCTGGTTTCACTAATTCAGAGGTGTTTGAAAAGCATGTGGGACCTACGGCGAAGGTGCGCCATACACTCAAACTCTAAGAAGCACTGTGCGGAAACCGTCCGTCACCTAACATCTTGTTTCATCAAGTTAGACATGTTTGCGAACCCGAGCGGTGAACTGTGAGGAAAGTGGCATAAATCCGTCTCTGAGTGGAGGGCACAAGGGAGGGTGCCGGTCAGGATCAGTCTTTGGCTGCCAAGGCCACACACGTCGATGGGCCCCTGGTCGAGGAGGCCTCCGGAATCCTCTCGGGCAGCTGCAGCCGGGCCTGGGAAAACACCTGCTGTGAGCTTCCAGGTTCCATGCCGAGTGAGCCTGCACCGCTTCTGGACCCCAGGCCCGAGGTGTTGTCTCACGTAGGAATTGGGGCTGCACGGGGTGGCAGCCTTAGCTAGGGTTAGGGTTCGGCTCAGGGACGTCGCCAGGGCCGAAGCGACTCTGGTCTCGTGATCTCCCTCGAGGGCTGATGTGAGGACCCATGCGACAAGGAGGCTCAAGTGCAGGGTTAGGGTTCGAGGCAGGGTTAGGGTTCGAGGTTTCCCTGGAGGGTCCCGGTTCGGGGTAGTGTTAGGGTTAGGGTTAGGTCCCAGGAGGCTCCAGGCGCCGAACGCACAGCAGGGCAGAAGTCTCCCCGAAGGGCTGAGTGGAGGGCGCAAGGGAGGGTGCCGGTTAGGATCAGTCTTTGGCTGCCAAGGCCACACACGTCGATGGGCCCCCGGTGGAGGATGCCTCCGGAAAGTACTCGGCAGCTACAGCCGGGGCCTGGGAAAGCACATGCTGAGCTTCCAGGTTCCATGCCGAGTGAGCCTGCACCGCTTCTAGACACCCGGTGCGTGGTGTTGTCACAGGTTTGTATAGGGTCCCCTCGGGGAGAGAGCCTTAGCTAAGTTTAGGCTTAGGGTTAGGGTTAGGTCCCAGGAGGCTCCAGGCGCCGAACGCACAGCAAGGCAGTAGTCTCCCTGAAAGGCTGAGTGGAGGGCACAAAGGAGCCTGCCGGTCAGGATCAGTCTTTGGCTGCCAAGGCCACACACGTCGATGGGCCCCTGGTCGAGGAGGCCTCCGGAATCCTCTCGGGCAGCTGCAGCCGGGCCTGGGAGAACACCTGCTGTCAGCTTCCAGGTTCCATGCCGAGTGAGCCTGCACCGCTTCTGGACCCCAGGCCCGAGGTGTTGTCTCACGTTGGAATTGGGTCCGCACGGGGAGACAGCCTTAGCTAGGGTTAGGGCTCGGCCCAGGGACGTCGCCAGGGCCGAAGCGACTCTGGTCTCGTGATCTCCCTCCAGGGCTAAAGTGAGGGCCCTTGCGACCCGGTGGCCTAAGTTCAGGGTTAGGGTTCGAGGTAGGCGTAGGTTCGGTGAAGGTTCCCAGTTCCTGGTGGGGATAGGGTTAGGGTTAGGTCCCAGGAGGCTCCAGGCGCCGAATGCACAGCAGGGCAGAAGTCTCCCCGAAGGGCTGAGTGGAGGGCGCAAGGGAGGGTGCCGGTCAGGATCAGTCTTGGGCTGCCAAGGCCACGCACGTCGATGGGCCCCGGTCGAGGAGGCCTCCGGAATCCTCCAGGGCAGCTGCAGCCGGGCCTGGGAGAACACCTGCTCTGAGCTTCCGGGTTCCATGCCGAGTGAGCCTGCACCGCTTCTGGACCCCAGGCGTGTGGTGGTGTCAGATGTTGGTATTGGGACCCCATGGGGAGAACGCCTTAGGTAGTGTCAGGTGTCATTCAGGGAGGTTGCCAGGGCCGATGCCCCTCCAGTCTCATGATCTCCCTCGAGGGCTGAAGTGAGGGCCCTTCCACAAGGCGGCTCAAGTGCAGCGTTAGGGTTCGAGGCAGACTTAGGTTTCGGTGGAGGGTCCCGGTTCGGGGTGGGTTTAGGGTTGGGGTTAGGTCCCAGGAGGCTCCAGGCGCCGAACGCACTGCCGGGCAATGTCTCCTCGAAGGGCTGAGTGGAGGGCACAAGGGAGGGTGCCGGTCAGGATGCCGGTCAGGGTGCCAGTGTTGTTTCACAGGGGGGTGGCTATTTAGCACCATCCGCTTAGGCCCCTCATGGGTTTTCAAACACTTCCACCTTAGCGTAATGGGCTGTTACTTGAAAGGTCGTTTCCCCCGCAACATATCAGACAGGTGTGTATGTGGCACTTTTGCTGTGGCCCCCGCGTGGGTGTTCACGCACGCACACCAAGTTAGCGAAACCAGACGTTAACTCTCAGATGTTGGCGCCACACAAACGTTTCACAGGGTTGAACACCGGGCACTTTGGCTGTAGTCCCCGCATGAGTTTTTCGCCACTTCCAGTGTCGTGAAACAAGACATTAGTTGAAAGATGTGTTGTTTGCCAGAGTTGACGATGGGGCACTTTATTCATAGGCTTTAGGCATAGGTTTTGGAACACGTCTAGCAACGTGAAACCGTGAACTTCGTTGACAGATGGGTTCCCCACAGCAGTTTTTAGAGTCGGGGATATGTCACTTTCCCCATAGTCCCTAGTGTATGTTAGAAAGCAAAGCAGTTCTAACAGTGAAACAAGTGGTTCATGGACAGATTTTTATCCCACACTATTGTTTCACAGCGTGGAGTATATGGCACCTTCCTCTAGGTCCCTCGTCAGTTTTTCAGCTTTTCTAAATTTCTGAAATCAGATGGTAGCTGAAAGAGGTTTTCACCTCAGTGTTGTCTCACAGAGTTGAGTATCCGGCACTTTCCTCATAGACCCGGCATAGGGTTTCAAGTGCTACTGTTCGTGAAACAAGATCTTCCTTGAAAGACCGTCTCTCCATCCTACTCTTTCACACAATCCAGTATATGCCCCTTTCATCGTAATTCCCCCAAAACGTTTCCAGAAACCTCTAACGGTGAAACAAGATGTTAGTTGAAGGATGGTTTCACCACACTGTTGTTTCACAGAGCTGAGTGATGGCGCTTTCCATCTAGTGGCCCGCGTGGGTTACCTAGCAGTTACAAGTGAGCGACATCAAATGGTAGTTGAAAGATGGTTTCACCACAGTGTTGTCTCACAGAGTGGCGATGAGGGTGCTTCTCTCATCGTTGCTCGCGTACGTTTTCCATCCCGCCCAAACCGTCCACATCTGGTTTCGCTAAGATAGAAGTGTTTGAAAAAACCCATGCGGGGTCTATGGGGATAGACAGTACCATATGTTGCACTCTGGGAAACAACACTTTGGGGAAACCGTCTTTCGACTGACACCTGGTTTCACTACGTTAGAAGCGTTTGAAAACGTATGAGGGGCCTACATGGAAAGGCCACAGACTCAACTCTGGGAAACCACCCAGTATGGAAACCAGCTTTCGACGAAGCTCTGCTCTCACCCTGATGGAAGTGTCTGAAAACTATGCAGGGTCTGTGCGGAGAGTGCCATACACTCAAGTCAGTGATACAGCACGGTGGGGAAACGACATGTCCACGTTCACCTGGTTTCACTAATTCAGAGGTGTTTGAAAAGCATGTGGGACCTACGGCGAAGGTGCGCCATACACTCAAACTCTAAGAAGCACTGTGCGGAAACCGTCCGTCACCTAACATCTTGTTTCATCAAGTTAGACATGTTTGCGAACCCGAGCGGTGAACTGTGAGGAAAGTGGCATAAATCCGTCTCTGAGTGGAGGGCACAAGGGAGGGTGCCGGTCAGGATCAGTCTTTGGCTGCCAAGGCCACACACGTCGATGGGCCCCTGGTCGAGGAGGCCTCCGGAATCCTCTCGGGCAGCTGCAGCCGGGCCTGGGAAAACACCTGCTGTGAGCTTCCAGGTTCCATGCCGAGTGAGCCTGCACCGCTTCTGGACCCCAGGCCCGAGGTGTTGTCTCACGTAGGAATTGGGGCTGCACGGGGTGGCAGCCTTAGCTAGGGTTAGGGTTCGGCTCAGGGACGTCGCCAGGGCCGAAGCGACTCTGGTCTCGTGATCTCCCTCGAGGGCTGATGTGAGGACCCATGCGACAAGGAGGCTCAAGTGCAGGGTTAGGGTTCGAGGCAGGGTTAGGGTTCGAGGTTTCCCTGGAGGGTCCCGGTTCGGGGTAGTGTTAGGGTTAGGGTTAGGTCCCAGGAGGCTCCAGGCGCCGAACGCACAGCAGGGCAGAAGTCTCCCCGAAGGGCTGAGTGGAGGGCGCAAGGGAGGGTGCCGGTTAGGATCAGTCTTTGGCTGCCAAGGCCACACACGTCGATGGGCCCCCGGTGGAGGATGCCTCCGGAAAGTACTCGGCAGCTACAGCCGGGGCCTGGGAAAGCACATGCTGAGCTTCCAGGTTCCATGCCGAGTGAGCCTGCACCGCTTCTAGACACCCGGTGCGTGGTGTTGTCACAGGTTTGTATAGGGTCCCCTCGGGGAGAGAGCCTTAGCTAAGTTTAGGCTTAGGGTTAGGGTTAGGTCCCAGGAGGCTCCAGGCGCCGAACGCACAGCAAGGCAGTAGTCTCCCTGAAAGGCTGAGTGGAGGGCACAAAGGAGCCTGCCGGTCAGGATCAGTCTTTGGCTGCCAAGGCCACACACGTCGATGGGCCCCTGGTCGAGGAGGCCTCCGGAATCCTCTCGGGCAGCTGCAGCCGGGCCTGGGAGAACACCTGCTGTCAGCTTCCAGGTTCCATGCCGAGTGAGCCTGCACCGCTTCTGGACCCCAGGCCCGAGGTGTTGTCTCACGTTGGAATTGGGTCCGCACGGGGAGACAGCCTTAGCTAGGGTTAGGGCTCGGCCCAGGGACGTCGCCAGGGCCGAAGCGACTCTGGTCTCGTGATCTCCCTCCAGGGCTAAAGTGAGGGCCCTTGCGACCCGGTGGCCTAAGTTCAGGGTTAGGGTTCGAGGTAGGCGTAGGTTCGGTGAAGGTTCCCAGTTCCTGGTGGGGATAGGGTTAGGGTTAGGTCCCAGGAGGCTCCAGGCGCCGAATGCACAGCAGGGCAGAAGTCTCCCCGAAGGGCTGAGTGGAGGGCGCAAGGGAGGGTGCCGGTCAGGATCAGTCTTGGGCTGCCAAGGCCACGCACGTCGATGGGCCCCGGTCGAGGAGGCCTCCGGAATCCTCCAGGGCAGCTGCAGCCGGGCCTGGGAGAACACCTGCTCTGAGCTTCCGGGTTCCATGCCGAGTGAGCCTGCACCGCTTCTGGACCCCAGGCGTGTGGTGGTGTCAGATGTTGGTATTGGGACCCCATGGGGAGAACGCCTTAGGTAGTGTCAGGTGTCATTCAGGGAGGTTGCCAGGGCCGATGCCCCTCCAGTCTCATGATCTCCCTCGAGGGCTGAAGTGAGGGCCCTTCCACAAGGCGGCTCAAGTGCAGCGTTAGGGTTCGAGGCAGACTTAGGTTTCGGTGGAGGGTCCCGGTTCGGGGTGGGTTTAGGGTTGGGGTTAGGTCCCAGGAGGCTCCAGGCGCCGAACGCACTGCCGGGCAATGTCTCCTCGAAGGGCTGAGTGGAGGGCACAAGGGAGGGTGCCGGTCAGGATGCCGGTCAGGGTGCCAGTGTTGTTTCACAGGGGGGTGGCTATTTAGCACCATCCGCTTAGGCCCCTCATGGGTTTTCAAACACTTCCACCTTAGCGTAATGGGCTGTTACTTGAAAGGTCGTTTCCCCCGCAACATATCAGACAGGTGTGTATGTGGCACTTTTGCTGTGGCCCCCGCGTGGGTGTTCACGCACGCACACCAAGTTAGCGAAACCAGACGTTAACTCTCAGATGTTGGCGCCACACAAACGTTTCACAGGGTTGAACACCGGGCACTTTGGCTGTAGTCCCCGCATGAGTTTTTCGCCACTTCCAGTGTCGTGAAACAAGACATTAGTTGAAAGATGTGTTGTTTGCCAGAGTTGACGATGGGGCACTTTATTCATAGGCTTTAGGCATAGGTTTTGGAACACGTCTAGCAACGTGAAACCGTGAACTTCGTTGACAGATGGGTTCCCCACAGCAGTTTTTAGAGTCGGGGATATGTCACTTTCCCCATAGTCCCTAGTGTATGTTAGAAAGCAAAGCAGTTCTAACAGTGAAACAAGTGGTTCATGGACAGATTTTTATCCCACACTATTGTTTCACAGCGTGGAGTATATGGCACCTTCCTCTAGGTCCCTCGTCAGTTTTTCAGCTTTTCTAAATTTCTGAAATCAGATGGTAGCTGAAAGAGGTTTTCACCTCAGTGTTGTCTCACAGAGTTGAGTATCCGGCACTTTCCTCATAGACCCGGCATAGGGTTTCAAGTGCTACTGTTCGTGAAACAAGATCTTCCTTGAAAGACCGTCTCTCCATCCTACTCTTTCACACAATCCAGTATATGCCCCTTTCATCGTAATTCCCCCAAAACGTTTCCAGAAACCTCTAACGGTGAAACAAGATGTTAGTTGAAGGATGGTTTCACCACACTGTTGTTTCACAGAGCTGAGTGATGGCGCTTTCCATCTAGTGGCCCGCGTGGGTTACCTAGCAGTTACAAGTGAGCGACATCAAATGGTAGTTGAAAGATGGTTTCACCACAGTGTTGTCTCACAGAGTGGCGATGAGGGTGCTTCTCTCATCGTTGCTCGCGTACGTTTTCCATCCCGCCCAAACCGTCCACATCTGGTTTCGCTAAGATAGAAGTGTTTGAAAAAACCCATGCGGGGTCTATGGGGATAGACAGTACCATATGTTGCACTCTGGGAAACAACACTTTGGGGAAACCGTCTTTCGACTGACACCTGGTTTCACTACGTTAGAAGCGTTTGAAAACGTATGAGGGGCCTACATGGAAAGGCCACAGACTCAACTCTGGGAAACCACCCAGTATGGAAACCAGCTTTCGACGAAGCTCTGCTCTCACCCTGATGGAAGTGTCTGAAAACTATGCAGGGTCTGTGCGGAGAGTGCCATACACTCAAGTCAGTGATACAGCACGGTGGGGAAACGACATGTCCACGTTCACCTGGTTTCACTAATTCAGAGGTGTTTGAAAAGCATGTGGGACCTACGGCGAAGGTGCGCCATACACTCAAACTCTAAGAAGCACTGTGCGGAAACCGTCCGTCACCTAACATCTTGTTTCATCAAGTTAGACATGTTTGCGAACCCGAGCGGTGAACTGTGAGGAAAGTGGCATAAATCCGTCTCTGAGTGGAGGGCACAAGGGAGGGTGCCGGTCAGGATCAGTCTTTGGCTGCCAAGGCCACACACGTCGATGGGCCCCTGGTCGAGGAGGCCTCCGGAATCCTCTCGGGCAGCTGCAGCCGGGCCTGGGAAAACACCTGCTGTGAGCTTCCAGGTTCCATGCCGAGTGAGCCTGCACCGCTTCTGGACCCCAGGCCCGAGGTGTTGTCTCACGTAGGAATTGGGGCTGCACGGGGTGGCAGCCTTAGCTAGGGTTAGGGTTCGGCTCAGGGACGTCGCCAGGGCCGAAGCGACTCTGGTCTCGTGATCTCCCTCGAGGGCTGATGTGAGGACCCATGCGACAAGGAGGCTCAAGTGCAGGGTTAGGGTTCGAGGCAGGGTTAGGGTTCGAGGTTTCCCTGGAGGGTCCCGGTTCGGGGTAGTGTTAGGGTTAGGGTTAGGTCCCAGGAGGCTCCAGGCGCCGAACGCACAGCAGGGCAGAAGTCTCCCCGAAGGGCTGAGTGGAGGGCGCAAGGGAGGGTGCCGGTTAGGATCAGTCTTTGGCTGCCAAGGCCACACACGTCGATGGGCCCCCGGTGGAGGATGCCTCCGGAAAGTACTCGGCAGCTACAGCCGGGGCCTGGGAAAGCACATGCTGAGCTTCCAGGTTCCATGCCGAGTGAGCCTGCACCGCTTCTAGACACCCGGTGCGTGGTGTTGTCACAGGTTTGTATAGGGTCCCCTCGGGGAGAGAGCCTTAGCTAAGTTTAGGCTTAGGGTTAGGGTTAGGTCCCAGGAGGCTCCAGGCGCCGAACGCACAGCAAGGCAGTAGTCTCCCTGAAAGGCTGAGTGGAGGGCACAAAGGAGCCTGCCGGTCAGGATCAGTCTTTGGCTGCCAAGGCCACACACGTCGATGGGCCCCTGGTCGAGGAGGCCTCCGGAATCCTCTCGGGCAGCTGCAGCCGGGCCTGGGAGAACACCTGCTGTCAGCTTCCAGGTTCCATGCCGAGTGAGCCTGCACCGCTTCTGGACCCCAGGCCCGAGGTGTTGTCTCACGTTGGAATTGGGTCCGCACGGGGAGACAGCCTTAGCTAGGGTTAGGGCTCGGCCCAGGGACGTCGCCAGGGCCGAAGCGACTCTGGTCTCGTGATCTCCCTCCAGGGCTAAAGTGAGGGCCCTTGCGACCCGGTGGCCTAAGTTCAGGGTTAGGGTTCGAGGTAGGCGTAGGTTCGGTGAAGGTTCCCAGTTCCTGGTGGGGATAGGGTTAGGGTTAGGTCCCAGGAGGCTCCAGGCGCCGAATGCACAGCAGGGCAGAAGTCTCCCCGAAGGGCTGAGTGGAGGGCGCAAGGGAGGGTGCCGGTCAGGATCAGTCTTGGGCTGCCAAGGCCACGCACGTCGATGGGCCCCGGTCGAGGAGGCCTCCGGAATCCTCCAGGGCAGCTGCAGCCGGGCCTGGGAGAACACCTGCTCTGAGCTTCCGGGTTCCATGCCGAGTGAGCCTGCACCGCTTCTGGACCCCAGGCGTGTGGTGGTGTCAGATGTTGGTATTGGGACCCCATGGGGAGAACGCCTTAGGTAGTGTCAGGTGTCATTCAGGGAGGTTGCCAGGGCCGATGCCCCTCCAGTCTCATGATCTCCCTCGAGGGCTGAAGTGAGGGCCCTTCCACAAGGCGGCTCAAGTGCAGCGTTAGGGTTCGAGGCAGACTTAGGTTTCGGTGGAGGGTCCCGGTTCGGGGTGGGTTTAGGGTTGGGGTTAGGTCCCAGGAGGCTCCAGGCGCCGAACGCACTGCCGGGCAATGTCTCCTCGAAGGGCTGAGTGGAGGGCACAAGGGAGGGTGCCGGTCAGGATGCCGGTCAGGGTGCCAGTGTTGTTTCACAGGGGGGTGGCTATTTAGCACCATCCGCTTAGGCCCCTCATGGGTTTTCAAACACTTCCACCTTAGCGTAATGGGCTGTTACTTGAAAGGTCGTTTCCCCCGCAACATATCAGACAGGTGTGTATGTGGCACTTTTGCTGTGGCCCCCGCGTGGGTGTTCACGCACGCACACCAAGTTAGCGAAACCAGACGTTAACTCTCAGATGTTGGCGCCACACAAACGTTTCACAGGGTTGAACACCGGGCACTTTGGCTGTAGTCCCCGCATGAGTTTTTCGCCACTTCCAGTGTCGTGAAACAAGACATTAGTTGAAAGATGTGTTGTTTGCCAGAGTTGACGATGGGGCACTTTATTCATAGGCTTTAGGCATAGGTTTTGGAACACGTCTAGCAACGTGAAACCGTGAACTTCGTTGACAGATGGGTTCCCCACAGCAGTTTTTAGAGTCGGGGATATGTCACTTTCCCCATAGTCCCTAGTGTATGTTAGAAAGCAAAGCAGTTCTAACAGTGAAACAAGTGGTTCATGGACAGATTTTTATCCCACACTATTGTTTCACAGCGTGGAGTATATGGCACCTTCCTCTAGGTCCCTCGTCAGTTTTTCAGCTTTTCTAAATTTCTGAAATCAGATGGTAGCTGAAAGAGGTTTTCACCTCAGTGTTGTCTCACAGAGTTGAGTATCCGGCACTTTCCTCATAGACCCGGCATAGGGTTTCAAGTGCTACTGTTCGTGAAACAAGATCTTCCTTGAAAGACCGTCTCTCCATCCTACTCTTTCACACAATCCAGTATATGCCCCTTTCATCGTAATTCCCCCAAAACGTTTCCAGAAACCTCTAACGGTGAAACAAGATGTTAGTTGAAGGATGGTTTCACCACACTGTTGTTTCACAGAGCTGAGTGATGGCGCTTTCCATCTAGTGGCCCGCGTGGGTTACCTAGCAGTTACAAGTGAGCGACATCAAATGGTAGTTGAAAGATGGTTTCACCACAGTGTTGTCTCACAGAGTGGCGATGAGGGTGCTTCTCTCATCGTTGCTCGCGTACGTTTTCCATCCCGCCCAAACCGTCCACATCTGGTTTCGCTAAGATAGAAGTGTTTGAAAAAACCCATGCGGGGTCTATGGGGATAGACAGTACCATATGTTGCACTCTGGGAAACAACACTTTGGGGAAACCGTCTTTCGACTGACACCTGGTTTCACTACGTTAGAAGCGTTTGAAAACGTATGAGGGGCCTACATGGAAAGGCCACAGACTCAACTCTGGGAAACCACCCAGTATGGAAACCAGCTTTCGACGAAGCTCTGCTCTCACCCTGATGGAAGTGTCTGAAAACTATGCAGGGTCTGTGCGGAGAGTGCCATACACTCAAGTCAGTGATACAGCACGGTGGGGAAACGACATGTCCACGTTCACCTGGTTTCACTAATTCAGAGGTGTTTGAAAAGCATGTGGGACCTACGGCGAAGGTGCGCCATACACTCAAACTCTAAGAAGCACTGTGCGGAAACCGTCCGTCACCTAACATCTTGTTTCATCAAGTTAGACATGTTTGCGAACCCGAGCGGTGAACTGTGAGGAAAGTGGCATAAATCCGTCTCTGAGTGGAGGGCACAAGGGAGGGTGCCGGTCAGGATCAGTCTTTGGCTGCCAAGGCCACACACGTCGATGGGCCCCTGGTCGAGGAGGCCTCCGGAATCCTCTCGGGCAGCTGCAGCCGGGCCTGGGAAAACACCTGCTGTGAGCTTCCAGGTTCCATGCCGAGTGAGCCTGCACCGCTTCTGGACCCCAGGCCCGAGGTGTTGTCTCACGTAGGAATTGGGGCTGCACGGGGTGGCAGCCTTAGCTAGGGTTAGGGTTCGGCTCAGGGACGTCGCCAGGGCCGAAGCGACTCTGGTCTCGTGATCTCCCTCGAGGGCTGATGTGAGGACCCATGCGACAAGGAGGCTCAAGTGCAGGGTTAGGGTTCGAGGCAGGGTTAGGGTTCGAGGTTTCCCTGGAGGGTCCCGGTTCGGGGTAGTGTTAGGGTTAGGGTTAGGTCCCAGGAGGCTCCAGGCGCCGAACGCACAGCAGGGCAGAAGTCTCCCCGAAGGGCTGAGTGGAGGGCGCAAGGGAGGGTGCCGGTTAGGATCAGTCTTTGGCTGCCAAGGCCACACACGTCGATGGGCCCCCGGTGGAGGATGCCTCCGGAAAGTACTCGGCAGCTACAGCCGGGGCCTGGGAAAGCACATGCTGAGCTTCCAGGTTCCATGCCGAGTGAGCCTGCACCGCTTCTAGACACCCGGTGCGTGGTGTTGTCACAGGTTTGTATAGGGTCCCCTCGGGGAGAGAGCCTTAGCTAAGTTTAGGCTTAGGGTTAGGGTTAGGTCCCAGGAGGCTCCAGGCGCCGAACGCACAGCAAGGCAGTAGTCTCCCTGAAAGGCTGAGTGGAGGGCACAAAGGAGCCTGCCGGTCAGGATCAGTCTTTGGCTGCCAAGGCCACACACGTCGATGGGCCCCTGGTCGAGGAGGCCTCCGGAATCCTCTCGGGCAGCTGCAGCCGGGCCTGGGAGAACACCTGCTGTCAGCTTCCAGGTTCCATGCCGAGTGAGCCTGCACCGCTTCTGGACCCCAGGCCCGAGGTGTTGTCTCACGTTGGAATTGGGTCCGCACGGGGAGACAGCCTTAGCTAGGGTTAGGGCTCGGCCCAGGGACGTCGCCAGGGCCGAAGCGACTCTGGTCTCGTGATCTCCCTCCAGGGCTAAAGTGAGGGCCCTTGCGACCCGGTGGCCTAAGTTCAGGGTTAGGGTTCGAGGTAGGCGTAGGTTCGGTGAAGGTTCCCAGTTCCTGGTGGGGATAGGGTTAGGGTTAGGTCCCAGGAGGCTCCAGGCGCCGAATGCACAGCAGGGCAGAAGTCTCCCCGAAGGGCTGAGTGGAGGGCGCAAGGGAGGGTGCCGGTCAGGATCAGTCTTGGGCTGCCAAGGCCACGCACGTCGATGGGCCCCGGTCGAGGAGGCCTCCGGAATCCTCCAGGGCAGCTGCAGCCGGGCCTGGGAGAACACCTGCTCTGAGCTTCCGGGTTCCATGCCGAGTGAGCCTGCACCGCTTCTGGACCCCAGGCGTGTGGTGGTGTCAGATGTTGGTATTGGGACCCCATGGGGAGAACGCCTTAGGTAGTGTCAGGTGTCATTCAGGGAGGTTGCCAGGGCCGATGCCCCTCCAGTCTCATGATCTCCCTCGAGGGCTGAAGTGAGGGCCCTTCCACAAGGCGGCTCAAGTGCAGCGTTAGGGTTCGAGGCAGACTTAGGTTTCGGTGGAGGGTCCCGGTTCGGGGTGGGTTTAGGGTTGGGGTTAGGTCCCAGGAGGCTCCAGGCGCCGAACGCACTGCCGGGCAATGTCTCCTCGAAGGGCTGAGTGGAGGGCACAAGGGAGGGTGCCGGTCAGGATGCCGGTCAGGGTGCCAGTGTTGTTTCACAGGGGGGTGGCTATTTAGCACCATCCGCTTAGGCCCCTCATGGGTTTTCAAACACTTCCACCTTAGCGTAATGGGCTGTTACTTGAAAGGTCGTTTCCCCCGCAACATATCAGACAGGTGTGTATGTGGCACTTTTGCTGTGGCCCCCGCGTGGGTGTTCACGCACGCACACCAAGTTAGCGAAACCAGACGTTAACTCTCAGATGTTGGCGCCACACAAACGTTTCACAGGGTTGAACACCGGGCACTTTGGCTGTAGTCCCCGCATGAGTTTTTCGCCACTTCCAGTGTCGTGAAACAAGACATTAGTTGAAAGATGTGTTGTTTGCCAGAGTTGACGATGGGGCACTTTATTCATAGGCTTTAGGCATAGGTTTTGGAACACGTCTAGCAACGTGAAACCGTGAACTTCGTTGACAGATGGGTTCCCCACAGCAGTTTTTAGAGTCGGGGATATGTCACTTTCCCCATAGTCCCTAGTGTATGTTAGAAAGCAAAGCAGTTCTAACAGTGAAACAAGTGGTTCATGGACAGATTTTTATCCCACACTATTGTTTCACAGCGTGGAGTATATGGCACCTTCCTCTAGGTCCCTCGTCAGTTTTTCAGCTTTTCTAAATTTCTGAAATCAGATGGTAGCTGAAAGAGGTTTTCACCTCAGTGTTGTCTCACAGAGTTGAGTATCCGGCACTTTCCTCATAGACCCGGCATAGGGTTTCAAGTGCTACTGTTCGTGAAACAAGATCTTCCTTGAAAGACCGTCTCTCCATCCTACTCTTTCACACAATCCAGTATATGCCCCTTTCATCGTAATTCCCCCAAAACGTTTCCAGAAACCTCTAACGGTGAAACAAGATGTTAGTTGAAGGATGGTTTCACCACACTGTTGTTTCACAGAGCTGAGTGATGGCGCTTTCCATCTAGTGGCCCGCGTGGGTTACCTAGCAGTTACAAGTGAGCGACATCAAATGGTAGTTGAAAGATGGTTTCACCACAGTGTTGTCTCACAGAGTGGCGATGAGGGTGCTTCTCTCATCGTTGCTCGCGTACGTTTTCCATCCCGCCCAAACCGTCCACATCTGGTTTCGCTAAGATAGAAGTGTTTGAAAAAACCCATGCGGGGTCTATGGGGATAGACAGTACCATATGTTGCACTCTGGGAAACAACACTTTGGGGAAACCGTCTTTCGACTGACACCTGGTTTCACTACGTTAGAAGCGTTTGAAAACGTATGAGGGGCCTACATGGAAAGGCCACAGACTCAACTCTGGGAAACCACCCAGTATGGAAACCAGCTTTCGACGAAGCTCTGCTCTCACCCTGATGGAAGTGTCTGAAAACTATGCAGGGTCTGTGCGGAGAGTGCCATACACTCAAGTCAGTGATACAGCACGGTGGGGAAACGACATGTCCACGTTCACCTGGTTTCACTAATTCAGAGGTGTTTGAAAAGCATGTGGGACCTACGGCGAAGGTGCGCCATACACTCAAACTCTAAGAAGCACTGTGCGGAAACCGTCCGTCACCTAACATCTTGTTTCATCAAGTTAGACATGTTTGCGAACCCGAGCGGTGAACTGTGAGGAAAGTGGCATAAATCCGTCTCTGAGTGGAGGGCACAAGGGAGGGTGCCGGTCAGGATCAGTCTTTGGCTGCCAAGGCCACACACGTCGATGGGCCCCTGGTCGAGGAGGCCTCCGGAATCCTCTCGGGCAGCTGCAGCCGGGCCTGGGAAAACACCTGCTGTGAGCTTCCAGGTTCCATGCCGAGTGAGCCTGCACCGCTTCTGGACCCCAGGCCCGAGGTGTTGTCTCACGTAGGAATTGGGGCTGCACGGGGTGGCAGCCTTAGCTAGGGTTAGGGTTCGGCTCAGGGACGTCGCCAGGGCCGAAGCGACTCTGGTCTCGTGATCTCCCTCGAGGGCTGATGTGAGGACCCATGCGACAAGGAGGCTCAAGTGCAGGGTTAGGGTTCGAGGCAGGGTTAGGGTTCGAGGTTTCCCTGGAGGGTCCCGGTTCGGGGTAGTGTTAGGGTTAGGGTTAGGTCCCAGGAGGCTCCAGGCGCCGAACGCACAGCAGGGCAGAAGTCTCCCCGAAGGGCTGAGTGGAGGGCGCAAGGGAGGGTGCCGGTTAGGATCAGTCTTTGGCTGCCAAGGCCACACACGTCGATGGGCCCCCGGTGGAGGATGCCTCCGGAAAGTACTCGGCAGCTACAGCCGGGGCCTGGGAAAGCACATGCTGAGCTTCCAGGTTCCATGCCGAGTGAGCCTGCACCGCTTCTAGACACCCGGTGCGTGGTGTTGTCACAGGTTTGTATAGGGTCCCCTCGGGGAGAGAGCCTTAGCTAAGTTTAGGCTTAGGGTTAGGGTTAGGTCCCAGGAGGCTCCAGGCGCCGAACGCACAGCAAGGCAGTAGTCTCCCTGAAAGGCTGAGTGGAGGGCACAAAGGAGCCTGCCGGTCAGGATCAGTCTTTGGCTGCCAAGGCCACACACGTCGATGGGCCCCTGGTCGAGGAGGCCTCCGGAATCCTCTCGGGCAGCTGCAGCCGGGCCTGGGAGAACACCTGCTGTCAGCTTCCAGGTTCCATGCCGAGTGAGCCTGCACCGCTTCTGGACCCCAGGCCCGAGGTGTTGTCTCACGTTGGAATTGGGTCCGCACGGGGAGACAGCCTTAGCTAGGGTTAGGGCTCGGCCCAGGGACGTCGCCAGGGCCGAAGCGACTCTGGTCTCGTGATCTCCCTCCAGGGCTAAAGTGAGGGCCCTTGCGACCCGGTGGCCTAAGTTCAGGGTTAGGGTTCGAGGTAGGCGTAGGTTCGGTGAAGGTTCCCAGTTCCTGGTGGGGATAGGGTTAGGGTTAGGTCCCAGGAGGCTCCAGGCGCCGAATGCACAGCAGGGCAGAAGTCTCCCCGAAGGGCTGAGTGGAGGGCGCAAGGGAGGGTGCCGGTCAGGATCAGTCTTGGGCTGCCAAGGCCACGCACGTCGATGGGCCCCGGTCGAGGAGGCCTCCGGAATCCTCCAGGGCAGCTGCAGCCGGGCCTGGGAGAACACCTGCTCTGAGCTTCCGGGTTCCATGCCGAGTGAGCCTGCACCGCTTCTGGACCCCAGGCGTGTGGTGGTGTCAGATGTTGGTATTGGGACCCCATGGGGAGAACGCCTTAGGTAGTGTCAGGTGTCATTCAGGGAGGTTGCCAGGGCCGATGCCCCTCCAGTCTCATGATCTCCCTCGAGGGCTGAAGTGAGGGCCCTTCCACAAGGCGGCTCAAGTGCAGCGTTAGGGTTCGAGGCAGACTTAGGTTTCGGTGGAGGGTCCCGGTTCGGGGTGGGTTTAGGGTTGGGGTTAGGTCCCAGGAGGCTCCAGGCGCCGAACGCACTGCCGGGCAATGTCTCCTCGAAGGGCTGAGTGGAGGGCACAAGGGAGGGTGCCGGTCAGGATGCCGGTCAGGGTGCCAGTGTTGTTTCACAGGGGGGTGGCTATTTAGCACCATCCGCTTAGGCCCCTCATGGGTTTTCAAACACTTCCACCTTAGCGTAATGGGCTGTTACTTGAAAGGTCGTTTCCCCCGCAACATATCAGACAGGTGTGTATGTGGCACTTTTGCTGTGGCCCCCGCGTGGGTGTTCACGCACGCACACCAAGTTAGCGAAACCAGACGTTAACTCTCAGATGTTGGCGCCACACAAACGTTTCACAGGGTTGAACACCGGGCACTTTGGCTGTAGTCCCCGCATGAGTTTTTCGCCACTTCCAGTGTCGTGAAACAAGACATTAGTTGAAAGATGTGTTGTTTGCCAGAGTTGACGATGGGGCACTTTATTCATAGGCTTTAGGCATAGGTTTTGGAACACGTCTAGCAACGTGAAACCGTGAACTTCGTTGACAGATGGGTTCCCCACAGCAGTTTTTAGAGTCGGGGATATGTCACTTTCCCCATAGTCCCTAGTGTATGTTAGAAAGCAAAGCAGTTCTAACAGTGAAACAAGTGGTTCATGGACAGATTTTTATCCCACACTATTGTTTCACAGCGTGGAGTATATGGCACCTTCCTCTAGGTCCCTCGTCAGTTTTTCAGCTTTTCTAAATTTCTGAAATCAGATGGTAGCTGAAAGAGGTTTTCACCTCAGTGTTGTCTCACAGAGTTGAGTATCCGGCACTTTCCTCATAGACCCGGCATAGGGTTTCAAGTGCTACTGTTCGTGAAACAAGATCTTCCTTGAAAGACCGTCTCTCCATCCTACTCTTTCACACAATCCAGTATATGCCCCTTTCATCGTAATTCCCCCAAAACGTTTCCAGAAACCTCTAACGGTGAAACAAGATGTTAGTTGAAGGATGGTTTCACCACACTGTTGTTTCACAGAGCTGAGTGATGGCGCTTTCCATCTAGTGGCCCGCGTGGGTTACCTAGCAGTTACAAGTGAGCGACATCAAATGGTAGTTGAAAGATGGTTTCACCACAGTGTTGTCTCACAGAGTGGCGATGAGGGTGCTTCTCTCATCGTTGCTCGCGTACGTTTTCCATCCCGCCCAAACCGTCCACATCTGGTTTCGCTAAGATAGAAGTGTTTGAAAAAACCCATGCGGGGTCTATGGGGATAGACAGTACCATATGTTGCACTCTGGGAAACAACACTTTGGGGAAACCGTCTTTCGACTGACACCTGGTTTCACTACGTTAGAAGCGTTTGAAAACGTATGAGGGGCCTACATGGAAAGGCCACAGACTCAACTCTGGGAAACCACCCAGTATGGAAACCAGCTTTCGACGAAGCTCTGCTCTCACCCTGATGGAAGTGTCTGAAAACTATGCAGGGTCTGTGCGGAGAGTGCCATACACTCAAGTCAGTGATACAGCACGGTGGGGAAACGACATGTCCACGTTCACCTGGTTTCACTAATTCAGAGGTGTTTGAAAAGCATGTGGGACCTACGGCGAAGGTGCGCCATACACTCAAACTCTAAGAAGCACTGTGCGGAAACCGTCCGTCACCTAACATCTTGTTTCATCAAGTTAGACATGTTTGCGAACCCGAGCGGTGAACTGTGAGGAAAGTGGCATAAATCCGTCTCTGAGTGGAGGGCACAAGGGAGGGTGCCGGTCAGGATCAGTCTTTGGCTGCCAAGGCCACACACGTCGATGGGCCCCTGGTCGAGGAGGCCTCCGGAATCCTCTCGGGCAGCTGCAGCCGGGCCTGGGAAAACACCTGCTGTGAGCTTCCAGGTTCCATGCCGAGTGAGCCTGCACCGCTTCTGGACCCCAGGCCCGAGGTGTTGTCTCACGTAGGAATTGGGGCTGCACGGGGTGGCAGCCTTAGCTAGGGTTAGGGTTCGGCTCAGGGACGTCGCCAGGGCCGAAGCGACTCTGGTCTCGTGATCTCCCTCGAGGGCTGATGTGAGGACCCATGCGACAAGGAGGCTCAAGTGCAGGGTTAGGGTTCGAGGCAGGGTTAGGGTTCGAGGTTTCCCTGGAGGGTCCCGGTTCGGGGTAGTGTTAGGGTTAGGGTTAGGTCCCAGGAGGCTCCAGGCGCCGAACGCACAGCAGGGCAGAAGTCTCCCCGAAGGGCTGAGTGGAGGGCGCAAGGGAGGGTGCCGGTTAGGATCAGTCTTTGGCTGCCAAGGCCACACACGTCGATGGGCCCCCGGTGGAGGATGCCTCCGGAAAGTACTCGGCAGCTACAGCCGGGGCCTGGGAAAGCACATGCTGAGCTTCCAGGTTCCATGCCGAGTGAGCCTGCACCGCTTCTAGACACCCGGTGCGTGGTGTTGTCACAGGTTTGTATAGGGTCCCCTCGGGGAGAGAGCCTTAGCTAAGTTTAGGCTTAGGGTTAGGGTTAGGTCCCAGGAGGCTCCAGGCGCCGAACGCACAGCAAGGCAGTAGTCTCCCTGAAAGGCTGAGTGGAGGGCACAAAGGAGCCTGCCGGTCAGGATCAGTCTTTGGCTGCCAAGGCCACACACGTCGATGGGCCCCTGGTCGAGGAGGCCTCCGGAATCCTCTCGGGCAGCTGCAGCCGGGCCTGGGAGAACACCTGCTGTCAGCTTCCAGGTTCCATGCCGAGTGAGCCTGCACCGCTTCTGGACCCCAGGCCCGAGGTGTTGTCTCACGTTGGAATTGGGTCCGCACGGGGAGACAGCCTTAGCTAGGGTTAGGGCTCGGCCCAGGGACGTCGCCAGGGCCGAAGCGACTCTGGTCTCGTGATCTCCCTCCAGGGCTAAAGTGAGGGCCCTTGCGACCCGGTGGCCTAAGTTCAGGGTTAGGGTTCGAGGTAGGCGTAGGTTCGGTGAAGGTTCCCAGTTCCTGGTGGGGATAGGGTTAGGGTTAGGTCCCAGGAGGCTCCAGGCGCCGAATGCACAGCAGGGCAGAAGTCTCCCCGAAGGGCTGAGTGGAGGGCGCAAGGGAGGGTGCCGGTCAGGATCAGTCTTGGGCTGCCAAGGCCACGCACGTCGATGGGCCCCGGTCGAGGAGGCCTCCGGAATCCTCCAGGGCAGCTGCAGCCGGGCCTGGGAGAACACCTGCTCTGAGCTTCCGGGTTCCATGCCGAGTGAGCCTGCACCGCTTCTGGACCCCAGGCGTGTGGTGGTGTCAGATGTTGGTATTGGGACCCCATGGGGAGAACGCCTTAGGTAGTGTCAGGTGTCATTCAGGGAGGTTGCCAGGGCCGATGCCCCTCCAGTCTCATGATCTCCCTCGAGGGCTGAAGTGAGGGCCCTTCCACAAGGCGGCTCAAGTGCAGCGTTAGGGTTCGAGGCAGACTTAGGTTTCGGTGGAGGGTCCCGGTTCGGGGTGGGTTTAGGGTTGGGGTTAGGTCCCAGGAGGCTCCAGGCGCCGAACGCACTGCCGGGCAATGTCTCCTCGAAGGGCTGAGTGGAGGGCACAAGGGAGGGTGCCGGTCAGGATGCCGGTCAGGGTGCCAGTGTTGTTTCACAGGGGGGTGGCTATTTAGCACCATCCGCTTAGGCCCCTCATGGGTTTTCAAACACTTCCACCTTAGCGTAATGGGCTGTTACTTGAAAGGTCGTTTCCCCCGCAACATATCAGACAGGTGTGTATGTGGCACTTTTGCTGTGGCCCCCGCGTGGGTGTTCACGCACGCACACCAAGTTAGCGAAACCAGACGTTAACTCTCAGATGTTGGCGCCACACAAACGTTTCACAGGGTTGAACACCGGGCACTTTGGCTGTAGTCCCCGCATGAGTTTTTCGCCACTTCCAGTGTCGTGAAACAAGACATTAGTTGAAAGATGTGTTGTTTGCCAGAGTTGACGATGGGGCACTTTATTCATAGGCTTTAGGCATAGGTTTTGGAACACGTCTAGCAACGTGAAACCGTGAACTTCGTTGACAGATGGGTTCCCCACAGCAGTTTTTAGAGTCGGGGATATGTCACTTTCCCCATAGTCCCTAGTGTATGTTAGAAAGCAAAGCAGTTCTAACAGTGAAACAAGTGGTTCATGGACAGATTTTTATCCCACACTATTGTTTCACAGCGTGGAGTATATGGCACCTTCCTCTAGGTCCCTCGTCAGTTTTTCAGCTTTTCTAAATTTCTGAAATCAGATGGTAGCTGAAAGAGGTTTTCACCTCAGTGTTGTCTCACAGAGTTGAGTATCCGGCACTTTCCTCATAGACCCGGCATAGGGTTTCAAGTGCTACTGTTCGTGAAACAAGATCTTCCTTGAAAGACCGTCTCTCCATCCTACTCTTTCACACAATCCAGTATATGCCCCTTTCATCGTAATTCCCCCAAAACGTTTCCAGAAACCTCTAACGGTGAAACAAGATGTTAGTTGAAGGATGGTTTCACCACACTGTTGTTTCACAGAGCTGAGTGATGGCGCTTTCCATCTAGTGGCCCGCGTGGGTTACCTAGCAGTTACAAGTGAGCGACATCAAATGGTAGTTGAAAGATGGTTTCACCACAGTGTTGTCTCACAGAGTGGCGATGAGGGTGCTTCTCTCATCGTTGCTCGCGTACGTTTTCCATCCCGCCCAAACCGTCCACATCTGGTTTCGCTAAGATAGAAGTGTTTGAAAAAACCCATGCGGGGTCTATGGGGATAGACAGTACCATATGTTGCACTCTGGGAAACAACACTTTGGGGAAACCGTCTTTCGACTGACACCTGGTTTCACTACGTTAGAAGCGTTTGAAAACGTATGAGGGGCCTACATGGAAAGGCCACAGACTCAACTCTGGGAAACCACCCAGTATGGAAACCAGCTTTCGACGAAGCTCTGCTCTCACCCTGATGGAAGTGTCTGAAAACTATGCAGGGTCTGTGCGGAGAGTGCCATACACTCAAGTCAGTGATACAGCACGGTGGGGAAACGACATGTCCACGTTCACCTGGTTTCACTAATTCAGAGGTGTTTGAAAAGCATGTGGGACCTACGGCGAAGGTGCGCCATACACTCAAACTCTAAGAAGCACTGTGCGGAAACCGTCCGTCACCTAACATCTTGTTTCATCAAGTTAGACATGTTTGCGAACCCGAGCGGTGAACTGTGAGGAAAGTGGCATAAATCCGTCTCTGAGTGGAGGGCACAAGGGAGGGTGCCGGTCAGGATCAGTCTTTGGCTGCCAAGGCCACACACGTCGATGGGCCCCTGGTCGAGGAGGCCTCCGGAATCCTCTCGGGCAGCTGCAGCCGGGCCTGGGAAAACACCTGCTGTGAGCTTCCAGGTTCCATGCCGAGTGAGCCTGCACCGCTTCTGGACCCCAGGCCCGAGGTGTTGTCTCACGTAGGAATTGGGGCTGCACGGGGTGGCAGCCTTAGCTAGGGTTAGGGTTCGGCTCAGGGACGTCGCCAGGGCCGAAGCGACTCTGGTCTCGTGATCTCCCTCGAGGGCTGATGTGAGGACCCATGCGACAAGGAGGCTCAAGTGCAGGGTTAGGGTTCGAGGCAGGGTTAGGGTTCGAGGTTTCCCTGGAGGGTCCCGGTTCGGGGTAGTGTTAGGGTTAGGGTTAGGTCCCAGGAGGCTCCAGGCGCCGAACGCACAGCAGGGCAGAAGTCTCCCCGAAGGGCTGAGTGGAGGGCGCAAGGGAGGGTGCCGGTTAGGATCAGTCTTTGGCTGCCAAGGCCACACACGTCGATGGGCCCCCGGTGGAGGATGCCTCCGGAAAGTACTCGGCAGCTACAGCCGGGGCCTGGGAAAGCACATGCTGAGCTTCCAGGTTCCATGCCGAGTGAGCCTGCACCGCTTCTAGACACCCGGTGCGTGGTGTTGTCACAGGTTTGTATAGGGTCCCCTCGGGGAGAGAGCCTTAGCTAAGTTTAGGCTTAGGGTTAGGGTTAGGTCCCAGGAGGCTCCAGGCGCCGAACGCACAGCAAGGCAGTAGTCTCCCTGAAAGGCTGAGTGGAGGGCACAAAGGAGCCTGCCGGTCAGGATCAGTCTTTGGCTGCCAAGGCCACACACGTCGATGGGCCCCTGGTCGAGGAGGCCTCCGGAATCCTCTCGGGCAGCTGCAGCCGGGCCTGGGAGAACACCTGCTGTCAGCTTCCAGGTTCCATGCCGAGTGAGCCTGCACCGCTTCTGGACCCCAGGCCCGAGGTGTTGTCTCACGTTGGAATTGGGTCCGCACGGGGAGACAGCCTTAGCTAGGGTTAGGGCTCGGCCCAGGGACGTCGCCAGGGCCGAAGCGACTCTGGTCTCGTGATCTCCCTCCAGGGCTAAAGTGAGGGCCCTTGCGACCCGGTGGCCTAAGTTCAGGGTTAGGGTTCGAGGTAGGCGTAGGTTCGGTGAAGGTTCCCAGTTCCTGGTGGGGATAGGGTTAGGGTTAGGTCCCAGGAGGCTCCAGGCGCCGAATGCACAGCAGGGCAGAAGTCTCCCCGAAGGGCTGAGTGGAGGGCGCAAGGGAGGGTGCCGGTCAGGATCAGTCTTGGGCTGCCAAGGCCACGCACGTCGATGGGCCCCGGTCGAGGAGGCCTCCGGAATCCTCCAGGGCAGCTGCAGCCGGGCCTGGGAGAACACCTGCTCTGAGCTTCCGGGTTCCATGCCGAGTGAGCCTGCACCGCTTCTGGACCCCAGGCGTGTGGTGGTGTCAGATGTTGGTATTGGGACCCCATGGGGAGAACGCCTTAGGTAGTGTCAGGTGTCATTCAGGGAGGTTGCCAGGGCCGATGCCCCTCCAGTCTCATGATCTCCCTCGAGGGCTGAAGTGAGGGCCCTTCCACAAGGCGGCTCAAGTGCAGCGTTAGGGTTCGAGGCAGACTTAGGTTTCGGTGGAGGGTCCCGGTTCGGGGTGGGTTTAGGGTTGGGGTTAGGTCCCAGGAGGCTCCAGGCGCCGAACGCACTGCCGGGCAATGTCTCCTCGAAGGGCTGAGTGGAGGGCACAAGGGAGGGTGCCGGTCAGGATGCCGGTCAGGGTGCCAGTGTTGTTTCACAGGGGGGTGGCTATTTAGCACCATCCGCTTAGGCCCCTCATGGGTTTTCAAACACTTCCACCTTAGCGTAATGGGCTGTTACTTGAAAGGTCGTTTCCCCCGCAACATATCAGACAGGTGTGTATGTGGCACTTTTGCTGTGGCCCCCGCGTGGGTGTTCACGCACGCACACCAAGTTAGCGAAACCAGACGTTAACTCTCAGATGTTGGCGCCACACAAACGTTTCACAGGGTTGAACACCGGGCACTTTGGCTGTAGTCCCCGCATGAGTTTTTCGCCACTTCCAGTGTCGTGAAACAAGACATTAGTTGAAAGATGTGTTGTTTGCCAGAGTTGACGATGGGGCACTTTATTCATAGGCTTTAGGCATAGGTTTTGGAACACGTCTAGCAACGTGAAACCGTGAACTTCGTTGACAGATGGGTTCCCCACAGCAGTTTTTAGAGTCGGGGATATGTCACTTTCCCCATAGTCCCTAGTGTATGTTAGAAAGCAAAGCAGTTCTAACAGTGAAACAAGTGGTTCATGGACAGATTTTTATCCCACACTATTGTTTCACAGCGTGGAGTATATGGCACCTTCCTCTAGGTCCCTCGTCAGTTTTTCAGCTTTTCTAAATTTCTGAAATCAGATGGTAGCTGAAAGAGGTTTTCACCTCAGTGTTGTCTCACAGAGTTGAGTATCCGGCACTTTCCTCATAGACCCGGCATAGGGTTTCAAGTGCTACTGTTCGTGAAACAAGATCTTCCTTGAAAGACCGTCTCTCCATCCTACTCTTTCACACAATCCAGTATATGCCCCTTTCATCGTAATTCCCCCAAAACGTTTCCAGAAACCTCTAACGGTGAAACAAGATGTTAGTTGAAGGATGGTTTCACCACACTGTTGTTTCACAGAGCTGAGTGATGGCGCTTTCCATCTAGTGGCCCGCGTGGGTTACCTAGCAGTTACAAGTGAGCGACATCAAATGGTAGTTGAAAGATGGTTTCACCACAGTGTTGTCTCACAGAGTGGCGATGAGGGTGCTTCTCTCATCGTTGCTCGCGTACGTTTTCCATCCCGCCCAAACCGTCCACATCTGGTTTCGCTAAGATAGAAGTGTTTGAAAAAACCCATGCGGGGTCTATGGGGATAGACAGTACCATATGTTGCACTCTGGGAAACAACACTTTGGGGAAACCGTCTTTCGACTGACACCTGGTTTCACTACGTTAGAAGCGTTTGAAAACGTATGAGGGGCCTACATGGAAAGGCCACAGACTCAACTCTGGGAAACCACCCAGTATGGAAACCAGCTTTCGACGAAGCTCTGCTCTCACCCTGATGGAAGTGTCTGAAAACTATGCAGGGTCTGTGCGGAGAGTGCCATACACTCAAGTCAGTGATACAGCACGGTGGGGAAACGACATGTCCACGTTCACCTGGTTTCACTAATTCAGAGGTGTTTGAAAAGCATGTGGGACCTACGGCGAAGGTGCGCCATACACTCAAACTCTAAGAAGCACTGTGCGGAAACCGTCCGTCACCTAACATCTTGTTTCATCAAGTTAGACATGTTTGCGAACCCGAGCGGTGAACTGTGAGGAAAGTGGCATAAATCCGTCTCTGAGTGGAGGGCACAAGGGAGGGTGCCGGTCAGGATCAGTCTTTGGCTGCCAAGGCCACACACGTCGATGGGCCCCTGGTCGAGGAGGCCTCCGGAATCCTCTCGGGCAGCTGCAGCCGGGCCTGGGAAAACACCTGCTGTGAGCTTCCAGGTTCCATGCCGAGTGAGCCTGCACCGCTTCTGGACCCCAGGCCCGAGGTGTTGTCTCACGTAGGAATTGGGGCTGCACGGGGTGGCAGCCTTAGCTAGGGTTAGGGTTCGGCTCAGGGACGTCGCCAGGGCCGAAGCGACTCTGGTCTCGTGATCTCCCTCGAGGGCTGATGTGAGGACCCATGCGACAAGGAGGCTCAAGTGCAGGGTTAGGGTTCGAGGCAGGGTTAGGGTTCGAGGTTTCCCTGGAGGGTCCCGGTTCGGGGTAGTGTTAGGGTTAGGGTTAGGTCCCAGGAGGCTCCAGGCGCCGAACGCACAGCAGGGCAGAAGTCTCCCCGAAGGGCTGAGTGGAGGGCGCAAGGGAGGGTGCCGGTTAGGATCAGTCTTTGGCTGCCAAGGCCACACACGTCGATGGGCCCCCGGTGGAGGATGCCTCCGGAAAGTACTCGGCAGCTACAGCCGGGGCCTGGGAAAGCACATGCTGAGCTTCCAGGTTCCATGCCGAGTGAGCCTGCACCGCTTCTAGACACCCGGTGCGTGGTGTTGTCACAGGTTTGTATAGGGTCCCCTCGGGGAGAGAGCCTTAGCTAAGTTTAGGCTTAGGGTTAGGGTTAGGTCCCAGGAGGCTCCAGGCGCCGAACGCACAGCAAGGCAGTAGTCTCCCTGAAAGGCTGAGTGGAGGGCACAAAGGAGCCTGCCGGTCAGGATCAGTCTTTGGCTGCCAAGGCCACACACGTCGATGGGCCCCTGGTCGAGGAGGCCTCCGGAATCCTCTCGGGCAGCTGCAGCCGGGCCTGGGAGAACACCTGCTGTCAGCTTCCAGGTTCCATGCCGAGTGAGCCTGCACCGCTTCTGGACCCCAGGCCCGAGGTGTTGTCTCACGTTGGAATTGGGTCCGCACGGGGAGACAGCCTTAGCTAGGGTTAGGGCTCGGCCCAGGGACGTCGCCAGGGCCGAAGCGACTCTGGTCTCGTGATCTCCCTCCAGGGCTAAAGTGAGGGCCCTTGCGACCCGGTGGCCTAAGTTCAGGGTTAGGGTTCGAGGTAGGCGTAGGTTCGGTGAAGGTTCCCAGTTCCTGGTGGGGATAGGGTTAGGGTTAGGTCCCAGGAGGCTCCAGGCGCCGAATGCACAGCAGGGCAGAAGTCTCCCCGAAGGGCTGAGTGGAGGGCGCAAGGGAGGGTGCCGGTCAGGATCAGTCTTGGGCTGCCAAGGCCACGCACGTCGATGGGCCCCGGTCGAGGAGGCCTCCGGAATCCTCCAGGGCAGCTGCAGCCGGGCCTGGGAGAACACCTGCTCTGAGCTTCCGGGTTCCATGCCGAGTGAGCCTGCACCGCTTCTGGACCCCAGGCGTGTGGTGGTGTCAGATGTTGGTATTGGGACCCCATGGGGAGAACGCCTTAGGTAGTGTCAGGTGTCATTCAGGGAGGTTGCCAGGGCCGATGCCCCTCCAGTCTCATGATCTCCCTCGAGGGCTGAAGTGAGGGCCCTTCCACAAGGCGGCTCAAGTGCAGCGTTAGGGTTCGAGGCAGACTTAGGTTTCGGTGGAGGGTCCCGGTTCGGGGTGGGTTTAGGGTTGGGGTTAGGTCCCAGGAGGCTCCAGGCGCCGAACGCACTGCCGGGCAATGTCTCCTCGAAGGGCTGAGTGGAGGGCACAAGGGAGGGTGCCGGTCAGGATGCCGGTCAGGGTGCCAGTGTTGTTTCACAGGGGGGTGGCTATTTAGCACCATCCGCTTAGGCCCCTCATGGGTTTTCAAACACTTCCACCTTAGCGTAATGGGCTGTTACTTGAAAGGTCGTTTCCCCCGCAACATATCAGACAGGTGTGTATGTGGCACTTTTGCTGTGGCCCCCGCGTGGGTGTTCACGCACGCACACCAAGTTAGCGAAACCAGACGTTAACTCTCAGATGTTGGCGCCACACAAACGTTTCACAGGGTTGAACACCGGGCACTTTGGCTGTAGTCCCCGCATGAGTTTTTCGCCACTTCCAGTGTCGTGAAACAAGACATTAGTTGAAAGATGTGTTGTTTGCCAGAGTTGACGATGGGGCACTTTATTCATAGGCTTTAGGCATAGGTTTTGGAACACGTCTAGCAACGTGAAACCGTGAACTTCGTTGACAGATGGGTTCCCCACAGCAGTTTTTAGAGTCGGGGATATGTCACTTTCCCCATAGTCCCTAGTGTATGTTAGAAAGCAAAGCAGTTCTAACAGTGAAACAAGTGGTTCATGGACAGATTTTTATCCCACACTATTGTTTCACAGCGTGGAGTATATGGCACCTTCCTCTAGGTCCCTCGTCAGTTTTTCAGCTTTTCTAAATTTCTGAAATCAGATGGTAGCTGAAAGAGGTTTTCACCTCAGTGTTGTCTCACAGAGTTGAGTATCCGGCACTTTCCTCATAGACCCGGCATAGGGTTTCAAGTGCTACTGTTCGTGAAACAAGATCTTCCTTGAAAGACCGTCTCTCCATCCTACTCTTTCACACAATCCAGTATATGCCCCTTTCATCGTAATTCCCCCAAAACGTTTCCAGAAACCTCTAACGGTGAAACAAGATGTTAGTTGAAGGATGGTTTCACCACACTGTTGTTTCACAGAGCTGAGTGATGGCGCTTTCCATCTAGTGGCCCGCGTGGGTTACCTAGCAGTTACAAGTGAGCGACATCAAATGGTAGTTGAAAGATGGTTTCACCACAGTGTTGTCTCACAGAGTGGCGATGAGGGTGCTTCTCTCATCGTTGCTCGCGTACGTTTTCCATCCCGCCCAAACCGTCCACATCTGGTTTCGCTAAGATAGAAGTGTTTGAAAAAACCCATGCGGGGTCTATGGGGATAGACAGTACCATATGTTGCACTCTGGGAAACAACACTTTGGGGAAACCGTCTTTCGACTGACACCTGGTTTCACTACGTTAGAAGCGTTTGAAAACGTATGAGGGGCCTACATGGAAAGGCCACAGACTCAACTCTGGGAAACCACCCAGTATGGAAACCAGCTTTCGACGAAGCTCTGCTCTCACCCTGATGGAAGTGTCTGAAAACTATGCAGGGTCTGTGCGGAGAGTGCCATACACTCAAGTCAGTGATACAGCACGGTGGGGAAACGACATGTCCACGTTCACCTGGTTTCACTAATTCAGAGGTGTTTGAAAAGCATGTGGGACCTACGGCGAAGGTGCGCCATACACTCAAACTCTAAGAAGCACTGTGCGGAAACCGTCCGTCACCTAACATCTTGTTTCATCAAGTTAGACATGTTTGCGAACCCGAGCGGTGAACTGTGAGGAAAGTGGCATAAATCCGTCTCTGAGTGGAGGGCACAAGGGAGGGTGCCGGTCAGGATCAGTCTTTGGCTGCCAAGGCCACACACGTCGATGGGCCCCTGGTCGAGGAGGCCTCCGGAATCCTCTCGGGCAGCTGCAGCCGGGCCTGGGAAAACACCTGCTGTGAGCTTCCAGGTTCCATGCCGAGTGAGCCTGCACCGCTTCTGGACCCCAGGCCCGAGGTGTTGTCTCACGTAGGAATTGGGGCTGCACGGGGTGGCAGCCTTAGCTAGGGTTAGGGTTCGGCTCAGGGACGTCGCCAGGGCCGAAGCGACTCTGGTCTCGTGATCTCCCTCGAGGGCTGATGTGAGGACCCATGCGACAAGGAGGCTCAAGTGCAGGGTTAGGGTTCGAGGCAGGGTTAGGGTTCGAGGTTTCCCTGGAGGGTCCCGGTTCGGGGTAGTGTTAGGGTTAGGGTTAGGTCCCAGGAGGCTCCAGGCGCCGAACGCACAGCAGGGCAGAAGTCTCCCCGAAGGGCTGAGTGGAGGGCGCAAGGGAGGGTGCCGGTTAGGATCAGTCTTTGGCTGCCAAGGCCACACACGTCGATGGGCCCCCGGTGGAGGATGCCTCCGGAAAGTACTCGGCAGCTACAGCCGGGGCCTGGGAAAGCACATGCTGAGCTTCCAGGTTCCATGCCGAGTGAGCCTGCACCGCTTCTAGACACCCGGTGCGTGGTGTTGTCACAGGTTTGTATAGGGTCCCCTCGGGGAGAGAGCCTTAGCTAAGTTTAGGCTTAGGGTTAGGGTTAGGTCCCAGGAGGCTCCAGGCGCCGAACGCACAGCAAGGCAGTAGTCTCCCTGAAAGGCTGAGTGGAGGGCACAAAGGAGCCTGCCGGTCAGGATCAGTCTTTGGCTGCCAAGGCCACACACGTCGATGGGCCCCTGGTCGAGGAGGCCTCCGGAATCCTCTCGGGCAGCTGCAGCCGGGCCTGGGAGAACACCTGCTGTCAGCTTCCAGGTTCCATGCCGAGTGAGCCTGCACCGCTTCTGGACCCCAGGCCCGAGGTGTTGTCTCACGTTGGAATTGGGTCCGCACGGGGAGACAGCCTTAGCTAGGGTTAGGGCTCGGCCCAGGGACGTCGCCAGGGCCGAAGCGACTCTGGTCTCGTGATCTCCCTCCAGGGCTAAAGTGAGGGCCCTTGCGACCCGGTGGCCTAAGTTCAGGGTTAGGGTTCGAGGTAGGCGTAGGTTCGGTGAAGGTTCCCAGTTCCTGGTGGGGATAGGGTTAGGGTTAGGTCCCAGGAGGCTCCAGGCGCCGAATGCACAGCAGGGCAGAAGTCTCCCCGAAGGGCTGAGTGGAGGGCGCAAGGGAGGGTGCCGGTCAGGATCAGTCTTGGGCTGCCAAGGCCACGCACGTCGATGGGCCCCGGTCGAGGAGGCCTCCGGAATCCTCCAGGGCAGCTGCAGCCGGGCCTGGGAGAACACCTGCTCTGAGCTTCCGGGTTCCATGCCGAGTGAGCCTGCACCGCTTCTGGACCCCAGGCGTGTGGTGGTGTCAGATGTTGGTATTGGGACCCCATGGGGAGAACGCCTTAGGTAGTGTCAGGTGTCATTCAGGGAGGTTGCCAGGGCCGATGCCCCTCCAGTCTCATGATCTCCCTCGAGGGCTGAAGTGAGGGCCCTTCCACAAGGCGGCTCAAGTGCAGCGTTAGGGTTCGAGGCAGACTTAGGTTTCGGTGGAGGGTCCCGGTTCGGGGTGGGTTTAGGGTTGGGGTTAGGTCCCAGGAGGCTCCAGGCGCCGAACGCACTGCCGGGCAATGTCTCCTCGAAGGGCTGAGTGGAGGGCACAAGGGAGGGTGCCGGTCAGGATGCCGGTCAGGGTGCCAGTGTTGTTTCACAGGGGGGTGGCTATTTAGCACCATCCGCTTAGGCCCCTCATGGGTTTTCAAACACTTCCACCTTAGCGTAATGGGCTGTTACTTGAAAGGTCGTTTCCCCCGCAACATATCAGACAGGTGTGTATGTGGCACTTTTGCTGTGGCCCCCGCGTGGGTGTTCACGCACGCACACCAAGTTAGCGAAACCAGACGTTAACTCTCAGATGTTGGCGCCACACAAACGTTTCACAGGGTTGAACACCGGGCACTTTGGCTGTAGTCCCCGCATGAGTTTTTCGCCACTTCCAGTGTCGTGAAACAAGACATTAGTTGAAAGATGTGTTGTTTGCCAGAGTTGACGATGGGGCACTTTATTCATAGGCTTTAGGCATAGGTTTTGGAACACGTCTAGCAACGTGAAACCGTGAACTTCGTTGACAGATGGGTTCCCCACAGCAGTTTTTAGAGTCGGGGATATGTCACTTTCCCCATAGTCCCTAGTGTATGTTAGAAAGCAAAGCAGTTCTAACAGTGAAACAAGTGGTTCATGGACAGATTTTTATCCCACACTATTGTTTCACAGCGTGGAGTATATGGCACCTTCCTCTAGGTCCCTCGTCAGTTTTTCAGCTTTTCTAAATTTCTGAAATCAGATGGTAGCTGAAAGAGGTTTTCACCTCAGTGTTGTCTCACAGAGTTGAGTATCCGGCACTTTCCTCATAGACCCGGCATAGGGTTTCAAGTGCTACTGTTCGTGAAACAAGATCTTCCTTGAAAGACCGTCTCTCCATCCTACTCTTTCACACAATCCAGTATATGCCCCTTTCATCGTAATTCCCCCAAAACGTTTCCAGAAACCTCTAACGGTGAAACAAGATGTTAGTTGAAGGATGGTTTCACCACACTGTTGTTTCACAGAGCTGAGTGATGGCGCTTTCCATCTAGTGGCCCGCGTGGGTTACCTAGCAGTTACAAGTGAGCGACATCAAATGGTAGTTGAAAGATGGTTTCACCACAGTGTTGTCTCACAGAGTGGCGATGAGGGTGCTTCTCTCATCGTTGCTCGCGTACGTTTTCCATCCCGCCCAAACCGTCCACATCTGGTTTCGCTAAGATAGAAGTGTTTGAAAAAACCCATGCGGGGTCTATGGGGATAGACAGTACCATATGTTGCACTCTGGGAAACAACACTTTGGGGAAACCGTCTTTCGACTGACACCTGGTTTCACTACGTTAGAAGCGTTTGAAAACGTATGAGGGGCCTACATGGAAAGGCCACAGACTCAACTCTGGGAAACCACCCAGTATGGAAACCAGCTTTCGACGAAGCTCTGCTCTCACCCTGATGGAAGTGTCTGAAAACTATGCAGGGTCTGTGCGGAGAGTGCCATACACTCAAGTCAGTGATACAGCACGGTGGGGAAACGACATGTCCACGTTCACCTGGTTTCACTAATTCAGAGGTGTTTGAAAAGCATGTGGGACCTACGGCGAAGGTGCGCCATACACTCAAACTCTAAGAAGCACTGTGCGGAAACCGTCCGTCACCTAACATCTTGTTTCATCAAGTTAGACATGTTTGCGAACCCGAGCGGTGAACTGTGAGGAAAGTGGCATAAATCCGTCTCTGAGTGGAGGGCACAAGGGAGGGTGCCGGTCAGGATCAGTCTTTGGCTGCCAAGGCCACACACGTCGATGGGCCCCTGGTCGAGGAGGCCTCCGGAATCCTCTCGGGCAGCTGCAGCCGGGCCTGGGAAAACACCTGCTGTGAGCTTCCAGGTTCCATGCCGAGTGAGCCTGCACCGCTTCTGGACCCCAGGCCCGAGGTGTTGTCTCACGTAGGAATTGGGGCTGCACGGGGTGGCAGCCTTAGCTAGGGTTAGGGTTCGGCTCAGGGACGTCGCCAGGGCCGAAGCGACTCTGGTCTCGTGATCTCCCTCGAGGGCTGATGTGAGGACCCATGCGACAAGGAGGCTCAAGTGCAGGGTTAGGGTTCGAGGCAGGGTTAGGGTTCGAGGTTTCCCTGGAGGGTCCCGGTTCGGGGTAGTGTTAGGGTTAGGGTTAGGTCCCAGGAGGCTCCAGGCGCCGAACGCACAGCAGGGCAGAAGTCTCCCCGAAGGGCTGAGTGGAGGGCGCAAGGGAGGGTGCCGGTTAGGATCAGTCTTTGGCTGCCAAGGCCACACACGTCGATGGGCCCCCGGTGGAGGATGCCTCCGGAAAGTACTCGGCAGCTACAGCCGGGGCCTGGGAAAGCACATGCTGAGCTTCCAGGTTCCATGCCGAGTGAGCCTGCACCGCTTCTAGACACCCGGTGCGTGGTGTTGTCACAGGTTTGTATAGGGTCCCCTCGGGGAGAGAGCCTTAGCTAAGTTTAGGCTTAGGGTTAGGGTTAGGTCCCAGGAGGCTCCAGGCGCCGAACGCACAGCAAGGCAGTAGTCTCCCTGAAAGGCTGAGTGGAGGGCACAAAGGAGCCTGCCGGTCAGGATCAGTCTTTGGCTGCCAAGGCCACACACGTCGATGGGCCCCTGGTCGAGGAGGCCTCCGGAATCCTCTCGGGCAGCTGCAGCCGGGCCTGGGAGAACACCTGCTGTCAGCTTCCAGGTTCCATGCCGAGTGAGCCTGCACCGCTTCTGGACCCCAGGCCCGAGGTGTTGTCTCACGTTGGAATTGGGTCCGCACGGGGAGACAGCCTTAGCTAGGGTTAGGGCTCGGCCCAGGGACGTCGCCAGGGCCGAAGCGACTCTGGTCTCGTGATCTCCCTCCAGGGCTAAAGTGAGGGCCCTTGCGACCCGGTGGCCTAAGTTCAGGGTTAGGGTTCGAGGTAGGCGTAGGTTCGGTGAAGGTTCCCAGTTCCTGGTGGGGATAGGGTTAGGGTTAGGTCCCAGGAGGCTCCAGGCGCCGAATGCACAGCAGGGCAGAAGTCTCCCCGAAGGGCTGAGTGGAGGGCGCAAGGGAGGGTGCCGGTCAGGATCAGTCTTGGGCTGCCAAGGCCACGCACGTCGATGGGCCCCGGTCGAGGAGGCCTCCGGAATCCTCCAGGGCAGCTGCAGCCGGGCCTGGGAGAACACCTGCTCTGAGCTTCCGGGTTCCATGCCGAGTGAGCCTGCACCGCTTCTGGACCCCAGGCGTGTGGTGGTGTCAGATGTTGGTATTGGGACCCCATGGGGAGAACGCCTTAGGTAGTGTCAGGTGTCATTCAGGGAGGTTGCCAGGGCCGATGCCCCTCCAGTCTCATGATCTCCCTCGAGGGCTGAAGTGAGGGCCCTTCCACAAGGCGGCTCAAGTGCAGCGTTAGGGTTCGAGGCAGACTTAGGTTTCGGTGGAGGGTCCCGGTTCGGGGTGGGTTTAGGGTTGGGGTTAGGTCCCAGGAGGCTCCAGGCGCCGAACGCACTGCCGGGCAATGTCTCCTCGAAGGGCTGAGTGGAGGGCACAAGGGAGGGTGCCGGTCAGGATGCCGGTCAGGGTGCCAGTGTTGTTTCACAGGGGGGTGGCTATTTAGCACCATCCGCTTAGGCCCCTCATGGGTTTTCAAACACTTCCACCTTAGCGTAATGGGCTGTTACTTGAAAGGTCGTTTCCCCCGCAACATATCAGACAGGTGTGTATGTGGCACTTTTGCTGTGGCCCCCGCGTGGGTGTTCACGCACGCACACCAAGTTAGCGAAACCAGACGTTAACTCTCAGATGTTGGCGCCACACAAACGTTTCACAGGGTTGAACACCGGGCACTTTGGCTGTAGTCCCCGCATGAGTTTTTCGCCACTTCCAGTGTCGTGAAACAAGACATTAGTTGAAAGATGTGTTGTTTGCCAGAGTTGACGATGGGGCACTTTATTCATAGGCTTTAGGCATAGGTTTTGGAACACGTCTAGCAACGTGAAACCGTGAACTTCGTTGACAGATGGGTTCCCCACAGCAGTTTTTAGAGTCGGGGATATGTCACTTTCCCCATAGTCCCTAGTGTATGTTAGAAAGCAAAGCAGTTCTAACAGTGAAACAAGTGGTTCATGGACAGATTTTTATCCCACACTATTGTTTCACAGCGTGGAGTATATGGCACCTTCCTCTAGGTCCCTCGTCAGTTTTTCAGCTTTTCTAAATTTCTGAAATCAGATGGTAGCTGAAAGAGGTTTTCACCTCAGTGTTGTCTCACAGAGTTGAGTATCCGGCACTTTCCTCATAGACCCGGCATAGGGTTTCAAGTGCTACTGTTCGTGAAACAAGATCTTCCTTGAAAGACCGTCTCTCCATCCTACTCTTTCACACAATCCAGTATATGCCCCTTTCATCGTAATTCCCCCAAAACGTTTCCAGAAACCTCTAACGGTGAAACAAGATGTTAGTTGAAGGATGGTTTCACCACACTGTTGTTTCACAGAGCTGAGTGATGGCGCTTTCCATCTAGTGGCCCGCGTGGGTTACCTAGCAGTTACAAGTGAGCGACATCAAATGGTAGTTGAAAGATGGTTTCACCACAGTGTTGTCTCACAGAGTGGCGATGAGGGTGCTTCTCTCATCGTTGCTCGCGTACGTTTTCCATCCCGCCCAAACCGTCCACATCTGGTTTCGCTAAGATAGAAGTGTTTGAAAAAACCCATGCGGGGTCTATGGGGATAGACAGTACCATATGTTGCACTCTGGGAAACAACACTTTGGGGAAACCGTCTTTCGACTGACACCTGGTTTCACTACGTTAGAAGCGTTTGAAACCGTATGAGGGGCCTACATGGAAAGGCCACAGACTCAACTCTGGGAAACCACCCAGTATGGAAACCAGCTTTCGACGAAGCTCTGCTCTCACCCTGATGGAAGTGTCTGAAAACTATGCAGGGTCTGTGCGGAGAGTGCCATACACTCAAGTCAGTGATACAGCACGGTGGGGAAACGACATGTCCACGTTCACCTGGTTTCACTAATTCAGAGGTGTTTGAAAAGCATGTGGGACCTACGGCGAAGGTGCGCCATACACTCAAACTCTAAGAAGCACTGTGCGGAAACCGTCCGTCACCTAACATCTTGTTTCATCAAGTTAGACATGTTTGCGAACCCGAGCGGTGAACTGTGAGGAAAGTGGCATAAATCCGTCTCTGAGTGGAGGGCACAAGGGAGGGTGCCGGTCAGGATCAGTCTTTGGCTGCCAAGGCCACACACGTCGATGGGCCCCTGGTCGAGGAGGCCTCCGGAATCCTCTCGGGCAGCTGCAGCCGGGCCTGGGAAAACACCTGCTGTGAGCTTCCAGGTTCCATGCCGAGTGAGCCTGCACCGCTTCTGGACCCCAGGCCCGAGGTGTTGTCTCACGTAGGAATTGGGGCTGCACGGGGTGGCAGCCTTAGCTAGGGTTAGGGTTCGGCTCAGGGACGTCGCCAGGGCCGAAGCGACTCTGGTCTCGTGATCTCCCTCGAGGGCTGATGTGAGGACCCATGCGACAAGGAGGCTCAAGTGCAGGGTTAGGGTTCGAGGCAGGGTTAGGGTTCGAGGTTTCCCTGGAGGGTCCCGGTTCGGGGTAGTGTTAGGGTTAGGGTTAGGTCCCAGGAGGCTCCAGGCGCCGAACGCACAGCAGGGCAGAAGTCTCCCCGAAGGGCTGAGTGGAGGGCGCAAGGGAGGGTGCCGGTTAGGATCAGTCTTTGGCTGCCAAGGCCACACACGTCGATGGGCCCCCGGTGGAGGATGCCTCCGGAAAGTACTCGGCAGCTACAGCCGGGGCCTGGGAAAGCACATGCTGAGCTTCCAGGTTCCATGCCGAGTGAGCCTGCACCGCTTCTAGACACCCGGTGCGTGGTGTTGTCACAGGTTTGTATAGGGTCCCCTCGGGGAGAGAGCCTTAGCTAAGTTTAGGCTTAGGGTTAGGGTTAGGTCCCAGGAGGCTCCAGGCGCCGAACGCACAGCAAGGCAGTAGTCTCCCTGAAAGGCTGAGTGGAGGGCACAAAGGAGCCTGCCGGTCAGGATCAGTCTTTGGCTGCCAAGGCCACACACGTCGATGGGCCCCTGGTCGAGGAGGCCTCCGGAATCCTCTCGGGCAGCTGCAGCCGGGCCTGGGAGAACACCTGCTGTCAGCTTCCAGGTTCCATGCCGAGTGAGCCTGCACCGCTTCTGGACCCCAGGCCCGAGGTGTTGTCTCACGTTGGAATTGGGTCCGCACGGGGAGACAGCCTTAGCTAGGGTTAGGGCTCGGCCCAGGGACGTCGCCAGGGCCGAAGCGACTCTGGTCTCGTGATCTCCCTCCAGGGCTAAAGTGAGGGCCCTTGCGACCCGGTGGCCTAAGTTCAGGGTTAGGGTTCGAGGTAGGCGTAGGTTCGGTGAAGGTTCCCAGTTCCTGGTGGGGATAGGGTTAGGGTTAGGTCCCAGGAGGCTCCAGGCGCCGAATGCACAGCAGGGCAGAAGTCTCCCCGAAGGGCTGAGTGGAGGGCGCAAGGGAGGGTGCCGGTCAGGATCAGTCTTGGGCTGCCAAGGCCACGCACGTCGATGGGCCCCGGTCGAGGAGGCCTCCGGAATCCTCCAGGGCAGCTGCAGCCGGGCCTGGGAGAACACCTGCTCTGAGCTTCCGGGTTCCATGCCGAGTGAGCCTGCACCGCTTCTGGACCCCAGGCGTGTGGTGGTGTCAGATGTTGGTATTGGGACCCCATGGGGAGAACGCCTTAGGTAGTGTCAGGTGTCATTCAGGGAGGTTGCCAGGGCCGATGCCCCTCCAGTCTCATGATCTCCCTCGAGGGCTGAAGTGAGGGCCCTTCCACAAGGCGGCTCAAGTGCAGCGTTAGGGTTCGAGGCAGACTTAGGTTTCGGTGGAGGGTCCCGGTTCGGGGTGGGTTTAGGGTTGGGGTTAGGTCCCAGGAGGCTCCAGGCGCCGAACGCACTGCCGGGCAATGTCTCCTCGAAGGGCTGAGTGGAGGGCACAAGGGAGGGTGCCGGTCAGGATGCCGGTCAGGGTGCCAGTGTTGTTTCACAGGGGGGTGGCTATTTAGCACCATCCGCTTAGGCCCCTCATGGGTTTTCAAACACTTCCACCTTAGCGTAATGGGCTGTTACTTGAAAGGTCGTTTCCCCCGCAACATATCAGACAGGTGTGTATGTGGCACTTTTGCTGTGGCCCCCGCGTGGGTGTTCACGCACGCACACCAAGTTAGCGAAACCAGACGTTAACTCTCAGATGTTGGCGCCACACAAACGTTTCACAGGGTTGAACACCGGGCACTTTGGCTGTAGTCCCCGCATGAGTTTTTCGCCACTTCCAGTGTCGTGAAACAAGACATTAGTTGAAAGATGTGTTGTTTGCCAGAGTTGACGATGGGGCACTTTATTCATAGGCTTTAGGCATAGGTTTTGGAACACGTCTAGCAACGTGAAACCGTGAACTTCGTTGACAGATGGGTTCCCCACAGCAGTTTTTAGAGTCGGGGATATGTCACTTTCCCCATAGTCCCTAGTGTATGTTAGAAAGCAAAGCAGTTCTAACAGTGAAACAAGTGGTTCATGGACAGATTTTTATCCCACACTATTGTTTCACAGCGTGGAGTATATGGCACCTTCCTCTAGGTCCCTCGTCAGTTTTTCAGCTTTTCTAAATTTCTGAAATCAGATGGTAGCTGAAAGAGGTTTTCACCTCAGTGTTGTCTCACAGAGTTGAGTATCCGGCACTTTCCTCATAGACCCGGCATAGGGTTTCAAGTGCTACTGTTCGTGAAACAAGATCTTCCTTGAAAGACCGTCTCTCCATCCTACTCTTTCACACAATCCAGTATATGCCCCTTTCATCGTAATTCCCCCAAAACGTTTCCAGAAACCTCTAACGGTGAAACAAGATGTTAGTTGAAGGATGGTTTCACCACACTGTTGTTTCACAGAGCTGAGTGATGGCGCTTTCCATCTAGTGGCCCGCGTGGGTTACCTAGCAGTTACAAGTGAGCGACATCAAATGGTAGTTGAAAGATGGTTTCACCACAGTGTTGTCTCACAGAGTGGCGATGAGGGTGCTTCTCTCATCGTTGCTCGCGTACGTTTTCCATCCCGCCCAAACCGTCCACATCTGGTTTCGCTAAGATAGAAGTGTTTGAAAAAACCCATGCGGGGTCTATGGGGATAGACAGTACCATATGTTGCACTCTGGGAAACAACACTTTGGGGAAACCGTCTTTCGACTGACACCTGGTTTCACTACGTTAGAAGCGTTTGAAACCGTATGAGGGGCCTACATGGAAAGGCCACAGACTCAACTCTGGGAAACCACCCAGTATGGAAACCAGCTTTCGACGAAGCTCTGCTCTCACCCTGATGGAAGTGTCTGAAAACTATGCAGGGTCTGTGCGGAGAGTGCCATACACTCAAGTCAGTGATACAGCACGGTGGGGAAACGACATGTCCACGTTCACCTGGTTTCACTAATTCAGAGGTGTTTGAAAAGCATGTGGGACCTACGGCGAAGGTGCGCCATACACTCAAACTCTAAGAAGCACTGTGCGGAAACCGTCCGTCACCTAACATCTTGTTTCATCAAGTTAGACATGTTTGCGAACCCGAGCGGTGAACTGTGAGGAAAGTGGCATAAATCCGTCTCTGAGTGGAGGGCACAAGGGAGGGTGCCGGTCAGGATCAGTCTTTGGCTGCCAAGGCCACACACGTCGATGGGCCCCTGGTCGAGGAGGCCTCCGGAATCCTCTCGGGCAGCTGCAGCCGGGCCTGGGAAAACACCTGCTGTGAGCTTCCAGGTTCCATGCCGAGTGAGCCTGCACCGCTTCTGGACCCCAGGCCCGAGGTGTTGTCTCACGTAGGAATTGGGGCTGCACGGGGTGGCAGCCTTAGCTAGGGTTAGGGTTCGGCTCAGGGACGTCGCCAGGGCCGAAGCGACTCTGGTCTCGTGATCTCCCTCGAGGGCTGATGTGAGGACCCATGCGACAAGGAGGCTCAAGTGCAGGGTTAGGGTTCGAGGCAGGGTTAGGGTTCGAGGTTTCCCTGGAGGGTCCCGGTTCGGGGTAGTGTTAGGGTTAGGGTTAGGTCCCAGGAGGCTCCAGGCGCCGAACGCACAGCAGGGCAGAAGTCTCCCCGAAGGGCTGAGTGGAGGGCGCAAGGGAGGGTGCCGGTTAGGATCAGTCTTTGGCTGCCAAGGCCACACACGTCGATGGGCCCCCGGTGGAGGATGCCTCCGGAAAGTACTCGGCAGCTACAGCCGGGGCCTGGGAAAGCACATGCTGAGCTTCCAGGTTCCATGCCGAGTGAGCCTGCACCGCTTCTAGACACCCGGTGCGTGGTGTTGTCACAGGTTTGTATAGGGTCCCCTCGGGGAGAGAGCCTTAGCTAAGTTTAGGCTTAGGGTTAGGGTTAGGTCCCAGGAGGCTCCAGGCGCCGAACGCACAGCAAGGCAGTAGTCTCCCTGAAAGGCTGAGTGGAGGGCACAAAGGAGCCTGCCGGTCAGGATCAGTCTTTGGCTGCCAAGGCCACACACGTCGATGGGCCCCTGGTCGAGGAGGCCTCCGGAATCCTCTCGGGCAGCTGCAGCCGGGCCTGGGAGAACACCTGCTGTCAGCTTCCAGGTTCCATGCCGAGTGAGCCTGCACCGCTTCTGGACCCCAGGCCCGAGGTGTTGTCTCACGTTGGAATTGGGTCCGCACGGGGAGACAGCCTTAGCTAGGGTTAGGGCTCGGCCCAGGGACGTCGCCAGGGCCGAAGCGACTCTGGTCTCGTGATCTCCCTCCAGGGCTAAAGTGAGGGCCCTTGCGACCCGGTGGCCTAAGTTCAGGGTTAGGGTTCGAGGTAGGCGTAGGTTCGGTGAAGGTTCCCAGTTCCTGGTGGGGATAGGGTTAGGGTTAGGTCCCAGGAGGCTCCAGGCGCCGAATGCACAGCAGGGCAGAAGTCTCCCCGAAGGGCTGAGTGGAGGGCGCAAGGGAGGGTGCCGGTCAGGATCAGTCTTGGGCTGCCAAGGCCACGCACGTCGATGGGCCCCGGTCGAGGAGGCCTCCGGAATCCTCCAGGGCAGCTGCAGCCGGGCCTGGGAGAACACCTGCTCTGAGCTTCCGGGTTCCATGCCGAGTGAGCCTGCACCGCTTCTGGACCCCAGGCGTGTGGTGGTGTCAGATGTTGGTATTGGGACCCCATGGGGAGAACGCCTTAGGTAGTGTCAGGTGTCATTCAGGGAGGTTGCCAGGGCCGATGCCCCTCCAGTCTCATGATCTCCCTCGAGGGCTGAAGTGAGGGCCCTTCCACAAGGCGGCTCAAGTGCAGCGTTAGGGTTCGAGGCAGACTTAGGTTTCGGTGGAGGGTCCCGGTTCGGGGTGGGTTTAGGGTTGGGGTTAGGTCCCAGGAGGCTCCAGGCGCCGAACGCACTGCCGGGCAATGTCTCCTCGAAGGGCTGAGTGGAGGGCACAAGGGAGGGTGCCGGTCAGGATGCCGGTCAGGGTGCCAGTGTTGTTTCACAGGGGGGTGGCTATTTAGCACCATCCGCTTAGGCCCCTCATGGGTTTTCAAACACTTCCACCTTAGCGTAATGGGCTGTTACTTGAAAGGTCGTTTCCCCCGCAACATATCAGACAGGTGTGTATGTGGCACTTTTGCTGTGGCCCCCGCGTGGGTGTTCACGCACGCACACCAAGTTAGCGAAACCAGACGTTAACTCTCAGATGTTGGCGCCACACAAACGTTTCACAGGGTTGAACACCGGGCACTTTGGCTGTAGTCCCCGCATGAGTTTTTCGCCACTTCCAGTGTCGTGAAACAAGACATTAGTTGAAAGATGTGTTGTTTGCCAGAGTTGACGATGGGGCACTTTATTCATAGGCTTTAGGCATAGGTTTTGGAACACGTCTAGCAACGTGAAACCGTGAACTTCGTTGACAGATGGGTTCCCCACAGCAGTTTTTAGAGTCGGGGATATGTCACTTTCCCCATAGTCCCTAGTGTATGTTAGAAAGCAAAGCAGTTCTAACAGTGAAACAAGTGGTTCATGGACAGATTTTTATCCCACACTATTGTTTCACAGCGTGGAGTATATGGCACCTTCCTCTAGGTCCCTCGTCAGTTTTTCAGCTTTTCTAAATTTCTGAAATCAGATGGTAGCTGAAAGAGGTTTTCACCTCAGTGTTGTCTCACAGAGTTGAGTATCCGGCACTTTCCTCATAGACCCGGCATAGGGTTTCAAGTGCTACTGTTCGTGAAACAAGATCTTCCTTGAAAGACCGTCTCTCCATCCTACTCTTTCACACAATCCAGTATATGCCCCTTTCATCGTAATTCCCCCAAAACGTTTCCAGAAACCTCTAACGGTGAAACAAGATGTTAGTTGAAGGATGGTTTCACCACACTGTTGTTTCACAGAGCTGAGTGATGGCGCTTTCCATCTAGTGGCCCGCGTGGGTTACCTAGCAGTTACAAGTGAGCGACATCAAATGGTAGTTGAAAGATGGTTTCACCACAGTGTTGTCTCACAGAGTGGCGATGAGGGTGCTTCTCTCATCGTTGCTCGCGTACGTTTTCCATCCCGCCCAAACCGTCCACATCTGGTTTCGCTAAGATAGAAGTGTTTGAAAAAACCCATGCGGGGTCTATGGGGATAGACAGTACCATATGTTGCACTCTGGGAAACAACACTTTGGGGAAACCGTCTTTCGACTGACACCTGGTTTCACTACGTTAGAAGCGTTTGAAAACGTATGAGGGGCCTACATGGAAAGGCCACAGACTCAACTCTGGGAAACCACCCAGTATGGAAACCAGCTTTCGACGAAGCTCTGCTCTCACCCTGATGGAAGTGTCTGAAAACTATGCAGGGTCTGTGCGGAGAGTGCCATACACTCAAGTCAGTGATACAGCACGGTGGGGAAACGACATGTCCACGTTCACCTGGTTTCACTAATTCAGAGGTGTTTGAAAAGCATGTGGGACCTACGGCGAAGGTGCGCCATACACTCAAACTCTAAGAAGCACTGTGCGGAAACCGTCCGTCACCTAACATCTTGTTTCATCAAGTTAGACATGTTTGCGAACCCGAGCGGTGAACTGTGAGGAAAGTGGCATAAATCCGTCTCTGAGTGGAGGGCACAAGGGAGGGTGCCGGTCAGGATCAGTCTTTGGCTGCCAAGGCCACACACGTCGATGGGCCCCTGGTCGAGGAGGCCTCCGGAATCCTCTCGGGCAGCTGCAGCCGGGCCTGGGAAAACACCTGCTGTGAGCTTCCAGGTTCCATGCCGAGTGAGCCTGCACCGCTTCTGGACCCCAGGCCCGAGGTGTTGTCTCACGTAGGAATTGGGGCTGCACGGGGTGGCAGCCTTAGCTAGGGTTAGGGTTCGGCTCAGGGACGTCGCCAGGGCCGAAGCGACTCTGGTCTCGTGATCTCCCTCGAGGGCTGATGTGAGGACCCATGCGACAAGGAGGCTCAAGTGCAGGGTTAGGGTTCGAGGCAGGGTTAGGGTTCGAGGTTTCCCTGGAGGGTCCCGGTTCGGGGTAGTGTTAGGGTTAGGGTTAGGTCCCAGGAGGCTCCAGGCGCCGAACGCACAGCAGGGCAGAAGTCTCCCCGAAGGGCTGAGTGGAGGGCGCAAGGGAGGGTGCCGGTTAGGATCAGTCTTTGGCTGCCAAGGCCACACACGTCGATGGGCCCCCGGTGGAGGATGCCTCCGGAAAGTACTCGGCAGCTACAGCCGGGGCCTGGGAAAGCACATGCTGAGCTTCCAGGTTCCATGCCGAGTGAGCCTGCACCGCTTCTAGACACCCGGTGCGTGGTGTTGTCACAGGTTTGTATAGGGTCCCCTCGGGGAGAGAGCCTTAGCTAAGTTTAGGCTTAGGGTTAGGGTTAGGTCCCAGGAGGCTCCAGGCGCCGAACGCACAGCAAGGCAGTAGTCTCCCTGAAAGGCTGAGTGGAGGGCACAAAGGAGCCTGCCGGTCAGGATCAGTCTTTGGCTGCCAAGGCCACACACGTCGATGGGCCCCTGGTCGAGGAGGCCTCCGGAATCCTCTCGGGCAGCTGCAGCCGGGCCTGGGAGAACACCTGCTGTCAGCTTCCAGGTTCCATGCCGAGTGAGCCTGCACCGCTTCTGGACCCCAGGCCCGAGGTGTTGTCTCACGTTGGAATTGGGTCCGCACGGGGAGACAGCCTTAGCTAGGGTTAGGGCTCGGCCCAGGGACGTCGCCAGGGCCGAAGCGACTCTGGTCTCGTGATCTCCCTCCAGGGCTAAAGTGAGGGCCCTTGCGACCCGGTGGCCTAAGTTCAGGGTTAGGGTTCGAGGTAGGCGTAGGTTCGGTGAAGGTTCCCAGTTCCTGGTGGGGATAGGGTTAGGGTTAGGTCCCAGGAGGCTCCAGGCGCCGAATGCACAGCAGGGCAGAAGTCTCCCCGAAGGGCTGAGTGGAGGGCGCAAGGGAGGGTGCCGGTCAGGATCAGTCTTGGGCTGCCAAGGCCACGCACGTCGATGGGCCCCGGTCGAGGAGGCCTCCGGAATCCTCCAGGGCAGCTGCAGCCGGGCCTGGGAGAACACCTGCTCTGAGCTTCCGGGTTCCATGCCGAGTGAGCCTGCACCGCTTCTGGACCCCAGGCGTGTGGTGGTGTCAGATGTTGGTATTGGGACCCCATGGGGAGAACGCCTTAGGTAGTGTCAGGTGTCATTCAGGGAGGTTGCCAGGGCCGATGCCCCTCCAGTCTCATGATCTCCCTCGAGGGCTGAAGTGAGGGCCCTTCCACAAGGCGGCTCAAGTGCAGCGTTAGGGTTCGAGGCAGACTTAGGTTTCGGTGGAGGGTCCCGGTTCGGGGTGGGTTTAGGGTTGGGGTTAGGTCCCAGGAGGCTCCAGGCGCCGAACGCACTGCCGGGCAATGTCTCCTCGAAGGGCTGAGTGGAGGGCACAAGGGAGGGTGCCGGTCAGGATGCCGGTCAGGGTGCCAGTGTTGTTTCACAGGGGGGTGGCTATTTAGCACCATCCGCTTAGGCCCCTCATGGGTTTTCAAACACTTCCACCTTAGCGTAATGGGCTGTTACTTGAAAGGTCGTTTCCCCCGCAACATATCAGACAGGTGTGTATGTGGCACTTTTGCTGTGGCCCCCGCGTGGGTGTTCACGCACGCACACCAAGTTAGCGAAACCAGACGTTAACTCTCAGATGTTGGCGCCACACAAACGTTTCACAGGGTTGAACACCGGGCACTTTGGCTGTAGTCCCCGCATGAGTTTTTCGCCACTTCCAGTGTCGTGAAACAAGACATTAGTTGAAAGATGTGTTGTTTGCCAGAGTTGACGATGGGGCACTTTATTCATAGGCTTTAGGCATAGGTTTTGGAACACGTCTAGCAACGTGAAACCGTGAACTTCGTTGACAGATGGGTTCCCCACAGCAGTTTTTAGAGTCGGGGATATGTCACTTTCCCCATAGTCCCTAGTGTATGTTAGAAAGCAAAGCAGTTCTAACAGTGAAACAAGTGGTTCATGGACAGATTTTTATCCCACACTATTGTTTCACAGCGTGGAGTATATGGCACCTTCCTCTAGGTCCCTCGTCAGTTTTTCAGCTTTTCTAAATTTCTGAAATCAGATGGTAGCTGAAAGAGGTTTTCACCTCAGTGTTGTCTCACAGAGTTGAGTATCCGGCACTTTCCTCATAGACCCGGCATAGGGTTTCAAGTGCTACTGTTCGTGAAACAAGATCTTCCTTGAAAGACCGTCTCTCCATCCTACTCTTTCACACAATCCAGTATATGCCCCTTTCATCGTAATTCCCCCAAAACGTTTCCAGAAACCTCTAACGGTGAAACAAGATGTTAGTTGAAGGATGGTTTCACCACACTGTTGTTTCACAGAGCTGAGTGATGGCGCTTTCCATCTAGTGGCCCGCGTGGGTTACCTAGCAGTTACAAGTGAGCGACATCAAATGGTAGTTGAAAGATGGTTTCACCACAGTGTTGTCTCACAGAGTGGCGATGAGGGTGCTTCTCTCATCGTTGCTCGCGTACGTTTTCCATCCCGCCCAAACCGTCCACATCTGGTTTCGCTAAGATAGAAGTGTTTGAAAAAACCCATGCGGGGTCTATGGGGATAGACAGTACCATATGTTGCACTCTGGGAAACAACACTTTGGGGAAACCGTCTTTCGACTGACACCTGGTTTCACTACGTTAGAAGCGTTTGAAAACGTATGAGGGGCCTACATGGAAAGGCCACAGACTCAACTCTGGGAAACCACCCAGTATGGAAACCAGCTTTCGACGAAGCTCTGCTCTCACCCTGATGGAAGTGTCTGAAAACTATGCAGGGTCTGTGCGGAGAGTGCCATACACTCAAGTCAGTGATACAGCACGGTGGGGAAACGACATGTCCACGTTCACCTGGTTTCACTAATTCAGAGGTGTTTGAAAAGCATGTGGGACCTACGGCGAAGGTGCGCCATACACTCAAACTCTAAGAAGCACTGTGCGGAAACCGTCCGTCACCTAACATCTTGTTTCATCAAGTTAGACATGTTTGCGAACCCGAGCGGTGAACTGTGAGGAAAGTGGCATAAATCCGTCTCTGAGTGGAGGGCACAAGGGAGGGTGCCGGTCAGGATCAGTCTTTGGCTGCCAAGGCCACACACGTCGATGGGCCCCTGGTCGAGGAGGCCTCCGGAATCCTCTCGGGCAGCTGCAGCCGGGCCTGGGAAAACACCTGCTGTGAGCTTCCAGGTTCCATGCCGAGTGAGCCTGCACCGCTTCTGGACCCCAGGCCCGAGGTGTTGTCTCACGTAGGAATTGGGGCTGCACGGGGTGGCAGCCTTAGCTAGGGTTAGGGTTCGGCTCAGGGACGTCGCCAGGGCCGAAGCGACTCTGGTCTCGTGATCTCCCTCGAGGGCTGATGTGAGGACCCATGCGACAAGGAGGCTCAAGTGCAGGGTTAGGGTTCGAGGCAGGGTTAGGGTTCGAGGTTTCCCTGGAGGGTCCCGGTTCGGGGTAGTGTTAGGGTTAGGGTTAGGTCCCAGGAGGCTCCAGGCGCCGAACGCACAGCAGGGCAGAAGTCTCCCCGAAGGGCTGAGTGGAGGGCGCAAGGGAGGGTGCCGGTTAGGATCAGTCTTTGGCTGCCAAGGCCACACACGTCGATGGGCCCCCGGTGGAGGATGCCTCCGGAAAGTACTCTGGCAGCTACAGCCGGGGCCTGGGAAAGCACATGCTGAGCTTCCAGGTTCCATGCCGAGTGAGCCTGCACCGCTTCTAGACACCCGGTGCGTGGTGTTGTCACAGGTTTGTATAGGGTCCCCTCGGGGAGAGAGCCTTAGCTAGGGTTAGGGCTCGGCCCAGGGACGTCGCCAGGGCCGAAGCGACTCTGGTCTCGTGATCTCCCTCCAGGGCTAAAGTGAGGGCCCTTGCGACCCGGTGGCCTAAGTTCAGGGTTAGGGTTCGAGGTAGGCGTAGGTTCGGTGAAGGTTCCCAGTTCCTGGTGGGGATAGGGTTAGGGTTAGGTCCCAGGAGGCTCCAGGCGCCGAATGCACAGCAGGGCAGAAGTCTCCCTGAAGGGCTGAGTGGAGGGCGCAAGGGAGGGTGCCGGTCAGGATCAGTCTTGGGCTGCCAAGGCCACGCACGTCGATGGGCCCCGGTCGAGGAGGCCTCCGGAATCCTCCAGGGCAGCTGCAGCCGGGCCTGGGAGAACACCTGCTCTGAGCTTCCGGGTTCCATGCCGAGTGAGCCTGCACCGCTTCTGGACCCCAGGCGTGTGGTGGTGTCAGATGTTGGTATTGGGACCCCATGGGGAGAACGCCTTAGGTAGTGTCAGGTGTCATTCAGGGAGGTTGCCAGGGCCGATGCCCCTCCAGTCTCATGATCTCCCTCGAGGGCTGAAGTGAGGGCCCTTCCACAAGGCGGCTCAAGTGCAGCGTTAGGGTTCGAGGCAGACTTAGGTTTCGGTGGAGGGTCCCGGTTCGGGGTGGGTTTAGGGTTGGGGTTAGGTCCCAGGAGGCTCCAGGCGCCGAACGCACTGCCGGGCAATGTCTCCTCGAAGGGCTGAGTGGAGGGCACAAGGGAGGGTGCCGGTCAGGATCAGTCTTTGGCTGCCAAGGCCACGCACGTCGATGGGCCCCGGTGGAGGGATGCCTCCGGAATCCTCTCGGGCAGCTGCAGCCGGGCCTGGGAGAACGACCTGCTGACCTTCACTTAGACCTTCAC